>NC_140588.1:565651980-566251980 GCF_964204655.1 Triturus cristatus
CGAATAGGTCCATGTGTGGATGCCCCCACTTCTGAAAGAACGGGTGAAGAACTTGTGGGTGAAGTTCCCACTCGTGGATCTGCTGTGTCTGCCTGCTGAGCAGATCTGCCACGGTGTTTTGGACTCCAGGGACGTGTTGGGCTAGGAGAAAAATCTTTTGTGGAATTGCCCATCTCCACATGCTCTGTGCTAACAGAGAGCTGTGGAGAGTGTGTGCCCCCCTGTTTTTGAATGTAGTACATGGCAGTCATGTAGTCTGTGCGAATGAGGACTGCCTTGCCTGAAATCTGCATCTGGAAGGATTTTAGGGCGAGGAAGATCGCCAGTAACTCCAGATGGTTGATGTGGAGTAACTTCTGTTGCGGCGTCCATGTGCCTTGTGCTGTGAGATGTAACAGATGAGCTCCCCAGCCGGAGAGCGATGCATCCGTTAGGATTATTTGTGGGACTGGGACCAGGAACGGTCGACCTCTGGAAAGGTTTGTGGTGTTCCACCACTGCAGAGAGCGATGGGTGCGACCATCTACCAACACCAGATCTGTCAGTTGGCCCTGGGCCTGGTTCCACTGGCGCGCTAAGCACTCTTGGAGTGGACGCATTTGGAGTCTTGCATGGGGCACTATAAAGATGCAAGAGGCCATCATCCCCAAGAGCTGCATAAACACTCTTGCTGGGAGAGAGTGTTGACATAGGAATTTTTGACGCAGAGCCTGTATCTTTGCAATCCTAGCAGGATTGGGATAGGCTATGGCTTTTGAGGTGTCTATGGTGGCTCCGAGATATTGTTTTGTGTGTGATGGTACCAGGTGGGATGTTTGATGGTTCACCGTGAAACCTAGATGGTGGAGTAGTTGGACCGTAGCGGCGGTATGTTGCACACATTGTTGGTAGGACGTGGCTTTTATCAGCCAATCGTCCAGATACGGGAAGACGTGAATGTGCTGTCCTCTGAGGTGTGCAGCCACTACCGCCAGGCACTTGGTGAAAACCCTTGGTGCGGTTGTTACCCCGAACGGGAGCACCTTGAACTGGTAATGTCAGTCCACCACAAATCTGAGTTAATTTCTGTGAGACTGGTGTACTGGGATGTGAAAGTATGCGTCTTTCAAATCCAGAGTGGTGAGAAAATCGTTCTGGGAGAGGAGTGGAAGAACCTGTTGAAAGGTTACCATGTGAAAATGGTCTGAATGTATGTAGGTGTTTAGAGGTCTGATATCTAGGATAGGTCGTAGAGTCTCGTCCGTCTTTGGAATCAGAAAGTACAGGGAGTAGACCGCTAAATTTTGTTGACCTGCTCTATTGCTCCTTTTTGAAGGAGGGAGATCACCTCTTGTGTTAGTAGCGCAGTATGTTCTTGAGACATAGGGCGGTGCCTGGGTGGAATGTTTGGGGGGTAGATGTTAATTCTAGGCAATACCCTGACTGAATAATTTGTGTCACCCATCTGTCTGAGGTGATTGTCTCCCAGACGTGAAGGAAAGGTTGTATTCTGCCTCCGACCGGAGTGGAATGGTCTGGAGGGAGCGGGGAAGTCATTGGGCGGGAGGTGTGGCAGAGCGGGCGGTATTTGTTTTGCCTCTGCCCTCATTATTGCCTCTGTATCCGCCTCTTTGATAACCCTTTGTGAAGGTAGATTGAAGAGGGGGATTTGTAGGACGTGGATGCACTATCCGAGGAGTAGCCTCTGCCCGTGCCCCGAAAGGAAGAGCGGCGAAAGGAGCGCCTGGGAGTATGTGACTGCAGGGCTCCCATGGATTTCGCCGGGTCTATCTTTTTTCATCTTTGAGGGCTTCGTCTATTTTGGGGCCAAATAGATGATCTTGGTCGAATGGGTGGTTTAATATAGAGGCTTGTACCTCCGGTTTAAACCCTGAAACTCTGAGCCAGGCATGGCGACGGAGAAGGACACTGGTGTTTATGGCCCTGGAGGCTGTATCTGCTGCATCTAGGGCACAGCGTATCGAGCTATTAGTTATTGTTTTTCCCTCTTGAATCAGTTCATTAGCCCTAGTCTTGTACTTTTCAGGGAGATGGTGCATGATGGTCTCTAGCTCATCATAATGCGCCCTGTCGTATCGGGCCAACAGTGCTTGCGTATTGGCGATACGCCATATGTTGGCAGCTTGTGACGCAGTGCGCTTCCCTAACGCGTCTAGGAGTTTGGACTCTTTGTCAGGTGGGGGTGCTTCGCCTGACGCCTGAGAATTTGAGCGCTTCCTAGCTGTAGATACCACTAGGGAATCCAATGGTGCAGGGCCTTGAATGTAAGAAGGGTCTGTGGGGGCGGCTTTGTATTTCTTCTCTATACGAGGGTTTAGGACCCTGGCCCTGACTGGGTCTTTAAAAACCTCAGGTGCATGTTTAATTACGCCCTTTAACATAGGTAGAATGGCAGTAGACCTATGTGCATCGTCAAAGGTGTCTAGGAGAAAATCTTCCTCCACTCCACCCCGTGGTAGTGTGCCGCCCGTTGTAACAAATGGTGAAAACCCAAGGAATCTTCAGATGGGGATGGCCTAGATGGGTAAAGGTCATCCTGTGGGACATCTGGGATGTCCGGATTGTTATAATCATCCCATGGGTCTGGAGATCCAGTAGGGGTGGGGTCTTGTGGCACATCTGCTGGATCATAATAAGGGTCTCCCAAATCGTCTGGGACAGGAGACAAGGTGGGGGAACAATGAGGTGGAGGGGGTGGAGGAGGTGGGGAAGGCACCCTGAAAGGAGAGGTAGCAATGTCCTTTTTCTTTGGAGGTGGAGGTGGAGCTGGTTTGTCCAAGTGTCTCTTTTTTGAAGACAATGTCAAGTGTTCAGTTTTTGGATCCTTGGTGAGTGTTTTTTGCAGAGGATCCGGTGTGAAAAGTTCCTGCGACACTGTTGTTCGGTCGGCGCCGAAGGTTTCGGGGCCGACGGCTTTTTAGGCTTATCGAAGCCGTGCTTCTTTGGAACCTCCGATTTTTTGGTCGGTGCCGAAGAAGGCCTCGGCACAGGAGTGTCGGTGCCGAGGGCCTCGTGATGTTTGGTCGGCGCCGGAGGAGCAGGTTTCGACACCGAAGACTTCAGTGCCGGGTTCGGTGAGGAGGTGGAGGCAGATTTTTTCTTCGGTGCCGAAGGGTGTTTCTCGACACCGGTGTTCGGCTGGCTCGAGTCCGAGCTGCCGGAAGGCTTAATAGGCTTCTTTACCGGGCCCGAAGGTGGGGTGTGAGAAGCAGTGTCCTTGGTCTTGCCTAGGCCCGGAGGCGAAGGTGTGAACAAAGCCTTTTTCGATATCGGCGTGGGAGGGGGTATTGTACTCACGACCCGCTGCGCCGGGGTGATGTCCTCCACATCGGAGTCGTCGGCCTCGGAAGCGCTGACGAAGTCGTCGTCCTCTTGTTCGATGTCCTACAGTCCCGGAGCTTCGACGTCGTCCCCGAAGATGTCGACTGGAGCGGAGGTCGAGGAGTGCGCCATGCTGCGTCTAGCCCGTCGATCTAGAATGGTCTTTTTTGAGCGAAAAGACTTGCAGGCGGGACAGTCTCGGGCCTAGTGTTCTGGGGAGAGGCAGAGGTTGCACACCTCATGAAGATCGGTGTGGGGAAACTTGGACCCACATAGAGGGCACTTCTTGAAGGGAGTTCTTTCCATCAGCCGAGGCCGGAATAGGCCCGAAGGCCGCCGTCGACGACCGGAATCGAAGAAGTGCCGAAGAGAAGATGAGTAAGATGATTTAGTCTCTGAAGAAGCTCGATGAGCGAGGATTTTTTGCGTCGATCGTTGAACTGGGAAGTTCAGAACCGGAGCGCGAAGTATTACATCCGAGCCCGATGGCGGAAAAAAACAATCTGAGGATGGAGCCAAAGCCCATGCGCAATACGAACCAGAGGAGGAGTCACCGAACTCGTGACTTCCAAAGACTTTCCAAGAGGAAAAACAAACTGCAAACATTCGGGCCCAACACCAGATGGCGAGCTATGCACAGTGTATAATCTGCAGCTCATATGCCTCGAACACATAGTTCCCTAGCTCTCTAAAAAAACAATTAGAATGGGCACCCGGATTTGAACCAGGGACCTGTTAATCTGCATTCCAATGCGTTTCCACTAAGCTATAGCCTCTATTTATGTAGATTTCTCCCTTTAGTGGTCAGGAATGTTAATGCAGCAGTGTTCTGTGCAGAGCTGATAAAAGGATATATTCTCTTATGGCAAGCACGGACAGTATTGCTGGACGCCAGTGTGGTGTCGACGCAAAGTCAAACTGCAACAAATCAACAAACTAGGAAGGAGAGTTGGTTGCGCCAAGGGTTCTACCTGTATCACAGAAGTTGTGTGGTTTTGTAGCTGCGGTTGGTTTAAATTCTGCTAATATGTATTCTTTGCATAAATGCTGGTCTCACTGCTTTTAATTCATAAATTCCTATCCTTCAATGTGAGTTAATGGGGTAAACATATTTGTGTTGCAGCGGTATTTTATGTATAAGTTGGAGGACTCGGCTGCACGCCTTCCTTTTAGCAACACAGCGCCCTCTGCACGGCCGCTGTGCTTCATGAAACATGAAGCATGGTAAGTCGGTGGCTGTGCTGAAAAAAGCACGTGTCCGCACACGCACCCACAGAAGTGCCTATTGCACTGGAACAAGATCAAATTCAGCCTCTGATCAATATCCTGGCAAATATCGGTCTTGTAAAAAAAATACACAAATAGTATGTTCCTGCTAAATCCCCGTTTTGAAGTCGGAGGGAGCGGCGTGGACCTTTGTTAGCAACACTGCACTGGCTTCACGCCCGCTGCGCTTCATGAAACATGAAGCGCGATGGGCCGGGTGCTGTGCTGATAAAAGGAACGCTGCTGTACATGCACCTCCTGAAGACGGGTGTGGGAGCGTGTGCAAGTGCAGATGGTGGGAGGGCTTGTGGGGAAAGGGGGCAGATACACGGAAAAGTGTTGGTTGGGGTTTGAAAGAAGCAACACATTAACAAGTGCCCGCGCTGAAAGTTTAAAAAAAAAAAGCGTGCAGGCTGCAGCGGGAGAGAAGAGGCGAAGGGGTGCACCCGCGAGTGGTGCGAGCGCGCGGGGGAGAGCAGTCTGCTCTATTTCAAAGCACATACTCGTGCTTGTGGCGCGCTGCTGCACACTCCCGCAAGGCGTATGCCGCCACAAGCGCAAGTATGTGCTTTGAAAAAGAGCTGCACTACGGCTAAAGGTCTCTTATGCAGCACATGCGCACTGCGTAGGCGAGACCTAATAAAAATGAGAGCATCTACAGTTTGACATTTCAATAAAACTATAACAATTTGATTTTACTGTAGACGAAAAAATCTCGGGTGCAGAAAAAAGTTAATGGAGTAAGCCGTATACTCTAGCATTTTCCTTTCTCGGTCGATTTTATTTTTAATTTTCACGTTTCCAAATATGGGGTAGATAGACACCCATCTATTCCGTAAACCTCTTCATTCGGTTTGTTTTAGTGCCACTGCCACTAAAGTTATTCATTCAAGTTGGTCTTTGCAATGCAATCTCTAGATGGCTCACGATTGAACGGTCAAAAGTAACCTTACCGCCTTGAGGATCCTCACAGTTTGTGGGACAGAAATGATTATTGAGCCATATAGTTCCAGAGCTACATTTCACCAATGCCGGCAAATATACATGTCACCCGGTCCTGTGACATAGTAAATGATTTTCGGGGGGGGGAAGAGTATTGAGGTATGAAAGCGCTCTGAACGGCTCTGTGAAGCTAAACCACTATTCTTATTTTATTAAACACTGGTTTTCTCCTTTGAACCCGACAATCATGCAAGTCTAAAGCAGGTGCTCCCTCTGTTTGTGTTGCCGAGATGAGAAAGGTCTATGAAATGTAAGGGAGACCACAGACTGTGTGTGTGGGCGTTTTTGTTCATTTATAAAACTTTGCATTATTAATGACCAAAACATGGATCTATACTCTAATTTACATACAATATTAAGAACTCTATTTAACAATTGCTCAGATTACATTTGCAGTTGTCATACAGGGGATAAACATATATCAACACTTTATACCCGCCCTTTCCCAAATACCCTCGTCTCTGATGAATCTTAAAACCCAATGGTTTTTTGTGCATTCATACATTGTCACGTTTCCCTATCCTCCCTCCTCTCCCATTTAATGGCCTCTATACTCACTCCACTTACTCCAGACTTGTTCCATTTCTGTGGGCACCCTCTGCTTTTATAGACTACCTTACCGCCCCAGAGCACCAATCCAGGTCTGCCTCACATTCCCCGATGTCCGGTATCGTACGTGTTACTCATTTTTTAGCTACATCCCTTTTTGCCACCATTGCTGCTACTTTCAACCATACTAGAGTGTACTTAGGCTAGTTCTCCTCTCCTGCCAAACAGAGTATTAGCCATCTCGGGTCTGCTGGTGACTGCAGTCATGACTCTCGTCACCTCTCTACAGAAGACGTGGATACTTTTGCATTCCCAAAGGATGTAGAACAAGCATTTACAATGCAATGGTCTCGGCATTGTTAAAGTTAAAGGTATTGGCATTGCTCATGACATTATTTATGTTTATGTTTTTAAAACATTTAAAGAAACGGCATTGTTATTTACAATGTCAATAGCTTAATCTCTCTCAAATGCGAGACCTATTGCATTTGCACCCACACAGAGCCACACACACAAAGCCACCCACACACACAGAGCCACCTACAGAGCTATTCACATAGAGCAACCCACACACAAATAGAGCCACCCACACAGAGCCACCTACACACACACTTACCCACACACAGACAGAGCCACCCACGTATAGAGCCACCTACAAAAAAAGCCACCCACACAGAGGCACACACACACATAGAGCCTCACACACACACACACACACACAGAGCCACACACATACAGAACCACACACACATACAGAACCACACACACACACACATAGATCTAGACACATACACATTGATCTTGGGAGCCAAAACAGAAGTGGCACAGTTGTTTCTAGATCTTTGCATTTATCACTAAAAATTAAGCATTTAAAAAATGACTAATAAAAATGACAGATTATCTGAAAGGTTTCTGAGGTGGCCATAGTGGGGGCGATTGGTCAGCGAACACAGGAACCCTTATCCTGTCCTTTGTATTGCTGCTCGTCCTTCTGCTTCTCATATAAAGAAACTACAAGTTTCAAGCATACTGTGAGAGTGTCAGCAATAAGTAAAGCTATGCACGAGTGTGTCAGATAATGAGCATGCGAAGCAAGACTACTCTCCGTGAATAGTGTAACTCACCCGAAATATTATTAAAGTTACACTGAGCAATGATCACTAATGCGATTGATGTGTGCCAAACATATAACTCAAAATGGAGCAAACTGCAGGGAAACAGTGCACAACATGAAATAAACACAACCTAATGTCTAGTGTATACCTATGCTATTCAATGTATACACAAGTCAACTGGCATGCCTCGTAACACTCACCTCCTATAACGGGCAAGTGTATAATGACCAGAAGTAAGGTCGGAAAACAAACATCCCGATCATGATGCGTCAAGTCCTGCAAATTTATAAATTATATCATCAGTAGACAAACGAGACCCCGTATATAAAACGTATCAAATGTTGTGTACATATGAAGACGCCCAAGGACTCACCTCATAAATTCCCAAGGTGTCATAGAAGTCACCGCGCGTGATAACGCTCGCCAGTAAACTGTAGTTTAAACTGTAGTTGGGGTCAAACACGCTAGCTTGAAATAGGCAGAACAAACCACGACAGTCACGTGGTTGCAAGTGCGCGTGCGACCAAAAAATGGAAATAAAAGGCGGACTAGTGTAACCAAAAAAGGCGCCATCTTATAGGGGAGAGAGGTTATGAGCTATTACTGATAATTCCCAGGTTGCCGGTTGAAAGACACATACTAATGCCGATCATGTAGAATTTCCCAGATCATCTCAATAAAAAATGAACATACTGAATAAACACTAACGCGGGTGGATCCTAATATGGATCCATTATAATCATGAAACCCCAAAAAGACCGAATCCAAGTATGCAAACGTACATTGGAAAAAAAGGCGGTCCCTGGCACATATTCACAAACGGCCGCCATCTTGAAATGGACTAGTCAAAGCAAAAATAAACTAACTAATCCTAGTTACAGGTGTAGCCATGAGGTCAGAATAGTGAGTGAATAAGTATGTAATGAGCCAAAAATTGTGCCCATATACAATATATAACTAGAAACACATCTTGTGCGTGATGGTTAGTAAGAGAGTGATAAGTGGACACAAAACAGAAATTGAATCATATTAAAATGAGAAATGCACAAGTATTGAATAGATCAATCGCCAAGTGCAAGGAACTACTATACAATGTAAATAGTATTCATAACAACACGGGGGAGGAGACAAGAGCAGCAGCCGAACACCGCCGCCTTTCTCCGAGGCGAGGAATTATTGGCAATGGTGCCCCCTCTGAATGGTGCTCACGCCGGTAAGGTCGCATTTTGCTGGACAAGAAAGCACTAAAACAACGGCATTCCTTCTCCCCCGGGGCGCTCGCACTCCACCCAGTCTCCTCACAAGATAGCCGCCGTGTGGTGTTGTTGCTGCGCCCGGCTGCAGGGAATCAATACAAAGGCGTTGAAGGAACCAGGGGCTGGGACGTTTACCGAGGGCTCAACTCTGCACGAGAAAAACTGGTTTTCATTTTAAATCGGAGAGCGTAAGCGAGCCAATGGCTATGAAGGAAACGGAACACCCGATAACAGCAGAATAATATTTTTAAAAACGGAAACGTTGCAGGTCTCGATTTTTTTTTTGGGCTGTAATTCCCCACCTGGACCCCGCAGGCAGCTTCTAAACACCGAGGCGGCCAACTTCTGGGGGGTTTGAGGAGCAAACCAAGACAAGAGGGAACAAGCACACCACTGCCTTTCTCCGAGGCGAAGCAGAAATGCCTCGGAGAAACGCAGTGGCGGTTTCGAATTCGGGGGCGTGTTTTCCTTTACTCTCCTCTTGCCATTGGCTGGAGGAGATAATTAGACTTCTTGAAAAAAAACACGCCCCCGAATCCGAAAAGGACGGGGCCTGTTCAGAGTGACGGACCTCGTCTCCAATGGCTGGCCAGCATTCAAGAGGCCAGCCAATGGAGAACAGGGGAGAAGAGGGGCGGGTTCAAGCCCCTCTTCTCCAAGTCATTAAATCTCGCATCGAGACTGCGCAAGCGCAGCCTTCGAGCAGAGACCTAAAAAGGAACCTATTTCCCCACATCCCCTCACACAATATCTGGACTCTTCTCGCCCCATTCGGTGCAGTAGGGATCTGGATGCATAGGATCTATGGAGTATACGCATTGGATCAGGCGAAACCTGGCCCTTATAGCTACCTCCTGTGGGCTCTGCATTGCCTCTTCCCAGTCATCGTCCTCCAAAAGTCCTAAATCTTTCTCCCATGCCACCCTCAATTGATCTATTGGGTTGAGTGAATTGTACATTATTTTCATTTACGTTAGGGAGGTGGCTTGTGCTGTCTAGTTTACATACATTGACACATTTATCTGGTGCTATTGCCTTGAAAAAAGATGGTGTTATGATCTTTTAAAGTACTTTTTCCTGGTTTACGCTAACTAGGCCTCAACGCCATCTTGTTCAATATAATTATCTCACACTGCAAGCTTACATTTATTATTTCTGCAGCACACAGTCAAGTCATACTTATTTTCATTGACAATGTTCTTGCTGTTCTCACAGCAGTTATGCTGCAACCACTCAAGGTCTCTTCCGCTAGCTCACTGTGCTGCATTTATTCACAATAGTATACTGTTGTCTCCTGAAAACATTAGCATAGAGAGCCCAAATCAATATTCATGTGGTGGGATAGTGCTTAGATGGTAAGACAATGTGACATTAAGTCTATGCTTCGATTGGTTAAAGCTTTCATTCTTTTGCTCACACCAGGATGACGTTGCAGTTTTAGTTATGTTCTATGAGAAGATTTTCTTAAGATAAGTTTGGGGGGGGGGGGTGGGGGGGGTGGGGGGGAGGTGGAGCCAGATTTTCTGGGACCTTTCCAATGCTCGTAGGGGGTACGGTATGATTTTACTGATTTGGCTGCTCATTTGGATTTGAAATGGTTCTTGCCTCTGCCTATTATTCTGTATTATCCTATTACTAAGAGCCTTCACTGCAATTACTCTTTATATCCGCAGCTTATGATTTCTGTATTGCACCTTTTGAATTTTATAATAAATTGTTAATATTTTCTAATAGCACCCCACAACTCACTTATTGAGTCTGACTGTACGTAAATGGCTGTCCTTTTGATAATCTGTTGTGCCTTATTTGCCTCAAGAAATTGAGGTTTAACATCGCCCCAGACCCATCCACCCTCCATGCTATTGAGGTGTCACAGTGAGTTTATAACTAGGAAAATACGTTTCGGTGCGTAACCTTGTGGCGAAAACACCTTCCAGTAAAAAGTCTATTCAAATCACCATAAAGGAGCCTTCATGTTTGAGAGATGTATGAAGGATGCCTGGAGCATGTGTATGTTTTGTGAATGGACTCTATTGTCCTTTGGACTTCTTGTGCTGCACAAGATATTGGTCTCTGTGCTCGGCTAGTATGAAGAACACAGACCTTGTACGGAAGGCACCATTCGGATACAAAGTGAAATCCGGTCCACAACTTGTAAGATATCACCTGTAATAGTTGATGGACCAGTGGAGCCTTTAACTGGTCCCAGGACTTCCTTAACTCAGCTGTGCCCGCTCAATTGGGCCATCACTGACAGGACGTTATGTTATTGCTGATTTCTAAAGCACACCAAACTGTCTCTTGGCGCTAGGTAGCCAGTACGGCCTTGATCCGCAGTTATTGGTAGGCCTGTTTAAAGAACCATGTCTTCAGGAGATATCTAAATCTAGTGTAATTAGAGGTAGTCCTAAAATCCAGCGGCAACGTATTCCATGCTCGAGGGGCAGTGACTGAGAACCTGCAGCATCCAGTCCTTTGTTTTTTACATGAGAAGTTAACCAGATAGTGTAGGTGGCTGAATCTCAGTTCACTAGTGGGGCAGTATTTAATAACCCAATATTTTACGACAGCGGGACAGTTCATACGAAGGCGGGACAATTCATAGTATCACCCAGGACATCACTTGGCGCACCCTATACTTTTTCTTGTAGGTGGCGAGTTTATCAGTTGGTAAATTTTTGACACAAGTCATTTTCTTTTAAACTTTAAGTGTGCCCCTTGATTCCAGGGATCAAGTCTATTTTTCAGTGCAATACTATATTCCTCTACATTTTGGTACCCCATGTGGCTACAAAGTAAAATATGGAAACCTGTATCACATCAATTAACCACACTTCAAAAAGAACCCAGACCATTTTCTTTGGATAACACTAGACAAAAGGCTCAATGTTAACTGAAAATCTAAAGCCTAGGAAGGGGGAGCTAGAGACTTGAGCTACTTGCGCCCAGACATTGTTAGGGCATTCTGGGTTTCTTTGGTTACAAATCCTGGGCGCACAGATGAAAAGGCCAGCTGTATTGTTATTTCTTTTTTCACACTTCCTAGTCTACAGACATTGACTGGTGATACAACAGATATATTCCTCTAACATGCGCATAGTTGGTGTTGTGTATGGGCAAGTGTCATGGGGGGGGGGATGGCTCGTTTTTTTACATTTTTATCTTAATTTTTAAAAAAGCTATCTCCCTTAATTTTCAGTTTTATAGTAAACCTCAAATCTTGTTCAGAGTCAGTGTCCGTAATAGCAAGTCTTTAACAAGGATTCTAAATAAATTTAGAAAGAAATGCATGAGACAAGAGATGGGCAACCTAAAATAAATCTGGGTCTCAGCCATGGAGAGAAGAGCAATAGCTAGCCCGTGATTTTAAATAACGCACTGAAGGAGTGTGGAATTAAACAATTTTTACCATCAGTTTATCTTGTAACTTATTTAAAAGTGTTATGAAAAAGGAGGCCACAGTGAGACAGACTCCTCATTTTGGAAGTCTTTGGATTTGAGGATATACTCCCGCCCCGAGGAGATGGTTATGCACGCTCTCTTACAGGTACACAAGGGGGGGGGGGGGGGGGGGAAGACCCTTGAGGTGTATAATACTCTGTCTACATGCTGGTTGCTGCCGCTTTGTCATGTCTCTCGTGCATCTGATGGGAAGTGTGGTGGTGGATGGCTTATATCTTACACTTTATTAGCTGATGTGTCTCTCTGGTGGACCCGATATTTGTTTTCATGCTGCACTGTACCTTTCCTTTATCAATAAAAATTGTTTATTAAAAAAAAGAAAGGGGGACCAGATATATAACTTTCATGCAGGTTCTCGGTGTCCTTAGCAGCAAGAATGCATTTAGCTTTGTAAGAGACTATAAGCCAGGCATTCAACTTTGTTATAAATATACTACAAGAAAGTCTACACGATTTTTTTTTTGCCAATTAAATTTGGTTTGTTTAGTTTTAACAAGGTCAACAAAAAATGGATTTGTAACAACATTTAACAATCGATCTCATTTTCTCTGTCTCAGACCTGGTGCACTGAACATAGATAATTTTTAAAACCCTAATTTCACTTAATAGGTGAGAGTACAAGCAAAAAGGCCACTGACATATGTGCTAACTGCACAGAAGGACAATAAAGCTCCTGGCAGCATTTGTGAAATGTATTAAAGCAGCAGAAAAAAGACAGATATGGTTTCCATGGGGCAAATAAAGGAATTTAATCAGCCCTTTGCCGAATACACGGTGGGGTTTTTAATTGATTGAATTAGAAGCAGGAAGTTTGAAATACTTTGATTAGTTTGCCCATCAGGATTACTAAAATTCCCTCTTACTCTTAGTGAACATGAATCAAAGTAGAAGCTCCTTTTGTGTGAGAGATTGTAGTCTGCTCATATCCATGACTAATCTGTGCTTTCGCTTCTGTTTTGAGGCCTGGCTGGGTGAGGATTCTTGAATCATTTTATATAGTGACATTTTATTACACATTTCTTTTAGTTACGGTTTTATAACATTTATAATGAAACTGAAGCATGATTTATTGTATGAAGTGTTCAATTTGTATTTATAATGGTTTTATTTAGCTATACAATATACACTATTTGTGAAATGACACTTGGGGCTCAAACAAAGAGAAGTCCATAGCTTTGCACCTAGAGTCACTGAGAAAATAGGACAGAATTATTTTAGAGAATGCAACCGACAATTGCACTTTTTTTTTTTTTTACATCTAGCACATTGACTGGCCGTTTGTAGACACTTAAATATTCCCAAAGCTTATTGAGAACGCCAAACCCCTTCTCACTGAGTTTGGTCATAGGGCGTCTGTCTATATTAATGTTACTATATTGTCTTAAAGGACAAGAAATGTTTTGGGTTGAATCTTAACATACAAAAAACAATAGGTTTGGTCAATGTTGATAGTTATCACCTTACTTACACACAAAAACCAACTTATTTTAAAGATTAAGCACTGACTGGACAAAGGCACTGCATGACACAACTAACACAGATTTCAAACCTGTACCACTCCCTTAAGTAAACCATGACTGTTGAACTCACTGCTTCTGGAGAGGCATGCGTGCAAAGGATAAACAATCGGAATGAAATATCAAATGACATCAACTGCAAATGATAGTACTCATCAAGGATACTGCCCCGTTAGAAATTAACGCACCAGGCCACGAAAATAATCTTACAGTTGTGATGGCAGAAAATATGCATGGGACTAAAACTGCTAGTGTGTTTTTATTTTTTGTAAGTAATAATAGTTATTGTAGCCAAAATAGCAGATAAAAAAAAAATCAAATAGTGCTCTAGTCTGGAAAAAGCCTACACAAATGTATGACAGGTTAGATGAAGGAAAGAATGCCTGTCCTAAAGAAAGTTAGACTCGTATGGAATGCACGTGGTCAGCAGAAGTTAACGCTGTGGAGCAAGCGGTGAGAACAGTGACACAAAAGTGAGATTAGTTATCAGTCAGCATCACGGTGCAGCACCAAACAGAATTATGACCGAAAACACTGTTCTAGCAGCGAAAGGAGAAGCAGCTGAGAAAGGAGAAGCTACAAATATTGTCACATATGCAGATTTGGTTTAATTTGTGCTGAAAGCTGTATTATTTCCATTCCATGCAGCAGCTCAAAAACTTATAGTTCAGAAAATAGAGGATAGGAATGCTGAAAGGGATTGGAGGGGTTTCTGCCTTTACTCAAATTTTACTTTAGTCACCGTTATGAGGCCTCATAACGGTTACAATAAAAACCAGCATTGGCATAGCCAATAGGTCTCGCCTTTGGGACCTTATAAGTGTTTAGCCATGCAACAGTTAATGTTGCTGCAGTAAGGATATTGTGCTGCATAACTAAATACTTATAAGGACCCAAAGGCGCGACCTATTGGTTATGCCAATGCTTGTTAGCTGGTAGAGGCTGGGCAGAGCACGCACATGTGGTATTAATGGCCGATTGTTGCCATAGTAACCAACGCCGTCACACACATGGCTGCCAGAGACATGGCGCACCTAACCGGACTACAGAGTCAGACACCGAAGTAACCCCTATGATGATAGTGGTATTCAAGCGGGTACCCACTTGGTCTATGCAATAGGATGCAGACTCCGCATTTTATGTGCACTCGCGATGCCTTGTTAGCGACCTGACGCGCAGCTCATCAATGGGCCAGACTTACAAACAAAAATAAGGAAACACGTGTCCCTGCACTCACCAAGAGATGTGAACTCTGAGGGCAACCAGCGACATCTGATTAACCAGCAGCGGCAGCATGAACGTACAGTTGCCAGCAGGGGGCGGGAGAGAAAGGGAAAGAGAGTAGGATAGAGAGCGAGAAAGAGTGGGAGAGAGAGAGAAGTAAGGGGACATGCATCCTAGTGGACATGCATTGGAGTAGCACCATTACACGAGGCCAACAGGCGGAGCCTGGTCATTAAGTTTGCTCAGTGTTGTAATGATAGGACCCTGACCGAGGCTTGCTGACATGTTGAGAGATTTAAATGCTAAATGAGAATTAAACAGATTGCTTATGACTTTTTTACCTAAGCCAAATTCTTTGAGCTTGTAGTACTGCAAGTAGGTTTGATAGGTACAACATGGGTTAGCTATTAGCAGGGTGAGGGGTAACTGATGTGGGCTTCTTTAACGACTGTGCCTTGCATTTTCTCCATTTCCCATAAAGTAATATATTTTATTGCAAAAGGTTATACTCTGACTTGACTTTGAGCTTTAAATGTATTGATAGACAGATGTTTACAGGTTTGGCCATAACAGAGAAGATACACTGCAAAACATGTAAAGCCATCCTGATATATTACTTCCTTTCTTACGCATCCTCACTAACTGTGGGACTCAAATATTTGCTGTAAAAATGGATTTCCTCAAAATGAATATATTATACATTTCCTACTTTATCAGCACTACTGTTCAATGTGTTAAACGCTTGCCACTGGCATCTGCAGGTCACATGCTCTATACCCACTAAAGCGAACACAGCCTTCCTTCATTCAAAGGCCAGTAAACCGAGTACCAGTAGGTTGGGTAAAATCTATGTTATTTACACCACTAGAAATAAAGAAAACTGTGGTCCGAGGCGTTGCAGATAAACTATTGTTCTATATGCTTCTGCAGGCCCCTGAAGCACTTCAATAACGATAGGTTCGGGTTGCACTGTAGAAGATGCTAAAATATACACGTAAATATGGGTGGACTGATTGGCTGCCCAACTATATTACAAATGTGATAGTGCGATGCAAATGATAGAAAAGACAGTAGACATGCTTCCTGGGAACATACATGTTTGGTTGCGAGTGACCTGTATAGCCGATTTACATTTAAAATAAGATGAAAAACAGGAATGGTTACACCATCTTAAGGAACCACTGAAACGTGATCTTTCCGCCTGCCCACACTGTCTGTGAGATGAACAACTGAAAGAGTTTTCCAGTTCATGCCAGCCCTGAAAACGACTGCGCTACCCCATGAAACAAGATGGAGTCTAAAATACAGGTTGTTGGATGCATCTGGCCACTCACAAGACTTCAAGCTAACAAAACCTTTCAATTAACACTTTGGCTACAAATAATCTAGGTAAAACGAAACTTCAAAACAAAAGTGCACAAGGAAACAGGACAGCAAGAAATGGGATAAGAATGTGATAAGAATTCTATCCTGGTTCTACTTTCGATAAAGTTGCGGAACTTGTAAACCGCGCATGCGCTGTGGACGTGGAGAGCATGGGACGCGGTTCTAGGACTTCTCTTAACATCCTCGAGGCGCGAATATCCAGAGAGGCAATTTAAAAACAAATGTTTGACCAACATCAACTTTTACTCACATTGCCCAGAACGAACTGTGTGCTTCATGTAAATAAGGTAAAAACCCTAGTATTACCTAATCATATTATTAGCTTCAGCTGCCTATATTGAGGGTTCTTCGAAATTTCAACTGAGGGGTTTAATAGTTTACTTTACACAGATATTTATTTTTGTTGTTCCTGGCATAGGCTGAGAGATTCAATCAAAACAAGCGCATAACTGTTGAACTCTGAGGGCAACCAGCGATGTCTGATTAACCAGCAACATGAACGTACAGTTGCCAGCAGTGGGAGAGAGCGGGCGGGGAGAGAGCGAGCGGGCGGGGAGAGAGCGAGCGAGCGGGGAGAGAGCGAGCGAGCGGGGAGAGAGCGAGCGAGCGGGGAGAGAGCGAGCGAGCGGGGAGAGAGCGAGCGAGCGGGGAGAGAGCGAGCGAGCGGGGAGAGAGCGAGCGAGCGGGGAGAGAGCGAGCGAGCGGGGAGAGAGCGAGCGAGCGGGGAGAGAGCGAGCGAGCGGGGAGAGAGCGAGCGAGCGGGGAGAGAGCGAGCGAGCGGGGAGAGAGCGAGCGAGCGGGGAGAGAGCGAGCGAGCGGGGAGAGAGCGAGCGAGCGGGGAGAGAGCGAGCGAGCGGGGAGAGCGCGAGCGAGCGGGGAGAGCGAGCGAGCGGGGAGCGAGCGAGCGGGGAGAGAGCGAGCGGGGAGAGAGCGAGCGGGGAGAGAGCGAGCGGGGAGAGAGCGAGCGGGGAGAGAGCGAGCGGGGAGAGAGCGAGCGGGGAGAGAGCGAGCGGGGAGAGAGCGAGCGGGGAGAGAGCGAGCGGGGAGAGAGCGAGCGGGGAGAGAGCGAGCGAGCGGGGAGAGAGCGAGCGAGCGGGGAGAGAGCGAGCGAGCGGGGAGAGAGCGAGCGAGCGGGGAGAGAGCGAGCGAGCGGGGAGAGAGCGAGCGAGCGGGGAGAGAGCGAGCGAGCGGGGAGAGAGCGAGCGAGCGGGGAGAGAGCGAGCGAGCGGGGAGAGAGCGAGCGAGCGGGGAGAGAGCGAGCGAGCGGGGAGAGAGCGAGCGAGCGGGGAGAGAGCGAGCGAGCGGGGAGAGAGCGAGCGAGCGGGGAGAGAGCGAGCGAGCGGGGAGAGAGCGAGCGAGCGGGGAGAGAGCGAGCGAGCGGGGAGAGAGCGAGCGAGCGGGGAGAGAGCGAGCGAGCGGGGAGAGAGCGAGCGAGCGGGGAGAGAGCGAGCGAGCGGGGAGAGAGCGAGCGAGCGGGGAGAGAGCGAGCGAGCGGGGAGAGAGCGAGCGAGCGGGGAGAGAGCGAGCGAGCGGGGAGAGAGCGAGCGAGCGGGGAGAGAGCGAGCGAGCGGGGAGAGAGCGAGCGAGCGGGGAGAGAGCGAGCGAGCGGGGAGAGAGCGAGCGAGCGGGGAGAGAGCGAGCGAGCGGGGAGAGAGCGAGCGAGCGGGGAGAGAGCGAGCGAGCGGGGAGAGAGCGAGCGAGCGGGGAGAGAGCGAGCGAGCGGGGAGAGAGCGAGCGAGCGGGGAGAGAGCGAGCGAGCGGGGAGAGCGAGCGAGCGGGGAGAGAGCGAGCGAGCGGGGAGAGAGCGAGCGAGCGGGGAGAGAGCGAGCGAGCGGGGAGAGAGCGAGCGAGCGGGGAGAGAGCGAGCGAGCGGGGAGAGAGCGAGCGAGCGGGGAGAGAGCGAGCGAGCGGGGAGAGAGCGAGCGAGCGGGGAGAGAGCGAGCGAGCGGGGAGAGAGCGAGCGAGCGGGGAGAGAGCGAGCGAGCGGGGAGAGAGCGAGAGAGCGGGGAGAGAGCGAGCGGGGAGAGAGCGAGCGGGGAGAGAGCGAGCGGGGAGAGCGCGAGCGGGGAGAGAGCGAGCGGGGAGAGAGCGAGCGGGGAGAGAGCGAGCGGGGAGAGAGCGAGCGGGGAGAGAGCGAGCGGGGAGAGAGCGAGCGGGGAGAGAGCGAGCGGGGAGAGAGCGAGAGAGCGAGCGGGGAGAGAGCGAGAGAGCGAGCGGGGAGAGAGCGAGAGAGAGCGAGCGAGCGGGGAGAGAGCGAGCGAGCGGGGAGAGAGCGAGCGAGCGGGGAGAGAGCGAGCGAGCGGGGAGAGAGCGAGCGAGCAAGCGAGCGAGCGAGCGAGCGGGGAGAGAGCGAGCGAGCAAGCGAGCGAGCGAGCGAGCGGGGAGAGAGCGAGCGAGCAAGCGAGCGAGCGAGCGAGCGAGCGGGGAGAGAGCGAGCGAGCGGGGAGAGAGCGAGAGAGCGGGGAGAGAGCGAGAGAGCGGGGAGAGAGCGAGAGAGCGGGGAGAGAGCGAGAGAGCGAGCGAGCGGGGAGAGAGCGAGAGAGCGAGCGAGCGGGGAGAGAGCGAGAGAGCGAGCGAGCGGGGAGAGAGCGAGCGAGCGGGGAGAGAGCGAGCGAGCGAGCGGGGAGAGAGCGAGCGAGCGGGGAGAGAGCGAGAGAGCGAGCGAGCGGGGAGAGAGCGAGAGAGCGAGCGAGCGGGGAGAGAGCGAGAGAGCGAGCGAGCGGGGAGAGAGCGAGCGAGCGAGCGAGCGGGGAGAGAGCGAGAGAGCGAGCGAGCGAGCGAGCGGGGAGAGAGCGAGCGGGGAGAGAGCGAGCGGGGAGAGAGCGAGCGGGGAGAGAGCGAGCGAGCGGGGAGAGAGCGAGCGAGCGGGGAGAGAGCGAGCGGGGAGAGAGCGAGCGGGGAGAGAGCGAGCGGGGAGAGAGCGAGCGGGGAGAGAGCGAGCGGGGAGAGAGCGAGCGGGGAGAGAGCGAGCGGGGAGAGAGCGAGCGGGGAGAGAGCGAGAGAGCGAGAGAGCGAGCGGGGAGAGAGCGAGAGAGCGAGAGAGCGAGCGGGGAGAGAGCGAGCGGGGAGAGAGCGAGAGAGCGAGTGAGCGAGCGGGGAGAGAGCGAGCGGGGAGAGAGCGAGTGAGCGGGGAGAGAGCGAGCGGGGAGAGAGCGAGAGGGGAGAGAGCGAGAGGGGAGAGAGCGAGAGGGGAGAGAGCGAGAGGGGAGAGAGCGAGAGGGGAGAGAGCGAGAGGGGAGAGAGCGAGAGGGGAGAGAGCGAGAGGGGAGAGAGCGAGAGGGGAGAGAGCGAGAGGGGAGAGAGCGAGAGAGCGAGCGGGGAGAGAGCGAGAGGGGAGAGAGCGAGAGAGCGAGCGGGGAGAGAGCGAGAGGGGAGAGAGCGAGAGAGCGAGCGGGGAGAGAGCGAGAGAGCGAGCGAGCGGGGAGAGAGCGAGCGGGGAGAGAGCGAGAGAGCGAGCGAGCGGGGAGAGAGCGAGAGAGCGAGCGAGCGGGGAGAGAGCGAGAGAGCGAGAGAGCGAGCGGGGAGAGAGCGAGCGAGCGAGCGAGCGGGGAGAGAGCGAGAGAGCGAGCGAGCGGGGAGAGAGCGAGAGAGCGAGCGAGCGGGGAGAGAGCGAGAGAGCGAGAGAGCGAGCGGGGAGAGAGCGGGGAGAGAGCGAGCGAGCGGGGAGAGAGCGAGCGAGCGAGCGGGGAGAGAGCGAGCGAGCGAGCGGGGAGAGAGCGAGCGAGCGAGCGGAGAGAGAGCGAGAGAGCGGGGAGAGAGCGAGCGAGCGGGGAGAGAGCGAGCGAGCGGGGAGAGAGCGAGCGAGCGGGGAGAGAGCGAGCGAGCGGGGAGAGAGCGAGCGAGCGGGGAGAGAGCGAGCGAGCGGGGAGAGAGCGAGCGAGCGGGGAGAGAGCGAGCGAGCGGGGAGAGAGCGAGAGAGCGAGAGAGCGAGCGAGCGGGGAGAGAGCGAGAGAGCGAGCGAGAGAGCGGGGAGAGAGCGAGAGAGCGAGCGAGAGAGCGAGCGAGCGGGGAGAGAGCGAGCGAGCGGGGAGAGAGCGAGCGAGCGGGGAGAGAGCGAGCGAGCGGGGAGAGAGCGAGCGAGCGGGGAGAGAGCGAGCGAGCGGGGAGAGCGAGCGAGCGGGGAGAGAGCGAGAGCGAGCGAGAGCGAGCGGAGAGAGAGCGAGCGAGCGGAGAGAGAGCAAGCGGAGAGAGAGCGAGCGAGCGGAGAGAGAGCGAGAGAGAGAGCGAGCGAGCGGAGAGAGAGCGAGAGCGAGCGGAGAGAGAGCGAGCGAGCGGAGAGAGAGCGAGCGAGCGGAGAGAGAGCGAGCGAGCGGAGAGAGAGCGAGAGCGAGCGGAGAGAGAGCGAGAGAGCGAGAGGAGAGAGAGCGAGAGAGCGAGCGGAGAGAGAGCGAGAGAGCGAGCGGAGAGAGAGCGAGAGCGAGCGGAGAGAGAGAGAGCGAGCGAGAGAGCGAGCGGAGAGAGAGCGAGAGAGCGAGCGGAGAGAGAGCGAGAGAGCGAGCGGAGAGAGAGCGAGAGAGCGAGCGGAGAGAGAGCGAGAGAGCGAGCGGAGAGAGAGCGAGAGAGCGAGCGGAGAGAGAGCGAGCGAGCGGAGAGAGAGCGAGCGAGCGGAGAGAGAGCGAGCGAGCGGAGAGAGAGCGAGCGAGCGGAGAGAGAAGAGCGAGCGAGCGGGAGAGAGGAGCGGGAGCGAGCGAGCGGAGAGAGAGGGCGAGCGAGCGGAGAGAGAGCGAGCGGAGCGGAGAGAGAGCGAGCGAGCGGAGAGAGAGCGAGCGAGCGGAGAGAGCGAGCGAGCGGAGAGAGAGCGAGCGAGCGGGAGAGCGAGAGAGCGAGCGAGCGGGAGAGAGAGCGAGCGAGCGGAGAGAGAGCGAGCGAGCGGAGAGAGCGAGCGAGCGAGCGGAGAGAGAGCGAGCGAGCGGAGAGAGCGGGAGAGAGCGAGCGAGCGGGAGAGAGAGAGCGAGCGAGCGGAGAGAGAGCGAGCGAGCGGGAGAGAGCGAGAGAGCGAGCGAGCGGGAGAGAGAGCGAGAGAGCGAGAGAGCGGGAGAGAGCGAGAGAGCGAGCGAGCGAGAGCGAGAGAGCGAGCGAGCGGGAGAGAGCGAGAGAGCGAGCGAGCGGGGAGAGAGCGAGAGAGCGAGCGAGCGGGAGGAGAGAGCGAGAGAGCGAGAGAGCGAGCGAGCGGGGAGAGAGCGAGCGAGCGGGGAGAGAGCGAGAGAGCGAGCGAGCGGGGAGAGAGCGAGCGAGCGGAGAGAGAGCGAGAGAGCGGGGAGAGAGCGAGCGAGCGGAGGAGCGAGCGGGGAGAGAGCGAGAGAGCGGGGAGAGAGCGAGAGAGCGAGCGAGCGGGGAGAGAGCGAGAGAGCGAGCGAGCGGGGAGAGAGCGAGAGAGCGAGCGAGCGGGGAGAGAGCGAGAGAGCGAGCGAGCGGGGAGAGAGCGAGAGAGCGAGCGAGCGGGGAGAGAGCGAGAGTGAGCGAGCGGGGAGAGAGCGAGAGAGCGAGCGAGAGAGCGAGCGAGCGGGGAGAGAGCGAGAGAGCGAGCGAGCGGGGAGAGAGCGAGAGAGCGAGCGGGGAGAGAGCGAGAGAGCGAGCGAGCGGGGAGAGAGCGAGAGAGCGAGAGAGCGAGCGAGCGGGGAGAGAGCGAGAGAGCGAGAGAGCGAGCGAGCGGGGAGAGAGCGAGAGAGCGAGAGAGCGAGCGAGCGGGGAGAGAGCGAGAGAGCGAGCGAGAGAGCGGGGAGAGAGCGAGAGAGCGAGCGAGAGAGAGAGCGAGCGAGCGGGGAGAGAGCGAGCGAGCGGGGAGAGAGCGAGCGAGCGGAGAGAGCGAGAGAGCGGGGAGAGAGCGAGAGAGCGGGGAGAGAGCGAGAGAGCGGGGAGAGAGCGAGAGAGCGGGGAGAGAGCGAGCGAGCGGGAGAGAGCGAGCGAGCGGGGAGAGAGCGAGCGAGCGGGGAGAGAGCGAGCGAGCGGGGAGAGAGCGAGCGAGCGGGGAGAGAGCGAGCGAGCGGGGAGAGAGCGAGCGAGCGGGGAGAGAGCGAGCGAGCGGGGAGAGAGCGAGCGAGCGGGGAGAGAGCGAGCGAGCGGAGAGAGAGCGAGAGAGCGAGCGAGCGGAGAGAGAGCGAGCGAGCGGAGAGAGAGCGAGCGAGCGGAGAGAGAGCGAGCGAGCGGAGAGAGAGCGAGCGAGCGGAGAGAGAGCGAGCGAGCGGAGAGCGAGAGAGCGAGCGGAGAGCGAGAGAGCGAGCGAGGAGAGAGAGAGCGAGAGAGCGAGCGGAGAGCGAGAGAGCGAGCGAGGAGAGAGAGAGCGAGAGAGAGAGCGAGAGAGAGAGCGAGCGGAGAGCGAGAGAGCGAGCGAGGAGAGAGAGAGCGAGAGAGCGAGCGGAGAGCGAGCGAGCGGAGAGCGAGAGAGAGAGCGAGCGGAGAGCGAGAGAGCGAGCGGAGAGCGAGAGAGCGAGCGAGGAGAGAGAGAGCGAGAGAGCGAGCGAGGAGAGAGAGAGCGAGAGAGCGAGCGAGGAGAGAGAGAGCGAGAGAGCGAGCGAGCGAGGAGAGAGAGAGCGAGAGAGCGAGCGAGCGAGGAGAGAGAGAGCGAGAGAGCGAGCGAGCGAGGAGAGAGAGAGCGAGAGAGCGAGCGAGAGAGCGAGCGAGCGAGGAGAGAGAGAGCGAGAGAGCGAGCGAGGAGAGAGAGAGCGAGGAGAGAGAGAGAGCGAGAGAGCGAGCGAGCGAGGAGAGAGAGAGCGAGAGAGAGAGCGAGAGAGAGAGCGAGAGAGAGAGCGAGAGAGAGAGCGAGAGAGAGAGCGAGAGAGAGAGCGAGAGAGAGAGCGAGAGAGAGAGCGAGAGAGCGAGCGGGGAGAGAGCGAGCGGGGAGAGAGCGAGCGGGGAGAGAGCGAGCGGGGAGAGAGCGAGCGGGGAGAGAGCGAGCGGGGAGAGAGCGAGCGGGGAGAGAGCGAGCGGGGAGAGAGCGAGCGGGGAGAGAGCGAGCGGGGAGAGAGCGAGCGGGGAGAGAGCGAGCGGGGAGAGAGCGAGCGGGGAGAGAGCGAGCGGGGAGAGAGCGAGCGGGGAGAGAGCGAGCGGGGAGAGAGCGAGCGGGGAGAGAGCGAGCGGGGAGAGAGCGAGCGGGGAGAGAGCGAGCGGGGAGAGAGCGAGCGGGGAGAGAGCGAGCGGGGAGAGAGCGAGCGGGGAGAGAGCGAGCGGGGAGAGAGCGAGCGGGGAGAGAGCGAGCGGGGAGAGAGCGAGCGGGGAGAGAGCGAGCGGGGAGAGAGCGAGCGGGGAGAGAGCGAGCGGGGAGAGAGCGAGCGGGGAGAGAGCGAGCGGGGAGAGAGCGAGCGGGGAGAGAGCGAGCGGGGAGAGAGCGAGCGGGGAGAGAGCGGGGAGAGAGCGAGCGGGGAGAGAGCGAGCGGGGAGAGAGCGAGCGGGGAGAGAGCGAGCGGGGAGAGAGCGAGCGGGGAGAGAGCGAGAGAGCGAGCGGGGAGAGAGCGAGAGAGCGAGCGGGGAGAGAGCGAGAGAGCGAGCGGGGAGAGAGCGAGAGAGCGAGCGGGGAGAGAGCGAGAGAGCGAGCGGGGAGAGAGCGAGAGAGCGAGCGGGGAGAGAGCGAGAGAGCGAGCGGGGAGAGAGCGAGAGAGCGAGAGCGAGAGAGCGAGCGGGGAGAGAGAGAGCGAGAGAGCGAGCGGGGAGAGAGAGAGCGAGAGAGCGGGGAGAGAGAGAGCGAGAGAGCGGGGAGAGAGAGAGCGAGAGAGCGGGGAGAGAGAGAGCGAGAGAGCGGGGAGAGAGAGAGCGAGAGAGCGGGGAGAGAGAGAGCGAGAGAGAGAGCGGGGAGAGAGAGAGCGAGAGAGCGAGCGGGGAGAGAGAGAGCGAGAGAGCGAGCGGGGAGAGAGAGAGAGCGAGCGGGGAGAGAGAGAGCGAGAGAGCGAGCGAGCGAGAGAGCGAGCGGGGAGAGAGAGCGAGCGGGGAGAGAGAGCGAGCGGGGAGAGAGAGCGAGCGGGGAGAGAGAGCGAGCGGGGAGAGAGAGCGAGCGGGGAGAGAGAGAGCGAGAGAGCGAGCGGGGAGAGAGAGAGCGAGCGGGGAGAGAGAGAGCGAGAGAGCGAGCGGGGAGAGAGAGAGCGAGAGAGCGAGCGGGGAGAGAGAGAGCGAGAGAGCGAGCGGGGAGAGAGAGAGCGAGAGAGCGAGCGGGGAGAGAGAGAGCGAGAGAGCGAGCGGGGAGAGAGAGAGCGAGAGAGCGAGCGGGAGAGCGAGCGGGGAGAGAGAGTGCGAGAGCGAGCGGGGAGAGAGAGTGCGAGAGCGAGCGGGGAGAGAGTGAGCGAGAGAGCGAGCGGGGAGAGAGAGAGCGAGAGAGCGAGCGGGGAGAGAGAGAGCGAGCGGGGAGAGAGAGAGCGAGAGAGCGAGCGGGGAGAGAGAGAGCGAGAGAGCGAGCGGGGAGAGAGAGAGAGCGAGCGGGGAGAGAGAGAGAGCGAGAGAGCGAGCGGGGAGAGAGAGAGCGAGAGAGCGAGCGGGGAGAGAGAGAGCGAGAGAGCGAGCGGGGAGAGAGCGAGCGGGGAGAGAGAGAGCGAGAGAGCGAGCGGAGAGAGCGAGAGAGCGAGCGGGGAGAGAGAGCGAGCGGGGAGAGAGAGCGAGCGGGGAGAGAGAGCGAGCGGGGAGAGAGAGAGCGAGAGAGCGAGCGGGGAGAGAGAGAGCGAGAGAGCGAGCGGGGAGAGAGCGCGAGCGGAGAGCGAGCGAGCGAGCGGGGAGAGAGCGAGCGGGGAGAGAGCGAGCGAGCGGGGAGAGAGCGAGCGAGCGGGGAGAGAGCGAGCGAGCGGGGAGAGAGCGAGCGAGCGGGGAGCGAGCGAGCGAGCGGGGAGAGAGAGGGGAGAGAGCGAGCGGGGAGAGAGCGAGCGGGGAGAGAGCGAGCGGGGAGAGAGCGAGCGGGGAGAGAGCGAGCGGGGAGAGAGCGAGCGGGGAGAGAGCGAGCGGGGAGAGAGCGAGCGGGGAGAGAGCGAGCGGGGAGAGAGCGAGCGGGGAGAGAGCGAGAGAGCGAGCGGGGAGAGAGCGAGAGAGCGAGCGGGGAGAGAGCGAGAGAGCGAGCGGGGAGAGAGCGAGAGAGCGAGCGGGGAGAGAGAGAGCGAGCGAGCGGGGAGAGAGAGAGCGAGAGAGCGAGCGGGGAGAGAGAGAGCGAGAGAGCGAGCGGGGAGAGAGAGAGCGAGAGAGCGAGCGGGGAGAGAGAGAGCGAGAGAGCGAGCGGGGAGAGAGAGAGCGAGAGAGCGAGCGGGGAGAGAGAGAGCGAGCGAGCGGGGAGAGAGAGAGCGAGAGAGCGGGGAGAGAGAGAGCGAGAGAGCGGGGAGAGAGAGAGCGGGGAGAGAGAGAGCGGGGAGAGAGCGAGCGGGGCGAGAGCGAGCGGGGAGAGAGCGAGAGAGCGAGCGGGGAGAGAGCGAGAGAGCGAGCGGGGAGAGAGCGAGAGAGCGAGCGGGGAGAGAGCGAGAGAGCGAGCGGGGAGAGAGCGAGAGAGCGAGCGGGGAGAGAGCGAGAGAGCGAGCGGGGAGAGAGCGAGAGAGCGAGCGGGGAGAGAGAGAGCGAGAGAGCGAGCGGGGAGAGAGAGAGCGAGAGAGCGAGCGGGGAGAGAGAGAGCGAGAGAGCGAGCGGGGAGAGAGAGAGCGAGAGAGCGAGCGGGGAGAGAGAGAGCGAGAGAGCGAGCGGGGAGAGAGAGAGCGAGAGAGCGAGCGGGGAGAGAGAGAGCGAGAGAGCGAGCGGGGAGAGAGAGAGCGAGAGAGCGAG
Source organism: Triturus cristatus (assembly GCF_964204655.1). Lineage (NCBI taxonomy): Eukaryota > Metazoa > Chordata > Amphibia > Caudata > Salamandridae > Triturus > Triturus cristatus. The sequence goes on from NC_140588.1 coordinate 565,677,796, forward strand.
CGGGGAGAGAGAGCGAGAGAGCGAGCGGGGAGAGAGAGCGAGAGAGCGAGCGGGGAGAGAGAGCGAGAGAGCGAGCGGGGAGAGAGAGAGCGAGAGAGCGAGCGGGGAGAGAGAGAGCGAGAGAGCGAGCGGGGAGAGAGAGAGAGCGCGAGAGCGGGGAGAGAGAGAGAGCGCGAGAGCGGGGAGAGAGAGAGCGCGAGAGCGGGGAGAGAGAGAGCGAGAGAGCGGGGAGAGAGAGAGCGAGAGAGCGGGGAGAGAGAGAGCGAGAGAGCGAGCGAGCAGAGAGCGAGCGAGCAGAGAGCGAGCGAGCGAGAGCGAGGAGAGAGCGAGGAGAGAGCGAGGAGAGAGCGAGGAGAGAGCGAGGAGAGAGCGAGGAGAGAGCGAGGAGAGAGCGAGGAGAGAGCGAGGAGAGAGCGAGGAGAGAGCGAGGAGAGAGCGAGGAGAGAGCGAGGAGAGAGCGAGGAGAGAGCGAGGAGAGAGCGAGGAGAGAGCGAGGAGAGAGCGAGGAGAGAGCGAGGAGAGAGCGAGGAGAGAGCGAGGAGAGAGCGAGGAGAGAGCGAGGAGAGAGCGAGCGAGGAGAGAGCGAGCGAGGAGAGAGCGAGCGAGGAGAGAGCGAGCGAGGAGAGAGCGAGCGAGGAGAGAGCGAGCGAGGAGAGAGCGAGCGAGCGCGAGCGAGGAGAGAGCGAGCGAGCGCGAGCGAGGAGAGAGCGAGCGAGCGAGGAGAGAGCGAGCGAGCGAGGAGAGAGCGAGCGAGCGCGAGCGAGGAGAGAGCGAGCGAGCGCGAGCGAGGAGAGAGCGAGCGAGGAGAGAGCGAGCGAGGAGAGAGCGAGCGAGGAGAGAGCGAGCGAGGAGAGAGCGAGCGAGCGAGGAGAGAGCGAGCGAGCGAGGAGAGAGCGAGGAGAGAGCGAGCGAGGAGAGAGCGAGCGAGGAGAGAGCGAGCGAGACCGGGAGTGGTACGTGCGTGCCCAGTCTTCTCATTTTCAAGCACTGCACTCGTGCTTGTGGCGCGCCGCTGCACGCTCCCGTAAGGTGGATGCCGGCACAAGTACATGTGTGCTTGAAAATGACCAGAGCTGCGGTTTTACTAGGTGATGTTTTAAACAAAAAGCAATTGAAGAGCTATACATGGCATTTTCTTGTTATTTATGAAGACCAAACCAAATTACCACCCAACCAAGCATTGAAATCGCAGGCACTTAAAATGTATTTAAAAAAGCTTTATAACAAATTTGATTAAACACCGCAGGCAAAATAAATAGTTGACATTTAAAGTTAATATAGGAAATAAAATAAGCAGGCACTGGCAAAGCCAATAGGTCTTGCCTATGAAAGTGCTTTTGGCTTCGCCAATGTGTTTTAACCATGTTGTACACCAGCTTGGGTGCTGTTCAGCATTGCTATAAGGGAGCAGAGATACATAGGTTACAGTGGAGGGGCATATTGAGAAGGGCCGTAGAGTGGAGTAAAGAGTCGTGGAATGGCACAGAGTGCCGTGGCATACAGAGTAAAGTGTCCGAGTGACACACAGTGGAGTAAGTAGAGAGGCCTAGTGTGAAATGGGATAGAGTGGAATGGAGCAGAGTGTTGTAAAGTGTCAGAGTGGAGTATCCATGGCGTGCCATTACAGACAACACATTTTCGCTAATCGAATTACACAGAAAATAAAGTTGAAAGATCCTAATTATTAACCGGTATGTGCTTTGGGCTAGCATGCTGTTCTCTCCTTGCTACTGAAAGCCATGGCTCTTGACTCTGGATTAAAAAAATGAAACTTAAGAGGATATTGTTGTGTTCATTGCTGCTAAGAACCATCTACACAAGTCTTTCAAAAAATACTTCGTATGGCATTTTCAAACTGTAAAAAAGTTAACTGTATTTTTAAAAGTAAGTTAACTGGGCCGTCTGTCCCTATTATGGCAGTATCTAAACTTTACTTAGAAACAAACTTTTCTAATGAAGTATTTATCAGACACTAGTAGGTCTGTACCAGATCAATATTCCACTGTTAAGTTCAGACTCTCTAAATAAAGGTACACCTTCAAAAGTTTGGATTTCCTGGATTTTTCCCCATTTAGTGTGGGCCAGATACCTTAAAGTTTTATGATCTGTCAACTGTGAAACTAGTTTCAAACCAATACGGTCACAATTTCTTCGTCCAGCAAATTAGAGCAAATGCCATACTCTCTTGTACTCAATGCAGGACACTGGGTGGCAAACACGGGCTAGCAAGGTTAATATTAAGCCTACTTAAACAAGTTTAGGCAATGATTGAGACAATACTCATGGTAAACAATCAAAACTTGCAACAGAATATGGCAATGCAGAAAAGCTCTCAAAATATGGGTATGTGGAATATGGAACAGCAGAGTCTAGAAACTGGTACACTGTGGTGAAGGTTCTGGGAGTCTTACGAATGAAAACAACAAAACAGCAAAGAATCAGATAGAAATGCACTCCTCCTGTCAACCAGCTTCTACCCACAAGCTACTAAATGAGCTTACCATTTAACCAGTGATTATGAGCAAAAATAATACATTTTTCCTAACAAGACCTTTAAGAAATTTGAGGGACGTTAATACTGTTAAACAATTGAGGAAAAAAAACAGCACAATTAGTATTATTAGCCACGAGGAAACTTAAATAACGTATGTGAGTCTGAAAATTCAAATTTCTTTAAGTTAAAAATTCCCTAAAGCCATCATATCAAAATGAACCACAACAATAATTTTAAAAAACTGCAACATCTTAAGCAATTGTACCGAACAGCAGCATATATATGAGAAACAGATATACCAAATATAATAGCTTAAACCTCAGACAAATAAAATGTTCGCGTATACACAGATAAAAGTAGCGCTCAATAAGGATACACAAGCCTGCTTGGAGATGAAACAACTGTGCTACTGCGATTAAATATGTGGAGAGAATATACATCCTCTACATGTCAAGACCATAAGAGTAAGACGCTTTGGGACATGCAACTTTTAAACTAGGTGTCCTGTAAAGTGTGTTGCTGCCTCCATTCATTCTACCAACCCGTCTACCTACCCTATCTGCCAGTCTTATTTAATAAGTAAAAATGACTTGTGAAGGCCCTAGCAGCTTCAGTTTGCTCCTGGGTGCCACCTTTGTACCAAAAAAAAAAAAGAAAATGCTGTTTGGCCCAATGTATATTTAGGTCGAGCCTGTCTGGCGAGACTTTATGTAAACAGTAAAAGGGCTTTGGGAAGCTCACCACACGCTTGTGTGTGTGGTTTGTTTTCCTTCAGAGGCTATTCGCCTTTGCATGCATCTTTCTGAGAAGGACAGCACGCAATTGGGCAAAGGCGGGTGTATGTCCCGCCTTTGCTCCGCCCATGGCCTATTGCTTGCGGTTACCCGCAAGGGCCACATCTGTTTTGAATTATCGTGCACAGATGCGTGCGCGATAATGCAAAACAGATGTCCCGCTGTGGCGTGCACACCCCACTCGCGTCCTCGTTATAAACTCGTGCCCAGCTAGCTGTGCTTCTCCGTTCCAAACTCAAAGCATGAAACACATATCCGATATTTTTCTCGGAGAAATACTGCGGTCCTGACTGGCTGATGCAGTTTCGGTTTCACAATCGGACGTCACTAGCCTGAAGAGAAACCTGCCCACAGCAGCCAGGGCGCTTTGGTGGAGAGGCGTGGTGATCCTGAGCCCCCGGGCAAAGTCTGCTCTGCTGCTGCTCCCTCAAGCGGCACAAGACACACAGGCGGCATGCGGCTTCGGGTAGGTCATGTTACTGCTTTTACTGCTCCACCGAGACCAATATTCAACTGGTAGTACATAGGTAATGACGATGCAAGAAATGGTCTCTCTTTTAGAGTTTGTCCGTTCAGTTTTTATCCTTAGCGGTATCGTGTCTGCCCGGGAGACGGCGGGTGAAGAGGTGTTGTGTTGCGAAATATCCCTCGGTTACTTCAGTAGTACAATTGAAGGACATGCATAGCAGAGCAACATTATAGGTACAGTAGCATGCCACCAACAGCTGACACGCCTCAGTTTACACAGGATTTACCATGGCACAGCACTGCTATCTCTCAGGTTAGAGAAGATATACATCAACGGGTAGCAGAAGCGGCTTGTACTACTGTACCTCAGCCACTGCCCTAGATACTCCTAGTGTCATGTCCTGAAGAAAGAACCAGGACTGGAAAATAAGAAAGGTTTTAAGAACCAGGTTTGCTTTCTGTTGTTCCTACACTTTGTCCTTCACCTAGCTTCATAGCAACTAATAGAACGCTGCTTCGAAGGTCGGGTCTTGTTGCCTTAAGTTAAGGACACGAATATATGTTGCGTACCGGTGGAAACGGGCGAACATTTCACCGAAAAGTTCCCTAGCGCATCCGAAAGCATCCACAACCCTACTTGGAACTACGCTGCTGCGATTGGCTGATCAGTCACGCAGGAATCCTCGCTTAGGTTGGAGCAGTGGCAGCCTTGGACCTTCTGCCTGGAACTGGGGGATTGACAACGCTTTTCTCATGTATTTCGATCTCCTTTCAAGAGTCTAAACTCAAGTGAAATAAATACATTCTACCTCATCGCTCACACGTCTTTTTTATTGCAGTTTTATATAGCGCAAACTCAACTTAAAGGTATTGGGGCCCAGTACATGAGCACCAGTTGCATTACAGACACTTATTCTGGGGGGTTTTTTGGGGGGGGAGGGGGCGGGCACGAGAGATTAAGTGATTTGTCAAGAATCACAGGATGTTGAGCATCCCGGTTTTCCAGCTTCAAGTACGCCCGTTCAGGCTCCTACGCCACACTCTCCAGCTTTCGATTTCTTCTACACAAAAATGTATCCAGCAGCAAGAGGGCGAGGGGGGCTGCCTTTACCTGCAGCTAAATGTCTTGATTAGTGATAGGGAGCTGCTGTGGCAGGCAGCCTGTTCCTGCAGTCCTTCTGAGCAGATATTTGAGCTCAGACAAGCACCGGTTTAGGAACAGACTGGCATTTGTCGGAGACAGGGGCAATAGCCCACATTTTTACCTGCCACCAAGAGCAAAACTCTCTCTTGCTCACCTGACTTATTCTTCAGTGCAGACAGCACAACTATATCTCACACGTTGTGAGAGACAGAGGTACTCCTCATTTGCAGCACTCAGCGGGGCTGCCCCTCACTTGCCCAAAACACCTCCCTATTGGCCGATCGAGGTCTTGCTCTGCTGGCCAATATCACACTCGGCAATCCCTACCTCCTGACGGTTTCTGACAGCAGAGCTACTGCTCACCTTTCGTAAACACTGGTGTGATCCCACAAAAGGTTACAGACAGAAGAGCCATGCCCGGCTTCTTTGCGTTCCAGGGCCACTGGAATTATACAATTGTGTGTCGCATAATTAGATATTTGCCACATAATCCATCATCTACTGCATAAACTGCAGGTGTTACACCTCCCCTCCCCCCCCCCCACCCCCCCCCCCCCAAAAAAGAAATTCTCTTTCTAGCTCAAGTGGTTCAAAAGTTACTAAAACGCAGCGACACTTGTGCTGTCAATGGAAGGCCCTTTGCAAAGCTTGGCTGCCACCTGTTTATTGCTTTCTCGGAGTGTTAAAAGGGTACTCATGAGGTGCAACCACTGCCCAGACAGTGTTAACAAGTAGACAAATGGCAAAATAATGAAGTAATACTAGCACAAAATGTGCCACATTCTGCCTCATAATGGGACTTGTCTTGCAGTATAATTAACTCAACCCTACAGAATAATTCGGCCTTCTACTGCTGCATAATTCCAGTGGTGTGAACCCGCCTGATTAATTAACTGTTTAACTGTCTGTTCTGTCTTACACGGAAATCAAAGGAACGGGAGGTCTTTGTTAAAGAGAACCAAGGAGACAACTCTGGTAGGGCAGGAAACACTACCAGACGGGAACCCGAGAGCATGGGTGCTATGGGGACAGAAGGACTCACAATTGAGTGACTTTACACCAAGGCGGATCAGACAGAACAACAACACAGGGGAGCTGCAGCCAAGACCAGCAAAACTGTGCAAGATAAGGACAGGTCTGTTTCATCTACAAAGAGGCAAGAAAACAAGAACATACCAATAATGAGCGCCAGATGAAAAACAGAAGATCCGCAAATATTGCACCTTTGCACATAACCTCCAAGGTCATTTTGAAGGGCGTAAGACCCATTACCGATACAGACAATACTGCTGTACCTGGCTGAGGTTAGATGGAAGGCCTTGTGACCCAAACCCCCACTGGGAATCATCTTCCAGAAACAATACACTACACACTCGACATACTGACCGGTTAGGCTAAGGTCCAAAGACCAACCCCACCGGATAACCCACACCCTTGAAACATCCTACCAACACCAATTTGGAATCACAATTGTGGAATAAAGTCTGCAAAATGTGTTAAGAGGTCAAATACCCAGAAACACACCCTTACATAGCAAAAGCGATTTTCAAGTACTGGATTTTACTCAAGGGGCACTTTCAGAACTGTTTAATAGAGCGGTGGCTTTTAGCCAATTTAGTTGGAAATCACCCTTTAACCTCTTGCATGCTATAGACCTGATCGAGCCGTCCTTAGCACCAGTGCTGAGGACGGCTCCAGCACGTCCTGCCCCCTTTATACACCGCCATAAAAGATTGTTGTCCAGAGATATTCATTTTTGATTCATGTTTTTGTATCATTAGAGAAGTAATTTAGCTCGGGTAGACATTGCTTATCCGGGCTGAATTTTTCTGTACAACATTAAAAAAAAAAATTTAAAAAAAAGGCAGATGTGTTGTAGTGGTGATGTAATATTTCAGGAACCATGAGACGTATACTTAATTTTGAAGTCAAAACATAGGTGGGGGGGGGTTCAAGTAGTCTTACAGAGAATATAACTCCTCGGAGAAACCCCTTCTGCCATTTTCCAAAATGGCACCTCTGTAATGATGTGTTTTAGCAATCATATTTGTAATTTATTGTAACAGTGGTTTTTGTTTAAGGTTTTCTGTCCATTCAAATTTATAAACATGAGCGAAGCAGGAGGTAGCATAAGATCTTTACCTGCTAGGAGTGTTGTCAACTAAAAAAATCTGAGGACTCCTTCTACAAAGAAAATGTATCATATGCCAAACTAATCCGAAAGAAAAGCAAACATCAACTGTGGCCAGAAAGAAGAGAGTTCAAGAGGCTGCAGAAATACAGCAAGACAAAGTTCACAAAACATTGAAACTGATGGATGAAGGAGATTAAATATTTTATCATTGTAACGTGCTACAATTCGTATACAATGGAAAACATGGGGGAAAAAAAAGTCAATAAATATCAGAAACCAGTGAATCAGACTCTGAGAAAGTGATGACAACCTAACCTAATTTCCGTCCATTTAGAAGATTGATGGCTGCCCCATATCCACTGCCAACAACTGATCAGAAAGCAGAGGATCTTCAATGTGTTATCTGTGGTTAAATAATGAAAGAAAAGGAGCGGGAGAAGTGCACACCCGTTCGCCTTCCCAACCGTTAAATATATTCAACACTGGAACGTGTCTCCTACCTACATCATTGATGTTTTTACAACAACCTTATTTCATGTTCTCCAAAGAGTGATTTGGAAAACACTAGGTGTTGTAACCTACCTAGTAGGTGACATACTTCATCATTGGGTTCCCACCCTGGTTGCCGAGTGTTTCCAGGGTGTGCGGTGACGCCCAATTACAGTGGAGCTGGGTTTTTTGGCAGTGATGTTATGGCTGTGTGCCAGCACAAGGTGAAAAGAATAAAATTGGCTCGATCCTCTTATGTGGTTGACCTGTTGCTGCCATATTTTTGTGCCTCTCGGGTCAGACTGGATTTCCTCAGGACAAGAAATCTTTTAAACTTGCATGCGTACTAAAGGATGCAAGTGCGGGGTGTTGTGCAGTCAATACTTACAGAACCCCCGGTGCTAGTGAAGACAGTACTTCTCGTATCCCGTACTGCAAAATAAAATGTAAGAGAGTAGAATTTGAAAAACATTAGGTAGGTCAGTGCTTTTTGTGGAGCCAGGTAAGTAATTCCCTTCCAACAGCTCCTTGATATCCTGGAGCTTCTTATATTCATACATGCAAACAAAACTTAGTGCGTTATACCCTGGTTTGAGTGATTTATTATGTGGGTATATTGTTAGTTACGTAATCAGTGTTTCAAGCATGATCGTTGTAACCACATTTAATAATAATTCAAAAAAAGGGTACTTATTAAAAAGGTGGATTACATGGACTTAATTTGAGGTAGCCTGTTGCTCCTTGAGATATTGTGACGAGGAGGGCAAGTAGTCACACTCTGTAATGGGTTAAACCTAAGGTTTAGACCGAGAGCTTAACTGGGCCATTTGCTCTGAAATCAGGCTCCCCTCCGTTCTACTTACTTCTTCGAGGTGCCTCAACCACATGAAAACCTACTGCATGCCCGACAGTCCGGTGGATTGTGGCCATGAGGTTTGGTTTAAAAAAAATCTAAAGAGGATATGAGTCGGCCTATTTCTGGTCCCGCGGGAGACGCTGTGTCCGGTGTTTGACCTCACCTAGGATGGAGTTGCTTCGTATTGTAAGTTACATGTGCATGTGATCAAATAGATTACGTTTTTCGAGTTGCAATTTGTGCGTTTTTGTAATGTCCAGGTTTTACCTGGTTCGAGATGCAGGGTTTTTGTTGTACTTTTTAGGTGGCAGACACTGCAGTTTCCACAGGCTGAGAACACTATAAGTGTCTCATTCTATTTGTTAGGCTGATAAACTAATTCCGTCATTGTACATTCTCACCAGAAAAGTCTTAATTTCATTATTATGGATCAATACAGTTTCACCAATGTTGACCATTATTTCTCGGATCTCATAGAGTGTGAACCCTTAGCCAGCACTCAAAGTGGCTTTAAAACTTTATTTGCTTTTTCAAAGAGAGCAAACTTAACTGAAGGCAGGTGGTTACATTGTTGCTGGGAGTTCATTGTACATTGTACATTCATATTTTCGAAAGTATTCATGCATGCAGTTCAGGTAGGAATACAAATCTGCAGCAAATACATTCACTTCACTGCTTAAATCAGCTACTCAGCTGAAAACTTCCACTTGGAAGAAACTAGTTGCAGATAAACACGTGTTTGTCCTTTGAGAATCACATTCTGTACTTTGTTCTTTCGTCAATCCCTTTGGCCCTTCTTCTGTCTAAACCACAGATAAAAATATAAATGGAGGTCGGCAGTTCCTTGTGAAAAACTACTCAGGGCAATGATTGCAGAGAAAGGAATATGCTCAAATAGCAGGATGGACCCTCACACACATATGGGTGTCATGATTCATGACTGGACTAGGTCCTCGGTGGGCTGCGCTGCAATGACCAACAGGCACCCACAAGGAAGCTCTATGCCGGAGATATTTTAGTTAGCCGTATGGTGAATGGAGGGTGTGTGGGCTATAAAGGTGTAGTGTAGAACGGTGACATAAGTGAATTAAAATAGGTGCAGTGGTACTCCGGATCAATCCAATTAATGAATGAGCTCACTAACCTAATAAAAAATGTATGTGCTACCTTAGGATATAATGGTCCTAGATAGCCTGGTGAATTGGTCATCATGGTTCCCATCTAGTTATGTCAAAAAAGAAAGTGGAGATTCTTCAGGACCCGGAGACAACCCTAAACTACACTGTGTCTGGTTTCAGTGAGTGTGAATACTCTGACCACGATACCACACAAGTAATATGGTAAATAGTGTAACTTAGAAGTTAAGTCATCCCAATTAGGTTATTGGATCAAGCCTCATGAGGAAAAATCAGAAGGAACGCCAATTTTTTTGGCTCTCGTTTTGACTAAACCACAGATAACACATTGGAGGTGGATGAGGGGGAGCCGTTGATCTAAGTGAATGGTCATTGGGTTTGGTTGTCATCACTTTCCCAGTAGACTCCGATTCTTGGTGCGATTCACTGGTCACTGCAATTATGACAATTTTCTTTCCAGGCTTTGGTCCATTGTATAAGACTTGTACCACTTGTTAAATTGATAAAATATTTGATCCTCTTCACCAGTTTCAATCTTGAGAGAACTTCGTTTAGCCGTATTACTGTAGCATCTCAATCTCTTCTGTCCAGGTGCAGTGGATGTTAGCTTTTCATTCGGATATGTTTGACATAGTCAACGCCGTTCGAGCAGTAGCAGTTCAGGATGGGGTGGTTAAGGGCTTCTTCCAGTGGCTATTCCTGCTTAGAGCAGTAGGGCCAAAGGCCAGATCCCTGCCACGTTCCACCCTTGTCCCCCCAAAACCTCATTTAAACCTCACCTCCTTGCTTCTCCTGTCCAGTAATATACATGCATTGTTTCTAAAGAATCGTCAACACCCACTCCTTCAGATTCTAATCTTCTAATATTCACCTCCGTGTTATGCTAGCACTACTTCTAAGTAGACTAACAGGCCAATTATCTGACACCACACATAAATCAGCTTCGTTCTGTCCAATTTCTCTCCATAATACCATCATAGCTCCTGGAATTTGTGCATGTTGTGATTATTCTTTGAGTTGCTCCCATGTTTACTTTTCAAATCCAAAACAAAGACTGGTTGTAGATGGGTTGTTTTCAAAATGCTGGACTAGCTCCCAGGAACACAAACTATGGCTGGATGGATGGATGTACAGTATCTACTTTTATGGACTGCTCTCTGCCAATTCTGGGAGGACTCAACAGAGCAAGTACCATGACAGATGCTCCTCTGGAGTCCATGGAAGAATGATACTGAGCATTCCATAGGTATGAGTCCAGTGTGAAGCAACTAACCATAGACTACAGTTAATGCAAGCCTGAGTCATTAAGGTTGGGCCATTCACCTCTCAACACTATTATGCCACATGTTGAAGGTGGCACAACAGGCATGATACAAAATAACCAAATGCTAGCATATATTCACATACAAGACTGGCTATGCGTAAAATGTTATCCTACAAGGTGTAACAGCAGCTACAGGCTTGCTATGAATGGGTGGGCAGTATCTGTCATACACTTATGATACCAAAGATCTAGTACAAAGGCCACACTAGTCGCTTTCTACACACCAATAACCTAGCATTTAACATGTCATACCAAACCCCTTTTAATTTCAAATTCACACATAGGCCACAGAAAAGTACGGTAACAGAACAAATCTGGTACTAACAAGCATCACCCAACACAATTCCATGCACAGCACTCGGAGTATGGTTCAAATTATCCAAAATCTCAAGCTGGCACATCATTGAGAGGTTGAAGCACTACACGATCATAATCGTGCCTTTGCTACCCACACAACACAGTTAATCAAAGAACAGTATTAGTACAGCAGTTTCTTTAAAGTTCAATTACATAATAGGACCTTAGGAATTCACAAAGCATGCATCTAATACACCATGGCGACTATACTTAAACTGTTAGAAAATTAAATCGTCCATCAAGACGCTTCCCCCATGATGCTCATGTCGAACAGCCTAAAGAAGGGTTATATTTTGGTGTCTCTTGTTTTTTTTCCCTCGCTATACTTCAGATTAACCATCTTACCTCGTTAAAATAGCAGGGCTACCACTAATATTAGAATACACAGAAGGTTCAGCACTATGTACTATGGTTAAATCTCCAAGTACCTATATACTTTTGTATCTTTAACAGGTAACGAGTAAACTTCTAATAAAGCATACGACACATTCAACACATAAGTTTTTTCTTTCTTCTTTATTGATTTTGTATGAAGATTTCTTCCATGTCATATTTCATATTTTCATAGCCAACGCGTTTCGTCTCCCATGAGACTTCTTCAGGGCTCAATGATATGGTGAATCTAATTCTTTTCTATCGTGTCGTTCTTTAGGGTATGGTTTCCACAATTCAGGTGTTTGCGACGATCTAGTAACCACCGACTCCGGACATGATTTCAGCGATTTGAGCCCTGAAGAAGTCTCATGGGAGACGAAACGCGTTGGCTATGAAAATATGAAATATGACATGGAAGAAATCTTCATACAAAATCAATAAAGAAGAAAGAAAAAACTTATATGTTGAATGTGTCGTATGCTTTATTAGAAGTTTACTCGTTACCTGTTAAAGATACAAAAGTATATAGGTACTTGGAGATTTAACCATAGTACATAGTGCTGAACCTTCTGTGTATTCATATGTTGTTGTAGGACTTGGTCCTACATTATTGAGTGTAAGAGGGCAGTACTCTCTGGTTTCGTGCACTATCTGAACTGTCTACGTCAATCACTAATATTTGTTTGGTGCGGTTCTAATCAGCCTCCACCCTCTCCCTTTGTATATCTACCACTAATATTAGGCAAGCGAGTAGTTACTTTGTCATCTTTTCATTAGCATTAAAAGGCTTACAAAGTTTAACTATTAAAGCTGAACGAGTATATTGAGAATGGCCTAACAGTGAATCGTGGGGAGTCTACCTTAATGTTATAGTTTTACTTATCTTTCGTATTATTGTCATGCATCTGCTTTTATACAAATACCCAACAGTGAAAGAAAGCGTAAATCTGTTATGGGTCGTAACACATTTCTTTAACTTTTATTAATCCCGTTCTGGCAACAATTCGGCGTTCTGACATTTTGTACGCACAAGTTATCAGGGGCGTATCTAGGCAATTTAACACACCTCCTATCACGAGTTGCTATCCAAATAGCATCTGCACCTGTTTAGCACCAACTAAGCCGGTTTTAGAAAGAGACTTATAACTGCGCTGCTCGTAGATGACGGTTTCACGCCTCTTATTACCCTAGACAATATACACGAATACCTTGCTATGCATATACCGGTCCTTCCATAGGTTCGGCGCAGTTTGTGTGGGCGAACATCAGGTCTCATGTATTATCAGTACCTGAGTCCCAATGTCGCGTTTCATAATGCTTATGTTCTTGGAGGATTCTTTTAAGAACTGGGTGGAGTGGGGTGGATTCTGTATTAAATTCCATGAGTGCTAACGTGTCCATAAGTAACTAGGTCAGTTCTTTGGCCAACCATCCAAATAAGCCTTATAAGCGTGCAATATTTCTGTTCAGACAATTTCATATACATAGTTTCTGAAAAAGTTTGATTTCAGTCTCCTCGTGAGAATAAATACATCAACTTAATGCCCTACGTATTAAATGCTGATCCAAACTATTCCGCATAGCCACTTTCTCCAATAACTTGCCCTCCGCCACCTCCAAAAACTCACCTTGCAGGGAAAGGGAAGAGTAGAGGCCACTTTCTCCATGGCCAGGTTACGGATGCTGGGGGTGAGCGGGCCTCTGCAGGTGGGACAGCAGCTCAGCTTCTGGCGACACTGATTGCACACCAAGTGTCCAGCCTGACACTGCAGAATAGGCGGCAGCACATAATCGAAGCACACGGGGCACTCGAAAAGGGCCGTCAGCTCAGCGGCCTGAGCAGGCAGGGCGGCGGGCCCAGCCGAGGAGGAACCGGCGGCGGCGGCCGAGGCGCCCTGTACCGGAGAGGGCAAAATCCCTGCTACAGAGGGGGCCGCTCCGGCCACCGCCGCCGCCCCGCCAGCAGCGGCTGCCCCGCCGTGCTTCCCGCCGCCGCCCGCCTTCCCTGAGCCCAGGCCTCCCCCGGCCGAGGAGGGGCGGCTCATGGCGGGCAGCAGACAGCACTCGGCTATCAGCTTTAGACGGGAGTCACCCCGTTCAGTCCGCGCCGCCAGCCCTACTGAGCGGCATTGCGAACGACCCCCACAGCACCCGAAACACTCGAGCCTGCACTAACATGGCGGTAGCAATACACGCACACAGATGATGAGTGGGGGCTTGGGAACAGAAGAGCGCTACCATTGGACGAGAAAGTGACGGAGTCTCGCGCCGTATAGGAACCTACGGATGGCACGTAGACGACGCGGCCCTTGATTGGAGAAAATGGACGTGGACCTCGGAAATAGATTCGGGTGTTGCGCGGCTGTTTATTGGATGATACGACTTTACCTGACAGTAGGAAAACGCAGTGACATCTTCAGTGATTGGGTGATCATCTGTACGTATAGGCAAGGTAACAAGTATAAACAACTCTGCCTCTTTCATTTGAAAGTGACATATTGTTGCAGTTGTTTCACAAATATGTTTTTAAGCTTGTAGAAGGGGTTTTAAACATAAAACGTATTATTTTTAAACAAGGGGAGAGGATGTGGTCCGTCGGCTGCGCTGCCGCCTTTGGTGCAGGAAACCAGGGTCCGAGCCTCGAGGTCGCGTCCACATCCTGTGATTCTGGGCAAATCACTTAATCTCCCCGTGCCTGAATGTGTAATGTAAATACGGTGCTATGTAAAGCGCTCCAATACCTTCGGGTCGAGTTCGTGCTATATAAATATGCAAAAAAAAAAAAAGGGCCACTTTGGTATGTTAAGGTAGTACAAAACGCAGATTACGTAATACGGTAGGAAATGCTATAGCATATATGGCAACATTTTAGAAGAGGAAAGTGAGAGATATTACAAAAATATTTGGGAGGATGTATTTTCCCCATTGACTTCTATTGAAGCAGAGGCAGTTTCGGGCGGCGGACAACCAAAATAAAGCCTTTTTATAGGTCTCGCTGAGTCAGCGTGCATGCGCTGCTCGGAGAGACTTTAGTAAGGGCTTTAAAAAATGCTACCGCCGGCTACAGCTTGCAGTGCATGTGCGCAGGCGCCTGCTTCAGCAGAGGCGCCATATGGCGTGATTACTGCGGCGCTCGCACCACTCACGCACATGCACTGCAAGCTGTGGCCGGCGGTAGCATTTTTAGGTTGCTAATCGCGGCACCGATGCTTTACTTTTAACATTAAAAGTAAAGCGCGGGTGCCGCGATTATAGCAAAAGTAAAGAAATAGAAACAAACATCTATTTCTTTACTTTTGCTATAATCGCAGCACCCGCGCTTTACTTTTAATGTTAAAAGTAAAGCACCGGTGCCACGATTAGAAAGAAAACAAGCATTGGCATAGCCAATATGTCTCGCCTTTGGGACCTTATAAGTGTTTAGCCATGCAACAGTTGCATAACTAAATACTTATAAGGTCCCAAAAGTGAGACCTATTGGCTATGCCAATGCTTGTTGGCTTAAGAAATTGAGTCTTCCATCTGAATCGGGTCTATTTGCATGTATGCTATATCATGCATGCTGTTGTAATAGATGACATGTTGCCAAGGTGTAGTTTAAGATGATTTAGTTGCAGGTTGGTACATCCATAGGGAACAGCCCCACCAGGAGCCTGCCTGCTGCTCAGCCCAAACTCCAACTGTCACACCTCACCTCACAGGCACCCCAAAACATTCCATTCATCATCACCACTCCAACATTCCACACAGCACATTCACACTGGCTGAGCAGCTCGGGGAAAAGCAACAGGCAAGATGCATAAATACACAAACAAGATATAACACATGCCAACATTTTAAGAAGAGGGAAGTGGGAGATTTTTGAAAAAAATAGTTGGGTGGATGTATTTTTCTATATTGACTTCTATTGAGGCCTGCATCGAGTCTACAGACCTGCCAACTCACACTGTGGCCCTGCGTGTCACCCGCTATTGTCTCACTTCAAACGATCTTCTGGTGACAAGCCGATATCACATAGTAAATCCATGTCCCGGATCACTGTTGCCAGATTGGGCAATTTAAAAGTGGCCGTGGGACATTGAGCCAGCTGGTAACATTAAAACAACTTAATTCGGCCCCCGCCTCATGAGGCATGCCGTGCCAGAAATTGTGGTCTCTGCCTCACTGTAAGGTTCATAAGCGCCACCAATGACAGTGTGAATTAGATAATTTGCCCTCCTTGGCCGTATTGAATCATGTGTCCCAAGTATCGGACCAATAGATGTGTTGTTAACCACTTTTCGCCCGCCGCAGCATAGTGCGAGCTCACCGCTAGTCAGTCAGAAACTTGTTGACAGAAAAAGCAAGTATCATATCTTGCACTGCAGCAGCACTGCACACAGGCCTCAGATAATTAAGACACTAGTAAGTAATAAATCTGTAGCAATGTATCAATGTAGGTATAGAAATCTGCTCCATGTGTTTTATAATCCTGTGCAGTTACATCCAATTTTTATTTTAATTCCATACAGGTTAACTGAATTCTGTGTGTCATCTATTTTTAGGTCTCGCCTACGCAGCGCGCATGCACTGCAAAGGAAAAGACCTTTAGGAATCGATTAGCTTTTTCTGCTAAAAACGTGCATGCTTTGCATTGCTTTCAATGGCAACGCATGCATGTTTGGTGATTCCCTTGTGGGAGCGAGCTTTGGCAACATCTGTTTGTAGTTAACTTTCAAACAGACGGTGCCCCTGCTCGCTCCCACAAGAGAAACGCTGTGTGTGCTCTCGGCTGCACTCTCCCCACCCCTCCCACTGTGGTCCGTGTCACTTAGATCGTGCTTCAAAAGCTTATGCCAGCTCGCTCGTTAGCAGCTTTCCTATCACTGCTTTTAAAATCCGCGTATTATTTTTCTAGCTCCTCTTGTGGCGAACCAACAAGCTCACTCGAAATGCCCAGAACGTGTACTTGTTGCTGGGAAGACATCTTGGTGGGTAAACGCGCCTAAAGCTGTGATGTGTGTGTGCCTGGATATCTCTTTGCCAGTTAGACGTTTCATCCATAAAGGTTCAGAATATTAATGCTCTTTTGAGTCCGAGTGCGAGATGAGTGCGTATCTTCAGATATCGCCTCAGGGACAAACAGCCAGCATTACAGAGCTGCTGACAGACTGCAGACTTTCTGCCCTGAAACCTCCCTCCGACTCTAGTATCAACACATTCCACCCTTCAACCCATAGTTGTGTATTTCCCCTCCTTCCCAATGACCCCCCCCCAAATCACACACTGCTCTACACCACAGTACGACGTCACACCTACACGCTTCCACATCATGCCTCCCAAGGCGTCTGAAGCGCTTCGATGCCATCAAACAAGTGCTGCTCTGACTGCACTCCCATTACTTACAGCACTACGAAATGTAGCCTCTCTGTGGCACGTGCTATAATTATCACTCAACTAGAAATGCACGGGCTGAGTGAGCCACAGTGACATGCAAGGGAGTTTGTTTACAGCTGCAGAGAGGAGCATGGTGGAGAGGGGGGTCTTGGGAGCGCCTGTCAGACTGCGCCAGGTTTGCGCTTGTATCTTGAAGGGGCTCACCCCCCTCCCGCTTACTCTCTTTCTTTCTCTCTCCCCCATGCTCTTTCTCTCTCTGCTCGTTCTTGCTCTCTCTCTCGCTGCTCTTGCTTGCTCTTTCTCTCTTTTTCTCGATCTTTATCTCTCGCTCTTTTTCTTTCACTCTCTCTTGCTCTCCCTTTCGCTCTCTGCTCTCCCTTTCACGTCCGCTCTCTCTTTCCCATCCGCTCTCTGCTTTCCCTTTCCCGTCCGCTCTCTGCTCTCCCTTCCCCATCCGTTCTCTGCTCTAGTGTAAAACAGCATATCACAATTCATGTGTCTCACTCGGCGGAGGTTTAAAATCCAGTGAGTGGGGCCCTGTTGGACCTGTCAGCCCTAGGGTGGTCTCCCCATCTATTTTTGATCGTGCCTCATTTTTTCCACCCTCATTTTTATGTTGGACTTAGGTCTCCGGGCGCCTTTTCATTGCCAATCAGTGTTAAGGTGCAGGTGCTCCCTTCTCCCAAGATGGCTGCCACAGGCCCCTGCTACTGCAGAGTGGTCTTCATTAGTAGCACCCTAGCTGCCAGGAGCTGGCTGGGACCCCACAACAATGTTGCGACACCAGCCCGCCTTTTTTGTCCCATAGGTAGAATGGGGAAGCTCCTGGAATGTGCTGGAACCTTCTAGAAGGGAGGTGTGGTTTTTACTTTTGCCGCCTTGGATAGAGGTCACCTGACCTAGGGATACTTAACAGATGGAGGGAACTTTTTCTAGTTAGTTGGCCAGTGGGGTAGAGCAGAGCTGGAAAATCCATGCAAGAGTTTTAGGCGGTAGGGCCTAGCCAGGGACTTATGCCTCTGAGAGTGACAGGATTTAGGTGCTGCCTCTTAAGTGAGTGAGGGATCCTGTAAAGCCCACTGATCTTGCCCAGCAGTAGGAGGACCCAGAGACCCTCTGCCCGCCTGACTAGGAAGGACCTAGTCGCCAACTCAATCCCTACCCCCCAGGAACAGAACCCCCCAAGGGCGCCGGAAACAACTGCGCCATCAGGACTTCAGGTCACCCCTGAATGCTGAAACTGAATGCGGAGACCTCATGTCACGACTGCATGCTGAACCTGAATGCTGAGACTTCAGGTCGAACCTGAACACTGAAACTTTACGCTAAAGCTGATTGCGGAACGGCTGGGGATCAACCAGGTACTAGCGCTGAGACCCCTGCGCTCCCTGACCTGGCCTGGGATCCCCTGCATCAATCCCCGTTGAGCACGGAGCTCTCCCGCTTAATTTGACCCCCCCCCTTTGTGTGGGGACCAGAGCGCGCTCACCGCCGCGGCCCGGAAGCCTGAAGTGTGCATCATCACCACAGCGTGGCCCGCGGAGAAGCCCGGGGCCCCGTCGCTGCCGAGGCAGTTGCATGCGGAGGTGTGTAAGGCCGTGGCCGGCCCCGTCGCGGAAGGATCTACTGCGGAGTCCGGAGCTGGGTCGGACGCCTCCAGACGTCGAGATCAAGGCCGGGACCCGGTGCGCCCCCTACAGACCGGGAGCGGCACCGCACCCCGACACCCGGATCCCCCTAGACTTTGACACCCCGCCGAGGGATTGCCCCTCTCCTCCGAGACTGTTGAGCAGCGTTGTGCCCCACGAACTGCACAGAAGTACTTGAAGCTTGATTAGTACGAGTAGCGCTATGTTCGCAGGCTTTGCTCTGAAGTGTTCAAGGCTTAATTATTACGAGTAACGCTGTGTTGGTAGGCTTTGCTCTGAAATGTTCAATGCTTAATTATTACGAGTAACGCTGTGTTGGTAGGCTTTGCTCTGAAGTGTTCAATGCTCAATTATTACGAGTAACGCTGTGTTGGTAGGCTTTGCTCTGAAGTGTTCGATGCTCAATTAGTACGAGTAACGCTATGTTCGCAGGCTCTGCTCACAAGGATTCATGGCGCAATTATCACGAGTAGCGCTGGGTTCGTGAGCACGGTTCAAGAGTGTACAAGGCCTGACTGGTGCGAGTAGCGCGGTAACCGCCCACTGAGGCGCTAAGGGTACCAGGAGGGCGGGAAGCCCGCGAAGTCAGTCCTGAGCCCCTACTAGACCCCAGGTGTGGCGCTACGATTCCCCGTCCGTACAACGGATGTCAAGGTCTACGAGTGTGGCCTAGGGCCCCAGGGGGAAGTGCGGGTGAATATAGCGCTGAGGTCACCAGGTACTGCCTACAGCACCGTTATGTATGATTGGTGCAACAGATGCTAACCTATGTGGAGAAGGCCATTTACCTCTAGTGAACTGCATTTACCTCTAGTGAACTGCATTGACATCTAATGAATTGCCTTTACATATAATGAACTGCATTTACATCTAATGAATTGCATTTACATATAATGAACTGTGTTTACGCCTATCTGCTTAGATAAACTTGAGTTGTTTGCATAAACCCTACAGTGTGGCGTCCCTTATTGTGTGCGTTCCCTGCTTCAGAGGATGTGTGTGTTGTATGGTCGCTTTACACATAAGCCTTTGGGTGCCCAACCGCTCGAGTCACGTTACCCCCTTAGGGCTTGGTGACCCCAGGTCTTACATTGGTGGCAGCGGTGGGATTAGGACCTGTGGCCATACAGCACCCTTCCGTGAAGCGGAGGGCGCCACAATTAACCGCCTATTGTATTTAAGCTCTGCAACTGTTATTGCTGCACTGATTACATTCCACTGTCCAGACTGAGGGTGTAAAATCCTGGTTAGCTGGTAACTGTCACCCATATCCTAGAGTTTTCTTCCTTAGTATCTAGGTCCCCACCTGTCACGATGGAGTTCCGGTTAGCTGACCTCGAGGGGTACACTGTAAGGCAACTGAGAGAATTCGGGCAGGGGATGGGGGTGCTTGGGGTGCGGAGGGCCAAAGGACCGGAACTCCGTACCGCCTTAAAGGCATGGGTAGAGGCCCACCCAGAGGGGAGAGAGGATGAGGGACAGGAGGCGCCAGATGCACCTCAGGAGGAGAGCGCCCAGGAAGTACTAGACATACTAAATGTAGATGTGTCTGAAAATGTGCCCCCAGGGAGACGTTCTGGGGCCAGTAGTAGGACCGGGTCTAGGAGGAGCGCGTCTCCAGAGGAGTATGAGGACAGGAGGGAGGAGAGGCAGTTAAAGTGGGAGCTAGCGAAATTGGAACATGAGAGAGAGAGAGAAAGGGAAAACAAGAGATGGGCAATGGAAGAAAAAAAGCTGGTGCACGAGATTCAGCTGAAGGAGTTGGAGCTGCGCGCCCTCCAGTTAAACGCGTCCAATAAGGACAATGGTGGCAGCGTACCAAGAGAGTCCCATGAGTCAACATTTTATTTACCCAAAGAAGTCATTGCCAGCTACACAGTGGGGGATGATATTGCCAAGTGGTTGGAAGCATACGAGGTGGCCTTGACCGCCCATGGGGTTCCCGAGAGCAATTGGGGAGGGGGCCTGTATTGCTATATACCTCCCAATGTCAGGGACACCCTGTTATACTTAACCAAGGCGGATCAGGTCAGGTATGCCCCGATGAAAGAGGCCTTACTCAAGAAATTTGGTCTCAACCCCGAGAGGTACAGGCAGAAGTTCCGTGGCAGCCATAAGCTGTCCACACAGACTTGGGTGGATTTTTTTGACTATGCCCGTAAGGCACTAGATGGTTGGGTGCGTGGCAGCGAGGTGCAGGACTACCAAGGGGTGTACAATCTTTTTTTACGGGAGCACCTCTTGGATAAGTGCTTTCCGGAGCTGCGCCAACATCTGGTGGACCGCAAGTTAACGGATCCCCGTGAGCTTGCGGAGGAGGCAGATATTTGGGTGAACACCCGGGTGTCTCACAAGGGCCCCGGGGGAGATGGCTCGAAAGGCGGACAGGGTTTCCCCCAGAAGAAAGAGGGGGGAGATAAAAAGGTGGAGTTCTCAAAAGGCCCCCAAAATAAGTTTGGGAAAGGAGTAGGAACCCCACCCCCGTCCAATTCCCCAAAACCCACTTACCCTGACAGGAGTCAGCAGCCAAGGATTGTGAGGTGCTACGAATGTGGGGAGATTGGACACTACAAAGGAGATACCAAGTGTCGCAAGCGACCCCCAGCCCCACCGGGTGGGAAGAGCCCCGGGGTAAGTAGTGTAGCGCTTGGGGTGGAGCTGCCCTTAGATAGGGAAGGGGAGTGGACAGGCCTGACCCTGGTTTCACTCGGGGATAGAGAGGTGGTCCCCGTAGTGTCCCTGCCCCCGAACACTACTAAATATCAGCAGAGGGTGAAAGTTAATGGGGAGGAGGTGGAGGCTCTGAGGGACACAGGTGCCAGCATGACCACCGTAGTGAGGCGGCTGGTGTCCCCAGACCAAGTCGTCCCCGAGGAGTTCCATCCGGCCGTATTGGCTGACGGCAGTGTGAGTCACTATCCAGTGGCTCGTGTTCCATTTGAGTGGGGAGGAGTCAAAGGCCTACTGAGAGTTGCGGTGAGCCCTGCCTTGCCTGTGGGGTGCTTGCTAGGGAACGACCTGGAGCACACCAAATGGAGAGATGTAGAGTTTCGAGCTCATACCGAGATGCTGGGATTACCAGGGTGGACTTGCGTAGTCACGCGGTCCATGGCTGCCCGGCATGGAACTCAACCCGGGTTGGAGCCTGGAATCATGGCCCAACCCAACGCCAAGTGTGGAAAGAAGAAGGTGGTAGAGGACACGCCCCGTGAGATGGATGGGGAGGCCGCAGAGGTGCCCCCGGAGTCCGCGGAGGTGGATGTTGTTCCCGTGGGGGACTTGCCGACCCTTGCCGACTGGCATGTGGAAGGAGGGCCTACCCGGGAGGAATTTTGTCAGGCACAAAGGGCGTGCCCCACGCTTAAAGGCATGCGACGACAGGCCGAAGCCCAAGTGGCCAGTCAGGAGGCGGGCGGATATCATGTGTATTGGGAGGATGATCTCCTGTACAGTGAGCCTAAGGTGCCGGTACATGGATCTTCGAGGGCCATAGTGGTCCCCCAATGTTACCGGGCCTTCCTGCTGGAGTTAGCGCACGAGATACCCTTAGCCGGACATCTGGGTCAGGACAAAACCTTTGCACGGTTGGTCCCACATTTTTATTGGCCCAGGATGAGGATCGCCTCAGACACCTTTTGTAAGACCTGTAAGTCTTGTCAGGCAAGTGGCAAGACTGGGACTAAATTGAAGGTCCCTTTGGAACCGCTCCCGGTGGTCGGGACCCCTTTTGAGAGGGTCGGAATAGACATTGTTGGGCCGTTGGACCCTCCGACCGCAGCGGGACACCGGTTCATTCTGGTCTTGGTGGACCACGCCACTCGGTACCCAGAGGCTATTCCTCTGAGGACCATCACTGCACCGGTGGTGGCGCGGGCACTGTTGGGGATTTTTACCCGAGTGGGATTCCCCAAGGTCGTGGTGTTGGACAGGGGCACGAATTTCATGTCGGCCTATATGCAGGCCATGTGGAAGGAGCGTGGAGTGACCTACCGGTTCTCCACTCCTTACCACCCCCAGACTAATGGGCTCGTAGAGCGCTTCAACAAAACCTTGAAGGGAATGATCCGGAGCCTGCCAGAGGGCTTGAGGCGTAAATGGGACGTCCTCCTCCCCTGCTTGTTGTTCTCCTATCGGGAGGTACCGCAGAGGGGAGTCGGGTTCAGTCCGTTTGAGTTGCTCTATGGCCATCCCGTTAGGGGTCCCCTCAGTTTAGTGCAGGAGGGGTGGGAGAAGACTTCGCAGAAGCTTCCCCGTGACATTGTCAGCTACATGCTGGCGTTCTGCAGCCAGATGGCCAAGCTGTGGAAGGCGGCCTCAGAGAACGTAGAGGCTAGCCAAACCGTTATGAAGGAGTGGTACGACCGCAACGCTCGGACGGTCGAGTTGGACATTGGACAGAAGGTGTGGGTCATGGAACCTGGGGAGCTTTGCGCCCTCCAGGACCGGTGGACTGGTCCGTATGACATTGTGGAGCGACGAGGCCAGACCACATACGTAGTGGATCTAAAGACCCCTCGACAGCCCCTGAGGGTATTCCACGTCAACCGCCTGAAGCCGCACCATGAGCGATCAGAGCTTGCTCTCCTTATGGTGACGGATGGGAGCGAAGAGGAAGAGAGTGAAGCTCTTCCTGACCTTCTAGCGGTACAGGAAAAGGATGGCTCGGTAGAAGGTGTAGTCCTTTCCCCATCCTTTACCCCAGAGCAACAGAGGGACTGCCGCCATGTCCTGGGACAGTTCGCCTCGTTGTTCTCCCTCACGCCTGGAATCACTCATCTGTGTACCCATGATGTGGACACAGGGGACAGCCCCCCGGTGAAGAACAAGTCTTACCGGCTCTCTGACCGAGTGAAGGAAAGCATCCAGCGTGAGGTAGCCAAGATGTTGGAGCTGGGGGTGATAGAACATTCCAGCAGCCTGTGGGCTAGTCCGGTGGTGTTGGTGCCGAAAGCGGCCCCACCGGGTACCACACCGGAACTTCGGTTTTGTGTGGACTACAGGGGGTTGAACTCTGTCATGAAGACAGATGCTCACCCCATCCTACGAGCAGACGAGCTGGTGGACCGGCTGGGAGCAGCCCGGTACCTCAGCACCATTGATCTAACATCCGGATATTGGCAGATTGCCATGGCCGATGGAGCAAGGGAGAAGACGGCATTCTCCACCCCCGAGGGCCACTTTCAGTTCCGAGTGATGCCCTCTGGGCTCAAAAATGCTCCGGCCACATTCCAGCGGTTAGTGAATTTGGTACTATCTGGTCTGGAGTCCTTATCAGCGGCATACCTGGATGACATAGCTGTCTTCAGCAGCACCTGGGAGGACCATCTGCAGCACCTCCAGGAGGTATTGCAGGCACTGCGACGCGCTGGCCTAACCATTAAAGCCAGCAAGTGCCAGATTGGACAGGGATCTGTCGTGTACCTGGGACACCTGGTGGGCGGAGGTAAGGTGCAACCCCTCCAGGCCAAAATAGAAACCATCTTGGCTTGGGAGCCCCCCAAGACCCAAACAGAGGTCCGAGCTTTCCTCGGCCTCACTGGGTATTACCGCCGGTTCGTCAAGGGATATGGTACCATCGTAACCCCCTTGACAGAATTAACCTCGAAGAAGCAACCTCACAAGGTCATATGGACAGCAGCTTGCCAGGAGGCATTTGACACGCTGAAACATGCGATGTGGACCGCTCCAGTACTCGCAACCCCAGATTTCAGTAAGGAATTCATTGTACAGACAGACGCCTCAGAGCACGGCATAGGTGTTGTGCTCTCGCAACTCAACACCGAGGGCCAAGATCAACCTGTTGCCTTCATCTCCAGAAGACTCCTCCCTCGGGAACGGCGATGGAGCACCATTGAGAGAGAAGCCTTCGCGGTGGTCTGGGCTCTGAAGAAGTTGAGGCCATATCTCTTTGGAACTCACTTCCTAATTCAGACTGACCACCGCCCCCTTCGCTGGCTCATGCAGATGAGAGGCGAAAACCCCAAGTTGTTGAGGTGGTCCATTTCCCTACAGGGGATGGACTTTCGGGTGGAACATCGGCCCGGAGTTGACCACGCCAATGCTGATGGTCTCTCCAGGTTTTTCCGCCTTAGCGATGAGAACTCCCTAGAGGTTGGGTAGCTCTCCCCTCTTTCGGCTGGGGGGGACGCGTGTTGGACCTGTCAGCCCTAGGGTGGTCTCCCCATCTATTTTTGATCGTGCCTCATTTTTTCCACCCTCATTTTTATGTTGGACTTAGGTCTCCGGGCACCTTTTCATTGCCAATCAGTGTTAAGGTGCAGGTGCTCCCTTCTCCCAAGATGGCTGCCACAGGCCCCTGCTACTGCAGAGTGGTCTTCATTAGTAGCACCCTAGCTGCCAGGAGCTGGCTGGGACCCCACAACAATGTTGCAACACCAGCCCGCCTTTTTTGTCCCATAGGTAGAATGGGGAAGCTCCTGGAATGTGCTGGAACCTTCTAGAAGGGAGGTGTGTTTTTTACTTTTGCCGCCTTGGATAGAGGTCACCTGACCCAGGGATACTTAACAGATGGAGGGAACTTTTTCTAGTTAGTTGGCCAGTGGGGTAGAGCAGAGCTGGAAAATCCATGCTGGAGTTTTAGGCGGTAGGGCCTAGCCAGGGACTTATGCCTCTGAGAGCGACAGGATTTAGGTGCTGCCTCTTAAGTGAGTGAGGGATCCTGTAAAGCCCACTGATCTTGCCCAGCAGTAGGAGGACCCAGAGACCCTCTGCCCGCCTGACTAGGAAGGATCTAGTCGCCAATTCAATCCCTACCCCCCAGGAACAGAACCCCCCAAGGGCGCCAGAAACAACTGCGCCATCAGGACTTCAGGTCACCCCTGAATGCTGAAACTGAATGCTGAGACCTCATGTCACGACTGCATGCTGAACCTGAATGCTGAGACTTCAGGTCGAACCTGAACACTGAAACTTTATGCTAAAGCTGATTGCGGAACGGCTGGGGATCAACCAGGTACTAGCGCTGAGACCCCTGCGCTCCCTGACCTGGCCTGGGATCCCCTACATCAATCCCCGTTGAGCACGGAGCTCTCCCGCTTAATTTGACCCCCCCCCTTTGTGTGGGGACCAGAGCGCGCTCACCGCCGCGGCCCGGAAGCCTGAAGTGTGCATCATCACCACAGCGTGGCCCGCGGAGAAGCCCACGGCCCCGTCGCTGCCGTGGCAGTTGCATGCGGAGGTGTGTAAGGCCGTGGCCGGCCCCGTCGCGGAAGGATCTACTGCGGAGTCCGGAGCTGGGTCGGACGCCTCCAGACGTCGAGATCAAGGTAAGCCGGGAGGCTTGGGACGGACCCGGTGCACCCCCTACAGACCGGGAGCGGCATCGCACCCCGACACCCGGATCCCCCCTCCGTGGGAGTTCCCCCCGTTCACCCAAGACTTTAACACCCCGCCGAGGGATTGCCCCTCTCCTCCGAGACTGTTGAGCAGCGTTGTGCCCCACGAACTGCACAGAAGTACTTGAAGCTTGATTAGTACGAGTAGCGCTATGTTCGCAGGCTTTGCTCTGAAGTGTTCAAGGCTTAATTATTACGAGTAACGCTGTGTTGGTAGGCTTTGCTCTGAAGTGTTCAATGCTTAATTATTACGAGTAACGCTGTGTTGGTAGGCTTTGCTCTGAAGTGTTCAATGCTCAATTATTACGAGTAACGCTGTGTTGGTAGGCTTTGCTCTGAAGTGTTCAATGCTTAATTATTACGAGTAACGCTGTGTTGGTAGGCTTTGCTCTGAAGTGTTCAATGCTCAATTATTACGAGTAACGCTGTGTTGGTAGGCTTTGCTCTGAAGTGTTCAATGCTTAATTATTACGAGTAACGCTATGTTCGCAGGCTCTGCTCACAAGGATTCACGGCGCAATTATCACAAGTAGCGCTGGGTTCGTGAGCACGGTTCAAGAGTGTACAAGGCCTGACTGGTGCGAGTAGCGCGGTAACCGCCCACTGAGGCGCTAAGGGTACCAGGAGGGCGGGAAGCCCGCGAAGTCGGTCCTGAGCCCCTACTAGACCCCAGGTGTGGCGCTACGGTTCCCCGTCCGTACAACGGATGTCAAGGTCTACGAGTGTGGCCCAGGGCCCCAGGGGGAAGTGCGGGTGAATATAGCGCTGAGGTCACCAGGTACTGCCTACAGCACCGTTATGTATGATTGGTGCAACAGATGGTAACCTATGTGGAGAAGGCCATTTACCTCTAGTGAACTGCATTGACATCCAATGAATTGCATTTACATATAATGAACTGCATTTACATCTAATGAATTGCATTTACATATAATGAACTGTGTTTACGCCTATCTGCTTAGATAAACTTGAGTTGTTTGCATAAACCCTACAATGTGGCGTCCCTTATTGTGTGCGTTCCCTGCTTCAGAGGATGTGTGTGTTGTATGGTCGCTTTACACATAAGCCTTTGGGTGCCCAACCGCTCGAGTCACGTTACCCCCTTAGGGCTTGGTGACCCCAGGTCTTACAGGCCCCACCTAGGAAGACATTCAACAAGGCATTGCATAGCTGCCAACAGGTTTGCAACTGGAATCCTGAAGCAGCAATACCAGCAGATGTTGTTTGAACCCTACTGAAAGGGCTGGGTGGTAAGGAGGCCGGCGAGGGACAGCAGACCACCGCCCCTACAGCCACAGTCTGAATTCAAGCCTTGTGATACACGAGGCTTTAATGCGGAGTTAATGCCCTACTCTGACTTTCATGAGAGGCTGGACGTGGGGCGGGATGAAAAGGCCAGAAAGGGAGACACTGACACACCTCACACCTTCAACCGTGGGGCAGTGAGGCGCGCTAAATATAACCGAGGCACTCAGTTATGGGGTCTTTCTCGATATCGCTCGTCTACCCCCCATCCGTTCCATCTTTTCTTTCTCACTCTGTCAGTCTCTCCCTCCCCTTCTTTCCCGCTTTCTCCAGGGTCCACCTCATGAGTCTCTCACTCACCCTCCCCCCTCTTCAGCCCAGTGTCCACTCTCGGTCTCCTCCTCTCGTTTTCACCCCTCCTCACCCCCATCTCCACTCCGTCTGTCTGCTTCTCGCTCGTCGACTCTCTTCCTTTCACGCTCTCTCACTCTCATCCTCCTCTTCCTCCTGGTCTCTCCACTTCCCTCCACTCCTCACCGCCCTCCCCCCACCCATCCCAGCCAGCTCTTTCTTCCTCCACGAACAGTAAAAATGTGCCAGCGAAAAAATGTGCCAGCGAAAAATACCGGAATAGAAAAAACGAGGGAAATTCTCAAAATAACTCTATAGATAGGGAAGAAAATTTAAATTACATTACGTTATACTTTCGAAATATTGCGGGGGCTGCAGCTCCCACCAGGGTGCGTTCTCTCTCCTCTCACTTTCTCTCTCTTTCTCTCTGTCCCTCCCGCTTTCTCTTTCTCTCTCTCGCTCTCTCTCCCCCTCTCTTGCTCTCTCTCTCCCCCTCTCTTGCTCTCTCTCTCCCCCTCTCTTGCTCTCTCTCTCCCCCTCTCTTGCTCTCTCTCTCCCCCTCTCTCTCTCACTCTTTCCCTTTCTCTCTCTCTCTCTCCCTCCCTCTTTCTCTTTATCTCTCCTCACTCTCTCTATCTTTCCCGCTCTCTCTTTCTCTCTTGCTCTCTCTCCCCCTCTCTCTCTTTCTCACTCTTTCAATTTCTCTCTCTCTTTCTCTCCCTCCCTCTCTCTCTTTATCTCTCCTTCCTCTCTTTCTGTCACTCTCCTCCCTCTCTTTCTGTCTCTTTCCTCTCTCTTTCTCTCTCTCTTTTTCTCTCTTTCCCTCCCTCTTTGCCTCTCCTCTCTCTCTCTATCCATCTCTCTCTCTCTCTCACTATCTTTCTCTCTCTCTCCCTCTTTCTCTCTCTCCCTCCCTCCCTCTCTATCTCTCCTCCTTCTCTCACTCTCACTCTCCACTCTCTCCTTTCTCTCTCCCTCGGTTTATCATCCCCCCCTCTTTCTTGCCCCCCTCACCCCCGCCTCTGGATGTCTTTATGTCTCTTTTTTTTTTTTGACAACAAACTTTATTGGCATTTGTAAGGACACCGGGGAATTTGTCCCCATACACGGTACCAAGATGAAGAAAAGAACAGTGAGAAGTGGCATCCTTGTTCAGCCCCCCCCCTGGTCTGCAGAACATCAGACCCCCAAACCCTCCCCCCCACCCGCACATCACACCCGCCCACGGTCCAACACAGATATGCAATATTTCCTATCCGCATGAGCTCCATATTCCGATTACTCATCCACAATGCATAGGGCCCGGGGCTCTGATTAGCCTCTCTATTGGGTCCAATGGCACTGCATCCCCCCGCACAGACAACACAATACCCCGATATCGCGCCCATCTCTTCCAGACTTTACCATGCTTATTCGGACAACCCCTTGCCAAGAATACCGCCTCTTCCGCAGACATGCAGCGATCTAGTGCTTTCTTCCAGGCCTGAACCGGGGGCGGGGCAGAAGACTTCCAATGCTGGGCAATATCTCGCTTGGCCAGCGTCAAACCCAAAAACAGGAGGTGTCGCTTATAGATGTTGCCCCCTATCTCCTCGGTACAATGCAACAGTGTTAAGCGGGGATCGGGGGGAAGCTCCCAACCCAGCACCCCCCCCAGGCAGGACAGAACCGCCGTCCAGAACGGGCGCAGCCGCCCACAGTCCCACACCGTGTGCAAGAATGTACCGTCCCCATCGCCGCAACGGAGACACGTGGGGGACCCAATTAAGTGCATACGCCAAAGGCGGTGCCGAGTGTAATACGCCCTGTGCAGGTATTTGAATTGTATGAAGCGGTATTTGGTGGCCACCGCAGCATATCACGGACCCGCTATAGCGTCTGCCCAGTCATCCTCCGTGAGCGTGGGGATATCGCGCTGCTACGCCTCCTTGGTATTATCTAGGGTAGTGTTCATGAAGGTTGTCAGTGTCTGATAAATCTGGCGGATTTTGTGATCCCCGAGGTCTCCCATCAACAGTCTACCCTCTAGCGGGTGGAACTCCGGCAGAGTGTCTAGGTGCTGGATGCTAGGTGTGAGGGCATGCCGCAACTGGAGATATTTGTGAAACTGGGATTTATGCAGCTCAAATTCGGCCTGCAACACCTGAAACGACTTAAGCGACACTCGCTTCATTACATCCCCCAGCGAGGAGATCCCTATTATGTCCCAATAGCGAAAGCCCTCCAGACTTGCCGTCTCCTTGAGCAGGGTACCCTGCCACAATGGGGTGGCCCGCGTAAGCCTGCCGCGCCAACCGATAGAATTGACCGATTGCCGCCAGATCCGGATCACCGTAGCACACGCAGGGGGCAACCGGTCCAGCGAGGAACGGCTATAAAGAAAATGCAGCAGAGGCTTCTCCGCCAATGCGGCCCGGTCCAATGCGTAGGCTGGATCCGCGGGGGAGGCATACCACCAGTCATTTATGACTAGGAGCTGCGCGGCCCTGTAGTATGCCTGAACGTCCGCCACCGCTATGCCCCCGCAGTAGGTAGACTGCACACACGTCGCCAAGGCAACCCTCACCGGCCCGCCATGCCAGAGGAATCCATTCAAAAGTGCATTCAGCTGGCGGAACCACGCCTGGGGCACCTGGAAGGGGTAGTGTTGGAGATGGTACAAGAGACGCGGTAAGGTCACCATCTTGAAAATGGCCGATCGGCCGTAGAGGGAGAGTGGAAGATGCGACCACACCCTAGTTTCATTGCGGACTTGGGTCAGCAGGGGCGCGATGTTCAAAGTCCAGGCAAGATCCGGTGTGCGGGTGACCCGCACTCCTAGGTATTTGATATGGTCCAGGGCCAGCACTAATTGGGAGGCTCAAGCCTGGCTTCTCTGGTCACCATGCAGGGGAAACAAAGTGGACTTGTACCTTGTTCATGTTGGATGTCCGTTGACGCGGGGGTTTGGAATAAAGGACCTACAAACCTGATACAGACTATCTGTCTTCAATAAGTTACTACATTTGATTGGCGACGATCGATGGTCCAACCCCTGCCAACTATTTTCTACAAATCTTCCAAACCGAAGATACTACATTCTGTTCCCGGTTCTATGCGTGTTTCTCAAGCGAAACTTACACGCAAGTTACTGAAAAGAAACAGAAGAGGAGCCGACTGAAACTCTGTTCTACGTGAGTGTTTCTGAACTAATTGTATATCAATGTGCCCTCTCCTGCAACGGTATTACGGCGCTGCTTACTTTTAAAGTACGACCATCGGCCATTCCATGCGCAGCCTCTGTTACACGAGGACATCCACAAGCTGCCTCATACTACGCGAGGACATGTTCTGATCTTCCTGGCTTCCAGCGATCAGTGTTCTGATACGTCACCACGTTAATCACGAGGTCACGTTACACGACCTCGGCGGCCATTTTGCATTCCTTATTAAAAAAAAAAAAACACAGCGTACAGCAGTCTTAAAGGGAATTTCACATCGTTTTTTTTTAAATTCACTAAGAAAATTCAGCGATCGCTCCAAGCAATTAATAGACTATCCAAACATTGCAGTAAGAGTCAATTAATTTGATATTTTCATTTATAGTGATTAATTTGTTTTCTTTCTCCTTATTGATGTTATAACTGTATACATATGGAAGGTGATTCTACAAGGTCGGATAATACAATGAATTCTATAGCAAATAATTCTGCACAGTGTCAGTATTAATCTCAATAATCCAAAAGAATTCTTAACTAGCCCAGGAGAACCTAATGTAAAATGGCAAGAACGGAAAGAATATTTTTAAAATTATATTGACACCCTTGAAGACAATGGAAGTGTCATGTCTCCTGAAACAAAGAAAATAATTTTAATGCATTGTTTAGGACCTGAAGGTCTTAGAGTATATAATCAAATGCAGAAGACAGAAAGAAGTGGTGATTTGGATGTTCTTAAATGCGCCATCGCAGATCTGGATGACCATTATTCACCAGTAGTCTGTGTAGCAGTATCTAGACGCACATTTTATAAACGGAAACAAGACCCTAATGAGTCAATTGAAGATTACGTATCTGCATTGAAGAATTTGGCTATTAAATGCAAATTTGGTACTTTACACGATGACATGATCAGAGATCAGGTAGTGATGTGCACCAAGAATAAAAGTATTCAAGATAAACTATGGATTGAGGGCGAATCCAGCCTCAAGGATATAATAACTTTAGTTAAAAAAGCAGAACTTTCTGACAGATGCGCAAAAGCTGTTTCATTGCCTAAAGAACAAGTGTCGGTAAACAAAATCAGCGACAATAGAAAAGAAAAAATTTCCACTTATAAAGCACAAAAGCCACATCAAAGTGGGAGACCTTATCAAAACACCAAGTTTAGAAAGGAAGAGAGTATTACTCAATCTGGTTTTGTATGTTGTAGATGTGGCAGTACATCCCATACTGCAAGATTTGAGAAATGTCCTGCTAAATCAGCAAAATGTGTTGAGTGTGGATTTATAGGTCATTTTTCTAACGTTTGCAGGAGGAAACGTTCTAAACCTCGTGTCACTTGTATCATTAACAGAGATTCAGATTTATCGGATAACTATGAGGATGATGAACATCCAGATAACAACTCTAATATTACATCTGCTAGTACTGTAAGACATGTTGTTGTAAATATTAATGATGGTGACAGCAACAAATCCTTATGCATGATATCTTTTGGTGGTATAATTTTACAGGTTGCAGCTGATTCGGGATCGCCTTTCACCATTATTGCTCGATCTATCTGGGATGATAAATTTGCTAATAATATTGGTTCTTACTTACATCCTACTGATGTGAATCCTGAGAGTTTTACTGGACAATAAAATCGATATGTTAGGCTTTAGGTCTCTTATATTTGAATTTAAAGGTAGAAGAGCATTGTGCAAACTATATGTAGCTGCAGATGGACCTTCTGTTTTAGGGTGGAAAGATCAACGTTCGCTTGACATCATCTTAGACCCTAACAGTCCTGAACAAGTCTTAGTAATGTGTGATGCTGAAAATACAAAAAAATGGGTTATGGATGAGTTTCCCAAAGTATCTGCTGGAGGCATTGGGAAACTTGATGGTTTCTCACACAAAATTCATATTAAACCCAATGCTGTTCCCAAAATTCATAAAGTTCGCCATATACCCTTATTTGCACGAGATGAAGTTAAAATGGAACTTAAAAAACTACAGGATGCTGGTTTAATAGAACCAGTGGAAGCTTCTGATTGGATTTCTCCCATTGTGATAGCCAGGCGCGCCAATGGAAACATTTGTATGTGTATTGACTTAAGGTATTTAAATGACAATATCATCATTGATCAATTCCCTCTTCCAAGAATTGATGAAATGCTTTCATTAACCAAAGGTGCAAAATGGTTCTCTACCATTGACCTGTCCAGTACATATCATCAGATCTCTTTACATCCCATGAGTCAGCATTTTACAGCCTTTTGTACCCCATTTGGTTGTTTTCAATTTCGCCGCATGCCGTTTGGGTTAGCATCCACGGCTGCGGTTTTCCAAAGACTCATGCACAAATTGTTTGGTGATATGCAAGGGGTAGTATTCGTCCAAGATGATATCCTGATTATGGGGGCTAATAAGAAAGTCCATGACTAACGTCTAAGAAAGGTAATGTGTACATTACAAGAAAGAGGTGTAACAGCTGAACCTTCTAAATGCAAGTTTGCGGGGAAAAAAGTTACCTACTTAGGTCATGAAGTTAGTGCTTTGGGTATCAAACCTAAACCCAGTTTGATAAGTGCCAATATTGATGCTCCAGCACCGCAATCCAAAGAAGATCTCAGGTCTTTCTTGGGACTTGCAGAATTTTACTCTAAGTGTGTGGATAAATTCTCAGAAAAGACTCATGCCATGAGATTGTTATTGAAAAATAAGGTACAATTTGTATGGAGTGCTTCTTGCCAGCAATCATTTGAGGACATAAAAAAAGTCTATTGCTCATGCACCAAATCTCCAAGGTTTTGATCCTTTTGCAGATGATATTGTCACTACTGATGCTAGTAGCAAAGGTTTGGGTGGTGTTCTAACCCAGTTGGATGATAACCAAAAAGAAGTTATTATCACTTTTGCTTCATGTTCTTTAACTCCCACTGAAGAGCGGTATTCAGTAATAGAACGGGAAACATTAGCTTGTGTATGGGTACTAGAACATTTCAGAAATTTTTTATGGGGCAGGAAATTTGTTCTACGATGCGACCATAAACCCCTTACTAAACTACTCACCACTGAGGGTTTAACCAATGCCACTGCTAGAATTGCTAGACTATCTATGCGGTTACAAGACTTCATGTATGATATACAATACGTACCTGGTGTCAAGAACTTTACTGCTGATTTTTTGAGCCGTATGTCTCTCCCATTAACTGAATTAGATAATAATTCTTGGAATGATTTTTCTGTTGCTTCCATCTCAGTTGAGAATACCCGGAGTAGGTTCACTAAAGAAGAGTGGCTTGAAGCAGAAAATTCGGATCAAATTGTACTGGTACTCAAGCAACTTATTGTGAACGGTTGGAATGGTGTGGATAAAAAAATGATTAATGATGAATTTAGAGGTTTTTGGGAAGTACGCAATGAACTCAGTTTAAATGATTCTTTGGTCCTACGAGGTGATAAAATAATTCCACCGAAAGGTTTAAGGAATAGAATAATTGATTTGTGTAGCGAAGGCCATTCGGGTATTACACGCACTAAATTACGCATAAAAGAACTATATTGGTGGCCTAGAATTGACATTGATGTAGAGAGATGTGTTAGATCATGCATCAAATGTGAGATGTCTGATAAATCCCTTAAAACGTTCAATCCACCTTTAGCTTCTCCTCATTGTCCAAAGTGCCCATGGGAAGTAGTAGCTATTGATTTCATGGGACCAGTCTTATGGCAAGATGACTCACAGAAGTACATTTTGGTTCTTGTGGACACATTTTCTAGGTGGTTAGAGGTGTGTGTTGTTGATATTATAAACACTAA
Source organism: Triturus cristatus (assembly GCF_964204655.1). Taxonomy (NCBI): domain Eukaryota; kingdom Metazoa; phylum Chordata; class Amphibia; order Caudata; family Salamandridae; genus Triturus; species Triturus cristatus. Next base: position 565,712,350 of record NC_140588.1, read on the forward strand.
AACTGTAATTTCATTTTTAGATGATATTTTCTTAAGGGAAGGGTTTCCTAAATTTATATTGTCTGATAATGGAGTACAATTCAAATCTGTGAAAATGAAGAACTACTTAACTGCTTCTGGCGTTCAACAAAAGTTCACAGCCTTATATCATCCCAGTGGAAATGGTATTATTGAGAGAGCTAATCGCAGTATTAAAGGAGTCCTTCAGCTTGCCAATAAAAGTAATTTACCTTGGAAAGAAGAGTTAAAAAAATTACTCTGGGCATACAGGAGCACTATTCATAACTCTATTGGTGAAAGTCCTTTCTCTTTGATGAGAGGTAGAATTCCTCATTCTAAAGTTAATCCTGGCTGGTTGGATAGGAATGGAATGATCCAGTGTGATATACCTACAGTGAGAGAATGTATCAACCAGTCTCAATTAAAAAACAAAATGTATTTGACCAAAAACATGGTACTAAGCAGGTAACTTTATGTGAAGGTCAATGGGTTCGTGTAAAAAGTGCAATGAAAGTTTCTAAAGGAGAGAGTAAATTTAGTGATCCCAAACTCGTTGTAAAAGTTATGAATAACACTGCTTTATTACAGAATGGTGAAGTGTGGCATTTTAGCCGTCTGGCTCCTGTCACTTCTGACAGTAAAAAAGAATGCGTAAGTGCCAAGAAAAACTTCTGGTGGTTAGATACTTTGAACACCACTCAGAATAGTGAAAAGTCAAATACCTTGAACACTCAGTCAGATAGTGTTCCTGAAATTGTGGATGTTCATGATTGTATTCCCAATGCAGACTTCGAAGAGAAGCGTCACAAAAGGCTTGGCATCCATCTTAACCAGCAGGATCCATGGCACTGACGCAGGTAAGGTGGTGCTTGCAATGGTCTCGCGGCAACCATTCAAATGTTGCGGCTCGTGGCACACATTCAAAACTCGCTGAGTGTAACGGCAAGTTTTAAAATACTAGATAATGTTACACCAAAATACCGTAATTTGATGCCTGGAGGAACAGTTTTGCTGCCGTATATCAAGATGCACAATTAAACATGCCATTTGCGCAAAACTCGCAGAGGTCTCAATAAAATTTACTGTCTATTGAAGGTATCTTTGCTCATTTAAATATAAAAACGAGATGTGCAAGTAAACGCTACACACAAGAACACCCTCCGTGGAGCACATGCCTTTGTTACATTGATCTGTGCAGATGATTGATATTTTAGTGCCATAACTGTCTCAGAAAATTGCAAAAGAAGTTATGTATAAATAATTAAATACACTTCCAAGCTTTGTTGGGTTACAACTCACTCTGCACAAGAAACACAAGGCAGTCCACATACCATGGTTGTAGAGAAGTCGTTGTGGAACAACAAGTAATTCTTTGAGCTGCATTTGAAATCCAGTTAGAGTAGACACAGCTAAAAAACATTGAACAGCCTTGAGTTGTGGTTTGAACAGATGCCGTAGGCATAGAAAAAAAACAGAGCTTTTCAGATGCAGTGCAAACAGCAGGCAGAGGCAGGAGCTGCTTAGAGAATTGAACTGGCACTTTGTGTTGAGGTCACTGTGCTGTGTAGACTGGAACTGGCACTTTAAATTTTTTTTTTAGAAAAATTAACCCCTTCCCTGCTCATGACGGAACCACTCCGTCATGAGCCACGGTTGCGCTGTGCTCATGACGGAGTGGTTCCGTCATGCTGCGGCCGTAGGCCGCCGCTCCGCCCACGCGGCGCAAATTCCCCGCCTGTGCGGGCGATTAGCGCAGTGGTCGGAGACGTGACGGAACCACTCCGTCATGAGCACAGCTCAACCGTGGCTCGTGACGGAGCGGTTCCGTCACGAGCACAGCGCCACCGCTCCCCCAAACCCCCCCCAGCGCCGCGGCGGAATTCCTGCCGCGGCGAAGGGGTTAAGTACCTTTATCTAAATACAACAATACCAAAACAACAAAAATCCAACATACATGTAATAAGAATAAGAATTTTTTTTTTTAAAAGCTTTATTGAAATTAACACAATGTTACATACTGTATCTAACAAAACAAGCCAGCAATATTATATCCTCGTTACATTTGTGGTACATGCCAATGCAGTCGCGTATATACATCCATATCTGTGGGTGTTTCTGTCATCACGTTAGACCCTCACGCAATGGATCCCTCCGTGCAGGGCCAGACCGGATCTGTCAGTGCGCCCACTTAGTAACATGTGTAAGCATGCCCGAGCCCCTCAAGTTCCACTGGGGTGACTGCTAATCAAAGAAACCGCCCAGATTCTCTCCCTTCAGTCTCTAGGCGATCCGGCCCCCCCTCCCCGAGGCACACACCTGACCTCCCACCCTCACTCATCCAATGCAGCCCTCTACTCCTCTACCTCTCGTCTCTCCTGAGCCCACCGCACAAAGGGTTCCCAGATGTCCCGTGGGCGGGAGGCTGACGGCATCAAGTCCCAAAATGCGCTCAACTGCACATGGCCATAAGTCACATCTGCCAGCCATCCCTTCACCGAGGGCACCCGGCTTCTACCCCAATGTATCGCCACCTGCCGTTTAGCATACAGAAGGAGCAAAGCATGTAGTTTACGTTCTTTAGGTGGCGTGTTCTTTACATAGCCCAATACCCCCAACTCAGGGGCAGGGGCATCAGTTCGACCCAACATCTGATTGACCAGAGTAAACACCTGGGACCAAAATTCCGCAAGCTTGGGGCAGGACCACACCATATGCAAGAAAGAGGCAGGTTCACCCCCGCATCTCCAACAGCCGACATCCTCCCTTATGCCCATTCTATGTAAAGCGATCGGTGTTCTATAAATTCTATGCAAATACTTGAAATGTATAAGCCTCAGTTTATAATTCGGGGAGAGCTCAGCTAGCTGTCCACAGCAGAAGGTCCACTGCTCTTCTGATAGGGGAGAGCCAAGCTCCTCATTCCAGTGCTGTAGGGACTGAGGTCGAACCGCCGGCGCCACATTTTGCATTGACTTATAAAGCCTGGTGACCAATCTCCGGGGAGACGGGGAACCCACCACGCCCTCCAGCGCCTGTAACACTGGGGGGGCCACCGGGAAGTCCTCACTCAACGCCCTGCAGGTCTCCCGCAGCTTGTGGTATAAGAATAATTCAGAAAAAGGCACTGCTTGTCCCTCCGCCGCCACCGGCGGCTGCATGAAGTTATTATCCGAAAATAGATCTGCGAACGTGTTCAAGCGCATCCGCCGCAGCAGGGGCGGGCTAATTCCGTCTCCAATACAAGGCAACAATGGGTTACGCTCCAGGGATAGAGACGGGGCATACAGGAGCGGCACTCCCGCCCTGCGCCTAAGTTCCACCCAGACCCAGCGCAGCATCTCCGCAGTGTCCACATCTCCTCGGGGGCGGCGCACCTTTGCACAGATGGCCACTCTTAGCGGGACCGGCGCTACAGTGTCCCGCTCAACAGCCACATGCGGCTGGAAAGGTGTCGGATGCACCCAAAAGTGTAAACATTGGGCTTGTGCGCACAGGGCATATAAGCGCATGTCTGGCGCTCCCAGCCCACCCTGTGTTAACGGCAAAGTCAGCACATCCCAGGATGCTCGTGCCTGGCCACCAGCCCACACTAACTCGAGTAGATGTGTTCGTAGCGTTGCGAAAAAATGTGTCGTCAAAGGAACCGGTATTTCTCCAGTATTGGGGTGTCTTTCATAGATTCACATGCTTGAATATTCCCCGTCGTCGGAGTGGGAGTCCCACGGTAAATAATATAGCAATATATACAGCCATAATATATATATATATATATATATATACATAAGTAATCATATAAAAACAGAGATATAAGTAAGTAATAACATCAAGAATGTCCCTATATGAAATTTCCATAGAGATACATGGAAAGAGAAAAAAGACATTCGTAGTCTATCTCTGTCATTATGTTAGTCCAAACAACGGCCAATCAGGCGCCAGCTCCTCTCTAGAACCTTCTCCTCAGAGCTTCTCACCTCAGATTTTCTACCGCACGTCGTGTGACAGGGAGTCTCCCTGAGCTCTGCTCAGTTTTTGTCAGTCAGAATGTCTTCAAGTAAGAAATCTTTGTTTAGACCATGTTCTTCGTGTGGAAAGCTGCGTTTATTTTCTGAGGACCCACACAGTAAGTGTATTTACTGTTTGTACCCAGATCATGAAGTGGCAAAATGTAAATTTTGTAGAACTTTTTCTACAAAGACTTTAAAGGACAGAGAAGGCCGTCTCTTAATATGGCTTCAGAGACTGAAGGATAAAGATGACCCAGTGTCTGACATGGAAAGTCTTCTTTCTGGCCGTTCTCAGACAGCCTCTAAGCGCAGTAGTGTGCAGGAGTTACCATCTCCTTTCCTCAAGAAAAAGAAACTGTCAGCTGCCACTTCTGCAGTCTCACCTACTGTTTTGTCGCCTTCGGGACATAGTTCTCAGGCTGTAGAGGCGTCTATTTCCCAGTCCTCAGGAAAAAGACTGTCCGCCTCGTCGACGATGCTGCCGACGACGAGATCTGCTGTATCTGGCTCGTCGACGGTGACTGACGACGACATCGGCTGCTTCGTCGTCGACGAGTGTTCTGTCGACGTTATCCTCGTCGATGGTGACCATCAGTACTTCAAGGGCGGTGACTTCTATTTTGCCCATTACATCGTCGTCGACGAAGAAGGTAAAGGTACCGTCGACGCAACCCGTGTCGTCGACGAAGGCGTCCTCGATCTCGTCGGCGTCCACTTCGTCGACGAAGAAGAAGAAGATCCCGTCGACGGGATCGTCGACGGTGGCTTAGTCGACTAAAGCCTCGTCGACGGCGGCTCCGTCGACGGCGGCTCCGTCGACGTCGATTTCGTTGGCACAGATTCCGCCGACGTTTATTCCGTCGACCAGCGTTCCATTATCAACAGCTCCCTCGACGAGGCCTTCGCTGAAGACGTCCACAGTGCATACCATGCAGCACTCGACGGCAGGTTCTTTCATTAGGATAAAGGTGAACAAGATATCGTCTGCCCAAGGGTCAAGGAGGGAACAGCTACCTCATGCAACTTCAGCCTCGCTTTCATCATTCACTGAGGTTCCTTTGACACCATTACCAACTGGTTCTAGCCTCGATAGGCAGGAAGAGATTATTCCTGTAGGGGATGCGCAGCCTCCCTCCCCTTTATTTGCTACGGATTCTGATCAGGAGTCCGAGGGTTTACCGGAGTCCTTTGGAACGGCGCAAAGCCCATCCGACTTGATAATTAAATGCCAGGATGACAGCAGTGAGGGTGAAGACCCAGTTTACATACAGCAAGTGCCTGTGAAACATGCAACGGCGACTCTTCCATTGTCGCTCATAACTAATCTCCAACGCATGTTGGACGACTACAATCAACGCTTTCCTCTATCTCCACAGCGTTCTGAGGTCCCGTTAACTCCTGTGGTTCCAACAACTATACCACCGATACCAAATGTAAATCCTTTACCTCTGCTACCGTCTGCACCACCAAGACAGGTCCCAGAGAGAATGTTGCCTCACTATGAGCCTCCGCAGGAAGTCCCTCAAGAAACAGAAGAGGGTGAAATCCCAGATGATAGTGGGGATGTGGATAACGATGACGATGATATGGCGGAGTGGGACAATTACCAAGCACAAACTCCATCCCCCTCTCAGATAGTAACAGGGGATTCACCTCCAGTGGACATAGCGAATTTTCACCAACTAATGGAGAGGGCGGCGCAACGTTTTAAACTGACAACGGAGCGCAGAGAGGAAGATTGTTTCCTGTATGATTTTAAGAGTCAACCTTTTAAACAGACTCATGCTATTCCTATTGTGGAATTTATTTGGGAAGAAGGCAAGAAGTTGATGCAAACACCGAATACCTTGCCGGCACAGGTGCCTAGATTAGAGAAGAAATATAAGGCACCAATAGGAACCCCAGCATGCCTCACGGGACAGGCTAAACCTGAGTCAGTCGTTACGCAGGCAGCGCAACGTAAGGCAAAAAATCCGGCGTCGACTGTCACCGCACCACCGGATCGTGACGGACGTCGAATGGATGCCATAGGGCGTAAGTTCTCTTCAATGGCCTCTACTGTGGTTAGAGCAGCTAATGCCTTGGCCATTTTGGGTCGCTATGACCGACAAGTGTGGGCTGATATTTCAGATGTGCTGCAAGAGTTGCCGGAGCCATCTAAGGCAGAAGCAATGAAGTTGCATCAAGAGGGAGAAGCAGCATCGGCGGAGATAATTGATTGTGCAGTAGACATCGCCTGCACGGGGTTCCGTCAGCTTGCCGGAGCGGCTGTTCTACGCAGGCAAGGATGGTTAAGATCAACATCCTTTCGACAGGAGGTACAGTCCATGATCCTTAACATGGCTTACGACGGCGAGGCGTTATTTGGAAGTCACGTTGATGAGGCACTCCAGTCCATAAAGAGGGATACTGAAACAGCTAGATCCTTAGGAAACCTACAATTTCAAAGGCAAAATTTTCGTGGTGCACGCGGACGCGGCACCTCCTCCAATTTTCGAAGGGGTAGTAATCAATACAGACCCTATAATCAAGGATCCAACCGATATTCGAATGGCCAGCAACAGCAGTCTTCACGACAGCAGGCCTCCAAGTCGTATAGAGGGAAATCCTCATACAGAGGAAACGCATCTAAAAGACAGTGACTCTTTCCGGACATGCAGGGTTGGAGGTCGAATCTCTCTGTTCTTTTCTCAATGGTCCTCCATCACAAGGGACCGTTGGGTTTTGGACATTGTGAAAAAAGGACACGCCTTAGAGTTCACCAAATTCCCTCCTCCCACACCACCCTTCGGACCACCACCTGCTCACACGAAAGAACTTTTGCATCAAGTTCGACTTCTAAAGCAGAAGGGAGCTGTAGAATTGGTGCCAGTATCTCAAAGGGGAAAGGGTTTTTATTCCCGATTCTTTCTGATCACGAAGAAGAACGGAGAGTGGAGGCCCATCCTCGATCTAAGGGCACTAAACAAATACCTAAAGAGCCAATCCCTTCGTATGATGACGCTAGTAGACATCTTGCGTCTACTCTCGCAGGAAGATTTCATGGCAACTATAGATCTCCAGGATGCCTATTTTCATATTCCTATATTACAAAGGCATCGCAAGTTCCTGCGCTTTCGAGTGGGTCAACACGATTACCAATTCAAGGTGTTACCGTTTGGTCTGCGCTCGGCCCCTCGTGTGTTCACGAAGGTACTAGTAATAGCGTTTCTGCGAATTCAGGGAGTGCAAATTTTTCCATATCTGGACGACTTTCTCCTGAAATCTCAGTCAAGCATTCACTTAAGACAACACATACTTCTATGCCAGAACGTGTTTCGCTCATTAGGTCTGTCCATCAATGCAGCGAAATCCCAACCTCATCCTGCTCAGCAAAGGGATTTTCTGGGAGCAACTCTGGAAACGGTATCAGCAAGAGCGTTTCTTTCCCAAGAGCGTCTGCAAAAGATTCTACGGCTGGTCGCTTTGATCAAGTCAAAAGAGTCAGTTTCTGTGAGGTTGTTAAAATCGTTTCTGGGGATGGCGTCATCCTCCATTGCCTTAGTTCCCCATTGCAGGCTGAGAACACGTCCTATTCAGGAAGCACTGGATGTTCAGTGGCGTCAAGTAACGGGCTCTTTCCACGACATGGTATGTGTCACAGATCAAATGAGGTCAGCACTCGCATGGGCAAATCCAGCCAACTTGACAGAAGGCACGTCTTTTCTGTTGGTGCCGCCGGACTGGACAATCACGACGGAAGCCTCATTAGAGGGATGGGGCGCACATTTGGAGGATCTCTCGGTAAAAGGGAGATGGTCAACACACCAAAGAACTTGGCACATCAACAGGTTGGAGTTGATGGCGATTTATCTCGCTCTAAAGTCCTTTCTGCCCTTGATCCAAGGAGAATCAGTGCTAATACAGACAGACAACACAACCTGTATGCACTATGTGAACAAACAGGGCGGAACAAAATCCCCAAGTCTGTCCAGGTTAGCTCAAAGAATTTGGGACTGGTCTCTCAGTCATCAAATCATGATTACAGCAGTACACCTGCCAGGAGTATCCAATGTCCTAGCGGATTCCCTGAGCAGGTCCTCCTCGTCGACCCACGAGTGGGAATTACACCAACCCACTCTAGAGAGGATATTCCAACTATGGGGTCGTCCGCAACTGGATATTTTTGCTACGCCGCAGAACCGGAAATGCCGGAATTATGCAAGCTGGCATCCCCACAAGGAGTCGCTGGGGAATGCCCTTTTGATAAACTGGTGCAATCTATTTGTGTACGCCTTTCCTCCAATTCCCCTCATACCTCGGGTCCTTTGGAAGATGAAGAGACAACCTTGCCACCTGATTCTAATAGCCCCACGCTGGCCCCGACAAGCGTGGTTCTCAGAACTTCTCCTGATGTCCCAATGTCAACCAATCCTCCTGCAACATCGGACAGATCTGCTCACAATGAGCAAAGGGAGAATTTGCCATCCGAATCCCTCCTCACTGAGCTTATCGGCCTGGAACCTGAACACCATGAGTTCGCCCATCTAGACATCCCGCAGGATTGTAGGGATATTTTGGCCCAAGCAAGAGCACCCTCTACAATCAGGACGTACAAGTTCAAATGGAAAAGATTCTGCCACTGGTGTGCTTCTAACGGAGTCCACCCGATACACTCCACGGCGCACCAATTACTACCTTTCTTCTTGCACCTAGCTAATTCTGGACTGTCTCATGCAACCCTACGGGTTTTCCTAGCAGCAATTTCTCGTTTCCGGCAGGATGGATCAAATTCCCTTTGTTCCTCAAGAATAATCCGTCAATTCTTTAAAGGTTTGTTTCGGAAATTCCCGCCAATTCGACGCCCTCCTCCGTTGTGGCATCTTAACGTTGTGTTGGCGCAATTGATGAGACCTCCGTTCGAGCCCATTCACAAGGCCGACTTAAAATATCTAACTTGGAAGGTCGCACTACTTCTGGCATTAACGTCTTCACGTTGTGTCAGTGACATTCATGCTTTTACCGTCAAACCTCCGTTCCTGCAGTTCAAACCGGATGCTGTAGTGTTACGCACCAATCCATCATTCCTACCCAAGGTGCCTACTGATTTTCATATTAATGAACCAGTAATATTAAAGACCTTCTTTGCCAATCCTCAGACACCTGCAGAGCAAAGATTGCACTCTTTGGACGTGAAGCGATGCCTAAAAATCTACATCAGTAGGACAAGTTCGTTTCGAAAATCCGATCAACTTTTTATAGCATATGGACGTTGTCATAAAGGACGTCAGGTTACTAAGCCGACGATTGCACGATGGATTTCGGCAGCTATTGTTTTCTGCCACCAAAAGGCAAACAAACCCCTACAGTCTTCAGTGAGAGCGCACTCCACTAGGGCAGTATCATCATCTACTGCCTTATTTGCTGGAGTACCTTTGCAACACATCTGCAGAGCAGCTACGTGGTCGACCAGACACACGTTTACTAAGCACTACTGCTTGGCAACTTTAAGCGAAGAGGACGCTGCAGTAGGACAGGCAGTGCTACGCAATCTTTTTAAATAAGGTGAGCCTCTTCCTCCCGCCTCCATATTGTTTCCATTTATAATTGACATATGATGCATTTATACAATTACAGTTATTCAGTACTGTCATATGCATAAGAAGATTGATTGTCATTATAATTTCAAAGCTCTATGATCATGGAAACAATGATGATTGTTACTGCTAGCTATTCTATATTCAAGCATGTGAATCTATGAAAGACACCCCAATACTGGAGAAGAACAATTGTTACTTACCTGTAAACAGGTGGTTCTCCAGTATTGGTGTCTTTCATAGATTCACATGCGACCCTCCCTCCTCCCTTCAGAGGCTCTCTTCTCCTCATACACTCTAAGGTCACTTTGGTGCTATGAAAATCTGAGGTGAGAAGCTCTGAGGAGAAGGTTCTAGAGAGGAGCTGGCGCCTGATTGGCCGTAGTTTGGACTAACAGAATGACAGAGATAGACTACGAATGTCTTTTTTCTCTTTCCATGTATCTCTATGGAAATTTCATATAGGGACATTCTTGATGTTATTACTTACTTATATCTCTGTTTTTATATGATTACTTATGTATATGTATATATATATATATATATATATATATATATTATGGCTGTATATATTGCTATATTATTTACCGTGGGACTCCCACTCAGACGACGGGGAATATTCAAGCATGTGAATCTATGAAAGACACCAATACTGGAGAACCACCTGTTTACAGGTAAGTAACAATTGTTCATTCACAAATAAATATAAAAATTTAGGTAGAACCACCATTTTAATCAGGGCTATCCTGCCCGTTAGGGACAGAGGTAGCCTCACCCATATCTTGACCCTTTCCTCCAGCCACGTGACAGCCCTCCCAAAGTTTAGAGTCCAAATGTCCTGAGGTACTCGACTCACCCAGATGCCGAGATACTTAACAGCGTCTGTTTCCCACCGTAAGGGGTATTCCGATGTCATCCTCGGGGTGCTCTCCGTCAACGGAAATACCACCGATTTGGACCAATTTACCGCTATACCGGCCAGCCCCTCAAAGCGGATGAATTCTCGTAGTACTATGTCCAGGTTCTCTTCTGGCTTTGTGAGATAGAGTGTTATGTCATCGGCATAGAGCGATATCAGCAGACTTCGTGAGCTAAGTCCTATTCCTCGCGCCGTGTGATGCTGTCTAATGCGAGCCGCTAGCGGCTCCATCGCAATTGCGAAGAGCAGCGGGGACAGCGGGCATCCCTGACGGGTACCCCGCGAGATAGGGAATGGGTCCGAGATCATACCGTTCACCCTAACCCTGGCACAAGGCATAGTATATAACAATCGGATCTTGTTGATTAAGAGCGGACTAAAGCCGATATGATTCAGTATTGCAAATAAATACGGCCATTCCAGAGTATCCAAAGCTTTGGTGGCATCCAAGAAGACCACCGCAGCGTGCACGTCCGGATGTAAATAATGCAGGATAGAAAAGATCGTACGTAGATTATGAGAAGTGGACCGCCCCGGGATAAACCCAGACTGGTCCGGTAAGGCTATCAGGAGTAGCATTGGTTGTATTCTATTAGCAAGCAGTTTGGCCAGTATTTTCACATCCACATTTATTAAAGAGAGAGACCTGTAGGAGTCCATCTCTTCCTTTGGTTTATCCGGTTTGAGCAGGGTAATAATCGACGCTTCACGCATCGTTTTGGGAAGTACCCCCGCCTGCAAAGCCTCCTCATACACCGCCAGCAACCGGGGAGCCAATTTTTCAACATATGTCTTATAGAAGGCCGTGGTCAGGCCGTCCGGGCCAGGGGCCTTATCGAGGGGCAAACTTTTGATCACCTGGGCCACATCTTCGGCAGTGATCGGGAGATACATGTATTCCCTATGTTTGTTATTGAACCAGACCAACGCTATGGATTCCAGAAAGGAGTCCAACCCTTCCGGGCATGCACCCTGGGTGGCAGTGTACAGATCGGAGTAAAAGCCTGAGAAGGCATGTAGGATGTCCTCTTGCCCCCTAATTGTGGCCCCGGTTTTCGAGCGCAGTTCATGGACATATGTCGCGGACCTGGACGGCTTTATCATATTCGCCAGAGTGCGACCCGGCCGATCCCCCTCCCCGTACCTCCTGGTCTCTGCGTATTTACCTAGGAACTTAACTTCCCGCTGTGCCTCTGCATCATACTCTAAAAGCTTATTCTTCAGTAAACCCATGATGTCAGGAGTGTTTGTGGCATAAAAGCGTTTTTCCAGATCTTTTATGTCCGCTTCCAGGGATGCAAGCGTACCTCTTATAGCTTTCAGCACCCCGGCCTGTCGAGCAATGCATTTTCCTCGAATAACCACTTTGAATGCCTCCCACAGGGAAGATTCAGTGTCCACCGAGCCTGTATTCAGCGCAAAGTAGTCAGTAATGTCCCCCCTTATCTCCTCCTTAAATGCCTCATCCAACAGAGCATGTCTCGGTAGGCGCCAGAAGCCGGGCGGAGGCAGATCAGGCAACGACACTCGTAACAGGCATGGTGCATGGTCCGAGAGCGAGCTCGGCATGTGTTCAGCCTCCACCGTCCACAGAGCAGCATCCCTAGAGAGTAGCCAGTAGTCCAATCGAGACCAGGCGCAGCTGTGATCAGTGATACAGGTACCCACCCTCAGCCCACCATGCCTGACCCTCCACACATCGACCAGGCCCTCCTCCTCAACAATCGCCCCCAGAGCAGCACCCGCCGCGGGGTGCAGCCTGCGGACGGCACCCTGTCTATCCATAGCGTCATCCAACACTGCATTAAAGTCCCCTCCCCAGAGGACGGTATTGCACCCAGCCGCCCGCACCCGCGCCCAGACGTCCTGAAAAAAAGCAGGGGAGTCTACATTCGGGCCGTAGACAGCCACAATTGTCACCAGTATACCATATAAAAGTCCCCGGAATAAGACATACCTTCCCTCGGGATCACATTGCGTCAGTTCTTCCCTCCAATCCAACCCTCGCTTAACCAAAATGGCCACCCCCCGGGCGTAAGTTGAGTACGTGGCAGAGTATACATGACCCCAGCGGGCATGGCGAAGCCGGGGAGACGAGGAGGCACCCAGATGCGTCTCCTGGAGGAGGCATATGTCTATATTGTGGCGGACTAAGTAGGCGTGCACTAGTGTAGCCTTTCTGCAGTCATTCAGACCCCGCACGTTCCATGTTACACAGCTTAGGGCATTAGTTAACTTGTGGGTCATGTCTACGGCAAAACGATATACCCATTAGCCTCCACATTTCCTATGAACGATAGCGACCACATTGCAGATTACATTTAAGCTGGAATCAATTACCAAACCAAAACACCCCACCATCCACCCCCCACCCACTCCAACCCCCCAAACAGGTTGTGAATTGCCCATCCTAGAACCAAGAACATCCAACAGAGTTGGGAACCTTCCCATGGGGTCGTGCCTATGCCAGCGTCTTACCCCGGTTAGAACAGGGTGGCCAGAAGATCTGCAGACAGCCTGGCCCGCCCGAGACCACATTTACAAAAAAGGGGTACATGTCAGCACGGCCAGACATTATAGGAAAGGAAGCAGATGTTCGCAAATGTTCGGCACAAGGTTATTAAGCGGCAGGGGCAGTCAAGATACTGTACATTAATACGATACCCATATCAGTCATTGTCACTCAGGTTTCCAGACGCCACCTCCGCTCCCTCAGTCTGTCGTTTGGGCTGCCTTCCACCCACATGCTTGGCAAATTTCATCGCCGACTTGGCATCCGAGAAGAAGTGTGTGGTGCCTTCAAATGTCACCTTGAGTTTCGCCGGATACAGCAATGAATACGGGATGTGCGCCTGAAGGAGAAGTCTCTTGGCCGGCATGAACTCCCTCCGCGCCGCCTGCACAGCTGGAGTGAAGTCCGGATAGAAAGGAACTGCATTTCCCTGGTGCGTTATCTTGCCCCTCTCTCTCGCAAGCTTGAGGATAACGTCTCTGTCCTGGTAGTTAAGAAGTTTAGCAATAATGGGCCTCGGAGGCGCCCCAACCGGCGGTTTCTGGCCCAGCGACCTATGTGCCCTCTCCACCACAAAGACCGCGGAAAGGTGCGGGTCGAACAGCTCGTGTAGCAGCTCCGTGATGTACGTCTCCATTTTGGATATGGCGGTCGTCTCCGGGATCCCCGTGACTCGGAGGTTGCTTCGCCGCGATCTAGCTTCTAAATCATCATTCTTCGCTCTGATGATGCCCAGCAGCTTGTCCATGTGTAGGAGCTGCTCCTTAGTCTCGACTTGAAACACATGGAAGTCCTCAGCACGCCCGTCCAGTGAGTCCAGCCGCAATTCATGCGTGGTAACCTGCGACTTGACCGACTCAAGCTGCGATGTGAGGGTGTCCAGCTTAGTGTCAATGTTGCGGAGGCTGGATCTCATCTCAAGCATAAGGGTCCTCAGATCCTCCCCTTGATCCTCCACCATCTGTTCTTGCCTGTTCGCCGCCTGCACCTCGGCTCCGGCGTCCACCTGCCGTGTCGCACGCTTACTGTCGAATGTAATCTTCGACTGCTTGGCGTCGTGTTTCCCCATCTCAGCCGCTGCGGAATCCTCCCCAAAGCCACCAGACAGAGGGCGGCCCTCCCGGCCAAAAAGCAAGATCCTCTGCTCTCCGCAAAATAACCTCGATGGTGTGCCGGCAAATCCAATGACCAGAGTGGGTGGGATGGTCCTCCGGGTGCACCCCGGGTTCAAGTCAACAGCTCCCCTGCAGATGCAGGCAGCCCTCAGGTATCATACCGCGCCGGACCCTCTATCCCGGCAACCCGGCGAAGGCCCCCCAATCAGAGCAGCTCGCCGCGGCCCAGGGGGTAGCTCCAACCAACAATCACCCCTTGCAGGCGGCAGATGCTGGCAAACTCTTCCACGATATCCTTGGCCGTGTAGCACCTCCCGAACTAATGTGGCACTCCTCACCTCCTCATAGTGCCACGGGCGCGCACCTGCGGTCCCACGACTCAGCGACACGGTCCCACACCGCCACAGCACATCATCGGTCTACTTATCTCCTCTGCCAGCATGCGTTTACCTCAGGCCCAGCCTCGCAGTTTCATCGGCCGCCGATCTCGCCACCCGGTCACATCCACACGCAGCACCTCCTCGGGTCCCACAGAGACGCCAGGGCAGCAGCACATACGGTCTCCTCCCCCTCAGGGCCGCTCCTCCGCTCAAGATCTCCCGCACCTCCGATAATCGTAGCGCTCACCTCACCGAGCGCCGATCAACTTCCTCAGCACTGCCATCAGTCGCCACCACAGTCCTGTAGATCATCCGCGGTGTCGGCAGCTACATGTCTCCCGCTTCAGCGTGTTCAGCAGCCAGGCCCCCAGCGAGTCCCCAGCCAGAGAGGCCTCCTCCGGCAGCCAGGCCCACAGCCGCGTGGGCGCCCCGGCCTCAATTTTACGCAGCGCCGCTTCCGGGTCGCAACAGCGGCAACCCCTCACACCGCCACAGTCTGCAGCGGGCCGTATCTCTGCCGCTAAACACGCCCGGACTTCATAATTTCACCTCCGTGCTCCGCGCCTCTTGCGCTATCGCCACAGCAGGTCTTGGCGGGCTCAGCTCGTCCAAAAGTGCAGGATTAATAAAAGGATGTGATTCCGGCCGGCGGAGCTCGCTTAGATGGCGGCCATTCCGTGGCTCGGCAAGCCACGCCCCCCCCTGGAACTGGCACTTTGATTTAAAGACACTCTGTGCTGTGCAGACAGGAACTGGTACATTGAGTTGAAGGCACTCTGTGCTGTGTAGGCTGGAACAGACACTTTGATTTGAAGTCACTCTGTGCTTTGCAGACAGAAACTGGTACATTGAGTTGAAGGCAAAAGCGCTACGAGTAGCTCCTGTATCAACCAGAAACCTATCAGTAGTACCCAAAACATGTGCCGTAACATAAGGACCCCTCTGATCTACTGGCACTTCAACGGATTCCTCCCCCCATCCTACGCAATCCTATGCATGTTGTGAATCGGGATACCCAGGGCGTTCATAATCGGACATTTGATACTGGTTTCGTCGATCAAACACATTAGGCTCATCACGTGGCCGGATATTAGAATCAAATCGAGCGCGATCATTTGGATGTCCTCTAGGGCCCAAAGAACCTCCTCTAACTCTCATCGGCCCCTGGCCACGCCCCTGGCGCTGTGCATGTAATACTGGACAATCCCTGGCCCAATGACCCAACTGTTTGCAGTACGCACATTGATCCTTAGTGACATCTGGGCGACCAAAAGGGGGACCATAAAATCCTCTTCCACCTCTCTCAGCAACCCGGCGAGGCGGACCACACACTTGCGCTAACATCACCTTTGTTTTTAAATCTTTCGACTTTTTCTCTTTGTTACCCTTCGCTTCTTGTTCCGGACGCTCATAATACTGAGCCATCGTCAGGAGGGATGCCGGAGACGATGTTGTCCAAGAGCTTTCACTCGCTTTTAATCGAGCTGCTACTCCTGGCAATAAATTCGACACATATTTATCAACAAAAAGATGTCGACCCGTATCATCCGTAAGTAACTGACCGCTAAAATCATGAAATGTTTCCTCAAATCGCGTAAAGAAATCAGAAACGGATTCATCAACCTTCTGTTTACATGAGGCTAACATATTCCAATCAATCTTCTTAGGGGGGATAATAGTTTTCAACTTAGTCAAAATAGCAGCTGGGAGATCTAAAATAAGTTGAGGCGGCTTTTGGGCGGGTTTTCTTTCTCTATCTTCATCTTCTATGTCAGACCATTTCGCCTTAAAGACAGCTTGATCATCTACTTTCCGTACGGATCTCCACATATCCGGTGGTAAAATAAGCCCAAAGAACAAATCTATGTCTGCTAATGTCATAGTGTAAGAATTTAAAGCCCCCTCAACTTCCTCATAAAAGGCAGCAGGATTCTTTCGGGGATCGGGTAGTGCTTTCTTCAATGCCATAACATCAGCCCTATGCCAAGGAGTATAAACCCAATTATACACAAAATATCCTCTAGCATCGGGGGAAGACATATCCGAACTAGTTCCCGCTCCCTTAGGAGGAACGTACAGAGGCGCTGCCTCTCGCATCGGTTTAGCATGCACTAGTTCAATCTTATCTGAATGAACGATAGACGACTGCTTTCCGCCTGCATTTGAATTCGATCGCTCCTCCTCCTCTTTCTTTTGGCACGCTTTCTCTTTGAGTTCAAATATCTCGTCCCGTAACGCAAACAGCCGTCGAACCGCATCGGGTACCTTACAGGGAGAAAGGACACCGTTACGTAATGCTTTAGAATCTAAAACTATATCATCAGGCTCAAAAACATCGGAATATTTCCGAAAAGCAGTAACCACTACATCAGAAAAAACTTCAGCAAAGTATAACTTTTCCCTATCCTGCCATCGCAACTCAGGATCCTTCTTGGTATATTTCCTCCACAATGTGATGTACATTATAGGGGAAAGACCGTGCTTCACGTACATATCCCTATTAGGAGTCCCCTCTGGGGGAGCTGGTTCAGATTCCTCAAGACTTAACCGGTTTCCAAAACAGCAGCACCACTTATGGAGTGCGCTCAAAGCAGGCCTGTTCAAGAATAGTGCAAAATATGCAATATTATCCAAAAATGGCACTTAAACGTTGCGCCGTTCAAATTGAAACCACCCCGGAGAAATATCTCCACATTACCTGCCTATATGTGTTGCAACGCATATATTTCACATTACTTATTTCAAAATATGACCGGTCATCACAAATCAAATCAAATAGCCTTGCCAACCCAGGGTTCAAAAGCTCGCAGCAAGTACCGTACAATGGTTCTTACCAATCAAGAGCGTCCAGATTCCAACTGCCAAGTTCCAAATCCGCCCAAACGACTATTGCACGGCAAAACCGACAGAAGGGGTCTCAGTCGAGGACCGGCACCACCCAGATGGTCAGCTCGGAAGGGAAGGAAGAAAGCCTCGGGATGCCAGGACTAAAGACGCCGCTGGCAGTGATCACATCCCTGGCAAGGTTCCACTCCTTCGTCACGACCAGTCCTTCGAGTATCCGAGTCGCCGATGAGCCCCACGTGACGGGCACCAATTGACGAGTACAGGCCCCAGGTAGGCCCGCAAGTACAGAGGGTTCGCCCTTCTGTATATGAAGTACTAGAAGGAAGTTGGCACGGAAACTGCAAATACAAAGACAAAGTTTATTAACCTTCAAAGGTGGTCCTACAATCTACGCAACACTCTACAGTATTGCACAGAGTAGCACAAAGAACTTGTGCACATGGTCCCCTTTTATACACAATAGGGGGGCTCATAAGTAGGCGGATACAACATGAAGCAAGGTTTATGGCCTTATATGGACATGTTCAGTACATGATCAATACATGGGTGGAGTTAACAGTTCTTGCGACCCACGGTAACACATTCGAGCAAAGCCTAATTAGTGACAGATGTGGTCAATTCTGGACATGCACCAAACGCACAAAGGGGTTATTTATAGACTGTTGCTAGGCAGATCTCGGGAGTGACCAATGAAGAGGTAAGACTCTTCTCGTGCAGAGCACGTGGCTTCGTGGCCATACAAGATGGCGGACGGCTAAGCAAAATGGAGTCTGAACATTAGTCAATATAAAGCAGAAAACGTAACTCAGACATGAAGAGCACATGTCTTCAGTAAATGCTTAATTATATCGCTGTTTCATTTACAACACTCTATGCTGTGTAGACTGGAACAGGCACTTTGATTTGAAGATTGCTAATAGACTTGAACTGGCACTTCGCGTTGAGGGCGACCGATGGGAGGTCACTGGTGGGGTCTAGAATGAGAGTTGAGAGCGGTGCCAGCTTGAGTTGATAGAAGATTGATGAGGTTGAAGTAGCAGGTTCTTTAAGTTCAAATCGTCGCCAAAATTCTGTAGTGATCAAGTCCACTCAGTTGAGATGTTTCAAAGAGATTTATTTCAAGTTGATAAAAGATCACAGGTAGATTATAAGTAGATCAAATCAAGACCAAGTCTAAATCAGATAAAGACCCCACCAGGAGCAGCCAGCTCAGCCCAGTCAACTGTCCCTTCTCTGACAGACTCCCCAACATTCTGATAGCATCATCGCATTAACATTCCACTAGTGATTAAATAACATTGGATTGACATTAGCAGGATATAACAGTTACTAGTCCACTTGAAAGCTTTCTTAGTATGTATGGTGTGTAGCTCTGCCTGGTTCAAGTGGAACAGAATGATGTGGTGGTCCGACCAGTCGTCTGGGAGGATGTTATTAATGGTTATCTCCATGTCCTGGGCTATAATGGCGTCAAGGGTTGAGCCTCTGGTATGGGTTTGTTCTTTGCAGTGTTGGTTAAGGTTGTTGTTGAGTAGGAGTTTGTTTAAGGATTGGATTAGGGTGTTTTTTTATCTTACAATGGAGGTTGAAGTCACCTAAGATTATGTTATTGGCATTGAAGAGTGAGCAGTGAGTTACCAGGTCTGATAGGTGTTCATGGAAAGAGAGAGTGTTGCCAGGGTGGTAGAGGAGGTGACAATCTGTTGTTTTATTGTTTTTCATCATTATAGTAGTGCTAAGATATTCAAAAGTGTTGTAGGTGGAGGTGACTCTTTCCACCATCATAATGGTATTCTTGGGGATTATGGCTAGGCCGCCGCCTTGGCGATCCTTTCTGTCTTTCTTGATGATTGAGAAGCCACAAGAGCCTAGTAGGTCAAGGATCGGGTAAGATGATTAATTAAGACAGGTTTCTGTGATGAATACAATATCGATGTCATGGTTGAGAAAAGCTTCAGCCAGTTCAGTTGCATGTTTGGAAGCGGATCTACAGTTTATGAGCAAGCAGTTGATATTTCTAGTGTTGTTGTGCTTCTGAGAGGGTGGTGTCCTGGGGATATCAGGGAGGTGTGCTAGCGGTCTGGCCATTTTCCTAGGTGGTATGAAGTTTCTCCTGATACCAGTGATCACCTGAATCTTAGAGGTGGGCTTTTTTTTTGGTTGGCGTCATGTGAAGTTTAGGCTAGCTCGGTCGCCTCATTGTGGGACATCCTGGGGCTTGATCGTTTCAGTCTGTGAGCTCGGTTGTTGAGACGAGTAGTAATCCAGCTATTTAGCTGTGTTTTAGACGGCCGATAGGGTTATCTGGTGTTGCAGGAAGGGGAGAGGAGTGAGAAATGAGCATAGTCAGGGTAAGTTTTGAGGTTCATTAGAATTTTGTTGCTACACAGCATTACTTTCTCGAGTTGACTTGCCATAAGACGTATTCTCTCATTTAGATCTAGCGCAGGGATTTGGTAAAGAGAGGTGGGTGTGGAGGTGTTTAGCAGCAATTTGTTAGGTGTGTGGTGTTTTAGATTCTTGGTGTGCAGGACAGAGAGGGCGTAACTTCCCTGCTTGGGTCTGGTGTAGAGAACACGTTGTGTGGACATAGTACTGAATTAGTCACCAGTTTGGTGAGGGGAGATGATAAGTTGTACCTGTCGTGTGTAGGTGCTTCTAGGTCGACTTCTCTCAAGGAGTGGAGGAATGGGGGTGGGGTGGTGGTTGGTTGGGGGGGCGGGTTAACAAGAGAATTGCTATGTTGCAGAGATGAACTGGCGTTGTTGCTCGGATCAGTTCTGATGGTCGAGTTGCTTTTAACTGGGCAGTCAGGATTCTGGGTGCAAGGGTTTATGGTGTGGTTAAGGGGGATGTTGGTATCCGGCTCAGTGTGAGAGGTGGTGTGCTGGGAAAATGTGGTGGTGTTGGGGGTAGAGTTGTGAATTCGGGTGTGACTCGCGAGGATGACTTCTTGCATGGTAACCTGTGTGGGAGGTTGTGTTGGGGGGGCTTGCGTGCATGGGAGATAGCCTTGCAAAGTGTGGGGAATATGGATTCAAAGGAGCGTAAGTTGATGTCATTGGCTTGAATCAGTACATTTCCTTTTCTTTAGATAGGTATGGTGGCCTTGCCTTGGAACATGGGAGAGTTTGAGATCGTCAATATGAGCAAAGACTGAGCAACCAGGATCCCGATGGGCAGGTGCTCTTGGCTTCCAGGGCATGTGGGGCACGAGGCAGAAATATAAGTTTTACTCCTGCGCTGGGAGAGACCGGCAGCCTGTAGAAACCGTGTAGGGCACAGAAAAATGTGTCACTGCTTCAGTCAGAGAAAAAAACAACCTGGTCTTCATTTCCCCTCTGTTCCGGGAGTATGATTGTTAACCCGCCCCTTACCAAATGGCACTGGGACCAGTTAGAATCTTTCTTTCTAATACAGGGGCCACAGACCTCTCACAGGCTCTTAGTAGAGAGCGGAAACAGCAAAAGAAGAGAGAGGCTTCGTAGGGGCATTGGTGCCTACTGGAGGGGAGAGCTTGACAAACACTCTAAGAGAAAGCATATTTCTTCTCCAGATCCCTGTCATCATCTCAGTCTTTTGGGGACACTTCTTCCTCTACTTAGAGGTGTAAGAGAGTGGGGGAGGAAATAAGGAAGAGAGGATCTGCAGGATTATACTAGTGACCTTGAAGGCCTTCAAGGACCTTCCTAAAAGGGACAATGATAAGAAAGCAGTTAGGGAGAATCTTTCTGCATCAGACATTTCCTCGGACAGCGGATTCCTGCCCACCCACGGATCGCAAGGGCAAAGACATCTCCAAGGATTTGGGCTTTTCTCAGGTGGAGATACCTTACTCCTTGCATGCTTCTATGCTATGTCAGTTTCAAAGACCTCCTAACCCAGGCTTACCTACACACCAGCATGTGTTAGAAGTGATGAAGAAGAAGAGGAAATACACGGAGAAGATTTCCCTGCCTAGGTTTATGACAACACCTTATCCTCTAGAGGACATGGATTCTTTGCCCCTGGATAACATTCATGCAGATTCGGTAGTGGCCAGCCTAGTTGGCAGATCATCAGTGACGGAGGAAAACATATTGAAGGATTCCTCGGTTAAAAATGTGGACTCCTCCCTAAAGATAGTCTTCACTGGATCTCATATTGCCTTGAGAGCAGGCTTCTATGGTGCTTAGCTTACACAGCACAATCTTTAATTTCTGATTTGAAGGCTTTGCTCCAGTCTATCCAAAATTAACCATCTGTTTTCAATTGCTGGAGTCTATGTAACGAAAAATAGAGTTTGTATCAGACATCTTATTTGATGTGGTTTGAGCCTCCTTTTTGGCCAGTGGTGCCTTAATTACGGCTAGACTGAAATTATACTTTAAGGATTGGAACTGTGACTCAGAGCAGCGATCCACTGCCCTTCAAATGCCTTTTGGGGTGGGGTCCCAGTTATTCTGAGCGGAATTGGAGTATAAACTCCATATATTGTTTAAGCAGAAAAAGCATTTTACTTCCTTCAAGAAAGCCACTACAAAGCCTCATAGAACCTCGAAATGAAACTTTTAGACAACCTTCACATTGACATCAGACAACCAGTCATTGAAATTTCAAGGGAAGACTTCTTCATCCTTGTTATCATTTAATTTTCAGAGACAAAGGGTGGATTCAGAATCCAAGCCTCAGAATTCCCGACTATGCTGGGTGCAAGCCACTATTACAAGTTACAGGATGGATAAAGAGATTTTTCTCAGAGTGGGAAAGGCTCACTTCAGACAAATGGGTTCTGTTAGACTTGGCATCTTTTGGTGTGTTTTCCCTGAGTTTTTGCTTTCTGACCTCCCGGTTTTTACTCTGTTTTTGCAGGTGTAGTGTTTCTGTGTACTTTTCTCACTGCTGATCAGTGGTAAAGTGCAAGTGTTCCTGTGGTAAATGGTGTTATGGATTGGTGTTTCCATGATTGGATATTTGATTTACTTGTTAGTCCCTAGTAAAGTGCACTGAGTGTGCCAGGGCCTGTGAATCAAATGCTACTAGTGGGTCTGCAGCACTGATTGTTCCACCCACATGAGTAGCCCTGAAAAGGTAACTCAGTCCCGCCATTGCGGAGTCTGCACGCAGTTTGTAACTGTCATGTCAACTTGGCCAGTGTGCACCCTTCCAAGTCCCTCACCTTCCCTTTTCTTACATGTCAGCCACCCCTAAGGTAGGTCCAAGGTTCCCCTGTGGGCCGGGTGCAGTTTATGTGAAAGGTAGGGCATGCCCTGGTGTGTGTGGCATGTACTGATAGCGAATTACAGCAAATTTTGTTTTTCGCTATTGGAAGGCTACCTGTTCCTCATAGGACAGAATAGGGAGTTTGTTCATAACATCTTATAACCATAACTGGCCCGGGGAATTAGGTAGGAAAATAAAGTTTAGTATGCCTGAACTCAGAATCTAAAGATGCACCTTTTTTAGTGAAGGTGATTTTTACATTCTGTGTTTGAAAATACCACTTATAGAAAGCTGGTATTTTCTTGGTCAGTCATCCCGTGTACCTCTGCTGGAATGTGGATTGCCTGTCTGGGTTTTAGATGACAGAAGGCTGGGGAGCAGGAGTGGCTCCAGATAGTCTAAGTGGGTCAGGAAAGGGCTGAATAGACCTGGGCTGCAATTGGGGAAGGGGGAGGAGATTTCCTTGCATCTCAAAGGGCCTGGTCTGCCTCTGACCATGCCGTCTCCACCTCCTGCCAGGAAGTCACACCAGAGAAGGCAGAACTGGTTCTGGCTGGGCACAGACACTCTCTGCCTAAGAGATCAGAGGATTTTGGGATATATAAATACTGGGGCCCAGACCCCTGAACTTTAGAACTCCTTTGGATCAAGAAGACTGCCAAGAAGAAGAGCTGGAGAAGCTGTGAGGAGAAACTACCACTTTACTGTGTGCTTTGCTGTGTTGGCCTGCAGTGGCTGCTTCTGTATTGGGCAGTGAAAGGACTGGACTGAACTTTCTGCAATCTACTTTTGTGAGTTTCTCCAAGGGCTTGCGGTAGAGCTTGCCCACTGTTCAGGGAGTCTCAGGAACAGCAAAGACTTCAAGCTCTTCAGCCCTCAGCACTGGGGACTGTGTGTTTTGTGCTGCAACAGGAGAAAAAGCAACTCGACGCCGTCTACGACGCCGCTGCCGACTCCGTGTCCTGAAGGCACCGCAGAGGGCACCACCGTAACGCGACCCTGGTCTCACCGACGACGCCTGCTGATGCCACCACCGAGCCGCTGCTCACACCGCGACCTGTGGGCACCGCACTACGCACCGCCTCGCTTCACGACGGCGCTTTGGTATCCCTGACGATGCTGCTCCACGCCGAAATCTATGCCGTTGCTTGCACAGTGGTTTGAGGGCACCGCTCATAAAGTTACACGACGCACCGCCCTCATCCCGCACCGCAACATTGGCCTACCGACGCCGGCGCCATTGACTCCAGGTTTTTTTTTTTTTTTTTTAAAGTTTCAAAAACCTTTATTTAACAAAAAGTAAGCAGACAGGTCAGCACAGCAGGAAGTCACATAGCAATGTGTTACCCCCCCTGATCCACAGGAGATGGGGGAGGGGGAAAGAGGGAGGCGCAGTATACAAGTACACGGCCATTTAGCCGACATCCCGGAGGACCGGCGGCGTTTCAGGGAGATCTACCCACCAGGTGTCCCATTGCCTATACTGCAGATATTAGCGGCAGCGCCTGCCCTCAGACCCCGCTACAGACTGTCATGTATGTGGGGCGGTTCCACCAGCAACCTCCTTCACCAGCTAACCTGAGTCAGTCCCTGAGTTTCTGTTAAACAAGACCCAACTCCCCTCCTCCCATCCCACCCACCCCGCGCACGTCGTCTCATCACACTCGCATCTGCGTATTGTCCTATCCGCCGTCCCTGCTGCCAGCACCATTGACTCCAGTTAGTCAGCCGACAACAGCGCTTCAGCAACGACGATGCTGCTGCTTGCACGTGACCTGCCAGCACCGGGATGAGCACCGCATTCACCTCGCACCGCGACCCTGGTCTCACCGACGTCATCTGACGCTGCCACTGAGCTGCTGTTCACACCACGACCTAAGGGCACCGCACGCCGCACCGCTGCACTTCGCACCACAGCACCCGATGCCTGCCGACGCCAGTGCTCCTGACTCCAACAGAGAGGAGATCGATCTGCAACGCGTGTGACTTCGAGGGCCCCGACGACTCCTGCACCGACCTCCGGAACCAACGCCTCCAGATGCCGTGCTTTTGGAAGCTCAACGAGAGGTCACTGACGCCCTGCATTTCTAAAAGGTACTGTTTGCAGGTCTTCCCAACACCGCAGCTGGCCCGTGATGCCGCGGTCAGCCAGAACTGTTTGGATTTGTTTGTTCATGACGCCGTGATAGCCCCAGACGGAGCTATCGACATCAAGGAACTGTTTTTCAAGCATATTTTAATAACTGAAGATTTTAAAGTACTGTATTGTGTATTTTTATCGTTTTTGGTCTTGTCTTAAGTATATAAAAATATTGGATACTTTTCTAAGCTGGTGTGGTGTCCTTTTGTAGTGCTTACCCTGTATTACTGTTGGTTATGCTTTACACACTGCCTCTAAGATAAGCCTCACTGCTCGTGCCAAGCTACCAAGGGGGTGAGCAGGGGTTATTTTAGGAGTGTAACTCCCTTATCCTGACTAGAGTGGTGGTTTCTGCCTGGCTTTGACACATGCCCTAGCCTACCAAAAATCCAATTTCTAACAGGTTCTCAACACAGTCAGACCAGGTTTCAGATTGAGTTTCGGTCTCTGCCTGTTCCATTAGAGACCATCCAGACACCAGTTCACAGCTTTGTAGGAAGGGATCACTTCCCTATTGAAAAAAATGGCAATCTGTCCTGTCCCAATAATGGAGAGGGGTCTAGGTGCCCATTGAATAGTTGTCTAGGTGAGGAAAGCAACTAGTGGTTACCGATTGGTAATAGATCTAAAGAATCTCAATCAATTCATTCTGCACATCAAATTTAAAATGGAAACTTTACAGAGAATCTCTCCTTTGAACCCATCTCAAACTTTCATGATTGGGCTAGACCTTATGGATGTCTATCCACACATTCATATAATAATGTTCCTAAGATTCGCAGTGGGGTCGAGGGGTGGGGGGGGGGGGGGGCACATTGGTACTTCATGATCCTCCAATTTGCTCCCAGAGTTGTAACAAATATAATGGCTCCAATGATTGTGCATCTTCACTTACTGGGAATTACGGTCTACCCTGTACCTCAACAACCAGTTGCTTCATGCACCTTCCCCTCAGAGCCATCTTCAAGACAGACTTAAGAAGGGCCTTCCTATGGAGAGGTTCACTCCTCTGCAGAACCTGATCAGTGTTCTTCTGTCGAGTTTGGAACTTCCAACATGACTTTGTATGGAAGTCCATTGGAGCATGGCAGCTTGTCTCTTCACAGTGCCATCAGCTTAACTGCATTTACGCCTCTTCCTATGGCACGTGCACACCCTCTACTATCCAAAAGTCCACTTATTGGACCTTCCTGTTCCCTTATCCGCTCAGTCAAACTGGATTTGATGTAGTGGTAAACTCAGACAGCCTTCTGAAAGGCATGCAGATGCATCCCTAGCAGCCGGTAGATCTCACCACAGATGCCAGCAGCGCTGACGGGGGGGCAGCCATTTTGAACCAATCATATCAACAGAGATGGTCCATCTTGAAATGGAGGAAGTCATCAAACTCTCGAAGGATCTAACAGCGATCTTCAGAGCTCTTCTAAGATTCAAGAATCTGATTCTTCAGAAAGATGCTTTAGATAGACAGTACAGTCCCCATAGCGGACATCAGTCATCAGGGGAGCACCACATTCAAGTCTTTGAATCAAGTGGCGTCAGAGATGGGTCTTTAGACAGGGTAAAATCTCCTGAGTTTATCAGCTGTCCACATCAAGGGGCAAGACTACTCCCAGGCGGATTGTGTGAGCAGGGCTTTCTTCATTGAGCCACACCTTATCCCAGAAGTTATTCAACTAGATTTGCAGGTGATTCAGGGTTCCATTCCTAGACCTTTTTGCATCTTAAGACAATGCACTAATTTCAATGTTCTGTTCGAGGTTCCAGGAGAAGAGAGTCTGGGTAAAGGACACTCTACTACTGAAGTCGCCCTAGAGATGATTTTATGCTTTCCTGTCCTTTCCTTTAATACTGAGGACGTATTCAAAAATCCAGCGAGAAAGGGCAGATATGATGATGATATTTCCTTATTGTCCACGACATTCATGGTTTCCAAGCTTAAAGATCCTAGCAATTTGTCCTCTGTTGGTGCTTCCTCCAGGAACCTTCTGACATCAATCCATCCTTCTTTCCTCCTCAAAATCTTGTTCTGTCAGTTTGGAGACTCAGAGGCTGGCTTTATTCAGTAAAGGTCGTCCTCCTAATTTGATTGAGATGGTTCAGAAGTTGAGGAGACACTCTACGTCTACGTTGAAAGCCTACTGTAGACACTGGGAAACCTTTGACAAGTGGTGTTGCTTGCATGACTTTTCAGCACCGTTCATTATTAAGTCCGTTTGAAAATTGTACGAACCTCTGAGGGAGAGCGATATGCTAATTAATAGGGTTTTTAGAAGCTTTTGAATATTGAGACCTTCTTTAAAATCCTCATCTCCTTCTTGGGCTCTTCCTGCAGTTCTTAGATCTTCAAGGTTCCTCCTTTTGAGCCTTTTGAAGTTTCTTTCTTACAAAGTGGTCTTTCTGGTTGCTTTCACCTCTGTTCATAGAATCATAGGTGTTCAGGACCTACTCCTCCTAATTCTCCTTGGCCTGGGGTATTTCTCAACAGCATCCCAAGGCCCTTTTGGCAGATTACCCTCCCTGCCGTCATTCCCCAGGCTCCCAATCTGTCTGAACAAGTACAGGGCATCTATGCATGGAGGTGCATTCAGGGGGTCTCCCTTTAAGAGTCTCGCTCTGGATCAATCCACAGAACAATGCACTGAAGTTTCATGGGAACCCTCTCATACAGGGTCCCCTGCAAATCCACCTCTCTACTGGACCCCCAGAGGAAGTGGGGAGGCCTGTGCCACTGGCCATGGAGATACAGACTCCAAGTCAGCACAAGACAATCGTGTCCCACCACTCTAGAATGGTTTTACCCAAGAGGGATCCAATCCATTTGTCTTTGGGACCTGCAGATTCCAGTGCTTTTCAAAGTTGCTCACTTGTGCAGGAGTTCCTAAGTGGGGTTGAAGGTTCTAGAAAGGAGGAACCTCAGCCCAATCCAAGGGTGACACATCACTCCACTTGTGTCCCATCTCTCCTACACAGCATCTTAGGCCCACATTAACTTCTGCTTTATGATATTTTGTGCAGCAGAATATGACAAGTTATAGCTTTTTAAACAAGAAGGAACATTTTCTAATTTGGAATTTTTGACAAAGCTATCATAAAGGAGGAATGTAGTGTTTGTCAAATGTTATTTGAATGCATCCAGTATATATTTTGAGCATTCGAATATCTGTCTAGGAGAATACACCTTTGAGCACATAGAAGGAAAGGACAGTGAATCCACCACAGTATTCAAACCAAGAATGTCACTAACAGTTCTACTGAAAACGAAAACACTCAGGAACCAAACTTTCAAAGGAGAAAAGCATTCCCTTTTCTTTCCTAACGGTGTAAATAGCATCGGAAGGACAATAGGAACTTTTATACTACTTTCTTAGGATGTGAAGGAGGTAGTCCAGTCTTTTCACATGGCAGGCTGCAGAGATTATGTGGGTTAATGTGGCTGATAGGCCTAATCTTACTTTTACAGCTATCAGACTATCACGTGTTCCATCTTTTATTTCAGTTACAGAAAAATGCTCATTGGTAATAAACAAGGTTACTGGAATTCAAAACATTCTGTGAGTCACTTGATTTCACTATTTTTAACTACTTTTTCCCCAACATCCATCCCCACAGGAAGTAACACCACTGTATTTCCCATCTGCACAGAAAGTGACATCACTGGACTTCCCATCTGCACAGGAAGTAACATTACTGGTTTCTCGCCAAAAGTATCTTTAAAAGAAGAAGCCAATTGGGAGGGCTTAATTTGCCATCATCGATCAGCACAGGAAGTGACACCATTTCATTTCCCATTATCCATCTGCACAGGTAGTGAAATCACTGTATTTTACCATCATCCATCTGCACTGGAAGTGAAATTACTTCCTGCCTTCTACCTACATCAATCATCTCTTCAGGACATTCCATCGCATGGGTGTCCCCTGCAAAGGGCAGACAAAGACAAGGGCATCACCTTTTTGGGTCCGTTAGGGCCAGACCCCAGTTTCACTGAAACTTACAAGGTAAAATATAATAATGTGCTTCACCCAGCACAACATACTGGCAATCTCCACAATCCTAGCTAGATGTACACGACCCAGATACTTTCACACCCTCAAACTACAAAACATTCTAATTCATGATGAAGGTTTGCTCTGCGGCATTCCGTGCACCAGACATCACACGCTTGGCACCCTCTTCATCACAGAAACATGGGTCGCACATACTAGATGTCCTTCTTCCCACAAGCTACAGCATCCACCATGTGGAACACACACATAAGAAAGAAGGAAGCCTCGCGGTCATTCAAAAAGCCCCTTGGTCTTGCAGCCTATGCAAGCACGTATCACTCAATTCCATGGAGATGATGACAAGTCATTTCCTTCTCTCCCTTCGATCTCATCTACTGACTTTCCAGACAGAACAAGGACTTCATTAAGGAACTCTCATATCTTCTCACCGCCTCGTCCATTCGACATGCCCATACCTCCGAATTCAGTGACTTAAACCTCCCAGACAATATAAACTTTAAAAAAACAGAACTCCAGAGGACCTCAATACTAAAGTCCCTCCTCCATTCAGCATACAGACATCTCATCACATCAGTCAAAGCAAAATTGTATACCAACATCATCAATGAAGCCACCAGCAGAAGCAGAACGCTACTCAAAACAATCAAGCATTGTATCAATGCCCTCTACTGTGAAAAATTACAGAAGATCTGACAGCACATAGATGAAAATAAGCCTGCTTCAGTTCTTATGCCCACCCCTACCAGTACAAATAAGCAGAACCCTATTTCTCCCAGATCTTGCTGTCATAACAACTCCCTTAAAGCCAGTTCTTATGAAGATGATGTCATACCATTGTCTTCTATCAAAGCTCTCTCCGGATATGCTCCATTACCCCTCCTTTCCATTGTCAATGACTTAAGGCTTCTTCCCAGAAGCTCTCAAGACAGACCAGATTTGCCCACTCTTAAAGAAACTAACACTAGACTCTGATGACCTCGCCAACTACTTGCACATCACTCGCCTACCATTAATTTGCAAGATCATTGAAAAAGCAGTCTATGTTCAACTCTAAGGCTACATCAGTGGTAAGCATCTCCTGTGTGTCTACCAGTCTAACTTCAGATCATGCTGCAGCACAGAAACCGGTAACTTACACATTATAGATGATACTCTCAACCACAGATGAAGATGACCACTGCCTCCTGATATTGCTAGACATCTCAGCTGACTTCAACAGTCGACCATCCCACTCTCATATGTGCCCTTGAGTCTCGAATGGGATTCAGTGCCAATGTCCTTCGCTGGTTCTCCTCCTACCTTTCCAAATGACACCAGTTTGTTCACATGAGCATGTCTGGTTCACAAAAGATCCCCATCTCCTGTGGAGTCTCCCAGGGCTCCATAATGTCTCCTCAATAGCACCCTCCTCCAAGACCCCCCCAGCGCCACGACCGACACCAACTCCGCAGCCAAAGAACTTCACCGCTAGGTCTCCTGCTGCGCCGACAAGCTTGCACCCCTCCGCCACCCCGACAAACAACGCCCTCTGAAGCCCGCCTGGTTCACCACAGAACTCCAATAAGCCAGGCGCTCATGCAGACGCCTAGAGAAAACCTGGCGAAACCAGAAAACCACCGAAGCACGGAACCACCACAGTAGCGCCCTGAAGGAATACCACCAGCGCATAAGAGACACCAAACGGACCTTCATAAGAGACAAAGTCCAGAACAACGCGGCCAACGCCAAGGAACTGTTCAACGTCATTCAGCAGTTCACCAAACCCCACAGCGAAGCCACGGACGTCACACCTTCCCAAGAACTCTGCAACAAGCTCAGCTCCTACTTCCATCATAAGATCCAGACCCTCTACGACAACTTCAGCGAACAGATGCCGGACACCACCCCCCTATCCACCACCGCAGACAAGTCAATCATCACATCCTGGAATCCTGCCACCATCGAGCACATCACCGCAACCATGAAGAAAACCCATTCAGGGGCCCCAACAGACCCCTGCCCTCTGCACATATTCCAAAGGGCCACCATCGCATCCGAACTAGGACGTACCATCAACGCCTCCTTCAGATCTGGCATCTTCCCAGACAACTGGAAGCGGGCAGAGGTTAAACCCCTTCGCAAGAAGCCAACAGCCGACCCAACCGACCTGAAAAACTACCGGCCCATCTCTCTCCTCCCCTTCGCGGCCAAAGTCACCGAGAGACTTGTAAGCGCCCAGCTGACCACCTTCATTGAAGAGAACTCCATCCTTGACGCCTCACAATCTGGATTCCGCAGCAACCACAGCACCGAGACTGCCCTCCTTGGACGACAACCGCTTACTACTCGACCAGGGACACACCGCGGCCCTTATCCTCATAGACCTCTCCGCAGCCTTCGACACCGTCTTTCATCGCACGCTCACAGCCAGACTCCACAACGCAGGGATACAAGGAGCTGCCCTTGACTGGATCCAGTCCTTCCTCTCCGGCAGAACCCAGAGGATCAGACTCCCTCCCTTCCTCTCCGAATCCACTAACATCAACTGCGGAGTACCCCAAGGATCATCGCTCAGCCTGACGCTCTTCAACATCTACATGGCCCCCCTCGCCGCCATCGTCAGACAGCATGGGCTCAGCATAGTATCCTACGCAGACGACACCCAGCTCATCCTCACGCTTACGAAGAACCCCGAAGACACCAGACTCTGCTTCCACGAAGGAATGAAGGATGTCGCAGCTTGGATGAAAGACAGCTGCTTGAAGCTCAACTCTGAGAAAGGCGAGGTCCTCATCCTCGGCCCCTGCACCTCTGCCTGGATCAGCACCTGGTGGCCCTCCGCCCTCGGGAAGCCACCCACCCCTACAAACCTCGGCATCATCTTTGAATCCTCCTCTCCATGAACCGCCAGATCAATGCCGCCGCCTCCACCAGCTTCAACTGCCTGCGCATCCTCCGCAAGACCTTCCATTGGATCCCCCCCGATTGCAGGACTTCACCCACGCGCTCATAACCAGCGGACTAGACTATGCAACGCCCTATACGCCGGAATAAACAGAACCCTTCTACACAAACTTCAAACCATCCAGAACGCCGCAGCCAGACTCGTCCTCGGAACACCACACCACAAACACATGACCCAACACGTACGAGATCTCCATTGGCTCCCCTTCGAGAAGAGGGTCATCTACAAACTCCTCACCCACACCTACAAATCCCTCAACAACATCGGACACAAATACCTCAACGAGAGAGTCTCCTTCTACATACCCAAGAGGAACCTCCGCTATGCCTACCTCGCACTGGCAGAGATCCCGTGCATCCGCAGGAACAGAACAGGCGTGAGAGCCTTCTCCTACATCGCAGCCAAGACCTGGAACAAGCTCCCTGTGAACATCAGATGCTCCCCAACCCTGCACACCTTCAGGAAGGACCTCAAGACCTGGCTCTCCGACTGATCCAGAGCTGCCCCCCAGCGCCTTGAGACCCTCACGGGTGAGTAGCGCGCTTTATAAACCCCCGATTGATTGTCACTATACATAGAGTTGCTTGGTGCTCTACTCACAGATAACAGCATCAAGATTCATCAATATGCCGATGATATACAACTCTACCTGAAAGTCTCCTCCTCTTCACACATCCAATGCCTCAAACACTGCTTGCACATTATCCAGACCTGGATGTCCAGCACCTACCTGAACCTCAACCCAACCAAGACAGAATTCCTTTTATTTTTCAAGAACAATAAACAAGATATAGTACAAACCTGGCTCAATGACATGAACCATGACAGCTTTGTGCCCCAACCATCACCGAATGCCAACTCACTTGGATTCACCGTAGACCACAACCTAACCCTCAAGGAGTACATTGCCGAAAAAACAAGGACGGCCTGGTATCAGCTTTGAAAGTCAAACCATTTCTTCCAGCAAGCGACTTCAGAACTGCTGTTTGGATGGCGGTAATACTTTGGCCTCCAAGACGTGTAACTGGCACCTTGTAGGGGCATCATACATGCTGTAGCACCTCTCATCCACGGCCTTAAGAAATAATATGCCATCACCTCCATCCTTCTCCATTGGCTCTCTTTGCTTCCCTGCACCATCTTTAAGAACAGCCGCATTATTTACAAAGCAATCGCGACCAGCATCCCCGCTTATATTACAGATAAACTCACCAAGCTCTCTGGTAGATCTCAGCACAACCGCAGACAGGACACAAAATGATTGTAGACTAAGAAGTGTAAAAAAAAAAAAGAAAGCTGGCAGGCCTTTTTGTGCACACAGGATATGGAACAACATCCCAGTATCTAAAATAGACCTCCCCGGTTGCTCTAATGTGGGAAAGAGGTAAAGACTCACCTTTTTAAAGAACACTATCCTAAACCCAGACACCTCTTACTCGTTGACTTTATGCTTATTTTTCACCATGTATAGCTCTCAACTGCCCCTTGGCTAGCTTCTCCCTATAGAAGTACCATATAAATGCATCTATACATACACATTGTGCTTATGCACATACTTTCAGACGTGTATGCTTACCACACCATTCATCATTGCGCGCTATCAATAAATACAGGTTAAATAAGGCAAAACAGTCATGCTCAATCAACCATTGCCAAAGGGGTTGAGCATCTGCAACAGACATCTAGTCAGATGTTTTCACTGTTAAAAGTCAGTTAGAGTCTGGTACAGTGAACATACATATGTGATTAGTGAAATTACAGAATGAATTTAAAGAAATGAATAAATAAAAACAGACTTACACCAAGTGGTGTATTTATGACTTAATAAGATTTCCCAGAAAAACGAACTCTTAAATTAATCTTCCCGTTGTGAAAAATATCTCAATGGATTTGAAATTTGCAAGCCCAAGAATATTTTTCCCGCATATCTCTGTTTTGTAGGTTTAATGTGAAAGGATGGGAGATTGAAAGGGCTTGGTGTTTACTAAGTGGCTGTTCTGAAAATTGTTACTGTTAATTATAATGAAAAAACAATGCTGAACAAACTTACAGTTACAAACAAGACTTAGTGGGTTTTTTGTCGCTTCCCACTCTTTCTAAGAATTGTACTGCACCAAAAATAAAATGTACAACATTTGACCTATTTTGAAAATTGAATAAGAGCTTTTGTATGCAGAAGAATTAGATGAAATGCCTTCTAGTTATCTTCACCGGTGAATGTAAACGTTTGAGTATTGGGCAGGGCATATTCACGGAAGGCAAACGTAGGAGTGCATTTCAATTAAAGAATATTTTTCCAGAATTAAAAAAAAAAAGTTAATATACCTGTTGCACTTTAAAATAAATGCCAAAGCAAGAAAAGTGTAAAAAAGGTAAATGGAACCGTGGCGATCTACATTTACTATTCAGAGAATGTAAAACCCTAAAGAGGAAGCACAGGTTGGATGCATTATTTTGTTTCAAAGGGAGAGCTCCATCACTCAAGTATGGGTAAGAGTATCTGTGACCAGGTATTATACATAGATTCCTCAGTAACGTAGTAGCTATAACACCTAGCTAAAGTTGTTAGACAAGCAAGCCTTTTACACCAGATATGGCTGATCACGAGTGGTTGATAGCTGTCCTCTTCACTTTTTGTTACTTAACTGCAAATAATATTAGACAACAACTAGCACCAATGCAGAGTGAAATGAAAGCAGAATGATCATGCAGTCTTATGTGTATTTCTAGAATGGATTTCTACAACTTCTCCAGGAGCGGCAAATTCTATAAGCATTAACTATTGAGAAAAGACACCTAGAACAACTATGCATAAAAAAATATTTTTTTAATAGTTCAAAAACAATAAGTTGTAAGACATTACATCTTCAAATGTGCTCCAAGAGCTATGGACACAAATGGAATTCCCGCCAATAGCAGAAAGCATCTCGGTTCATCATCAATGATTATGCAACAACCCATGCCAGGTAGAGAAATATCCAAACAGCCCAAAGTTAGGGGGGTACACTTGCTATCACGGTGACATACAGGTAAAGCTGTTACGGAGGTGTGGGTGCTGGTTCTGGCACTTCCAAACACCTTGGTCATAACGTAGGACATTTGTCCTTCGAAACAAGAACATCAGTCTGCATTCTATATGTCCAACCAGTAAATTTTCATTGTGTTCACAGTAGCCATATTTAAATCAATCATCAAGTGTCTATCAGTATTGGATTGAGATGATTTAATCAAACCACATTGGTCATCCTTCTAGAAACAGCAAATATTGCTCTAAAGGTTCTTGCAGTGAGACAAAGCTTTTCCAAAATGTAATTGACCGAAACGAGTAAAAAGAGATGTTTTTTAGAATCAAAACATTTAGTCAACCCAAAACACAGTTGCATGCTGGGGTAACTCTCCCGACTGTATACACCATCTGATTGCACACCATGGCTACCTACCACCTTAACCGTAATATTCAGGAATGAGGTTCAGGTATCCCACATTCTGGGAAACAGCTAATCTACTTGGAAACATTGATGAGCTCCTGATGATCAGCATCCTTTCATTTCACTAACTCAATGGCCTTTACTGCTGCTACGCCGATCCCAACCCCTATTCTCAGATCGCTCTCTGTGTTGGTTACTATATGCAGAACTCTCTGAATAGGAGCCATGACCATCTCGACGGTTGGTATGTGACTCATAATGACTCTCGTATCGTTTAGAGCTCTCCCTATATGGGTCTTTTGACTTGCCAGGTCTGGAGCCTTTGTCATCCTGTCTGTCCTCTCTCCTACTTCGGTCATCCTGTCTATCATCTCTCCGCCCTCTTTCACTCGGTCTCTCATCCCTCCTGTGAGTGTCCGCATTCATTTCACTTTTTTCTGTCCTGTAATCATAACGATTTTTATCACCTCTCTGGTCCTTCAACCTGTCATCCTTTGGGTGCTCTCTGCTAGAGTCCCTGTCATGACTTCGTTCATTTCCTCTGAAGGTGCCTCGGAATTCCTGAGCCTCCCCTGAGAGTTTCTTAACATCTTTGCTTCCCTGTGCTTCTTCCCTGTGGGGAAAGGACTCCTGACATGCAGCTGAGTATTTACTGTATCCTGGATCTTCTTTTTCCTTTTTTATTTTAGCCTCTGGAGGAGATATTTTCTCTCTCAAATGTGTTTGCTTCCCATCTAAAGCTGCTTTTTCTCGCTTCAGTTTCTTTTTTTCTTTCTTCTTCTTACGCTTTTCCTTCTTATCTATAACACAAACATAATGTGGAATATTATTAAATGGTATCAGTCATTGCAGTTTCAGCTCAAATGGTGCCGTCTCTGAAGTATTTCGAACGTAACCAAAACCCAGCTAAAACATAAATGTCAAAAGCATAACATTTCTTGATAATGAACAGGTATGGATAAATATCACCAATCTTGAGCCACAATTATATGTCAACTAATCCCCTTTCTTTTGTTCATCCAAGTACTATTAATTCTCAAGTAAACACACTGACAACATGCAAAGCTTCCGGACTGGGCAGGTTTCACAAAATTGTAGACATTAATGACTGAAAAACAGTTGAATGTAGGCTCAGAGCTCTTAAATGATAATTCACAAAATCAGAATTTAAATAATTGTTTGACCGTATATAGCAATATATGATCAATGGAAATCGTTATCCAAATGTAGTGCATTTCCCTTGCTGTAAGTACATGCTTGAGGGAGGAAATGTGATTAGTTCCAGGAAAGGGACCAGGAGATGTCCATCAGGAATGTGGTTAATGCACACATCGTCATAACTTTGTGGGTATTCACAAACATTCTTGGCTTTTCACACCCATTTTGGCATGCAACTTTAATGGCTGTATAGTCTTCCCAAATCAGTGACTGACCAAAACGCTAAAAAGGCACGCAGAAGTTGACTACGCAAACACCAAACAGTAGAACATTCGTGGAGAAATAGTCCTAAATTGACTTGGTGGACAAAGCGCAGAGAAACATGACACCAATGGGGGAAATAATACTTGAATGCGTTGTATTATTATAAGTTACACAGTGATGACTGAAACAGCAACATTACATGCAAGGAGAGAAGGCTGATAGAATGCTGGCATTCCAACAGAGAAGCCAGCTGACCATTTCAGTGATCCCTGATACACAGGACCATCTGCTTACCTACCCTGAAGGTATCACAGAAGTCTCTGTATCACTTTTAGAAGACCCTGTTTATCCTGACCCCAAGGGATGTGCCCACACTCAGAAAGATTTTGGAGGCCTTAACACACCTGCACTAAATGAGGAAGGATGAGTCTTGTTGGGTGGTGAAATCGCACTTGAAGAAACCAATAAGGGCACTTCAGAATTTCCCACTTGCAAATGTCCTGGAGAGATAGGTTTTCGAGGTGAATTCTACAAATCATGTAAAACGAATAGTTTCTTACCTGTCGGTGTAGTTTTGCAGCTTGAAGATCTTTCTGGATTCACTATGCTGTGCATTATTCCGCGATCTTGTGGTTGGGTCCGGATTCGTAGTCTTTTCTTTGTTTTTTTTTTTTTTTTTTTTTTGTAGCCCAGGTGGGCGTCGACGTACACCATTTGGTGCACCTCCCGTGACGTCGTCGTGCTTCCTGCGGAAGTCCCACCTTCGGGGCGCCATCTTCGGGTTCTTTTTTCCTTTCCTCTTTTTTTTTTTTTTTTTTTTTAACCCTAGGCGATTGATTAATCCTTCTTGTTCCTTTATCTGTATGTTTGTATTTCTTTGATCTTTTCCATTTTACCCCCTCTTCCTCCAGCCTCATCTTCCTGGCGGAGGTGGGTGGGTTCGCTAGTGAATCCAGAAAGATCTTCAAGCTGCAAAACTACACCGACAGGTAAGAAACTATTCGTTTTGCAGCGTGAATCTTTCTGGATTCACTATGCTGTGCATCGATTTTGTAGCGGTTTTCCTAGTTCTGTGGCGGCTGGGTGGTAGATGAGCGTTGGTCGTTGAAAATGTGCTGAAGCACCTTCTGTCCAACCTGTGCCTCCTTGTTCATCTGAATGTCCACGCAGTAGTGTTTCGTGAACGTGTGCACAGATGCCCAAGTTGCCGCGAGGCATATGTCCTGGATGGGCGTGTTCGCCAGGAAGGCCACGGTGGCCCCTTTCTTCCTTGTGGAGTGAGCCTGCGGCCCCTCCGCTAGCTCCTGTCCAGCCTGTTTGTGGCAGAATTGAATAGTGAGGGCAATCCACCTTGCGATGGTGCCCTTAGTCACTGGTCTACCCATGAAGCTAGTAGCAAAGGACACAAACAGCTGTTTCGACTTCCTGAGTTCCTTGGTTCTCTCAATGTAGTGCATCACCGCTCTTCTGGCATCGAGGGTGTGCAGTGCCTTTTCTGCGTTTGTAGTCGGGTTTTGGAAGAAACTTGGTATCTGGATAGCCTGATTTATGTGGAACGCCGACACTACCTTTGGCATGAAGTGTGGGTCCGTTCTCAGGACTATTCTATCTTTGTGAATCTGAATGTAGGGTTCCTGCAGCGTTAGTGCTTGAAGCTCGCTCACCCTGCGTAGTGAGGTTATGGCCACCAGAAAGGCTGTTTTCATAGTCAACATCTGCAGTGTGGCCTTGTGAATGGGTTCAAACGGTGCCTTCATGAGCTCCGTCAGGACCACATTCAGATTCCATGCCGGCGGCGGCAACCTTTTCGGGGCGGCCATCCTTTTGGCTCCTTCCATGAATCTCCGCACCACCTGCGAGCTGAAGAAACTTCCACCTTTTTCACCTCTGGTGTAGGCCACGATGGCCGCCAGGTGTACCCTTAGTGAGCTCGAGCAGAGGTTACTCTTTAGAAGGTGTGTGAGGTACCTCAGTACTGTTGAGTCTCTTGTCATTCTGTTTTGCAGGCCCTTTTTCCGGCACCACACAGTGAACCTCTTCCATTTTGCGCTGTAGCATTTTCGTGTAGTTGGTTTCCTCGCCTCCCGTAGCACTCGCATCGTGCTCGGCGGCAATCTTAGGTGCGCGAACTCTATGTCTTCAGGAGCCATGCCGCCAGGTTGAGGGTCTCTGGCTCTGGGTGCAGGACCTCTCCGTTTTGCATTGAGAGCAGGTCCTTCCTCCTCTCGAACCTGTATGGGTCGCCTTGTGCCATTTCTTGAATTTGTGAGAACCATGTCTGCCTCGCCCACTGCGGAGCCACCAGGATCAGGGTCATGTTGCTGGTTCTGCACTTGTCGAGCACTCTGTGCAACAGGGGTATCGGTGGAAAGGCGTAGGCAAATGTCCTCGACCAGCTTATCCATAGGGCATTTCCCTTGGATTGCTGATCTGGTTGCCTGGACGCGAAGCTTTGGCATTTTGCATTGTGGCGTGTTGCAAAAAGGTCTATTGTGGGAGTCCCCCATCTCCGGAAGAGTTTCTCCGTTTCCTGGCCATTGAGCTCCCACTCGTGTGATGCTGAGGTCTGCCTGCTTAGCCAGTCTGCCTCCACATTGTCCTTCCCCGGTAGGTGAATTGCCAGTAGATCTATCCTGAGAGGTATGGCCCATCTCCAAATCTCCTGAGCTAGGGATGAGAGCGGGAACGACTGTGTCCCCCCTTGTTTGTTGATGTAGAACATCGCCGTGGTGTTGTCTGTTTGGACCAACACCCTCTTGTTGAACAGGTGCCTCTGGAATGCCTTCAGGGCTAGCAGGATTGTTTTCAACTCGAGGTAGTTGATATGGCGGACCGCATCTGCTGGGGCCCATAGACCCCTCACTCTGAGGTTGTCCATGTGCGCTCCCCATCCCTTCTGCGATGCGTCCGTGGTAATGGTCACTGTTGGGATTGGTGGTGTCAGGCTTCTCCCTGCTGTTATGTTGCCTCTGTTCCACCAAGTTATCTCCTCCTGCACTGCGTGCGTAACAACCACTAGATCCTCCCAGCTTCCGTTTGCTTGTGACCATTGTTGTTGCAGCCATTCCTGGAATGGTCTCATGTGCAGGCGCACATTCGGCACCAGCTGGATACAGGACGCCATCATCCCCATCATCTTGCTCACAGCCCTCACTGTCAGAGCTCGCCCCTTCTGGTAGAGCTTCGCCTCCTTCAGTAGAGCCTCTGTCCTCCTCTCGCTGGGCACTACTGTACTGTTGCGGGAGTTGATCTTTGCCCCCAGGAAAATCTTCACCTGCTCTGGTTCCATCGATGATTTTCCCCAGTGGATCGAGAATCCCAGTTTTGTGAGGGTGTCTGTTACGCGTTTTGCGTGCCTCTCGCACTTTCCGCGTGAGTTTGCCTTGACCAGCCAGTCGTCCAAGTAGGGGTAGACATGTATTCCCTGCCTTCGTAGGTGCGCCGCTACCGCCGACAGGCATTTTGTAAAGACCCTTGGTGCTGATTTTAATCCGAAGGCCAGGGTCGTGAACTGGTAGTGTTCTTGTTCGATGTTGAATCTTAGAAGGCCCTTGTGCCTTCTGTTTATTGGGATGTGAAGATAGGCATCCTTGAGGTCCACGGTGACCATGAAGTCCCCTTCCCTTATCTGTGGTAGAACCTCCTGCAGTGAAGTCATTTTGAACCTTTGCGTTCTGATGAACTTGTTTAGGTAACGGAGGTCTAGTATGGGTCTGAGGTCTCCGTCTACCTTCGGAACCACGAAGTAGTTTGAGTAGACCCCTTTGTTGCGTTCTCTGAACGGCACTGTCTCTATGGCTCCCTTTTGCAGGAGTTTCCGCGTTTCTTCTCTGAGTATTGCCAGTTCTTGGGCCGATCTCAGTCTTCCCCTTGGTTTCCTGTTTGGAGGTCTTTTCTCCAAATCTACGCAGTACCCGTACTGCACAACGTTCCGTATCCACTTGTCTGTGGTTATACGCCGCCACTCCTGAAGGTAGAACCTCAGTCTTCCGCCTACTGGTGTCGTATGCTCGTAGGCTCTTGAATTTTCTCTTCCCCCTGATGACACTTTTTTGCGCCTCACCCTTGGGGTCCTGACGAGGGTAGGCGTCCTCTTGCGTGCTGAGTCACTTTGTCGAGGGCTGTTCGCCCCCTCTCCTCCTTTGGCCACGTCCGTTCCCTCTCCCGCGAAAGGACTGGCCCCGAGGTTGATATTGCCAGGTTTGCTTCTGTTGACCTTGTCCGTGACCTTCACCCTGCTGACTTTGTTGGAACGCCTGGTGCGACGTCCCCTGCTGGCTTCCTCCCCTACCGTAGGGTCTTCTCGAGGGATTTCCTCGCCTCATTCCCCTCAGCTGTAGGGCCCCCATGGACCTGGCCGTCTCGTTTTCTTTTTTCAGCTGGGTGAGCTTGTCGTCCACTGTTGCTCCGAACAGTGTCTCTCCATTGAAGGGGGTGCCAAGGATGTTGTTCTGCACTTCCGGCTTGAATCCCGAGATTCTTAGCCATGCATGCCTCCTCTCTGTGACCCCTATGGCCATGAGTCTTGCTGAAGTCTCTGCCCCATCCAACGCCGTCTTTATACAGGAGTTGGCGATGTTTTTGCCTTCATCTATCAGGTGAGAGGCTCTCTGCCGGAATTCTTCGGGGAGGTGCTTTACTAACTCCCCCATCTCATCCCAGTGCTGGTACTGGTGTCTATTGAGGAGTGCATTTGAATTCGCCATGCGCCAGTGCATTGCGGCGTTCCTCTCGACCTTTCTTCCTGTGAGGTCAATCCTCCTGCTCTCCTTATCCGGGGGTGGGCCCGAAGTTGCTGGTACGTTGGCCCTTCTCCTGGCCGTGGAGGCTATGATGGAGTCCGCGGTCACGCTACCCTTGATGTAAGGGGGGTCCAGGGAGGAGTGCTTATATTTCTTCTCTGTCCTGGGCGTGATCGACCGGCAGGTTGCAGGTTCCTTGAAGGCTTCTCTCCCCTGATTCATCACGCTTTGTAGCATGGGGAGGAACTGGCTCCTTGTCTGGATGGGGAGCAGTGTCTCGACGAGAAAATCGGCTTTCGGTTTCTCCTCGTCGAGTTTGACGCCGAAGGCCATTGCTGCGCTCCTGACCACCATATTGTAGACCCCGATGTCGTCGGGTGGCGAAGGCCTCGAAGGGTACGTGTCCACGGGCTCTTCCGGGTTTTCGGTGTCGAGATCGTGCCATTCGACGTCGTTGCTGGTAGATGCCGCCGATTCGTAGAACGACCGTTGGTCTTCTTCCTCGGCTTCTTCCTCATAATAGGGCTCTTCTTCCTCTTCGAGTTCCCTTGTCAGCCCTTCGGCGTCGAACTCGTCTTCGACCTCCTCGACGTCCGCCGATGGAACCGTTGGAATCTTGAATTCCTTCATTCTGGCGTCGAACTCCTTCTTTCTTTGAAGGATGTTCTCCATTTCGGCCTCGAGCCGCCTCTTCTTCTTCTCCATCTCGGAGATGCTTTCGGCGTCGACTGCGGGTCTTTTCGATGAACCTTGCGTCGACGTCGAACGTTCTTTCTGCGTCGATCGGCCCGTTTCATGGGATGCCTTCGACGACCCTTGCCTTTCGGCGTCTTTCGGCACCGGGGAGTCCTTATCTAAGGATCCGCTCGGCCTCTTGTCCGTGGTTCCCCCTTTGGACGTCGAAGTTTTCGGCGCCGGGGCTCCCTTCGTGGACTTTGACTCAGATTTTCTCGAGTCACCCTCGTGTTGTCGAGGTACTTTTTGTTTTGCGCTCGACGATTCTCTTACCTCGTCTTCTTTTTTCTTGTCGGTCTCTACGACCGTGAAGTTTTCGGCTGTCTCGGCGACGTTGTCCTCGTCGTCTGAGGAGAGGCCCAGAGCGTAGAGCGTCGGGGGCTTCCCCTTGCCGTCCATGCTGGCGTTGGCCCTTCTCTGCCGCTCTCTCACCCTGAGTGTCTTCGGCGCGAAGGCTGAGCAGGCGTTGCAGTCGATACTCTGGTGATCGACCGGTAGGCAGAGGTTGCAGACCGGATGCTGGTCTCTCTGCGCGAACTTGTGGTGGCAGTTTGGGCAGAACTTGAATGGCGTCTTGTCCATTGCGCTCAGGGTCTCTGAGCGTGCATTCTCCAAGGCCGTCGAAGAAAAAGGGCGCTGGTCCTCCTTTCTTCGCGCTCCTGATGAAATCTTTTCCTTTCCTGATATCTTCTAGTGTTTCTATCGACGAAACTCGCTTTTCTTCCTTCTTCCTTCGAGTGCAATTCTGGAGCTTCCCGATGACGATCCAGACCCAACGGCGGAAAAAAGAATCTGAAGATGGCGCCCCGAAGGTGGGACTTCCGCAGGAAGCACGACGACGTCACGGGAGGTGCACCAAATGGTGTACGTCGACGCCCACCTGGGCTACAAAAAACAAAAAAAAAAAAAACAAAGAAAAGACTACGAATCCGGACCCAACCACAAGATCGCGGAATAATGCACAGCATAGTGAATCCAGAAAGATTCACGCTGCAAAACCCAGATTGCTGCCATGCTGTATGCTGCCTTTAAGGAGATGGATGGTACTAGAATGTTAGGACCCATTTCCATCAAGGCCATAATAATACTCATTCCCAAGGCAGGAAAAGATCTTCTGGATTCCAGTAGCTATTGACCTATCCCACTCAATTTTTTTTTTTAACATCTTGACAACAATACTGGCATCCATACATAGAAAGGGCATTCACTATCTTCTTCTGAGCGATCGTCCTGAAACCATTTAATGCTTCTAGCATACTTACTATGGGACACCAGAGACCTTCAAGAAATTTGATTAACAATCACCTTTTATCTAGACACCAAAAAAGCATTTAATAGAGTAGAGTCAGGGTACCCGTTTAATATTACGGATAGATTCGGTTATTCCATGCTTTTATATACAAGGTCAAGTAGCTACACCACTCACCATCAGCTCTGATAAATTGTGGACGGTTCCTGATCCTCCTTATACAACTCAAATGTGCTAAACGGAGCTCTCCCTCCTATTTCATTTAGCTTTAAAGCGATTAGCAGTAGCCATCAAAAGCCCTGTGACCAACTAAGAGAGCCCCTTCGATAATAGGTCCTCATTAAGTCTTTTTGTATTAAGAGGACATCTATATCACATTGTTCAACCCAAGTACAACCCTTCCTGCACTACTTTAATATCATTACTGACTTCTTTATCCCAATTGCCAGTATACAAAATACATTGGGGCAAATGCAAAGCAATGCCTCTAGCATTCTAATAATACCACCAGAGTCAGTACTGCCAAATTTCCAATGAAGTAGGTACACAAAGACTTGCGATATTGGGTATATTATTCAATAGAGATCTTTAGGGAATGGCAGAGGTAAATATCCTCCAACTAGAGATCA
The DNA here is from genome assembly GCF_964204655.1 of Triturus cristatus. NCBI lineage: Eukaryota > Metazoa > Chordata > Amphibia > Caudata > Salamandridae > Triturus > Triturus cristatus. The sequence continues at coordinate 565,756,204 of NC_140588.1, forward strand.
AGACACAGACTTTGAGAAATGGTCTCAACGTAAGCTTTCTTAATGGAGCACAGTGCAACCTTAAAAATGTGAGTGATCACTAGATTAAACTACATACTAGGAAAGGTACCCTTGACCCTCTACCTAGGGTATCAACAGAATTCATACTGGGCATTGAATGAAATCTGGATGCACTCCAATTGTTGGCTACCTATGTCTCTGACCATCAATATATTAGTGTTCTATATGCTACAGACATATATACACACTGCATAAAGTACTTACAGCAGACCCATGAATTCATACATTAGCCCCATTGTGGTATAACATATACGTGAATGGGAGAGACCCCCCCCCCCCCCCCAATAAATTGGGAAACATGGAAGTCAACCATCATGACCTGGATTCATCCTGCAACAGAAAGTGACTCCTTAAAGTATTTTGTTGAATTGGAGACTGATTTTAATTTTAGTCCAAGACAACTTTGGAAATACTGTCAAAATATACACTGCTTAAGACCATGATGGGGCAGAGTCCCTGGAAACATGCAACTATCTCCAGTAAGAAACTACATAGAGAAAAGGGGTAGTACAAAGGGGTAATATCAAGCCTGTAAGGTCTGTTGACTTATCACCTCTACTCCACCCACAAAATGCCAAGCTCTAAAGACATCGGGCAAGATACATTACAAACCAAATTAGTGACTGAGGACTGGAGACTACTGCTAGCCTCACACAACAAACTGCTGTGTGATTAAGACTGAAATAGTCTCATTTTAAAATATTTTATAATTAGTATCTGACCCCTATATGTTTGGACAGATATGCAGTCATATTAGACCATTCCGAACTGAGATATCGACAAACATGTTAGCCACTGTCGGTGTCACACTGGATCCCATTGAATCGTTTGGCAATATTGTATGATATTGCTGAATGTATAATACCCACTAATCACAGACAACGATGGGTGGCAGCATCATTGAACACATGATATACAAAAATGAATGACCAGAAATCCTTCTTTGAACTCATATTTAAGACCTTAATCTAAATTGCTTCTGGCACACGAACACACTGCAACACATGTCTGGATTTGGCACTGGAATGCAATGGGACTACAATATGATAATATTAGAATATTAAATATGAAGAATTAATACTTGATGAACGGACACTGTATTCTAGAAAGTTATGATGTGTCATTTAATGTATGCAAGCTAGGGATCAGAATAGTACAAGTAACTGAGAATGTGCGCTGCATTCCGAAATGGACAAAACTGTGAGATTAAGATGTGGAAGAATGTAGTTGTTTGAGAAAATTTAATTTATGCCTTATATCTGCTGAACATTTAGCTCTGCTTATCTGTACGTTTACCTTCAATTTGATGAAAAAGCAATAAAAAATTACTGCAAAAAATCTAAACAAGTTACACAGTGACATGACAGAAGCTGACTCCACACAACACACATAAAGTGAGCTGAAAACAGGAACCCAAACATTCCACTGAGATTCAGGAAGACAGACTCAGAGTCAGTCATAGGGCTGACTGATTTCATACACAGGGTGATCGCAAGTATCAAAAACAAAGCTGCCTTATCCAAACTCGAAGCACAGAGGCCTGTGATACTGGGACAAGCAAGATAAGCAAAAGCCTTTGAATGTGGACACCAAGCCTGCTTCTGTTTTAGGGAAGATGGAGCCATGGGCTCTGACGATTACCAGGCATACATTCATGGTATTAGTTGCCAATCCCTATGCTAAATTAAGTCCATTTGGTCAAACTGGAGGCTGAGGCGGGCTTTAGGATTTACACAAAAGTAGTTTTCCTATATAATAAAGGCACAGAAGATGTAGGAAGCCTAATTACCAGCAAGACAGAAGAAGGGATATTAAATGCTTGGGCCACTTCCACATGTTCTCTTATACTACATTATTCTTTCTTTGAATCTCAGAGACAGCTGCTATTTGTTTAGGTAATTGTGGGAGCCTTGAAGTCCGGTCAACCATGTATGAAGTTGCCATGGACACCCTGATGATTTTCGGCAAATAATTCAGTAAAGCACAACACTGTGGAACCAGCTACAGAAGTTATATCTATTAGAGTGGATACTGCTGCATCCCAGTGCCAGCTGGACCCTACAGAACAATGGTTAGTAGTTGTGAAACGCCAACTGAAAGTCAAAGAAGGGAGTCTGAAACTGGGACAAAACTTCTAGAATGCTCATCAGAAAGAACCAGGGTATCCAGAAGACAGGGCAGGGAGAACGATATGTGCTGTACAAACACACCAAAACACCTTGAAAGGTCAGTCTTGAGGTTTTTGGAAGCATTTAAACTGGAGGTGTTACAACCAGACTTCTCCCTGTCCTCGGAATGGCAGCTGGCCCACAAGTCTGATCCAGACGTCTTAAAAAGTATGACACGCCAAGACCAATAATAGTTGTCTTTGTCCGATAACAACAATCATCTTGTTGATAAAAAAGCACACTAGCCCTTTTCTGCAAAATTTGTATAGATGTCTCACAAGGAACTAACTTAAGTGTAAGATATTTTTGGCTCTCTAGGCTACAGAGGGTGGGTGGCAGGTATGGCTTGCTGGAGCCAGCAACAATGTTGCTCACGATCAATGGAAAGAACAAAGAATTCCTCACTACAAAGCATGTCGGTAGGTTTCTGGATTTTCTTGATAATTCAGCCATGGATACTTCTGGTCTGTGGTGGCCAATTGGGAATTCATATGAAGCATCTGGCCTTGATCAGCCAGAGACTCAATCAGGTGGACATACTGAGAAGAGAAAGACTTGAATCTGTCACAAGAAGATAGGCGAATTTAGAGACAGCCAGATGTCTCTGCACCGAAAAAGGGACAAATTCAGGCTGCTCCTTAAAACCTGACACTGGTGGCTTTGTCCATTAATGCAATGGCCTCACATTATATAAAAAGTAAAAATACTCTTGCATATTTAGCATTGGAACACCAATATTGTACTGCAACAAGAAACTCACCTGACCATTGTAAAATCTGGCAATATGAGAAAGGACTTGATTGGGAAGTTGGTTTTCGCCTGTAACACATCAGCTACAAACTCTCCTGATCTAGACACACCACCACCTATCAAGAGTGAGTTTGTTATCCTCATTTTTTATAAAAATCATTCCCTTTAAATACTTTTAGGATCTGAGAGACTTGTGGATTGTTTATTTTGTCTAAATAATGGACAACGCTGGTGGTGGGATCTGTATATGTATCAAACAGTGGCATAGTGGAGTTCTTGACCTGCTTGTCGATAGTCTCACCAACTTTGGTAAATCCAAGTTGGTGCCTGGGGAGACCAGAATATCAAAGTAGATCTTGTGTTGGAGAGGTCTAGGAGACCTGATTTTAGTAATACAAGGATAGAGGGGTTCTTCGGAATGTGATCCTGGACCATGCCATGATAGAAATTTGGAGATACTTTAGCACCAAGAGAGGGACTACACTTTCATCTCTTGTATCTGAAGCATGTGCATAGTTTCCCCACACCATTTTGCCCAATGTCCTCTTATGTGCCATTTTGCAGGGTGGTGTCTCTGATCTTGCCTTGTTGCACTGGCCTGGGGTCTCTTAGTTCTTCACAAAGCTGTGGAAAATGAACGTATGAAAGCAAAGGCAACCTGAAGAGAAGAAAGGCTTGCAATCGCACTTAAGCCAACTTTTGTCTGCCAATGGTCAGTGGACCTAGTAAAAGTTTTATAGGAAGCAGAGCAGGTGGCGATACGTGGGGAGATAATGAAGGATTCTGCTATAAGGAGCAAGTAGAGTAGGGATTAGAAAGTGGCCCAGGAAGCGAGGGTGAGAAAATTCACAACTGGATATAATTCCCTTGGTGCCCCTTCTGAAGGAACTGCTTAGTGCAAAATATGATCTTAATGCCTTTTTCATGACACAAGTGGAGTATGTGCAAACGAAGATCAGACGGGGGCATTACGAACATGGGGTGAAGGCAGGGTACTTACTGGAACTGCAGCTGCACCAGAGGGCGGCTTCCAATGATCTACCCACGATTTGGAGTGTGAATGACACATTACTCTCTCACCCGTGGATATCACTATAGAATTTGCACAACACTTTGCCCATCTCTATGACTCAGCTCACACAAGCACAGGGGATGCGGAAATTAGATTCCTGAAGAGGGTCACTCCGTCCACTGTTGATGATGGCACGAGGAATGCCTTGCAGTCAGGTATCACAGAGAAGGAAACTCAATTAGCCAACAAAGATCTGTCTGCTGGGAAGTATCCAGGTCCGTTCTGGTTCCTCAGTAAATTTTATAAAATCAACAAACATAAAATTGTCTAAGTGTTATCTGAGTGTTTAAAGATGTGGAATCCAAAGGGTTACTACACCCTCAATTCAATAGAGCTATTGTTACATTGCTGCTTAAATCTAAGAACAATGTTCAAATTACTGCCCAATCTTGCTATTGAATGTAAGTGTCAGGATTCCGGGCAAAATACTTGCAGACACGAAAAGTTGATCCCATATCGTATCAGAAACCTTAGGGGATTCTAGGAGACAGAAGGGTGCTGTGCCGAAGAGACTCATACGTTTTTCCTCCAGGGGCATGTCTGTCTTTCTTTAGGACTAGTTTGGAGGGGTATGGGCATGTCCTAGGGTGTGAGGATTGTTGTTTTCATTGATGCTTGTGTTCTTAGCCTTTATAAAAGTTTCCTTCCCTGTTTAGAACACTTTAAGATCTAAACTTTATATTTATATTCCTGGATGGGGACTATGATATAGATATTGGTTTTCTATATTGTACATTACATGTATTTTGAATGCTTGAATTCTAATGTCCGAGTTCTGTGCGTTAACAGTTATTATGACTACATTATAACAATTTCTTTTTTAAAAAAACATCTCCAAAGTCTAGTTTGACAGTGTTGGACCTAGTCTACTAGGCTGTGGTGACACCTCAGATCAACAACAGTGAACTGTTTGCAAAAGTATGTTGTTCACTGACTACAGAAGCACTTTCCTGGCCACCAGGTATGCGTAGTAAGAACACATCACAAGGAGGTCCTAGAAAATAATTATATTCACCTTTTGCTTCAGTTCAAAGAAGTATTGGAAATCCTTGGGTTCATAGGTCATGAAAATAGTAGTTTATCAATGTATCATAGTGAACTATTGTATATACTAGCAGAAAAGGAACCACACAGGAAAACTGCAAGCCATATTTATGAAGGTTAGTTCTGACAAATGCACTGACAGGATCCACATTCCTTGGAACAGGTTCCCTGCTGAAGATGTCGCTATTATGTTCCTTACGTTTTATCCCCGGTGTTTCTTTATTACTTCCACATACCTCTAATGTGCAATGCAACTTTTTGATGGTGAATGTATCCTCAATGATTTACATCTGGACTGTAGTTTTTAGATCTCACGTACCCGACAGTGTTTAGCTCTTTATAGACAAAAGTCTCTTGTCATTCATATGCTTGCTTCTTTTTCGGTAGCTTACATCCCTCTTGTGTTTGCCTGTCCCCTGGAGCATAACCTCTTTACCATACTTTTTAATAGCTGACTTGTGTACTTCCACAGCTCACATTTAGGGAACAACTTTTTTGTTAATCACTCTATGAGATTGCACGTCTTCTTTTTCTCTTGTTTGCTGCTTATCCCCTCCACACCCAAATACCTGCCCCCCAACTGCTTTCCTTTCACCTGCTCCTCTACCCCTTGCGGTCCTTGAAACACATACCTCCCCCCCCCCCCCCCCAAGGGCCCAGCAGGAGCAATTTGCTGCTGGGTCTGAGCAAGCGCTTTTGCACATCTCTGTTGCTCCCGCTGCACTATGCATACCCCAAATCTGCTCTTCCGTTGTTTCCCCAGCCCCTCACAGTCATTTAATTTTAGTGTTACTTTGATAGTCTGGAGGTCCTGCAATTTTTTTTAACCAATGTAAGTAGATTCTGCTATGTTAGATCAGTAAATTTGAAAAAGAGAATGGCCCCCACATCATTCTGTAGACGTGTGCTTCCGTGGTGACGCGTCTGCGTGCATATGAAATATACAGGTGTGTGCCTAAAGAATGACATGACTAGCAAAACTGGTCGTCATCGCTGCACAACATCGGCAAAAACATTTCGATTTTTGCCAATGATGTAAAGCACCGGCAAAAACCACTGACCTAGCCAATACGTTAACAAGACGAGACCTATTGGCTTTGTTATGCTTTTTCAAATTTGACCTAATGCTGGTTGCCCATTTCTAGCAAAATACTGCATTCAACACTGGCTAACAGAGAGGAGAAAAATGCAAGCATCATGGTTTAGGAAAGGAATTTACATCTCTTACATACTAATTATCTATTATTTTCATTGGCTACATACTGTGACTGGAAGAAACAAAGTTTGATTATATCAAGGCGTGTTTGAAAGGCAAAAATATAACCTTGTGAAGCAGCAACACATAAAAGACATCATAAATACCAAAGGGGTGTTTAACACAAGAACAAATCAAGTATATATTATCTTCTTGTGAAATGCCCAAAAGTATTTAATTTGAAGTCAGCAATAGGTAAATAAGTATATTTTAGTTAACTTGTTCCAAGTATGCTGGGAACCAAAATGTAGTCTTGGGCTTTGATTTAAAATAAGCGCATCACGGGAGTTGTAATGTTTATTTGCTTCAAATACTTAATGAATTTCATAACTATGATTTTAAAGAGAAAGTCCAGGTTTGGATACATCCTGCTATGAAAATGGAGCGATCTGGTATGCCTACGTTTATTATATGTAGGTATAAATAAAATGAAGGTACTGCTTTCCAATGCTACATGTGTATGATGGATTATAGCACATATAAAACAGATGGACAAGAAGAGATCACTGCATTGACACCAATAGGTGATCATTTGGGAGAGGGCTGTGACTGAATTGGCACAAAGACTGAAGTAATTTAGCACCCAAGAGAAGTGATTTCTCCAAAGAGAAGCCTAGGATATATTGAGCACCGCCACCAATCTTTCCTGTATGTCATTTTGATTATGTCGAAACAGAGTTTACATAATAAGTGGACATTAAATCTTCATATTTCATGTACGTTTGTTCCCAATTCTTCTGTGTGGGCCTGCTTTTGTGATGAATTAGCTGCTAAGTGGGAATTAATTTACACATGTATGTTTGATGTCTGTATGTGGATAGGTGAATGTGGATTTCAGGCAGTTTCTGGGTTGCTTTGGCATCTCTCTAACACTACCATTTGTAACTCTCCGTCAGGCTAAATTCTTCTCACCCCGATGTAGTCTCCCAAATCCATCTTGCCTCCTCTTTCAGCCTTGTTTCGTGTTCTGCTTCCTCAATGCCTGCCAAGGAGAAGCTACAGGTAGTATATAGACTACAGCTCCATTTTGGAGAAGATCACTCAATTCACATGACCTCTTTATGACCTGCTCTCTCTTGCTTTCTCTTTTCCATGCTCATGTCACATCTAGCAACTCTGCTTTGGTCTTAGCATAACAAATATCCAACATAAACAAACACTCTTCTGTGTGTGTTTGGGTGACTACATGTCAGGTGGTCTGTCTTCATGAGTGCCTGTAACTCTGTTGGTTTGTGAATGTGCTTCGATCTCTGGAACTATGTGGCTCTCTCTGGAAAATATTGTTTGTGTATCATCTAAGTTAACGTGTACACAGATGATGTGTGTCAGTTTGCATGAGTGTGTATGTGTGTTCTCTATCCAATAGTGAAATCTATTAGCTTTGTCAATGATTGCCAGTATTTTGGCACCAGAATACCAATGTTTGTATTAATCACAAGTAAAGTTACGTTAAAAAAACAAATCCATGATCTGCTACAGAGCAGTCAAAAATGTCCATTTCCTTTTGTTGATCACAGCAGTTTCTACAATGAATCTCCAATTTGGTGCATTCTACAGTTGACTGGACAGTTTTAAACCGACCAGTTGGTTCAAGTGTGTGACGGCTCAGCAGTTTATAAAGGTAAAGTTGGATCTGGAGGAAATGCAGGGCAGTGGATGACAGATGCAACCTCCTGAGAACCGCGCTGTTCTCGTGTGTGACTTTATCAAAGGTCAATTACTCAAAAAATGATAAGTGCAGTTAAACCTTCAGTGACAACTGAGGAGCTCCATCAACAGGTCTTAGTTTGAATGAGCTAAGACTGTCACACTAACCTTTATGTTTCTTCGCTGGCGCCTCATCCTCAGATGGCGATTCTGAAGAGGAGGGTGGTGGAGTTTTTAAACCACAACCTTGCTCTCTCAGTGTCTTTGTCACATCATCAATGTCGTCTGTGTCCTTTGGAGGCCGATAATTAGCCACGTGGTCCACACGAATGGTCCTTCCTTTAATCTGTCAAGAGAAATTTTCAGATTACTCCACAAAGTCAAAAAAGATAAATAAGCAGCCTCTAACTCAGGTAGACTTTATAGATGGCACTTTCAACGGTCAACTCGTGTTACAAAAACAAACGTGGTTCTTCTTGTAATCCATACATGTGGTCAATTTCTTAAGTGACAGCAACAAAAAATTATAAACTTTATTAAAAATTCATTGAACAAATACTGCATTATTGTGTTCAACATTTAAATTGAACCAATAGTCGAATTGGTTTACTGGTTTTTAATTTCAGTAAGTGCCATTTCTATTATATGTGTTTTTTATCAGGGTTTTGCACAGTGGAAGTAGCATGGGGGCTTTGTTACACCACACATCATTAGGATAATATTATAACATCGAAATCGTGATTAACAGCCATAGCCCCAATTGGCCATCCCCACATTCAGCCCAAAAGCTTGAACAACTACCATAGAAGAACAGCTGAAGCAGATGCATGACCTGCAGGCCAGCTTTGTGCCATGCCCCTGCACACTACCAGGTTTACTGCTCTGGCATTCTCTACGATTCACAACCCAAGGCTTCCACCCATTCAAAAACAAGCATTGGCAAAAGCCACTAGAACTCGCTTTTGCAAGAGTTAGAGCTATTAGGGTTGTACATAGACAATGTCTGTTGCCTTATGGAGTGGATGTAAGTGGTGTGGAGTGGAATTATGTGGTTGGAATGAAATTGCTAGTTGGGGAATTGTGTGGCTTGGTGTGCACTGGATTTATGTGGATAATAATTAGGTGGTATTGAGTGTTCTGGGACTGTGTGTCAGAGTGGAATTATGTGGAATTGTATTTTGTGTTGATGAATGGTATGTAGTGGAGTTTAAGTATGTGGTGTGCTACTGAATGTTGTTGGATGATGTGGATTTATGTGGTGTGGATTGGATGTGTGTGGTGTACTGTGTAATTGTGTTGAGTTGAATGATGTGGTTTGGTGTCTAATAGGGTGTGGAATGAAAAATGTGTGGAGTTAAATCGTGTGGCATGAAACGAATAGTTTCATACCTGTCGGTGTAGTTTTGCAGCTTGAAGATCTTTCTGGATTCACTATGCTGTGCATTATTCCGCGAGCTGGTGGTTGGGTCTGGATTCGTAGTCTTTCTTTTGTTTTTTTTGTAGCTCAGGTGGGCGTCGACGTCCCACCGTTTGGTGTACTTCTCGTGACGTTGGCGTGCTTCCTGCGCAAGTCCCACCTTTGGGGCGCCATCTTCGGGTTCTTTTTTCCCTTTCTCTCTCTCTTTTTTTTTTTTTTTTTTAACCCTTGGCGTTCTTGTAATTTCCCTTTTATATATCCTTTCAGTATTTTCTTGTTCTTTCATTCTTTGTCCTTCCACCTCTTTCTCCTGCCTCATCTTCCTGGCAGAGGTGGGTGGGTTCGCTAGTGAATCCAGAAAGATCTTCAAGCTGCAAAACTACACCGACAGGTAAGAAACTATTCGTTTTGCAGCGTGAATCTTTCTGGATTCACTATGCTGTGCATAGATTTTGTAGCGGTTTGTTATCTTTGTGGCGGCTGGGTGGAAGATGAGCGTTGGTCGTTGAATATATGTTGAAGCACCTTCTGTCCTACTTGTGCTTCCTTGTTCATCTGTATATCCACGCAGTAGTGCTTAGTGAGCGTGTGCACTGATGCCCATGTTGCCGCCAGGCATATGTCTTGAATGGGTGTGTTTGCCAGAAAGGCAATTGTTGCTCCCTCCTTCCTTGTGGAGTGGGCCCGTGGCCCCTCCGATAGCTCTTGCCCTGCCTGTTTGTGGCAGAATTGTATCGTTAGTGCGATCCATCGTGCAATGGTGCCTTTTGTCACTGGTCTACCCAGGAAGCTCGTTGTGAAGGACACAAAAAACTGCTTGGTTTTCCTGTGCTCCTTGGTTCTCTCGATGTAGTGCATCACCGCCCTTCTAGCGTCTAGAGTGTGCAGTGCCCTTTCTGCGCTTGTTGCTGGGTTCTGAAAGAAACTTGGTATTTGAATTGTCTGGTTCATATGGAATGCCGACACCACCTTTGGCATGAAGTGTGGGTCCATTCTCATTACGACTCTGTCCTTGTGTATTTGGATGTAAGGTTCTTGCAGCGTTAGCGCTTGTAGTTCGCTTACTCTGCGTAGTGATGTTATTGCCACCAGAAAGGCTGTTTTCATTGTCAGCATTTGTAGCGAGGCCTTGTGGATGGGCTCAAAGGGTGCCTTCATAAGTTCCGTAAGGACTATGTTGAGGTTCCATGCCGGTGGCGGCATCCTCTTTGGTGGCGCTATTCTTTTTGCCCCTTCCAGGAATCTCTTTACTACTCGTGACGTAAAGAAACTTCCTCCCGTCTCACCTCGTATGTAAGCTACGATCGCCACTAGGTGGACCCTTAGCGAGGATGAGCATAGTTTAGCCTTTAGTAGGTGTGTGAGGTATCTAAGCACCGTTGATTCCCTTGTCAATTTATTTTGCAGTTTATTTTTGCTGCACCACATTGTGAACCTTTTCCAATTCTCCCCATAGCATTTCCGTGTTGTTGGTCTCCTTGCCTCCCGCAGCACTCGCATAGTGCTTTGAGGTAGTTTAAGGTGTGCGAACTCTATGTCTTCAGGAGCCAAGCCGCCAGTCCGAGGCTCTCTGGCTTTGGGTGTAGAACCTCTCCGTTCTGCATGGAGAGCAAGTCCTTTCTTTTTGCGAATTTGTGTGGAGGACCCTGTGCCATTTCCACTTTTTGTGAGTATCATGTCTGTCTTGCCCACTGTGGTGCCACTAGGATCAGTGTCATGTTGCTGGTCTTGCACTTGTTGAGTACCCTGTGTATCAGTGGTATTGGTGGAAAAGCGTAGGCAAATGTCCTTGACCAACTTATCCATAGGGCATTCCCCTGGGATTGTTTTTCTGGTTGTCTGGATGCGAAGTTTCGGCATTTTGCATTTTGGTGTGTTGCAAACATGTCTATTGTCTGTGTACCCCACCTTTTGAATAGCCTTTGCGTTTCCTGTCCATTGAGCTCCCACTCGTGGGATGCCGAGGTCTGCCTGCTGAGCCAGTCTGCTTCCACATTGTCCTTCCCTGGTAGGTGTATGGCCAGTAGGTCTATTTTGAGTGGGATTGCCCATCTCCAAATCTCCTGTGCCAGAATGGAAAGGGGGAACGATGGTGTTACTCCCTGCTTGTTGATGTAGAACATTGTTGTAGTATTGTCCGTCTGCATCAACACTTTTTGGTTGTATAGCTGCCTCTGGAAGGCCTTCAGGGCTAGCAGTACGGTCTTCAATTCCAGGTAGTTGATGTGTCTGACCACATCTGCTGGAATCCACAGACCCCTCACTCTGAGCTTGTTCATGTGTGCTCCCCATCCTATCTGGGATGCGTCTGTGGTGATGGTCACAGTTGAGCTTGGTGGTGTCAAGGGCTTTCCTATAGTTATGTTCTCCCTGTTCCACCATGCTATCTCCTCTTGCACTGCGTGCGTAACAACCACTAGATCCTCCCAACTTCCGCTTGCCTGTGACCATTGCTGTTGCAGCCATTCCTGGAATGGTCTCATGTGAAGGCGAACATTGGGGAATAGGTGAATGCATGACGCCATCATCCCCATGATCTTGCTTGCTGTTCTCACTGTCAGAGCTTGCCCCTTCTGGTAGAGGCGCGTCTCCTTCAGCAGGGCTATTGTTCTCTTTTCGCTGGGCATCACCGTTCTGTCTATGGTGTTGATCTGTGCCCCCAGGAATATCTTCACCTGCTCTGGTTTCATTGATGATTTCCCCCAGTGTATTGAGAATCCCAGGTTCGTTAGTGTCTTTGTGACCCGCTGTGCGTGTTCCTCGCATTTTTTGCGTGAACTTGCTTTTATTAGCCAGTCGTCGAGGTAAGGATACACATGAATCCCTTCCCTCCGCAGGTACGCTGCTACTGCTGCAAGGCATTTTGTGAAAACCCTCGGTGCGGACTTCAGGCCGAATGCCAGGGTTGTGAATTGGTAGTGATCTTTGTTCATTGTGAACCTTAACAGTTTTTCGTGCTGCCTGTTCATTGGGATGTGCAGGTAGGCGTCTTTGAGATCCACTATGGACATGAAGTCTCCGTCTCCCATCTGTGGGAGTAGTTCTTGTAGGGATGTCATTTTGAATTTTTGCGTCCTTACGTACTTGTTTAGGAACCGTAGATCCAGGATGGGTCTTAGTGTCTCGTCCACCTTCGGTACCAGGAAGTAGTTTGAGTACACTCCTTTGTTCCTCTCCTTGAATGGTACTGGTTCTACGGCCTCCTTTTGGAGTAGCTGTAGTGCCTCCTCTGCGAGTTGTGCTAGCTCCTGTCCTGAGTGTTCCCTTCTCTTTGGTTTTCTGTTTGGAGGGCTCCTTTCCAACTCTATGCAGTATCCGTACTGTACGATGTTGAGTATCCATTTGTCTGTAGTTATTCTTTGCCATTCCTGAAGGAAAAACCTCAGTCTTCCGCCTACTGGTGTTGCATGCTCGCAGGCGTTTGGTTCGTGTACCCCCCTCATTTTGTTCTTTTTGTGCTCCACACACAGAGGTATCTTGTGGGTGAGCCGTCTTCTCCGTGCGAAGTCACTTTGAGGTGGGTTGGTCTCCCCCTCTTCTTCTTTGTCCTCGTCCGTTCCCCCTACTGCGAAAGGACTGGCCTCGAGGCTGGTACTGCCAGTCTTGTTTCTGCTGCCCCTGTTGGCCGTGGCTCTCGCTTTGCTGGCCTTGCTGGAAAGTTTGGTGTGACGTTCCCGGCTGGTTACCTCCCTTTCCGTAAGGTCTCCGAGTCTCCTGAATTGCAGGGCCCCCATGGACCTTGCTGTCTCATTCTCTTTTTTGAGTTGGGTGAGTTTCTCATCCACCGGTGCCCCGAACAGTGTTTCTCCGTTGAAAGGGGTGTTCAGTATAATATTTTGGACCTCTTGTTTGAATCCTGAAATTCTGAGCCAGGCCTGCCTCCTTTCAGTGATTCCTATCGCCATCAGTCTGCTTGACGTCTCTGCCCCGTCCAATGCTGTCTTAAGGCATGAGTTTGCTATATTCTTCCCCTCTTCCACTAGATGGGAAGCCCTTTGTTGGTATTGTTCGGGGAGATGCTTGATTAGGTCCCCCATCTCGTCCCAATGTTGGTACTGGTGCCTGTTCAGTAGCGCATTTGAGTTCGCCATGCGCCAGTGCATTGCAGCGTTCCTCTCTATTTTCCTTCCAGTGAGGTCCATCCTTCTGCTCTCCTTGTCAGGAGGTGGCCCCGAGGTCGCCGGGACATTGGCCCTTTTTCTGGCTGTGGATGCAATAATGGAGTCAGCAGTGACCGATCCCTTGATATATGGAGGGTCCTGTGAGGAGTGTTTGTATTTCTTTTCTGTTCTGGGCGTGATGGATCGGCATGTTGCTGGTTCCTTGAACGCCTCTTTCCCTTGGTTCATGACACTCTGGAGCATGGGGAGGAACTGGCTCCTAGTTTGGATGGGTAGCAGTGTTTCGAGTAGAAAATCTGCTTTCGGTTTTTCCTCCTCTAGTTTCACGCCAAAAGCTGCAGCCGCACTTTTGACGACCATGTTGTACGCCCTAATATCATCTGGCGGCGAAGGCCTCGAAGGATAGGTCTCCACGGGCTCTTCTGGATTTTCGGCGTCGAGGTCCTGCCCTTCCAGCTCTTGCATCGTCGACGGTGCCGAGCCGTAGACTGACTGCTCCTCCTCCTCTTCTTCTCCCTCATAGTAGGGATCTTCTTCCCCTTCTTCAGGAGCTTTCTACTGCTCTTCGGCGTCGAACTCTTCCTGCTCCTCGACTTCGACGAGGACCGTCGCCGGTTTCGTTGGGATTGTGAATCTCTTCATCTTCTCGTCGAACTCCTTCTTCCTCTGAAGGATGCTCCCCATCTCCGCCTCGAGCCTTCTCTTTTTCTTCTCCATTTCGGAGGCATGTTCGGCGTCGAGCGCTGGTCTTTTCGACGAAGCTTGCGTCGACGCGGCCTTGTCCTTTGTAGTCGAACGCCCCACCTCGTGGGTCTGTTTCGACGAACCTTGTTTTTCGGCGGTCTTCGGCACCTGGGAGTCCTTCTCGAAGGATCCGCTGGGCCTTTCGTCCTTGGATCCACATTTTCGGCGCCGGTGTTCCTTTCGAGGACCTAGACTCTGGTTTTCGAGAGTCAGTGTCTGGTTTTCGGGGCCCTTTCGGGGGTTTTGTGCTCGACGTCTCTCCTACCTTGTCAGATGTTTTCTTATCGGTCTCTGCGACCGTGAAGTCATCAGGTCCCTCGGCGATGTGGTCTTCGTCGTCGGTGGAGAGGCCCAGGTCGTACAGAGACGGGGCCTTACCCTTGCCTTCCATGTTGTAGTTGGCTCTCCTCTGCCTCTCTCTCACCCGGAGTGTCTTCGGCGTGAAGGCGGAACAGGCGTTGCAGTCCTTGCTCTCGTGGTCGCTAGGCAGGCAAAGGTTGCAGACCGGATGTTGGTCCTTCTGCGCGTATTTGTGGTGGCAGTTACAGCAGAATTTAAAAGGTGTTTTGTCCATTCCTGCGCTCAGAGTCACTAAGTGCGCATTCTCCGTTGTACGTCGAAGATTTCGAGGTTCTCTTCCTTCTTCGTCGTCCCGGCTCTATGTTCTTCCTCTCTGTAGTCTTTGCTTTATTTTTCTTCGATGAAACTCGTGCTCTTCTTCTTTCTTCGTTCAAACTCTGGAGCTTCTCGTTGACGATCCAGACCCAACAGCGGAAAAAAGAATCTGAAGATAGCGCCCCAAAGGTGGGACTTCCGCAGGAAGCACGCCGACGTCACGAGAAGTACACCAAATGGTGGGACGTCGACGCCCACCTGGGCTCCAAAAAAAACCCCTACGATTTCGGACCCAACCACCAGATCGCGGAATGCACAGCATAGTGAATCCAGAAAGATTCACGCTGCAAAACAGTTTCTTACATGAATCGTGACCCCTCTAATAGTTGAAGTTTGTGTAGAACAAGCTACAAGATTATATCCCCTTATAGCCAGCATATCTCATTTCCCCCAAGGAATGTGTGTTTCTTGCTGACATATTATGTCAGCTTTCCCATCTCTTAGTATTTCAGCAGTCCTGATACGCTTTGACCTATCATTAAGGCCTCCTACATTAATCGAACATATAGTGATTTTACTCATTTAGCTTATTTGATATCTTCTGCTTATATCGCCCTTGCCTACTGATATCAGCTGTCTCACATTTTTTTAATTGTATCTTCTCCAAAACTTTTCTCCCCTTTCTACTGCCCCTCCCTAGTCCCCCCTTCCTTCACCCACCCAACCATCGTGCCCATGCCCTTAACTATCCCACGTACCCCACCCCACCCCCACCCCATCCCATATAGAAAGGCATTCAGACAATAGTCTGTTGCGATGATTGGTGGCCCCTGACTCGTATTTTTACATATCTGGCAGTTAGATTATCGTAAAAACCAAAAAATAGAAAATAAAGCACAAGCATTCTAGCAATATAGCACACACAAGAGAAGAAGGGAAATGATAAAGGAGAATTTTTGAGGTGAAAAAACAGACTTGATCTCCTTTTATCACTTTTAAGCAGGCTGGATGAAGCAAATATGCTTGCCCTCCTCGATCTTGCACTGGCTGTATCATCTGTCGAAGACGCCATCGTCTTTCCACTGTGAAGTGACAGAGATCTGGTTGGACAAAAAGAGAATAGTCCCCACCACTGCGCTTTGTTGTTGGTTTTGCTTTGTCATAGATTTCCTGTCACAATAAAAAGTTACTAAAATAAACCAATATGGCGCGAGGTTTCGTATCAGACTTTTAAAGGAACTCGATGGGCTCTTTGCACTTCCAGTGCCCAATTCCATCCCTCCAAATCTGGGAATGCCTTAGCAAGCATATCAGCCATATAGCGCCGGGTATCTGACCCTTCCTTTCCCTCCAGTATGCCACGGACTCTTACATTATTTCAGCATTGCCGATTTTCATAATCTTCGCGTTTCCATTGAATATCTATTAATTGAGCATCATGCGAGATAGTGCTTGTGCGTGTAGTTGCTAGGTCATTTTCCAAGGCTTCGGTACGTACTTCGAGGGTTGTGAGGGGTTCCGTAATAACAGCGCAGGACTTTGCTACTTTTCTGACAGCCCCTTGAATCTTTCGCATTGTCGTTTGTGCGCGTTTGCTGTCTTGGCGTGTTTCTTCGCGATGGGAGATTATACATTGGATAACCGTGTCCAAGGTTGGGGGTGATATATTCTCGCCTTTAGTTGGTGAAGCAGTACTAGTTCTGAGTAAATCTGCACCAGAATAGTCCCATCTAAGATTTTATTTTTGTGGGACTGGGGTGGCTGATTCTTCTTGCTACCTTGCACATTGTGGCTATAGTGTCTCTTCTGCCAGCGTCCGAGCTTTCCTCACTGGAGTCGCCTAGTGACTCCGAACCTGAGCCCGAAACTGACCAGATGCCATCAGAGAGCGAAAAAAAATCTTGCTCATCATGATTTGGAAACGTAGCGTGATTAGTAGATATAGTAGCAATAGTCATAGCCGTAGCCCCTCCTAGAGGGGAATTAAAGCCAGTAGACCCCAATGTACAGTCTCCTCCTTGAATCTCTGGCCCCAATTCAGTACCTACATTCAAGATGTCTACTATCTGTGGTTGCAGGCAGGGGGGGAGGAGGCTGAGTATATTGGTTGGACAATGGTGTTTCTATACCTATACTCAGGACCAGTGTTTCAGCTGAGACTGCAAAAGTAATGCACCAAACTCCCTGTTCACATCTCCCCTCTCCATGTTGCTCCCCCCCCGGTGCTGCTCACCTTTTTGTTCTCCTTGCCCTTGTAGTTGTTTTGCCCCTGGCATTGCACGTAGGAGATCCAGCACAGTTGGCTCAGCTGCTGGTTGTACTCCGCTCCGGTTCTTCCTCTCTTCCGCCTTCAATGAGGCACTCACTGCATTCTGCTTTTTCCCAGCTCCTATCTTCGGATGAGAATCCAAGAGTCCTGGCGCTTTAGGAGATGAGCCAGCGCCCATTCCCGAGTGCGTTTTCCCCTTTACCCCTGTAGCAACAGAAATCTTTGATCAAAGAACGTGCCTGGTACAGATCCGAGCACTGCAGGCAGTGTTTCCTCTCTCCGCCACCAGGTGTCAATATTGCCAAACAAGCGGAGAACGCTCTCAGAAGCTCCGCACGGCAAAGCGCTGCTCCACACTGGGCCGGAAAGGGACACAGCTTCAGGTATGAGGACGCAGCATCCTAGCGATCTTGCCCTCTAGTTAATTTCTCGGCTTTAAGTCCTGATTTTTTTCACCCGCTAACTTTGCTTATTTTGTTCAAAAGACTCGGGCGTGTGCTTGATGCACATCTACTCCTGCCATTATCGCATTTGCGTGTCCATAATCAGGGAGCAGCAAACAGCCGACTCAAGCAGCCACCATCTTGCCTCTCTGCCCCGGTACACCCGTAGACTTCGTTTTGAAACCTTCTGGAGTGAACAGCAAATAAGCTAATGATTGTTGTGCACGGTTAAAAAATGTCTTGGTTGCAGTCAATTGATAAAACACAAATCAGGAAAACTAAGGAAATTTTGAGGAATGCATTAATTTGCTTTCCAAAGACTCACAGTGCCTCCAATATCCAATGGCTCCTTACTAATTAAGTAAGGGTTTTTTCTTGGTTGTATGTTTTTTGTTTGCATTGTCAGTTACTGAACTCACACTTTGCTTCATCTTTATAGGTCTAGCACAGACTGCTTCAGATGTCCCTTAGAGATTATAGAATTCATAATAAAGATGAGCCCCTCTCCTCAGCTATTTGTTGCAGTGACATTCCATTTTGATCAGCTTACATTCATCCACCACTGGTTTACTGTAACTAGTACAAATGAAGTCTGCCGTTGTTTATGTGCACCAGGATACAACAATGTCAATGGTAGACTAGGTGTTTGAGTCCATATACGGCATAAGATGTGTTTGTTTCCTTTATACTATGTAGATGGTGTGATTACTGGTACAGAATGTCCATGCAGAGTCCATTCTTTGAGTCGCCTAATACCCTATATATAGTGATTAGATTCTTCACATTCCATGGTGCAGCAGTCTGATGATCCAATATTGAAAAGGGTGAAGTCAGTCCATTCATTGTCAGATGCTCAAGATGTAGGATGTATACATGTTGAAGGGAAGGAAAATGGTGGGGGCAGCAAAGAAGGTGGCTGGCTATATTCTCCATACACTTTTTGGGGGCTGTCTGGGTAGGGAGCTAATGTGCACAAGCAGCAACATGACAGGAGGACTATATAAATGCAATGGCCTGCTGCAGGCACCTACGCAGCGCTACAGGGAGCAGCACTCAACATCAAGCCTCCCCGATGGGGACCTCCACCACAGGAGTACTCATTCTAGAAGGACATGCTAGCTTTGCAGCAGAGACTGACAAAGAGTGGGGTACTTTGTGTAAAAGCAAAAAGGCACACAAAATGGAGCAGCGGAAGGTTGCTTGAAGGATGGAAGTGTATCTGTCTCCTGGATAACCTTTGACATTGAGCTGCTCACAGAGAGGCAGCATTAAGCAGCTAATAGGCTGTAATGGAAAGCTTCTAGCTGTGGGAGTTCGCCTGGCAATACCAGGCAATAACAATAAATCAGTGGAGTCATCCATCCTTCCTTAGCACAGCTATTTCACTCTTTGTCTTCCAAATGTCCCAATTTCACAGATCTGAAGAGGCACAACATAAATGACAATGCCTGGCATAAAGTGATAAATACAGGTATAGGAGACATTGTGGTTTGCACAGAAAAATAAAATATGGCAAATTGGGGAAAGTCCGAGCCTCCACGCAAAACTACTTAATCACGATATAGATCACCCTCCTCACTTGTATGGTAGAGGTGTTTCCGCTGCATGCACTATACATGTGTGTTTGTGTGGTAGTGAAAAATAGGTTGGTGATGCGTTTCCTTTGGGTATGGGTTCACGTGTGTAGTGGTGGGAGCTATGTAGGTATGCTTGCAAGATGTGTTTTGCAGTGCCAGTGTACTTTGTCTATTTGTGGATAGGGTATGTCATTGTTAGATGCATGCCCTAGTGTACTTTGGGTGCAGGTCCATGTGTGGGAGGAACTGTGGTTAAATGAAAAGTGGGCAAGTGAATGAGGGTAATAGCTAAGTGTGTCGATTTGTCTACTCGTCAACAACACACACTGACATCTACACGCCCATCCATACTCTTATCGCTGTTGGTATGTCTACTCACCTAATGATATATCTATCCACTCGCCGATCCAACAATCCACTCTATACATGCACCTACTCACCTAACTATTCAAACCATTCGAACATCTAGATACAATCACACACACAAAACTTGCACACCAATAAACAAAAATACACTATAATTTAGACAGTAGGCCAATTAACCTATCAAACAACAGTACAACCAATTCATGTATCAGTGAATGAAAATTATAAAGAAAAAATATGAGCTGAGGGTCTGTCAAATTGAGTCTTAGGACCCAGTTATAGGAACACATTTGTGGTAGCACTGCTGGCTTCACTGTTTATTCTTGGAATGAAAACGGTATGCAAAAAAGCAGTTGGTACCATAAATGACTCCTTCTAACCACAATGGCACTTCTCAAGAATAATCCAAAAGGTTGTAGGATGTGGTACCATGTAGACAGAAAAGCCCTGAATCAATAAACAATCCCATCAAATCATACAAGTCGATGTGAGAACACCAGAATCACTGAAAATGCAATATGTTACCTAAATCGTGCTGTACCCACCTTTATCCCATTAAAATTGTCCACAGCAAGAATAGTACTCCTTTGATCTTCATAGCAAATGAAGCAAAATCCTTTGGATTTCCCAGTCTTCTGATCGCGCACAAGATTAATGTTTACTATTTCTCCATACCTAATTAAAAAAAAAAAGAAAATCAATGTATCTAATGTTCACAATGATCATCTGCAGAGGTATCATATCCAATGCTAAGCGGACAAGCTAGATTTCATCAATTTACTGGACCTTTTCATCTAATTTTGGTATCACAAATCATCCCAATTGAACCTTCCTGTAATACAAGAGTCAGGGTGTCAATTAATGTATGCGAGTTTAAGAATAAATTCTAACTACACCAAAATAAAAATTAGTATAGAAATGAAACCACATTCTAGGTCATGCTTTAGCAACCTACTTAAGAGGTTGTACTTGTTAACACGTATTCCTGACCAATGTAACAAAGCGCTTTAAGATTCAACAACCAAAGCTCTTAACCCCTACCAAAGTTGCATGATTTAAAAGGTGATTGCATGCACTGAAACGTTTGAGCTTACCTAGTAAGCATCCAAGATTAAAGAGTGCTATACATCACACAAATTCTACCCCCTTCCCTGTACTTCAGAAAAGTATTTTGGCATGGTACACTTTTCCTTTGTAAACCAATATATTTCTTGTGTTGTGGCTTTGTTACCTATACCTTCAACATTATTTGGCTGATTATTAGAGTCCCTGGTCTTGTGCCATTTTACCTTAGGAAGGGATCTGAAAGTTTCTGAGAATAAACAGAAGTTAGAGTTGCGAAAAACAGAATTAAATTTGGTCAATTCTATGACTATCTCTGCTAACTGGGATGTCTGACTTGCTTCTTAACACACAAAAACATAATTCATGGAAAATCCAGGAAGATAAATATTTGAGAGCATTCATGAAGCAGAAGAACAAGGATTGGCGGTTGGAAGTTTCACAATGAAACAGAGGGGATAGGTAGAAAGCCTACGACTAGAAATCGCTCAATCAGCATTCCAGTCAATAATATTTTTTATTCATCTTTTTACTGATTTTAAACAAAGCCATAAACAATAAAAGGCTACATAATAGCAAGGGACAAACACAGCTATGGTAGCTAAGCTTGAGGTATGGCTGCCTCCCTTTCTCCCCCTCACCACCACAGTTAACCCCTTCGATGCTCATGACGGAGCGGTTCCGTCATGAGCATCGGTTGGGCTGTGCTTATGACGGAACCGCTCCATCATGAGCACAGCCCCTGGGGGAAGCGCTGGCGCTCCTCCCCTGGGGCATCGATCTTCCCCCACAGAGGGGGATGGCAGCGGAAGAGTTTCCGCTGCCACCCCTGAGCCCCCCCACGCTTCCCCATGACGTCAGCGCGCGCCGACGTCATCAGGAAGCGCTGGACGCGCTGGAAATCATTTCTTTCCCGCGCGTCCGGCGAAGGAGGTACGTGTTTTGCCTCCGGTGGGTCAGGTGGGCCAATTTAGGATGCCTTGAGGCATCGGGGGAGAGGAAAGAGTATTTCCTCTCCCCTGATGTCTCAATGCTGGGCATTCCTGCTTCACGATCGCACACAGCGTCGCGATCGTGGAGCAGGGATG
Organism: Triturus cristatus; assembly: GCF_964204655.1. Taxonomy (NCBI): domain Eukaryota; kingdom Metazoa; phylum Chordata; class Amphibia; order Caudata; family Salamandridae; genus Triturus; species Triturus cristatus. The sequence goes on from NC_140588.1 coordinate 565,777,902, forward strand.
CCCCACTAGATACCAGGGATGTTTTTTTTGCGCAAAGGAAGAAACCCTTTGGGCAAGGGTCGCTTCCTGGGGGCCAAATAATAATTAAGACTTTTCTGCCCCCCATGGGGGCAGATCGGGCTGTGTTTTAGCCGTTTCTGGTCCTAAGGGGGCAGAAAAGCCCACTAGACCCAGGGATTTGTTTGTGCTTTGAATGGGAAGCCACCCCTTGGGAAAGGGTCGCTTCCTGGGGGGCCAAATTATAATTGAGACTTTGCTGCCCCCCATGGGGGCAGATCATGCTGTTTTTTAGCCGTTTCTGGTCCTGGGGGGGGGGGGCAGAAAAGCCCACTAGACCAAGGGAAAAATTTTAAAATATGATGGAAGGGACCCCTTCCGGGGGCCATTTTTTTTGTATTTGGAATTCTGCCCTCCCCCGGGGGCAGATCGGCCCCTTTTTTGCCCTTTCTGCTCTGCCCCAGGGGAGGCAGAAACCCCCACTAGACACCAGGGAATTAGTTTAAATAAAAATGGAAGTGACCCCTTGGGCAAGGGTCGCTTCCAGGGGGCAATTTGTTTTTATAATATGTATTCACCCCCCCCCCCCGGGACAGATTAGCCTTTTTTTAATCCTGCTGTTTTCTGCCCCACCTGGCACACAACCCGATTGACCATTTGGGTAGTAACACAGCATGTTATAATGTTTATTGTTATATTTTTTGTGAATTGCAATTGTAATGCTTTTTTTTTTTTTACTTTTTTGTTCTAGGTGAAGGCTTTTGCTCTTTCCAGTTTGCGGTTTCGTTACTGGGGGTTCTGCTGTTTGTGTAGTTTGGTAAGAGACTTTTTTTTGTACAACGTAAATGAGTTTGATTTCTCTGCATGAATTGTTTTTTGCAAATGGTGTAATAATAGCAGTATGTTTGGTTTTTGAGTGTCAAAAACTGTTTGCATTTGTGCTTGATGTGTATTTTGTTGTCTTGTGAGAAAATTTGTTTTTTTTTCTTCTTTCTAGTGGGATATCGTTGGTTTTTGCTGTGTCACTGCAGAGTAGGTTCTGGTGAGTGTAGCTGTCTCTTGTAAGTGAATTCTATAGTTTTTGAGTATATAGATCTTTGTGATAAAGGTACACATTTCTTTACTTACTTGTTTTGCACATTGTTGGTTGTTGTTGACTTGTTTGTGCAGTCTTCTTTCTTAGTAAGTATAATGGCTAGCCGCAGGATTACTGCTCAGCAGGTTGTTGGTTTGCTTTTTGAGTCTTCCTCTGACCATGGTTCAGAGACTGACTCTGCATCTGAGGCAGAGGAGGCAGGGGACGATTCTGGCAGTGAGTTTTCTTCCATATGGAATCATCGGATGATGAAGATACTCTTAGTGCGGATGAAGTGCCTGTGTTAGAGGAGGAGACTGATGTGCCGATAGTGCGGCAAGAGGCATCTGGGCTGCAGGCTGGGGCTGCAAGGCTTCCCTTTGAAAGTGATGACCTCTGGGTTGCCCCTGGCATGGTGCAGTCGGCATTGCCAGACTTTACTGGTGTTCCAGGGTGTAGAGTGAATACTGAAAACGTTTTGCCGATAAATTTTTTTCAGTTGTGTATGGACGATGTGTTTTTGGCAGAGATTGTTGAGCAGACTAATTTGTATGCCGAACAGTTTTTGAGGGACAATAGTGCCAGTCTTAAGCCACACTCTAGAGCTACCCGGTGGACTCCCACAAATCTTGATAGATAGATAGATAGATAGACAAATATTTATTGTACAGTTAATTAAAACCATTACAAGAGAAAAAAGAAAAAGACATAAAAAAAAAGAACTTTGTACATCAATAATGCCCAACGCAAGATAAAAAAAGCTGTGTGTTTAAAAACTACGTTCAAAGTTTGAGAGTCCAGAGATCAGTTCCAGTGCTGGGGAAAGTGCTGAGCTGAGGAGTTCTCACGTGTCCTGTAGGCTATTTAGGCTTGACCAGAATTAGTGTTGCTCTGTCGAGGTTCGAATTGTGTTGTGACAATCCTTGGTGACCGACTTACAAGAGCGTGTTCTCCACATGTCAATATGTTGTGTACTGATTTGGTAGTCTTGCTGCTCCGAAGTGGTCCTTAATGCCCAAGTTTTATATTCCCACTGAGGGGTCGGGTGTAAAGCCGTTATCCTTTTATGTGTTTTCCTTTAATCTTCAGGATTGTGCCTTCTCCTTTCTTAAAGATTTGCGGGCTTAGGTGTATTGTGAGACCTGGTTACAATTTTTTCTTGGTGGTCTTCTGTTTTAAATCTGCTTTCTACAATTTCCAGAAATTTTACAAGACGGCAACTCAGTTGGACATTGTCACCCGAGAAGCATGCCAAGACCGCTTGCCTGCAAGTCCTTATTCGCTGTCCGTAAAAGATTGGCTTTAGAATTGTTTGGCGCGCTTGAAGCAGGGCTTTGCAGTTGGTAATAAGATGTTTTCTGCGCCATTGCCACAAAGGCGAGGTAGGGCGTAACCATGGGGCTTTGTGGGTTGCAGACGGCAATAAACCTAAGCGAAATTTTAAAAACTTATCTTTTATTCTTTTGGTAAAACAGAATTGCAGATATTTTTGTGGTCTGAGGCTGGTGTATGTTTGTATGATTAACCAGCCATGCGCTCGCTCTGCCAGTTGGGTCTTGTCCTGCAAAAGTGATTCCTTCTTAACGATGTTATTTACCGCTTTTTTGAAGCCCGCCACTGGTCCTAGTAGATTCCATAGTTGGTGCAGCCCCAGTGATTCTAATGCATCCTCCAAAAAGAGCCTTGCTGGCAATTTTCTCTGTGTTGCAATTCCTTCCATAGAAGGGCGTTTAGTGTGTTTTCTTCTTCCTTGGAAATTTTGTACCAGCTTTTTAGATATGCTCCTTTGCGTGCCAGATCTTCCCTGGAAAGACCAAATTCAAGCCTAATTTGCGCTGGTGATGTGTACCTTGGTAGGCCGAAGATCATACGCATTGCTTTAGTTACTGTTCCGTCTAAAACCTCTGCATCCCTTCCTCTCATTACTTCACTGCCGTAAGTGATAGATGGTCAGTTTTGCCTGTATCACCTTTAGTAGAGGAGAGAGAGTTGGTCCAGTGATCTTATTTTTGAGGTTTCTTAGGGATACTGCTGTCATTAGACCTCTCTTTTTTATTTCCTCGCGTTGCGGGATAAAACTCCCCTTAGCGTCAACGATGACCCCCAAGTATCTGTATTTGGTAGTAATATCCAATTTTTTTGAATCCATGAACCAGTTGTTTGTTATATTCCTTGTTTGTTTGGTGATACACATAACTTTAGTTTTTTCGTAGTTGATTTTAAGTTTGTTTGTAATAGAATACTGCGATGTTATGTTTAATAGTCGCTGTAAGCCTATCGGGGTCTGGCTAATTAACACTAGATCATCGGGGGCGTGGCTAACCGAGCAGCGAGATGGCCGCTCTCTGAGCGAGCTCCGCCGGCTGCACATGTATAAATCCTTTATTATCCTAAGCGACGCTACCGAGGGGCCCGGCTTCCGGGTGAAACTGATGCGGCAGCCCGGAGGCACGACCGACTGGATCCTTGCCGCTCGCGAGCGGCTGCGCGCCGAGACCTGGCGACCGTGATTGACGCCGGCCCGACTGCTGGAGCCCGCCTGCAGCTGCGGAACTCGAGGCGGCGGTGACACCTGGCTGGACCTCGGGGATTACTAGGCCCACGGAGATCGGCGGAGAGGAGGCCACTCAGGCGCCCTTGATGCGAGACTGGAGGCTGTCGGCGGCCACTACGCGGTGATAATTGTGCACGGAAGGAGGGAGCGGAGCGGCCATTCACCAGAGGTAACAGATCGGGGGAAGGGCTGAGGCAGAGGCGCGACGCCGCCATTTTGCGGTGCGTCCGGGTCGTTAGAGGAGAAGCTGCGGACCCGTGGCGCACTACAGCCCACACTGTGTATGCCCCTTGCTTGGCGTGCCCCGGAGCCCCTGCTGATCGCCGTTGGGTGTTCAGGTGTCGATCTTGCCCTGACACCAGGAGCTCCGCTCCCGGGCACAGAATAACGTGCTGACGGCCTCGGCCTGCTTCTGCCGGAGCCTCTCAGGAGCCTCTCACGTGCTTTGTCCTCCACTAGGAGATCGTGGGGGAAACTTGGTGGGGTCGCCGTAGGACACTGGGCAGCCCACTGTGATTTGGCGCATCTGCCCCCGAGTTCCCTCTTGTGACGCCTCGCACTGTGCCAGTCAGCTCTAAGGGCCTGCGCGGCGCGCCGGAGAGCGCTTTCTGCCACGGCCTGCGCTCCGCGCCCCGCGCGAGCCAGTGATGGGGGGCACGAAAGATGCCAAGCAGCCTAAATTGACTTTTGACCACAAGCAGAAGGCCAAGCAACAGGCAGTGGAAACGGGGGCCGCGTCGTCACCTCCTAAGAGCCCTGCGGCCGAAGTTGATTTTGGCGCTCTAATGATGGAGGTCAGATCTAGCCTGAAGAGTATCGACGCAAAGCTGGATGCTATGGCTGCACAACTAGAGGCGGTAAAGTCCAAAGTGGACGTGCACGAAACGAGGCTGGACTGCCTAGAAACCAGACATGCCGAGTGTGCCGAGTTTCAGCAACAGGCGAAAAACCACATCACCAATATTGAGCGCGAACTGGAGGCCATGCGAGCAAAGGCGGACGATCTGGAAGCGCGTTCCCGGAGGTCCAACGTCCGAATCACGGGAATTCCGGAGACAGACAACACCGGAAAGATGGAGGTCTTTGTGTCTGATCTTTTACACGAGCTGTTCGACCCGGACCTGTCCCAGGTGTTCACGGTGGAGAGGGCGCACAGGACACTGGGCAAGAGACCGCCACCAGGCGCCACCCCACGCCCTATATTAGTCAAGCTACTCAACTTTCAAGACAGGGACCGCATCCTGCAGATGGCCCGTGAAAAGGGCAAGATCATCCATAAAGGGAATCATATCTCATTTTACCCTGATTTCACCCCCCTTGTCCAGGCAGCCAGAAAGGAGTTCATACCTGCGAAGAAGCTCCTGATGCAGGCCGGAGTCCAATACTCCTTGTTATACCCAGCAAAGTTGAAAATCTTCCATGAACGAACTGCTCACTTTTTCACCGACGCTAAGTCAGCCCTAAAGTTCGCTAAACACATCAGTGGCCCTGGTGCCAGACGCAAGTCGCCGAGGTTGGAGGAGGACGCGGCCTGCACGAGCGACAATGATTGAGGTACCGAGGGTAATGTGATCTGTGTTGGCCCCTTCCACTAAAGCTGTCATTTGCTGGACTGTTTGGTCCCCTCTGGATGTGAACTGGGGGACACTACCGGAACTGATGGAGCTGGCCCGCTCATGTTGGGAGGGTCTTGGTTGCTGATTGTGTCACAGGTCTGGGGCATATTGGACGGCAAACAGCTCCAGTACTGTTTGTTCCATGCTGCTGGGCACCTCTTGGGTGTCGCTTAGAACCTTCAGTGTGCAGCCACCCTGTGTATTCAGGGGTGTCAGCTGGGAGCGCCTCGCCCCATGGGGAATCTCCTGTTGTTTTTGTTCTCGGTTGACTCAAGTGCGATTCAGAGCACAAATGGGATTCTAGCGCAACCTGTTTGGGGGGTTGGCGTGGGTGGGGGTTGGGGGGGAATGTTGAGTGTTTGGTTACCGGTGCTGATGGAGCGTATTGCAATCTATTATCTCATGACTGTGCTGCGCGGGGGTAGGCGGCGGTCTGGGCCTGTTTGTGTGGGGTGGGGGGGCGGGGCGGCGGCCTGGTTGCCCTGGATGTGCCACAGACATGGGGGGAGTTAAACTGTGGACTTGGAACATTCGTGGCCTTGGGGACTATAAAAAAGCCAGATTGATGCATACTATGTTGACCAGACACAATGTAGACATTTGCTTGTTGCAGGAAACTCACATTAACTCGACCCCATCGCCCAGGCTGAAACACCACAGGTGGTCGCATGTATATTCAGCTATATACTCTAACTATGCCCGGGGGGTGGCTGTCCTTATACGGAAGGGGTTGGATTGGAGAGAACATCATTGTGTGCTGGATAAGGAGGGTCGTTATGTACTGGTGCATGGCTCATTGCAGGGTAGACCGCTAGTTCTGGCCGCTGTATATGGCCCCAATGTGGATGACCCTGAATTCTTTCGCAATGTTTGGGCGCAAATTGTGTTGCTTGATTGTAACCTGATAGTGGTGGGGGGGGACTTCAACGTGGTGTTGGACGACGAATTGGACAGACGGGGTGCTAGTAGACCTACACATGCGAGGGCGAGACAGGCGTTGTTGGATGTGCTGGAGGAGGGGAGACTGACTGATGTGTGGAGACTTCGGCACCCTGGGGAGAGAATGGGGACCTGTATCACGTGCCATCACGACGCTTGATCCCGCCTAGACTTTTGGCTGCTGTCTCCTGAGGTGGCTACATGGGTGGGGGAGGTAGATATTCAGGCTAGGTCGCTCTCGGACCACGCCCCCTGCATGCTAGAGCTACGGATACCTAACGTGGCCCCTAGGGCGTTTTCGTGGCGGCTGCCGCCCCACGCTCTTACAGATCAGGTGTTCACGGAAGAAATTAGAGATGACATTGTCAAGTACTTTGCGGACAACGAGGGTTCGGCCTCTTCTGAGGCCGTGGTGTGGGACGCCTTTAAGGCGGTAATACGGGGCCAATGTATAGCTCGACGGGCAGGGGTGCTACATTCCATACGTCAGACACTGGCTAAGCTAGAGCAAGAACTCAAGGAGCTGGACTCGGCCTTCTGCCGAGACCCGACGTTGGCTATTGCAGGTAGTCTTAAAGCAAAACTGTTGGAGTTCAACGAGGAGGCGCAGAGAGAGGTGAAGTTCTTAGGGAAACAGGCCGAAGCCCGCAGATACGGGGAGGGTGATAGACCGAGCAGGACACTAGCTAGGCTGATTGCTCCCCAGGCTCAGGCGCGCTATGTACACACTATCATGAACAGTGAGGGGACACAGGTCACGGGCCAGGAGGCGGTGCTGAAGGCCTTTGCCGATTTTTATGCTTCCCTATACACGTCCAAACACTCTGCTGCCCCGACTTCCCTGGACGATTTTCTTGACTCTATCGCCCTTGTCTGGTTCAATGACAACCATAGAAAATACATGGACCTGCCTGTCTCGGCCCAGGACATAGCTCAGGTTATCAAAAGCATGCCGGCTAATAAAGCTCCCGGCCCAGATGGCCTCACCACAATGTTTTACAAGACATACGCTGAAGAACTGGCCCCGAAATTGCACTCTGTATTCGTGGAGGCGCTGGAGCTGAATGCTCTCCCAGACTCCATGCGCGAGGCACTCATTGTCACTCTATTAAAACCCGACAAAGACGAACTGTACCTGGACTCCTATCGTCCCCTTTCTCTCATAAATGTTGACGCTAAAATCTTTGCCAAGGTCATTGCGGACAAACTACAGCCGCTGCTGCCGATCATCGCTCTCCCGGACCAGTCAGGATTTATCCCTGGCCGTGCCACCTCGCACAACCTCAGAACACTTTTCTCCATCCTACATTATCTCCACCCCTCCGTCCAGGCCGCGGTCGTGTTTTTAGACGCGACCAAGGCCTTCGATTCGCTAGAGTGGCCGTACCTATTTCGTGTCTTGGGCAGGATGGGCTTTAGTCGTAACTTTATTACTCTCATCCAATTGCTATATGACAGACCTCGCGCTCGGGTGCGAGTGAATGGCCTGGTGTCCGAGCCCTTTCCCATCTCCAGGGGGACTAGACAGGGATGCCCACTGTCGCCCCTCCTCTTCGCTATTGCGATGGAGCCACTGGCGGCCAGAATACGCCAACACCACACGGCGAGAGGGATAGGCTTCAGCTCTCGCAGTCTGCTGATCTCACTTTATGCAGATGACGTTACTCTGTATGTCTCCAGCCCCGCGGAGAATTTGAACCCATTGCTTCGAGAATTTGTACGTTTCGAGGGTCTGGCGGGCGTGTCTATAAACTGGTCCAAGTCAGTTGCGTTCCCTCTCACTGACGGGACAGCCCAACCTCCTTCGGACTACCCCCTACGTTGGGAGACTGACGCGGTCAAATATTTGGGTATTTGGATTAGTCGAGACACACAGGAACTATGGTCTCTTAACTTCGGCAGAGCGGTCGACTGGCTGGAGCGGAGGGTGGAGGTCTGGAATAAACTTCCCCTGTCCCTGGTCGCGAGGGTGGCACTGGCAAAGATGGTAGTTCTCCCGAAATTCCTATATCTGTTTGTTAATCTTCCGCTGCCCATGACTGCGTGCTTCCATGCACGAGTCCGCTCCCTGCTTGTGTCTCTGGTGTGGGCTGGGCGGCAGGCGCGGACCTCTTGGGCTTTGCTCACACTCCCGCTGCGACAGGGGGGCCTTGGAGCGCCTGACCTTAAGCTTTACTCGCTGTGCGCTCAGGCTCAATTTTTGCACTTCTGGGTGTTCCCCACCCCCTACCAGCCGCATGTGGCGGTGGAATTGGCCGCGGTTGCCCCGCTGCCACTTCGGGTGGCGTTGTATGGCAGGGTTTCCCGCCCATCGAAGGAGGTGGACACCGTTGAGATGATCCGCTGGTCATGGAAGGAGCTACGCCGGAGGGCGGGCCTTCCCTTGCTCTATGCGCCGGCCATTCCGCTGCGTAGCAATCCGATGCTGCCTTGCCTTAGCGCTAGGGGAGATACCATCACGCTCCAGGGGAGACGGGTGGCCACTTTCGCTGACATCTACCCTGATGGGACGTTTGGTGAGTTGGGTGTCCGTGAGGACGGACGGCCTACCTCGTTCTCGGACGCGCTTCTGTATCACTCTCTCCGGGAGTCCTGCAAGAAGATGTGGCCTCAATTCCCCGAGGAACCCCCACAACTGGATGCCCTCCAAAACTTGCTGTCACGACCCTCCCCCGCGAAACTAGTATCTAGACTATACAACTGCATGCAGGAGCAGGCCCCGCTCACCGTGCCTGGGGCCAAACAGGCTTGGGCCACAGATCTGGACGATACCCTGTCAGATGCTATGTGGGAATACTGCTGTACGCAACTCACAGCGCTGTCACCGAACTATAGACTTCGACTGGTCCATTTTAAATTCTTGCACCGGTACTATCGCACACCAGTGCTGCTACACCGCATGGGGATCCGCACTGACGCTTCCTGTTGGAAGTGTGGTGGAGCTGACGCGTCCTTCATCCACGTGGCGTGGAGCTGCCCTAAGCTAGTTGAGTACTGGTCGAGCATCTTTGAGGCCATCAACCGCATTTTACACAGGACAGATGAACCCACTCCGCTTTTGGGGCTCCTGGGATACGTTAAAGACACCGAACCCGCTGACAGGAAACTGCACGCGATGCTGCTACTTTACGCTAAACGCCAGGTGGCGCTACACTGGGGCCGTGGAGCCTTGCCTACGTTCGCCGCATGGGTTCGCGACGTTACATATGGTCAGACACAGCTCACGACCTACTGGGAGAGGATGCCCACCGCATCTAGGCCCAACGACATCTGGGAACCCTTCCTGCAGTGGACAAGAGGGCGGGCGGGTTCGGCTGCCTCTGTGGACTCCCCCGGGACGGGTGTTTCGGATGACATGGGGTGAACCTTTGAGCCCTGTACGCATTGTGATGGAAGGATGGATGCTTGTTTGGTGGGTGTGCCTGAGGGCTGTGGAGTGTGTTGCTCCTGCCGGATCCCGTGCCTGCTGCATGCCTGTAGGATTTGACGTGTTGCCCCCCTCCCCGTCCGGGCGTCTTGCTGCTTTGTCCTGCTGCGTCCCCCGCCCCCCGCCCCCGCCCTATAGCTGCTGCTTTGCGAACCTCCTGCAGCCACCAATGCTGCTTGTAGTCGTCCCTCTATGACGGACGGGTCCTGGTATGTTAGCCCCTGCGTAAGCGAGCTGAGATGTCTGTTGGTTTTCTGCAATAGCTCCGCACCGAAAGTTTGCTGTTTCCCTCCGATTGTTGCGGGGGGGTTGGGAGAAAAGGTGGTAGTGGACGATTTACCTATAAGTTACCCTCTCCATGAGCTGCGGTCCTAGTACTCGCCGGAGTGTCAGGACGGGACCGTGTGCCTAGGATTCGATTCCAGTTCACAAAACCCAGAAAATGTAAGACCCTCCACTCTTCACTGGTCGCGCCGTTGTACTCCTCACCAGGGCCGAGGGTGTGTCTCTCCCTGTATGTTAGAATGCTGATATTGTTTATGACTCCTGATATGGTACACCTCCATTGGAAACATTTGTCGATATCGCGGCCTGCCTCCGGGTTGTTGGCGTGACGCAGTGTAACCATTCCTTTGCACAATAAAGGTCTTTAAAAAAAAAAAAAAAAAAACACTAGATCATCTGCGTAGAGTAGGTTTGACATCTGTGTCCCTCCCAATTTTGGCGCGTGTGAGTTGCTTTTGTTCAGCAGGTTTGATAATTCGGCCAAGAAAAGATTAAATAGCGTCTGTGCTAGGACACATCCTTGTTTCACTCCAATGCTTGTAGGGATTTTTTTAGACAGAATGTCTCCATCACCTAATTTGACCTGTACCCAGGTATTACTGTGGATGAGAATTAGTTGGTGCAGTAACTGTTGAGGAATTCTCATTTTCTTTAGTTTTTGCCAGAGGATGTTCCTGTTAACATGATCGAAAGCGGAACTATAATCAATAAAGCACAGAAATAAAGGTTGTTTTGTGATGAGAGCCTGGTCAATTAGAAGTGATAAGGAGAGTATGTTTGTAGTAGTGCCCATTTTTTTTCAAAAGCCAGTTTGATTAAATGGAATTGCTTTTGTGTCGCCCAGCCATGTTGTTAGTTCCTCGAGTAAAAGGCCTGCATAATATTTTGCCTCGTTATCCAGCAGGGCTATGAGGCGATAACTTCCTGGGTTGTTCCTATCGCCTTTTTTAAAGATTGGGGAGATTATTGCCCCCCTCCAAGACTCTGGGATTGTTGATGTCTGTAAAATTTTATCAAATGTTGGTGCGAGGACTTTGGCCCAATATTCAGGGTCTTGTTTAAAAACCAACGGGGGAATGCCGTTGGGACCTGGTGCACCTTCGCGTCTCCCTTTAGAGATTCGTTTGCAGATCTGTGAGTTGTTTATCACAATTCCTTCGTTTTGTGCAGAGCCGTCATTATGTAGTGGAGCCCATACTTTTGTGTCCTTTTTAGGGGTGTCTAGTCCTTTACATCCTTCCAGGTCTTCATTTAGGTGTTTGCCGAGGAAGTTTGTCCAAGCTTCTTCTGTGGGGCAAGAATCAATCCCGCTGTTTCGCTCGCCAATTCTGGAATTGATCTTTTGCCATAATTGTGCATTGTTGTTTGTTTTGGCGTCATAGAGGAGTTTTCCCCAAAAGGTTTCATCTACTTCTTTTCTTAGTCGCCAGATTAGTTTTCTACGGGTTTCTTTTTGCTGTCTTAGCTCGTGGCGAGCGGAGGGTGTCGTCCTCACTTTACGTAGGAGGTGGTTAATCTTGCGCTTTAAGATTTTGACTTGGATGTTGGAACTGAAGTTGTAATCATTCTTGTATCTTGAAGTATTGGTCTTGTAATTTTTCCGAGCATTTTTGTCTGTTCCGGCTCTTCCGCATAATGTTTTCGTGAACCGCACCCACCTCTCAATTGGATCTATGCATGCTATTTGTGCCTCTTCAAATGCTTGCATTTGGAGTGTTTGCGGATTTGAGATTTTACATTTTATCCTTCTGTCGTTGAAGGTGTAATCTGAACCAAGTGTATTAACGGCCAATGGATTTAGTTTTGCTGGGATCTCAATAGTGATTTCCTGAGGAAGGTGGTCACTATAGTCCATCGTGCCGATTTGGTAATCACTCACCATTTGATACATGTTCCGAGAGAGGAATGTAAAGTCTATTGTAGAGCTGGCCTTCGAATTATGAAATGTCACCGCTTGCGGGTGATCTCCTGGGAGTCTGCCGTTGAGGGCACGTAGGCCCAGCTCTTCTAATTTTTCCAGCAGTCTTCCCGCTATTTTGGAGCTGCTACCGCCAGAGGTGTTGTCTTGTTCGGATGGTTCCCATGCGAAGGTGTCCTCACATTCTGTAAGCGCTACAGCTGGATTATTAAGCATGTTTAAATTAAAGTCCCCACTAATTATAAGGTTGTTGAGAGTTTTTAGTTTCCAGTAGCTTTGTTAATTCTTCCATCAGTTGCTGGGCTCCCTTATTTTTCTCCTTGGGGTGTAAATAGAGATTTGTTAGGAGTATGTTTTCATTTTTTTGTTCACGGATTGTCAGAAGTAAAGTCAAAATTGCATTTGGAGGAGGTAAGTTGTAAGCCAGGGGTTCTGCTGCAAAGAAGGTCTTAGGCGAGCAGTATATTGCAAGGCCTCCCTTTTTATGGCCAAACGGTGAGCTCTGAGTGGCGGTCAGGAAGTTTAAATTATATCCCGGAATGGTCGGGGGCGAGTCCGTCCATGTTTCTTGTAATATAATGATATCAAATTTGTGCAAGTATGTTATTAATTCTGCATCCAGAAATTTGACACCTATGCCGTTAATGTTCCAGGAACACAGTTTGAGGTTGTCGTGTTCGTTCTCCTCTGTTGCATTATTGTGTCATTGGTTTTTAGCGTTAAGAGATCTCGAAAGCCAACTCCAATTTTGCAAAATTGGACTGTTAGTAAAGGTTTTTTTTTTTTTGTTTGACTGATCGTGGTGAGTTGAGTTCACGGGGGTTTTACTCCGGGCTCCTCGAAGTACTGAGATCGTCATGGGGTATTCGTTAATTTTGTTTAATAAGTTGTCAGGAATCAGGGGATCCGGATATTTTGGTTTAGGGAGTTGTCTGAGTTTTATGCCCCACGAGTTGAACTTTGCTTCTTCTTTTAGCAATCTTTCGGGAAATTTGGCCGTTGCCCATACTGTTTTTGTTGCTTCTACCCCTGGAGTTTCTAGTGAGTCTATAAACTCAACTGACTCCAAATCACTGGAGCGGATGTCTTTTAAGCTATCTATGGTTTTAAGTAAACGGAGAATATTTTCCCTGTTTATGGTGTCAATTACGCCCCTTGATTTGTACTCCGGGTAGAAGACTAACATAGAGCTGCCTATTACCCCATCTACTTCAGGTGAGTTGTTATGCTGGAGGATTGGCTCATCCCCTGATCCATCGGTTTCTTCCAATCCTTCAGCTTGTGTGAGAGCATTCATTTCTATATTTTTCTCTTTTCTCTTTGTTGCTAGTCCTAAGGGGCTAGGAGTTTTTATTATGGTTCGGATGCCTAGAGTGCCCCCTCGGCAATTTGTTTTCGATACTTGCACTGTTGGGAGGGGTTTTCTTAAGAGGTCTCTTTCTGGCGGTTCTTTTCCTTCGTATTTTTTTCTTCCATCCATATTACCTCTTTCTTGGGGAATGTGTTCCTCTTCAGGTTCTCCTTCCAATTTGATCTGGATGGCTTGCGGAGCAAGAGGTAACATTTTCATAATATTATTACCCTTTCCCCAGGGTAGTGCGGTTGTTTTCTTTTTTTGGTTTCTGCCTTTTCTTTTCTGCTTCCTCCCATGTTTCCCAGATAGAGTGTCCTCTGTAGCAGATTCTTTTTGTAGGTTGTTTCCTGGCGACAGAGGTGTTAAAGTTAGGGATGATTGGGCTCCCTGGTTTTGATGGCTTCTGTTCGGCACTTTGTTTTTCACCACCATGCGGGAGTCATAATCATGGGGCTGTGTTTTGCTTTCATTTATTAGGAACTGGGGGTCCGGTAATGGAGGGATGCATACTTCTGTTCCCTTATTTGTCAGAGAAACTGGACAGTGGTTTTTTACAACCAGCCTAATATCTGAGAGAAGATGATCCATAGCCGTTGGAAGTGTTGCCAGTTTGTCTACTATTGTTGCGCAGGAGCAGTTGAGTTGTGTGAATTGGGTCTCGTTTTGAGCCCTTTTGACCAGGTTGTTTAGTTCAGCTAACTTGCCGTCAATGTTAGATACGAATATTGACAGTGTATTAAGAACAGAAAGTTGAAGGTCCATTTTGTCTGACTGGTATTGAATGGCATTTATAGATAGTTGCATTGTGTGTAAAAGTGAGGACCAGATGTCTTCTTTGGCATCAGTTATTTCCCTTCTGGGGGTTTCTGTATTGGTGAGACGAACCCTTCTTGTCGATTCCTCCGGCTTAGAGACCGAATATGAGACTACAAGCTCTTCCCACTCCGCAGGAGTGAGATATGAGGTTTCCGGGCCACTGTTTGGTGTTGATTTTGCCGGAGTACTAATTGAGGGACGGGGGCTGGAAGGGACTGAGTTGGTGTCGTTTTGTTTTCTTTGCGATGCTTTTTCCTCAAGCCGGTGTATGTCGTTAATGGTTGATTTCTCACCCCACCCATTGTCGTCTTGGTTGGGAGAGAGGTTTGGGTACTTCAAGTCTGCATTTTCTATTTGTTTTTTGATTATTCCGAGACTCTTCAGACTCTTTAATTCTGGTGACCCTTGCAAAAACTCCTCTGTTGTTAGTGAGTATTGCCGGGCGGCTGATTCTGTTTACGTTGGTGGATCTTCACAGAGCAAGTGTTCACCATTGGACAAATTGCCCTTATTCTTGCCATTAGGTTTGGCTTTGCATTTTTGTGAATGGTTCTGAGGAGGAGTCGTCATGTTATCCTCCGTTCTTTCATGTCTTTTTAGCACTCTGTTTACTTTTTGGTCGCACTCTGCGATACCGCAGAGATCAGAGAATTCAACATCGGTAGAATCTTTATCTGTATTTATTTGATGTCCACTCAGGAGCTTCTTCGAGTTTTTTGTCATTATGCTGAGATTTTGAGTTTTTGGCACTTCGTGGACCTCCACTCTGATCTCCTCTAAGTTTTTGGGGTCTGCCCCATGCGGATTGATTTTCAGATTTGCGGAGGGGTTCTTCTGGCTGCAACCTTGTTCCTGGTCCAAACCCGTGGCCTCCGAGTTTTGATTCTCAGAGCCCCTCCTTCCAGGGCCCTTACTCGAATCTTCTCTCCTAGCAGATTTATTTTCTGCCGCGCTGTTCAGTTCTTTACTTGTGAGAGTTGCGACATCGCCTGAACCCTTCCGCGATGGTTGTAACAGGGAAACATCCGTACTTGCCTTGCTTGGTTGTAGTGGGGTTGGTAAATCGCTCATACTGGAGCTTTTAAAGCAGAGAATGGATCCGGGGTCCTTAATAAATGAGAATTTCGTGTAGATCTTAGGCTGGAAGCTGGGTTTGTTCACAGAAAGTGTGCTTGTGGCTCTGCTTCTATTGGAGTTAGGGGAGCTTATGGGGCTTGTAAGCAGGGGAGATATCAATGAGAACTCGCCCTCTACTGCGTTCCTCCTCCCCTCTGATGTCGCGTCTCCTTCGCTGCCCACCTTCATTAGGTCGCCCTTTTGATTTTTCTTCCCTTTCCTTGTTCTCCTCAAGCGGTCGGCAGGTGCTGTGTAACTCCGAGTGTTACCGGATCTCATTACACAGCTTTGAGCTCCCTCCCTCCTTCCTTCCTTTCCTTCTTTCTTTCACTCCTCCCTTGAGGAGTCCCTTGGTGTCCTCCTTCTGGAGTGCGCCTTTCTCAGTTTCCTTTTTCCCTGTACCTTGTCTGAATCTTTTCCTTCTTCTTCTCAGCTTCCTCTCTTTCCTTTCCCTCCTTCCTTCCTTTTACGTTTAGGGGGAGGGAGTAGATTTTTTTGGGGGTTTGTTTTTTGATGGAGATGAGGCAATAGAATACAGACAGGATCTGGGTCAGGATCAGGGGGAGGGGTTTCTTTCGGCAACACCTCAGGCCCCTGTTGCTGTTGCTACCTAGTTTTGTCCAGGGTTGATCCTCTCAATAAGTCCCTGGGTTAGTCCTCTCAGTAAACGTCACAGTCAGCGTGTGACGGGTGTCTGTGCACTCCGTGTTCCAAGCATCAGGTTTTTCTAAAACGATCTTATAAGGCCTCCGTACTGCCTGAAACAGGCCCGGACCAGGGCGGACCAAGATCACGTTCGAGACCGGGGCAGGGACTCTCCTCCTGGAATCCTGAAATCTTAAACCCAGGTTCCTGGCTCCTGCGTGCGTGCTGCCTCCGAGTGCCAGGAGGGGGGCTCTCCTCTGGTTTTTGGCTGACTGACCCAGCAGCTCGGGGGGCAGCCTGGTCTGGGCTCAGCTGATCGGCCCCTCTCGGAGGAGCAGGCAAGGTGGTGGTGCCCTTAGGCCCTTAGGCGATGCTTTTCGGGGGGAGCAGCGAAGGGTTACAGGCAGGCAAGCAGAGGGGAGTAGAGCTGGCAAACAGGAGACAGCAAGAAGGCAGGACCTGGAGACCTGGACCCCAATTAAGCGTCTGTGATTGAAATGATTGAAGTCGGTGAAGCGGGAGAGGGCTGGGCGCGGCGAGAGAGGCTAACTTTGGGGAGACAAGCGACCAAGGGGGGCGAGGGGAAGGGTGGATTTTTCGATGAGAGATGAGATACCGTCGTCAACCCCCTACTATCGTCACGGCAAGCTCTCACCTTACTCTCGCCTGGCCCTCGCCTCGCCGCACCACGCTCGCTCCTTGTTGTTGTTTTCCACCTCCTCGCCAGCTCGTCTGATCCCCCACGGGCTCCAGCTCTGTCGCAGCCAACGCTCCACGCTCCGCACTCCGCACAGCACCTCGCAGCTGCACAGTCTGACCAGATTTGCTCGCACACAGTTTCGGTGCTGTAGCGCCACCTTGCTGCCACCGTTTGGAATAGCAGTGAACTCAAGCTAATGCTTGTCACTGAATGCAGAGAGCACACAGTTGACCAAGGCACAAATCTTGAAGAGATGAAGAAGTTCTTGGGTTTAACTTTTTTGATGGGCTTGCTAAGGAAGCCATCAATGTCTTCATATTGATCTACTAGTCCCTTGATGGCAACTGCTATTTTTCCGGCAGTCATGAATCGTGAAAACTATGGGGGATCCACGCAAGCCATACCTCGCTGGAAGCCCCCGGGTGTCTAGTTTTCAGAAATGTATGGGTTTGGTAGGTTTCCCTAGATGGCCGCCGAGCACCGGGACAAAAACCCAAGTGACCCCCCCTTGCAAAACCAGGTGGTTTTTGCGATAGGCCATTTTGATGTTGCCTCACTACGTTTTGGGCCCTTGCCTGTCGCAGGTACTTGGGCCTCCCACACAAGTGAGGCACCATTTTTACCGGGAGACCTGGGGGAACGCTGGGTGGTGGTAAATTTGTGTGAGCCCGGTGATGCCACAACTTTCCCACACAGAAATGTGTGAAAACAGTGATTTTTTCAGCTAAAATTGAGGTTTGCAGGGGATTCTGGGTAAGGAAACGTTGGGGGATCCACGCAAGCCATACCTCCCTGGAAGCCCCCGGGTGTCTAGTTTTCAGAAATGTATGGGTATGGTAGGTTTCCCTAGATGGCCGCCGAGCACCGGGCCAAAAACCCAAGTGACCTCCCTTGTAAAAGGCCATTTTGATGTTGCCTCACTACGTTTTGGGCCTTTGCCTGTTGCGGGTACTTGGGCCTCCCACATAAGTGAGGCACCATTTTTACCGGGAGACCTGGGGGAACGCTGGGTGGTGGTAAATTTGTGTGAGCCCGGTGATGCCACAACTTTCCCACACAGAAATGTGTGAAAAAAGTGATTTTTTCTGCTAAAATTGAGGTTTGCAGGGGATTCTGGGTAAGGAAACGTTGGGGGATCCACGCAAGCCATACCTCCCTGGAAGCAGCCAGGTGTCTAGTTTTCAGAAATGTGTGGGTTTGGTAGGTTTCCCTACGTGCCGGCAGAACTAGGGTTAAAAAACTACAGCTAGGCACTTTGCAAAAAAAAGGTCATTTTTCACTGCAAAATTGAGGTGTGACCACGTTGCGTTTTGCGCCGTTTCCTGTCGCGGGCACTAGGCCGACCCGCACAAGTGAGGTACCATTTTTCTCGTAGGACTTTGGGGAACGCGGGGTGGGTAGAAATTTGTGGATCCAGAACTTTCCATCACAGAAATGTGGGGAAAATGTTTTTTTTTTTTTTACAATTCTTTAGGTTTGCAAGGGATTCTGGGCAACAGACCCTGGTGGGAGGCACTCAAGTCACCCCATCCTGGATTCCCCTGGGTGTCTAGTTTTCAAAAATATATAGGTTTGCTAGGTTTCCCTAGGTGCCGGCAGAGCTGGGGGTTAAAAAACTACAGCTAGGCACTTTGCCAAAAAAGGGTCATTTTTCACTGCAAAATTGAGGTGTGACCACGTTGCATTTTGTGCCATTTCCTGTCGTAGGCAGTAGGCCAACCTGCACAAGTGAGGTACCATTTTTCACGTAGGACTTTGGGGAACACGGGGTGGGTGGAAATTTATGGATCCACGCAGATTCCAGAACTTTCCACCACAGAAATGTGGGGAAAATGTGTTTTTTTTGTCAATGTTTTAGGTTTGCAAGGGATTCTGGGTAACAAATCATGGTGGGAGGCAGTCAAGTCACCCCATCCTGGATTCCCCTGAGTGTCTAGTTTTCAAAAATGTATAGGTTTGCTAGGTTTCCCTAGGTGCCGGCAGAACTAGGGTTAAAAAACTACAGCTAGACTCTTCGCAAAAAATGTGTACATTTTTATTGTGAAAATGTGGTGTGTTCACGTTAGGTTTTGAGTCATTTCCTGTCGTGGGCACTATGCCTACCCACACAAGTGAGGTACCATTTTTATCGGGAGACTTAGGGTAGTTCAGATTTGTAAAGCAACTGTTATTACCTATTGATTTTTGATGCATTTCTCCCTTCCAAATGAAAGACATTGTGTAAAAAAAAAGTCATTTTGAAAAATGACCAATAATTCTCATGCTAGTATGAGTATTCCCAATTTCGAAAATGTGCAAATATGCACTGTTTCTAAACTCTGTAATTTGTTCCCAATTCAGAAATACATCGGTGTCTTTCATACCGATTTTTCCATGTATACATTTTCCCACAATAATTGCTATATACCCGGAACATAATAAAAAACCATTACAAAATGCTGCTCAGTTTTTTACTCTGGGTTCGTTGAGCTCTTGGTGAACCTACAAGTCCTATATATCCCCACAACCAGGAAGGTCCAGCGGATGTAACGGTACATTGCTTTCAAAGAGATGTCATAATTAGAAGAAGTTACAGGTGAAAACGTTGACACAAAAGGCTGCTTTTTCAACTAATTTTTCCTATATTTAACTGGTATTTTCTATAAGGAAACCTTGATAGATCTACACAAATGACCCCTTTCTGAATTCAGAATTTTGTCTACTTTTCAAAAATGTATAGCTTTCCAGGATCCATTATTGCTTTTGTACCCATTTCTACCATTAACTGGAAGGAGGTTGAAAGCACAAAAAATTGCAAAAATAGGGTATGTCCCAGAAAAATGCCAAAACTGTGTAAAAAATGTCGGTTTTCTGACAGAATTCTGTCATTCCCTAAAAGCTGGAGAAATGGTGATTTCAGCCCCACAAACCCTTTTTTGATACCATTTGCAGAGAAAAACCCAGACGCTTTCATTTGCAGCCTGTTTTTCCCATTTTTCACAAAAAACAAAACAAAATTTTGCTGTATTTTGACTAATTTCTGGGAACCCTCTAGGAGAATCCACATTCCCTGGGTACCTTTAGAATCCCCATGATGTTGGAAGAAAAGGACGCAAATTTGGCGTGGATACCTAATGTGGTCAAAAAGTTACAGGGGCCTAAGCGCGCACTACCCCAAATAGCCCAAAAAACGGCTTAGCACAGGAGGGGAAAAGGCCTAGCAGCGAAGGGGTTAAAGTGAAGAGAATCACAACAGGAAGTAAGCTGTACACACGCAATACGAGGTCCATGCCCCCCACATTTTCTTATTCTTTTTGACACAACCTCTCCGCTTGTATATCTCCTTTTCGGCGTTGCAACAGAAGTTCATACCTCTCTGCCAGCTAGATGACGGGGTTGTCGACTGCCAGAGCTGAGCAATGTCCCACTTGGTCACGAGGTATCCAATACCTGCAAATAACCTACGGTATGTAGTGTCAAGCCATCCATTCGTTCTCCCAAGAAGTGCCACTCTAGGGTCCAACTCTGCCACTACCTGCAGCGTGCACGTGATCAGCTCATGAACTGAGATCCAATAGGACCAGATAACATGCTAAAAGGACCCAGCAGAGTCGCTGCAGAGTGTGCAGGCAGGTGAGCTCGAGCACCCCATCTTTCAGTACTGTAGTATATACGGAGTAAAAATAGGAGAACTGGATGAGCAGGAAATTAGCGGGTATGGTGAACATGCGCTAGGCCATCTTTGCATCACACCAATCATCATCATCCAGTCCATCATTTTTGCACACAACTCTCCATATAAGGATCAGCTTCATGCCTAAAACTTAATCTTGAACCAATACGAACATTTCATCCCCAGCTCTACTGCTCTCGCTATAAAGAAAAATAAGCAACTCCAGGCCCATTCTGGCATTGTTGGGCCTCATCACTGAAATGCAGATTGAGTATGGTGTCAAAGACAGCTCAGGACCTTATTTCAGATTGGCATCTCTGGTAATAACCTATGGTTCAGAGAGGTGCGGTAGAGAAACACACCTACACAGCTTTGCACACAAAGTTGAAAATAAGTACATTTTTGCATGTGCACTTAACTACCTCTAAACATATAGTAGAATGCTTGTCTGTTACTGTTATTAAAAAACGTACAACAGTGCTTACTTCACCTCTTCGCTAAATGAGCAAAATACGTGTTTTACTGTTATTTTTGCACATTTGTTTATTCAAAACATTATTGCTTCCATTGTTGAAGCTACTACTAAATAAATAAAAACAAAATCACTACTCCCCCTGATGATGGAAGGCATCTAATCACTATGAAAATATCTGTAAATTTGAGGTAGACTGCGGTTTATGACATAATTTTCTGAGCTAGGAGACAAATGTCTTCAGAGGGTCTGGTACAACACTTGAGATTAAGGTAGACCAATGGGGCGACCTGTATGCTCACTGCAATTTTCTTCTTAACCGGCAGTCATTCTTTGGGAGATGCCAAAGGATTCTCCAGAGGAGTGAAAAGATAGTATTATAGTGTAACTAAGTTCTGGGAAGGGAAAAAGACCCTTCCCACATCTATGTGGAAGACAGGTCCACATAAAGGAACAATTTAATGGATCATTAAAAGGCTGTGGGATTGAAGGACTCCACAAACTTGCTTGGAATCCTCCTCTGTCTTGGAAAGAGACACCCATGCCTGTTTCTCCTTTTATAATCATCTCAGCTAATCAGGAGGATGTTAAGGTGAGTCTCGGACTGTTTGGCATTGGGAAGAGGACAATGGGAGGAGGGAACCATAGTTCCTTCCATAAAACATCCACCCACCTTGAGATGCTCCTTCAGAGCCTAGGTAATGCTCGAGGAAAAGGTCAGCTGCAAGTGATCGCCTATGATGAGCATGTGTATCCAAGTGCATCTTACTGTGAAATTTTGGGCAAAGCAGCATTTCAAAGCAGTAGTGTTTGTGAGGCTGGAAGAAAACGAAGACTAAGGTCGAAACTGCGTCACAAGTTGCTAGTTGAAATGCCCAGGAACCCTGTATCTCTTTACCCACTGAGAGAATACTGGTTATGGTCTCTTGGGCTTGGAGAATGAAAGTACACTTTTCTGGTTCAGTGTAATTTCTGAGAAATGTAATAAAATGGAATATAAAGAAAAAGTGGAAGCAAAAGGGAGAACAGACCGATGAAGCTGAACATGTAAAACTACAGCAACCCACTGGCAGTCTTGCATTACTATGTCCTAGGTAAAAAGTGGCGGTGGTTGAAAATTAAAGCAATAGGAGTTGGGTTACAAGTTATCTCCTAACTCTCCCACTAGTCAACTGTTTTGCAGCAGGTGCTTGAATTAAGTCAGCAAAGTACTTGAAGGTTAATAAGGTAAAGAAGCCAACAAAACCAGCACCGTGGTCCCCAGATTGCGGCCCATGGAATCCACTTTATCTAGTAGGAGAGGGGGTAAGTGCAGAGAATACCTATGCAAAAACGCGTCCAAGAAAAAAAGAGGCAGTAGCTACATCTACCAAGCTACTCAAAGTTCACAGTGAATTTGAGGACGAACTCTCTGGAACAATGTTTACGAATGGGTAAATCTGTTGCAACTCATATATCATATTCAGAGATGCATCACAAAAAAGTTAGAGTCATTTGGAAGAGCCATGAGATACTTGTGAACCCATGATTAATCCATGGAAGATCGCTGCTGCTATAGAATGGACCCTCCTGGGCAAGAGCCTGGAGAAACCGACTCATACAAAGAAAGACTTCAAAGGATGAGCCTGCAACGCAGGTGGAAAAGGAAAAAGCATCTTGTACAAAGCCTTTCGAGGAAGAGAAACTAAATCAGGTGGATTGCTGATCTAACAGCTAGCCCTACCTACCTTGGGCTCCTTTACAGATGAGGAAAGTGAAATAACTGTAGAAACACACTCCCATTAATGTGGAACGTATGCAATACCCAGCCAAGTTTAAGTCTCAGTCATCATTTGACACTGTCTACCTTCTGACCGCTGTCTTTGCCATAGGACTTTAAATGTACTTCAATGATGAGGCCCAACAAGGCTGAAAGCAGTCTGCGGTTGCGTTTGTTCCCGTTCAGAGTGAATTGGCCTTGCATTTCGGACTGGACTGTTTCTACAGGGGCAGGACAAAGGCTGATTTAAATTAGGATGACTCCTTTATGTGGTGGCACAGTGATCAGAAGCATGATGGATTGGAAGACGACCAGAGTGGTTACTAGTGATGGTAATTAATCCAAGATTCAACTCATCCACTTTCTGTGTTCTTAAGTACTACGACTTGAACAACTACAATGGCCATTATGCATTGAGGCTTAAGTGGATGGGATGTTACAGCCAAGGGCAGGATGCAGAAGTGATATAGCAGATTAACTGTAAATATAGGTCTACAGATTTCACAGTGTTATGGTAGACTAAAAAGAGAAGACGAGAAATACACTTCAAGGATACGGAGGCTGGTCTGATGGCATGCACCAACATTATGTGGGTTGACCAATAGTATTAGTGGGCTTGGAACAAATGTAGTAAATGAAAGTTCCCCCTGGGGGAATACATCTCAGTAACAACCAACAACCCCAGAACGCTGAGAAAATGCAGTCTGCCTCAAGTTTCTTTACTATGATTTGTCACTGTGCATTTAACTAACAGGGAACACACATCATTTAACTATATATTTTTTTATACCTTGGGAAGGAGGCAACACGAGTTCATATTTCAGGACCAGTGTACACAGTCCTAAGCCAGAAGTGTGTGAAATATGTGTTAATCATTTGAGACATGAGAACCACTAATAAGTCTACAAAGTTTTGGAAGTCAGTCTCATTGCGCTGTACAATGCCACTGCGGCCTTTGCTAGTAGACAAGATGCTTGGGACTGCCTCTTGCTGATTAACAAATCAGTGCCATTGAACAACTGTGTGGCAACAGATAGGAAATGTGAACTGACTAGAGGATGTTGAACAGGAAGGGCTTGTTAAGGTGTAGGGACAATGGTGATTTCTTACCTAATATGCATGAGGGGATTTGACAGGAGGATCGAAGTTGGGATTGGCTAGCTGCCTGGAACTTCTGTCCCAGTCTTCCAGACTGCAAATTCTTATCTCAAATGGAATGTTAATTTTTAGGCAACTCTTTCACATTATCAGTGCTTATTAGCAGACACTGGCAACACGATTGGTTAAGCTGCTATAACATAACAATCCATGTAACTTCTGTGATGCCTCATGAAGGAAGGATCATATATTTGCACTTAATCTCTTTATGGCTTTGTTTGACTGCTAAATTTATGGATTAATTTATGGAGCACACAATTAATTGAAAGCTGATATAAAACATTAGAAGCACTTATGATATATCATGTAGTACACTACATTGCGGTTTAGCCATATTTTGTACCCTGTTGTCATGTTTTATGGATATTTTATTACTATAAAGATATCTAAGGGTCTATTTATTGGTCTGTTTGGGATTACACAAAACCCCATCAGACGCAGTGTAAATCAATGAGACCACTTAAAAACATATAATAGATGGCAAGATACCAGGGAAATAGTATATAGCAGCACCGGATACGCTGAATTCCCTTTTTACACCAAACTTGGCTATCCTTCACAACACAACTAGAATAAAAGATCTCACTAAACACTGGAGAGGGTAGCTACTCATGGTCGTATCAGTCGCAAAACTGTGCATACTACGACAATAGAAGTCTAATAGCTCCCCAGACATAGGACTGGTACAAAGAGAGTGGGCATCATGCCAGAACATGAGACATATATACACATAGGAAGCAATTAACAAAGGTCAATTTACATGTGAGAAAATCTATGCAAGTAAATGAATTCTTACACTTTGTAGAAAATATACTACTTTTGGATATCCACTATTTAACAAGTGACAATTTATTACAAAGGACAGACTTATATGCCCCCTCCCCCTAAAACTGGGCGGTGGAAGCTAATGTATGAGTGAAAAGTTACTACCAGCAACTTTTCACACGTAGATGGGCTCTAAGTAGTCGGGGAAGAGATCTCCTTACAGGAAAGTAAATTGAAAAATTAAAATGTTTATAGAACTTTAAAAATAATTTTATACTCAATAATAGATTTAAATTAATGTATATATTTATTTTAAAAACAGAACAAACTAAAGAACACTAAAGCATAAACCTAATTTTGAAATATTTAATGATATTACATTCTTTGAAAGATTTATATGTAAAAAAAAACAGTAACATTTTTATATTTGTTATGTATTAACAATAATAAACTATATGTATGTAATGAATTTACATTAACTAAAAATAGCTACATGTATTTTAAAATTAAAATAGTTATTAAAAAAATAGTTGAAAAAATAATATATAATTTCTAATTGTATCTTTTTACATTAAATAAAATATATATGTATTTTTGAAGAGTAGAAATCAATTTATTTACAATGATTTCCTATGGTATTATATCTTAAGTCCCAACCTTAATCATTTTCCATGGGAGGGTCTTGCAGTACTGGTGGCTGGCCATGTGGGTACTGGACTCATTTCACGTCTGAGATGGAGTTCATTCACGTATGTATTGGTTCCTTTTTGCCTGACGTATCTTTAGAAGAGCAGTTTGTGAATAGCAATAGGCTTACTCTTTTGTTGCATGACCTAAACTAATGCCTAGCTCTCCCTTAACCCTTCGTTACTCTTCCCAACCTCCTCCTATTTAGTAGTAATTATGCTCCATTTTCCATTTGTCATTTTACTACAAAAACGTATCTGTGTGAGAAAACTACGCATTCAAAGCAGAGATCTTCTAACAGAAAAGATGGGGGGGGGGTGAGGTTGCCGCATGCAGGTTAGTGAGAAGCATTTGCAGTCCATGAGTAGTACAACAAAACTTATTTCAGAATGCAGTTTGAGACTTGGCCCCTTATTGACCAAGTGAGATGGTAGGTGGACGTGGGAATCAGTAATGCTGGGAAGGTAATACTCAAAGAGCACACAGAAGACCAATATTTAAAAGGACCCATAAGCGAGATCAATAGTTGATGTTAAATGGTAGGAGAAGGAGGCTCATGATATGTGAACTATATATGAACTCGATGTGTAATTTAGAAAGGGAAATCCTACATATGCTCTTTTGATGGTATATGTAAGAATAGATACGAATAGGATACCGGACATGTAATAATGCAATGGAATAGAGTTATAAAACATATAATAAACATTTCTCAGAAAACATATTAATTAGCTATGTTAGAAAATAAATAAATGAAGGCTTTCAAAAATATATAAATAGGGTCCAGGAATGGCTATAGGGGCTTCCAGCACCAATATAGGGACACATGCATCTGGGTGTGGTTGATTCTGGGGTAGGCTTGGGGGTCCATCAGGACAAAAGAGATCATTAACCTGAGGAACTGTGGCTGGTGGCCTCTGTTTTGAATTTGACGGATTCTGTCATAAGATGAAGAGACCTGCCCCGCTTCAACTGTGTCCTCAAATGCCTCCTAGTTTCTGGATTAGAACCAAATGTATTTTTTTATGGTTACTGGGCAGATATTTATAGCATTAACAGTATAGAAATACTTCCCTACATTCAAAGTAAATCACATCTGTACCATAGTTGTTATCTTCAAGGTTTAATTTAAAAGGATGAGATGGAGTCTAGAATTAAAAACATGAAGTGGATGTCTAGAATTATGTAACATCTATCCAGACGTTTACAAAACCAGACCAGTTTGAAAGAAATGTGGACTTCAAATAACATGTCTATGAGTCTGGCTGAATTAAAAAAGAGTAGAAGGGAGGCTATAAAGCCAGTCAAATGACTTTGATGAGGACTGATTTAATTTTACATACACCAACCAGCTTAACCTCTTGGATTTAATCTTTTGAATAGTGCTTAACTAAACACCAGCTTTTAGCTTCTTCTAAAATAAAAAACAGTCAAAGATGAGGAAAGCCATAGGTCAAAGCTTGTTAAATAAAACGATTCCCCAAAAGAGAGAGGGGTGATACTTGATCAGCAGAAGTATGTTGTGAATTATGTTTCTTTTGCTCCACCAAGATAAGTAGAAACCCTTCAAGTGCTTCTAAAACATTGATCTTGGCAGCTAGAAGATGTAATATGATTGATGTAGTATTCTGTGAAGCCTCAAAACCTGTAGCTGGTTTTTACTTTGTATTTCAACACAACAATCCTACAAAGGTTTGTGGAATTTTTAGTTAAAAAAAACCAGCTACTTCATTGTCAGCGCCAATGTTTTCCTTGCCCTTAACCGTAACGAAGAAAAGAAAACCATGGTTTATAGGTGATCTACTATTTCTCTTACACCTCAGATGTGAGGTTGTGTGAATGCAGCCATGCTTGCATCCAAATAAAATACATAGAGCCTTATACCTGGTTACTGCATGCACATGGTTGAAGGCAAATTTTAACTTTGCCTATCCATCAGTTTGGTTCCCACTTCTCTATGGAAAATGTACCCGGATGACCTTACTGAATCCTTCATCTACTCCCATCATCTAATACTACTGTTAAGACCACACCCAAGTTCAAATTGTAAATGTGGAGATTAATTATGGCAAATACGTTTGTCAGTAAAATTCAGATACTTCACCTTTGTGGGTGAGGAGTAGAGTTTGAATAGGCATAGTCCACGCCCTTCTTAAGGGAAGCAAAACCCATAAAAGAGTTTTACCAGTCACTCAAGCCTTTTTATCAGTCAGGGTTCTGATTTTCCGATTGATAGCTTTTAAAGAGATGTTATTATTCCATAAAGGAGAATACACTTTTAGCAAGTGTTCCTGTAGAGAGGCTGTGTGCAGGAGTCTTTCAATCCCACCCGGCTCTGCTCTCAGCAGATTCCATAACAGATTTTGAACGCAGTGCAAGTGCCCCCTGCCTGCTTGGCACTGCACCTATCCAGTGCTGGGAGATGAGGAGAGCTCCAATGTTATTAAGACTTGGGAGAACGCACAACAGACATTTTCCAGCTACTTTGTGTGGGCTTGCAACAGTTTTCACCTTTGTACACCAGCACTTTATGCCCGATTTGTAGAGGTGTTCTCATGCTCCTGTAATCTCAGACAAAGAGATAAGGCAAACTCACCATCTATCTTATTTCACTAGCTAAGAAGGCCACCAAATTAAAATTTAAAAAACCTTGCAGCTCCAGAGGCAAAGAAAGCGAAATGCAACAAGAAAGCTTTGGTCCTTCAATCGCAGGCCCTCACACTCTCAAAGGAAAAAGTGAGAGCCCTACCACGAAGGGAGATCTGCAACACCTGTACCTCAACAATAACGCTAAAGTATATTTAAATTAAGGAAAAACTTTCAAACAAATAGGTTGCATCAATCAGAACTTGGTGGTAGCGGAAAAAAACTGGACGATCTAGAGACATCAATACATTATTCCTATTGTCATCGCCCAGGAACGTTAAAAATGATAAAGTAGCACAGCAATATTTGCACCACCAGAGTTTAATTAGATAAAAGGTAATCTAAGGACTATGTAATGATCCTTTTCTCTAAAACGTTCTAATATATTTTTTCCCCACAGTACAGTGATCTACATATAGCCCTCAGAAGCAATTATAATGACAGCAGGGCAAACTGAAAACATTTAATAATGCCATTTCACACAAGCACTGGTGTGAAGTAACTTTGAGAATATTCTTCGGAGCATCTGGCATTGATCTTTATTTTTGCTGCCAAAACTAGTCATCGACTTTATCTGACAGGGATGGCATCCAATACTATGAATTTTCATTAGCTGTTGAGCACTAAGGTGAAGATATTGTCATGGTTTCCTCCTTCTTCTCCAGTCTTTGGACTTAAGCATTCCAAACGATGACAGCAATTTTGACTGTCTACACCAAAACGATAGGGGCCATAGCGACCTGAATCCTCACAAGTTAAGATTACGTACTAACTTGAACATGTTCCTACAGGCATGTGATGGGCACAAACCTTTATCATAAAATATACATGAAGTCTGTTTAAAACTGTTTCAGTGTTGCTCGAATCACAATTTGCGGATCTTTTAAGGTGAAATAACATTAGTAATGTCTCACCTTAGCAACCTTGCCAGTATCAACGTGAACTTCCTTCCTAGTCTTCTCTATGTGTTGTAACCTGTCTCTCTATTGATTCCACATGAGATTACCCATTGGACTAGGACTAAACTAATGAGCGTACTATGACAATATAAGAAATCTAGACTAAGTTAACCTTGCATGCCTTGCTCACTATACAAGACCTTTCTCCCATATAGAACTGGCTTCACAAAATTGGTGATAGGCAATGGATCACGACTGAACAGGACATTTGAGTGGCCTGGCCCCATGCGACAATCTGTGGATCCACATAACAGTAATAGCTGTTATTTAATTCTATTTTCAAGTCGGCCTCCATTTCTGGGACAAAGCTGGTTAGAAATTTAGTATCTCTAGATACCCAGGCACATTTACACTACTATTTCTCGTTCTCAAACGGACACCTTGTTCGGAGGTTCACAAAATGACATACACAGGTTATTTTCCACAAATTGTACAATGATGGGCTATCTAAAATGTTCAGACCATGCAAGAGGGTCTTCAAAGTAAGGGACTTGAATAGGCTCCAAGGTAAACAGCTTACACATTGGATTAACGGCCTGAAATTCAAACAAGGAAAGGCCAGGCATCTCAAGGAAACAAATCAACTGCTGTCACTGGCTATACTAGAAATGTTATTTCAAACATGTTCAGATCACCTTTAACAATAAATGCTGGGGGATGAAGAGAGCTCCAATGTTTCAAAGACTTGAAAGAATGCACAACAGACATTTTCCAGCTACTTTGTGTGGGCTCGCAACACTTTTTCACCTTTGTACACCAGCACTTTATGCCTGATTTGTAGAGGTGTTCTCATGCTCCTGTAATATCACACAAAGTGATACGGCAAACTCACCATCTAGCTTCTTTCACTAGCTAAAAAGGCCACCAAATAAAAATAAAAATAAAATTGCAGCTCGAACACCAGAGAGTGTCAGAGGCAACAAGAAAGCTTTGGTCACTAAATCGAAGACACTCACACTCACAAAGGAAGAAGTGAGAGGGAAATGAACAGAGACATGAAGAAGAACATAGGGACCTGGATGACTAAGTTCTCACAGAGTTACAACCATGAGATAATGCATCTGGTGGTCCCCTTTATGATAGAAAAGTTGTGATGAACTGGGGACAATGAGCCACATGTGGTGGTATTACCTTATTATAGCTATTTGGGAAAGAAATAATTTCCCATATCCAACACTTAACAATGTTCAATTCCATATGAGCCACGGATTCGCCTCCTGGGTGACTTGGACTCGAACAAAGTTTGCTTTCTCCACTCCAACAGTGATGTACCCATCACTCTCCTGCTGTCTGACTGACTGCTCTTGGAAAAACTCAACACTTACTTCTGCTAAGTAGTGGTGGAATTAAATTGGGAACATATGTTCTATGAAAACAATCTCATCTATCCCAAACTGTCAAAACAAATTTGATGGAACTTTGTCATGATTGGTTATGGTTAAGTCCTTCCTTTTAGGCTTCATCAACAATTCCCAGCATATGCATCGTCCTTTAGAAATATGGAACTGCGTTTTCCCTAGCCCTGTGTGTCCCAAGGACATCAAAGCACTGCCCAGACTCTCTAGTGAACTCACATTTTCATTTTACAGATAACCTGCACGGATGTGAGTTACTGAGAGTTTTCAAAAGGTCTTTTCCATTACCTTACCTTTATTAATGGGTGTCCCAATTTATTAATTTGATATTAATGTAACTCTAAATTGCTGTAAAGAAAACATAATGACATTTCACTTACTGTGAAAAAACGCAAATGATATCTCCTTCAGTCAATTCGTATGACAATCCTCCTGTGGAATAAAGCAAAGATGACAAAATTACTCCGTTTGCCGGGTTTAGCAGTCCATCACAGTCTAACCACCAACATTTCAGCACAATTGCATATTTTAGCAATATTCCGAAAATAGGTAATTAGCGTGTACATATGCACAGACACACATATCCCTGTAAAGCGAAACGCAGTTACCTAATTACAATGTGTCTTTTGCAAAAGTGTACTCAGGTCACCCACATTTTTTCAGTCTTTCTACATTTGAAAAAAGGAAGTTTATTAGGTTTTTAAAAAACATAAACTATCAAAAAAGAATTAATGGCAGAGACATTCAGTGAGTCAATTATATTAAGGTACAACATCAATCACATTAAAGATTCATGCTTCCCATCCCCAAGAAGTGGATAATATATGTATATCTACATCTAGAAAGGGGTTTCACAAGAACATATTGGGCTAGATTCGCAACCTTCATTTTTCAGTACTTAAAGAAGTACTAAAGTAGTATTACTTACTTCAAAATCTAGTTTGAAAACATAGGCGAGGGACCTCTGCCTCTCCTATCTTTTCTGTCCGGAGGTCTCCATCATATATGTGAAGATCCCCACACATGTAGGTATATGTTTTTGTAGTAAATGTGGGAGAGACAAGGGGGGAGTGGTGCAGCTGGAAAATCAGGAATACGTACTACTACTAAATGGGAGTGGTTAATTTAAATTTAAGGAGAGGCTTGGGATGAACAATAATACAAAACACATCCACATAGGAATAAGACAATTGTAATCCACCAAATATACTTCTAAAGTTACTTCATACCTAAAGGTGTCAAAACAGGAGTAACAGTACCCAAACAGTGCCTTGGAGTATGTCAAGCACCACACACTACCAGCCACGGGGACTGCACCACACTCTCCTAGAAATCAATGGCTGCAAGGAATCAAAATAAAACTCTGCAGGAACTAATACTACATTAATTAGAGTAGTTCAACATTTGATATGGACATACACATTTTAAGTTATAAAGATTATATTTTTTGCAATTAATAATAAACTTAAATTTAAAAATAAAATAAACTTTAAGAAAAGAAAACATTTTTAAATGTATTAAATATAAAACTTTCAGCCACGTTTACTAAATATTTTTTGTTTAAATGTCAGAGGGTGAGTATTTTCTTTTTAATGGTTAAGAAATTTGTTTTAATTTTAATTACTTTATTTAAATGATTTTACTACACATTTAATTTGACATGGTGATGGGCTGTTAAATTATACTATACATTAAAATATTTGTACTTATTTTCATTTTTTTTCTTTAAAAAATAAACTTTATTACATTTCCCTGTTCTTTCCATAGGGAGATCACTATGACTCTGGCAGAGGTCTCTGCCCTGGTGGTGGACTTGTTCGCCAAATAAGCAGAACGTAAAATACAGTCATAAAGTTGCAACTTTACGGTTGCAAATACAATTGTAGGAGGTTCCACTCCCTCATTGTAGAAGGAGAAAACATGTAAGTCTACACGTAGGTGTAGATATCCACTCAGAAATTAATTGTAACTAGGCATAAAGTGAAGTGTTGCACATGGGTGTAGAAGTAAAAATAGCCATGAGTAAATATACATGCACATAATTACCTTTGTGAATCAGGTCAAACATGTTTTGATCATTCAAACTTTTAAGCACAAAGTCTACATAATGTTGAGCAGTTTCTTGACCCACACGGGTAGCATTTTAATGGTAATCTATGCTTTATAAACCACTGAAAGTTGCTTCAAAATTAAGCCATTATGCTTTCTTTAAAGATTTTAGCAGACCAATCCTAAGTATTTTCATTTTATGTCTCCTAGCAATATAAAGTGGTGTCCAGGATAAACAGTCAAATAATAATCCAAGAATGAACATTAATTAACAATATCAAGTTTTCCACATCTTAGCGATCGCAATTTTCTGCTGGTCGATCAACAGAAAATCACAATCTTTGATTTAACTCTGTTAACTTTCAAATGTTAGACAGTACAGTAACACTGTAATAAGTTTGTAGAAAGCTATAAACTAGGTGAAATCAAGCTGAGTAGAGTGGTATAGAATTCCACCGGGAGTCCATCGGATCCTGGCGTCTTATTACATGCTAAATCCTTCAGGGCCCCTCTGATTTCATTCACAGTAATAGGTGTTGAAAGGTCTTTTCTATCTGCATGCTAACACTCTGGAAAGGAACACCTGATGCAGGAACTCTAGGAGCTCTTTGGGGTAGGGAGTAGGGTGTGCCGCATAGTAGTCCCGAAAGGCACTGTTAATCTCAAGCTGCGTGTTCCAGTCGGAGTATGCACCGTAGGAACTGGTGTGGGGGAGAGGTCTGGACATATCATACGCACCAATAGGGTACCCGATCAGTCAGCCTCTGCATGGACCTTCTGCATATATTGGAGATAGTCTACCACCCTGAGCCGTTCTAAGAGCTCCATATATAGTACCCTGGCCTCCTGTGAGCATCGTGCTGTATCAGTATTGTCTGACGCAGTCCTCTTGAGGGGCCCCAGTGAGTCCTCTACCTCTTGGAGCTCTAAGAGAATTGCCCTCCTGGCTCCTACGACGGATTGATTGCGTGCCCCGAATTACTACTTTAAATGCTATCCATTCTATAATGGGTTGAAGAGGCAGTCCCAGTATTAGTTGCAAAATAAGTGTCAACTGCGGTAGCCAGGGTGTCGCGGAAATTCCAACAACTTAGGCTGTAGCCCCCCGGTAGGAATTGGAGCTGGTAGTCGACCCCATGTTAGCGAAATCTCCAGGAGATTGTGATCCAATATGGTCCTGCCTAAATACGTGGCATGGATTATGCAAGGTTAAATGTGTGTTGGACATAGAAAGTGGTCTAATCTTGTATGCAGGGCATGTGGGTATGAATAAGGAGTATTCTCTCAAACCTTCATTACGACCCCTCTATACATCAATCCCCAGCCATCTACCCATTGTTGCAGGAGTAAGGCTTGACGGGTCGGTGCAGTACCAGCTAGCAGAGGTGTGTGACCAGTCAAGCGTAATATCCAATACTCCATTAAAATCCCCTTCCAGTACCCAAGAGTATGGTGCCCAATCTGCCAGTACCTCAGACAAAGTGTGTATAAAAGGTATCTTGATCTGTATTGGGGCATATATGCAGCCAAGTACTATAATGTCCCCATCATAGTCTGCCTCCCAAAACATAGCAACCCAGTGTATTCACCCTTGAGTCATGGTGCCCAAAACGCAGGCCAGCATGAACCCAAATTGCTGCCCCCCATGAATAGGCAGAGTAGGAAGTGCGGAGTAGTTGACCTCGCCAACGTTTGTGTAATTTGAAGGTCTCCATGGTAACCTAGTGGGTTCCCTGGAGAAAGGTAATATGGGCTTGGCGCTGGTGTAGTTAGGCTAATATCCAATGACTTTTTTGCATGGATCCCATACCCTGTACTTTCCACGTTACTAGATTATAATGTATCGTCACTGATGACATCTGTGAGACTGTGACCATAAACCTACCCTCAGGCGCAGCACGCTCTCAATCAATTTTCTCCCCCAAATGATAAAGATGACACAAACAAACTGCCAATATTTGTTCCAGCGATTGTGGGTCGTTCAACCTAACCTGAGGGAAACAAATTAACAATACAAACACAGAACCAGATGCACCTGCTACAGGGGTGCAAACAGCCAAACCAGTAAGACATGCTTTAGTAACTCAGCACAGTCCAAGAAGAGATCTAGGGCCATCCGGCCTCCTGGGCCCCGAACCAGCACCACGTAATGATAGGTAATAGTACAGTGCCATTGCGTGTTGCTTAACACAGTACGTCAGAAAGGAGAAAGCAACAGTGACAGTGGGCAACATTCAGTTTCAAACTTTGTGGACTAATGGTCATAGAAAGTCCAGGATGTATGTAGAATGAGGTGGAGCACAATAGCTATGTAGGGCTACATAGCATTTCTAGAACTTCATAAGATAATTATTCCTAGGTCCCTTACATAATTCATCTGCAGTCTGTGGAGTAACTCCTGGGAACAGTGCTATACTTCCTGATGTATCTGAGTCAGAGGCACTATTTTAGGAGGAGCTGGAGCTGATGAGGGGGTGCAGTGTCCTCAGGGTAGTCGCGAATCGCAAGCTGTCAGCTGTCCCTCCAGTACCGGTTGTGGGAAGGGGGTTCCACGCGCGACTCAGTCCGATGAATAGTAAAGTCTCTCCATCCTCTTGACCCTGCGTTTTGCCCTTAATGATGCTACATTTGGTCGTTCACACTCTTGAGAATCAGCGAAGTGATGGTCTAGCCAGTCCAGGGCCTGTTATGGGGTTTCATAAAAATGCAACTGTTGGTTTAGTAGTACTGTAAGTTCAGCTGGGAAGAGGAGGGCAAAGGTGAGGTCCGCAACTCAAAGCCACCTTTTGGCTTTTTGGAAGGAGCCCGTCAACGCTGGACAGTAATAGTAAAATCCGGGAAAAGAGAGACTCTCACGTTGTCCACCAAAATGGGTGCTCACTCTCTGGCCACTTGCAATAAGGCATCTCGATCTCGGTAATTAAGGATCTTGGCCACAAATGGTCTCGAGGGAGCACCAGGAATGGGTTGATTGGTAAGGACCTTATGGGCCATCTCCACTACAAACATGTCCAAGAGCTCTGTAGGAGCCACTGCAGTCCAAAACCATTCCTCCATGAACTGGGTTCTGCACGTTCCCTGCGCGCCTTCGTAAATCCCATAACACAAATATTATTGCACCGAGCCCTCCCCTCCGCATTCTCTGCTTTGTCCTGTAAGATACCCACTTGACGCTGCAGCTGGGCCACTTGTGTAGGTAGTCGATAAAACAAGCCTGCCTGCTGTTCCCCTAGTGCGCCACGTATGCCAGTTATTGATCGTTGTACCCTAGAGTACACGCGAAGGAGTTCCAAGGTGGTGAGCAAGGGAGGTCGGCGGGGCGAGGATGGCGGAGACACACATAGTCATCGGGGAGAAGGTCTAGCTCAGATCACTGCAGCCGGGGGTTCACGGACCACCAGGGTGCCAAACCAGTCTTGAGTGCCTCCACCAAAGAGAACCAGAGGGTCGCACCACCAGCCAATCAGGTCAACAGTTTACATAAACTGAAGGGGTTGGGGCACTCTACGGTGTCCACCAGCAGCCCTCCAATGACTGGGCCTCGGCTGTATACCTAGCCGGTGTCTAACCCCAGCAAGGCCTGCTCCTATACCGTATCCCACTGGGCACCTCCAGTGGCCTGTGTACTCGCACAGAGGGCCTCACTCAGTCCATGCAGTCCAGCTCTGCAGGTATTCACAGGCATAGGGCTGTTAGTCTGGTTCACCCAAGCCTGTGATGCAGGTGTACCCCCTCACCTCCTAATCAATGCGGAGGCCGGGCTCTGGGTTTGTGTAGTGCTGTCAGAATGTCACGCAAGGGCCCATCCCTGTGCCCAGCCCCAAGAGCAGGCACAGCGGCAGCAGCCCTCTCTGGGGAGCCCTTTGTTATGCCTTATCGTAGGATAGTCTAGGCCTCCCTGGGGTCAGGAGTATGCCGCATGCAAGAAAATGCTCACCTGGACCGGGAGCCCTCAGTTAACTCAGTCAGCCCTCGTACACGGCAGCCGGTGCGCTAGAAGGCAGACACTTCCTTACTCAGACCGTCAGGCGCACAAACATTCCTGCCTCTGCCATTGTCCTCAACCAGCCGTAGGGACATAGGTGACCAACACTTATAGTAGCTTTAAGTTTTTTTGGTAAGATTTATTAGCTTTCCTATACAGCAGTGCCAAAACCAAGCCACACCAAGATTCAAGAACGAATATTGTATTGTACTACCTTAATGACAGATAAGAAAATTAAAGACATCAGTGAGGCAAGTACATGCACTTGCCAACCATTGGCCTACACTACACTTATAAAGTTAGTCAGACCAATAAAAAAGCCCTTACAAACCTCTCCGGTAATCTGTACACTGGAGTTAAACTTTTTGAGCAAAAATTAGCCATGCTGCAATTATCAGTCTCACCACTATTAGAATGCATTTTATCGGTTACCAATCCACTAAGCTTCTTACAGTCTTACAGCTTGAGTGCTTCAGGCATCGCTCTTTCTCACTAGTCTGCCTCCGTGCCGCGGTGGTGTCAGGAGGGGCTAGAAATGCGTGACTAAGCATTTTAGTGCGGTGATGCAGTGCACCACACTAAAATGTGTTAGTCTAACGCCTGATGTGTGGTACTTGGCAGGACTGACATGCAGATAGGATATCCTGTGACACTTGCTGTGCCACTGCTACTCCTTAACTCCACCAGACCCTGAGGATTTCAACCTTGTCAACCCAAGTTAGTGGAGGCCTTAGCTCTAACTTGGTATCTTTGCAGGTTATGTGAAAGGAACAGCGATACCACCATTATCTGTCTGTTATTAGATCCGATTTCAGGTGGCTAGCGCAGATCCCGGTGTGGGGAAAATGTATCCCAACCTGCAGCTAAAATTAGCAAAGCATTAAATTCCAAGCGTGTCAATTTTATCAAGGATGCATTTAAATGCTGAATAAACAGAGGCAGTAGGGGATGGAGAATGATATACGATGGAAAATTCCTTTTAGAAGTACACACTGAAAGGACATATTTCATAGGAAGGCAGCTGAGCATGCTAGTGGAGAAATTTAAATACTGCAGTTCAGGAGTTCCTCCCAAAAACATCCTTATAATATATCGTATTGAAGGCTAGGACAACACCATTATAATCCACAAACTGGTCAGAGCTGGGGTGATGAGGTCATGCAAAGCAGACAGAAAGCCTGCTTAAGATCCCTCTAGTAAATGATTGGATGAATACAGATTTGTTGTTGGTCATTTACAATTTGTTCCAGCAATGTAGTCAGCTGGGGCTTTGTCAGGAGAGACATTAATAAGGTTTTAATTAAAATAGTAGGAAATAAATCCATACATATTGAGGGTTGCCTAAAACATTTGGATTACGGCAATATCACACTATAATCCTTCATGCAGTAACACGTATTCCTTCTTTTAACAAAATGGATTAGCTTTTGATATGGTGGTTCAAATGTTTTTTATAAGATGTTATTCGACTGAACCATTACTATAGTTACATCTGCAATATGTATCACACATATTTTCGTTGAGATTTCTCTATGTGGGTGAAAGAGCTCTTTTAGCTCTGGCTAATCATGTGATATGCAAAAAGATAACTAAATTCACTAAAGTAGGAAATGCAGTCAAGAACAAACAAGACCAGTGTAAACCACCACTTATTCAATTAGGACTAGGGCACACAAGAAAGAAATATAGCGACCAAATAGTAAACCAATATTTGCTCCCATACCACAAAACTTTCTGTAACAAATGTTAAGTGTAAATATAAGACAATAACAGTCTACATAAGTACCTGAATATAACTGATCATCTCAGGCCCATTTTCCTGTGCATCTTTTTCGCTCCCTTCCAATGTCGCTTCTCTCTCAAACATCTCTTCACTTAACTGCGTAGCCTCTCCCTTTAGATGGGTTACGTTGATATTCCTGACAGTTGCCACCTTCCTTTTTCTTTTAAGTGTCTTCAGGGTCTCTGTCTGGAATCCCCTTGATATCACCAATGTCTCTTCCTTAAACTGTTACAACTATTACAGTTAGCAGCCTTTTGGTTAACCTGTCCCCACCCCTAAAGACCAACTGCTAATCCTATGTTTGTGCAACAGAACACTTTTTTTCACCACTACATGTATCGGAAATTCTAAGGTAACAGGAACAAGGAAAACACATGATTGATCAAAGTGGATAAAAACAGACAAAACTTTTATCACTCATGTTTTATGTTTTGCTTTTCGCTCTTAATAGCATGGCATAAGACACTCTGGTATCACTATCTTATAAGGATGTGTTTGTAATGTAATGGTGTGGTATCATTGCATATTTTCTTAATTGTACCCAAGTACTACCATACAACCATACAAGTGTGCCCCGTTGATAAGTCACTGACAGGACCACCATTATTCCATTATATTAGGTCATTCTCTTTATTGGAAATCAATACAGTTCATGTATTGCTATCTAGAACTTAAGTTTGTCTTATGAAACAGTAACAAAAGGAACATTTAACCCGATTTTCCAGTCATATTAGGCACAGGTACAACTACAAAAAAAATCAATACTAACCTAAAAAGATCCAAGCACTGTCTTTATACTCCGCATGCCAGGAGACTTTGTCTTGCACTCCGAGTTCAGCTTCCCTTTGGTTCAGTTCATTAATCAACTTCACCTTTGTTAAGGGACTAGGGTGAAAAAAGGTAACAATGTAAAACAGCTCAGAAGAAGTCATTACAGGAGACATGTCATCCGCATGGATGCATTTGCAAGTGCAGCTGATTCTGTTAGCACTTGTACAAACAAATTACCTCTGGTTTAACAAGTAATCTAAAGAGCTAATTTAGCAAAAAACAGGCAGTAAAGCTAAGGGAACTGGCACATCCAGTCTACTGCTGGCAACTCAGGCTCATGATAACACAATCATTGGATAAGCTAGTACTTCTGGCATTGGTTGCCAGCCTTTTGGCTTTGTTAATTTGTCAATGTTTGTTCGGTTTCTCGTGGCTTTTGTAAAACTTTACAGTTTGGGGAGCTGGTTGGCCCTAGCCAAAAGAAAAAAGTAGTGGTTAAAAGCAAGTATTTTGTTTGGTCTCAAAAACCACACATTGCCATAATAGTTTGTGGCACTAAA
Organism: Triturus cristatus; assembly: GCF_964204655.1. Taxonomy (NCBI): domain Eukaryota; kingdom Metazoa; phylum Chordata; class Amphibia; order Caudata; family Salamandridae; genus Triturus; species Triturus cristatus. Next base: position 565,816,945 of record NC_140588.1, read on the forward strand.
TGGAACTAATTTGTGTGTGTATGTGTTCATTTTGAAAGAGCAGAAGGCCGTCACTCACAGTGAAGTTAACAATGGGTGAAATGGACTGCCCCATTGCTCCATGCTGCAGAGGACAGAAGAGAAATTTAAATGATGCAACAATAGACCAATGGAAAAGGAGGGCAGGTTGAAAACCCCTACAAATAAATATTTAGATAGAAGTTTAATACAATTAAATCAAAAAGGTTTGTTTGAGAACTGGCAGTGGTCCCTTGGACTACTGCCTTCTCCTTAACAAACATTTTTTTAAAGCTACAAAGGTGAAGGGATACCATGGAGAACATTTCCCTTTTGCAAATGGCTTACTACCCCAACTTGGGAGTTGTAAACTTTTAATGTTTTACAACCAGATTTCGATCACAAAACATTAATATATCTCCTAATAAAATGCTATATTGAAGGGACAGCTACAACTCAAACCTTACAAATAATTATTCCATATGGAGTCGCAAACCTGTTTTAGGAGTCAGCAATAATTTACCCAGTCCTAAAATGGGATTTCTGCATATTAAAAAAACTTGTTATGGTCACAAACAGTCAGAATTGCTGTTTGTTATAGTAAAAATGTTTAGTTCATCAGGCCCTAAATTTCCTCTGCTATACCTGCTGCTATAGACCTTAATAATCACATGGTGCACAAGCCAAATGAATTTAAGTGTGAAGAAGTTATCCTAAAAGAAAATACTATCTTCATGGAGAGTAGAATAAAAGACATTGCTGACAGAGGCATGATGCTTGGTCACAAGGTCGGTACAATAGCTGGTGAACAACCTGATTAAAAAGACTGCAGTATATATTAACACAATGGGGTGACCCTGTGTCCCTAGGAACCTGGGTATTTAACGTATAAAGAAAAATGGTTCCCTTGGGTAGAAACAATGCGTATTGTAGTTAGCCGTAGTTACTTCAGCATAACATATAATACATTTCTGAAAGCAAAAACATTTCTTGAACAAAAGGGGAAAGAGGAACAAGAACACAGAGAAAGGATTTTCATTGATTTATGTATCAGAATTGATAACATTCGATAAACAGAAACACATTATATGTTATGCTGAAGTAACTACGGCTAACTACAATACGCATTGTTTCTACCCAAGGGAACCATTAAAAAGACTGCAGGGCAAAATACCGAGGGAATTGTGTGAGGCGGTAGCAACTCTGATTTCTGGACCTAAAAGAGGGATGGTACTCCATGGTACTCCGACTAGCTTCGTAAATATAAATCTTCTTGTAAGCTGTTGGAGCGCTGGTGGAGGTCATCCTATTCTATTGACACAAAACTTAAATATAAACTGGCCATCAAAGAATACCGTAGGAAAATAATTGAGCATAAAAAACGTTACCTGGAGGAGAAAATTAATAGAGCGCATGGCTCGGCCAGGGAAATTTTTAACACAGTGAAGACTTTCACAGATCCCTTGGCTCTTAAACAGTGTCTTCCAGTCTCTCAGGCCCTTTGCTCCCGCCTCTCTGACTTCTTTGAAGACAAGATCGCGAAGATCTATGACACCTTCCCCAAGAATAATGATCTAGGGAGTGATACGCCTTTACCTGACCGCATCGAGACTTCTTCCACCTTTTCAGACTTTGAGGCAATCTCACTGGAACACTCACTGATGGAACTGTCTAGATGCCGCTCCGGCTCACCACTTGACCCTTGGCCAGCCAAGCAATATAAATTATTGGCCTCTTTTCTTAATCCCTTCCTCAACTACATCTGAAATGACTCGCTCAAAACCGGAATTTTCCCGGAGTCCTGGAAACATGCCCAACTGGTCCCGATTTTAAAGAAAGCTAATACAGATCCTAATGAGCCGGTGAACTATCGACCCATTTCTCTGCTCCCAGCCCCTGCCAAGGTCCTTGAAAAGCTAGCGCAACAACAACTGGCTGGTTTTCTGGAATCCCACGGCCTACTTCATGAATCCCAACATGGTTTTAGAAAGTGCCATAGCACTGAGTCTGCCCTTATAGAAATGGCCGACTCTGTGCGGTGGAAACTGGATGGGGGTTCCAGAGCGGTGCTGCTCGACTTGTCGGCAGCATTCGACACCGTCTCTCACCCCATCCTGATTGACCGTCTTCGGTCGAAGGGAATTCAGGGGAAGGCCCTGGAGTGGCTGACCTCTTTTTTGTCTAATCGCACCCAGGCAGTCTATACTCACCCTTTTACCTCTGTTAGCCGTACCCTGAAATGGGGTGTCCCTCAAGGCTCGGCTTTGAGCCCACTATTGTTCAATGTCTATTTTTCTCCTCTGGCTGAACTCATTGCTAGGTCGGGCATCATAGCTACTTCCTATGCAGATGATATTCAGCTGCTTTTCTCCTATGAGAGTGCCATGCAGACTACTTTTGATCCTCTGAAGGATTGTCTGCGGGACATTTCAAAATGGATGGACCATAACTGCCTCCGCATGAATGCGGCGAAAACGGAGGTTCTCTTTTTCCATCAACCCTCCCCTCTTGATGCAACTCTCTGGTGGCCACAGGAACTTAGCCTTCCCCCTGTCCCTAAGGACTCTGTAAAAAATCTAGGGGTCAAGTGGGACTCAAATCTTTCTTTTAGCAACCAAATACAGCCGCTTGTTTTTCCAAGATCAGGATGATTAGGAAATTCATCACCTATCTCCCTAGTGACACCAGGAAAACCATAGTCCAGGCATTGATTACATCTCACCTGGACTATGCGAACGGCCTGTATTTAGGGTTGCCCGCGGGCCTCCTACATCGGCTCTAGACAGTCCAGAATTCAGCTGTTCGGCTGGTCTGTGGGGTTTCCCTACACACCCATATTTCGCCACATCGCAGAGCATTACATTGTCTACCAATCCATCAAAGAGCTGCATTCAAAGCCATGACCTTAGCCCATCGAGCAACTAGGGGTAGGGGATCGGCCTACCTCTCTGTTAGTATCCGTCCTTACTGTAACTCTCGGAACCTCCGTTCCAACTCCCAACATCTGCTTTCCATACCAAGATTCAGGAAAGCACGTTCTGGAGGTAAAACCTTCTAGGTCTGTGCCACAACTCTCTGGAACGAACTCCCGATCGCAATTAGGATAATCCAGGAAGAATTACCCTTCCGTAAGGCACTAAAAACTTTTCTCTTTTGTTAACCCCCCCAGGACTATCACTCTGCTTTCACTCAGAAGCGCCGGGACACCCCGTTGGGGTACCTGCGCGCTATATAAAATACAAAAAAAATAAATAAAAAAAATAATGAAGTCGCAAGGTCATAAGTTGTCCAAAGGTTTCCAAAATTGTTGAAATTGAGCAGTTGGAACAAAGCATCAATACTCCGCTGCTATCGCAGTGGTAAGCGGTAAAATGAAGGATGGAATCTTCACAGTTAAATATAGTGATCGCACTGTACAGCTGGTTGAGCTGAAAGCTCTAATTCTGGCATTAGAAAATATGGATTTAGAATACCCCACACTTATAGTGTGTGATTCGTAGTATTGTGTCCAGTCTTACAATTATTATTTACACTATTGGGGCCAGAACGGATTCAGAGAATCTAAAGAGTATACTATCAAGCACAAGTTGCTTTGCGGAAAGGTGGCAAATCTCAAAGCAAGCTTGCCATGGGCTCATTTTATCCACAAATTGAGCTACCAACATGTAGGAATACACGTTGCAGGTAATTAATTGGCTTATGAAGACGCAAAGGCAGAGGTGCAAACTGCTGGCATTGCTGCCATAAATCGTTCCCATGCGATGGTAGATGAATAAATCCTTGTGGTTCATATCCAGCAAAATACGCCTACCTATTGAGTGAGCAAAACATTGTTTGCTCGTATTTCCGGAGTGGGGGATAGAGTATTTCCAAATTCAGATCGCAGACCAGAGTTGATCATGGCAGCTCATGAAGGGTTAGCCTCTTCCCATGCAGGTGTGGCGGCTACAGTTTCACTGCTACAACAGTGTGACTGGTAGCCAGGGCTATATAAACACTATGACTTTGAATGTGACGTCTGTCAACAAATAAAGGTTTCTACAACAGCACACCCACAACAGACACCACTATTGATTTCTAACAAGCCTTTCTAGACCACTATGGACTGTTAAACAGTGATGGTTCCTTTAAATACATTCTGTTATTATGTGCCAAATCAGAGAGATGTTTTCTCACAATGTAAGCTTCTTAAACATAAATACATTCTTTTAAGAGTGAATTCATGTTCTTGATTCATTTTTTTGTTTGAATATCTTTATTAGTATATTTTCATTCTCTGACGATACATCCATTGTCAAACATGAATAGGCATCACTTACAATATGACAACTCTTGTTCTATGACACTGTGCAGAAAAAGCGGCGTATGTCCTTCTCATGATCTTGGTGTCATCGGTGTCTACAGTGTGTGGATGCCTATCCAGTTGCTTATCGTCTTGGGCACTTACGGCCCGGCCCGCACATTCTGTCATCTCCAATCTAACGCCAGGATTAACATGTTCAGTATGCCTACTCCAAACAGTAGTCCATAGTGCGACAGAAGCAAGAAATTAGCAATATAAATAAAAAGGTAAGCAACACTTATGTGAGAATGTTATTCACTGCGGAACTCAACTCTTGAAATATACCTTAGAACTTGCCCCAAATATACAGATCCGTATATGTGTATGAGTGTTGCATCTATGCACTAGATATCTCTTTTCTCTTTTTTTTTTATAACATTGCAACCAAATTCGTTTATCAACCAATAATGAATCGAAACAAACAAAAGATGTGTATGTGCTGGGAGAACACGTGTCCATTACCTAGTATGCCTTGTTTGGTGCTGCCATGTCTAGAATAATGTGTCACTATTGAGCGCGGGCTACTACTACCATTACCTATACGGGAATGTGGTCGCCAGGGTGCTTCTGCTTCCTTTCAATATCTTCAAGGAATGGAATGCGGGGCCTTGCCTGATCCAACCACTGTGGGTGGGATAGTACACAGGTGCAGCACATCATCTACTCTCTGGTGATATCTCAGGTGTTAGGTCCCCGCTTCATGTTCTTGATTCATATGCCTACCTACGAGAGGAGTCCTAGACTTGAAGCTGTCCACCTGCCCCTAAATCTTTTGCCTCCAATTCCATCCTCAATCTACCTCAAACACTAAAAGAACAAATAATAAAAGAATACGGAACCTGCCCAGCCCAGTTCTTCTCTGACAGGACAATCAATCGTTATACTATGCCGACATCCACGGTACTAGAGCTCCACCTAATGACCAAATCATAAATGACTACCTACTTAAACCTAGGAGCCACTGAACTGTAGACTTCCCTCTTCTTCTGGCTGGCCCACTGTCACCCCATTGCCCCTTATTTTAGAGTCTTCCCCTGCCCGATGCATAGCATTCAGACATCCCTGTGGAAAACCGCTAATTAAGACCCTCTACTGAAGGCTCCCTCCACATGCCCCCTTAGCGAGGAAGATGACAAGAAATACACAACACCACCAGACTGTCACAGAACCCCCCACCCCTACACCTCTCAACAACCTGAAACCCCACGGCCCACATTCCTTCTTCATCACCTACCCCCCAACCTCTCAACTAACGCCAACAAAATCTTTAAGTGCAGATTACTGAAGCAACAACCTGAAAACCTCAGAGCAGATCTCTACCATAACACTTCCAATTTACACTATCCACCAGGCTAAATGGAGAAATAACCTAGCAAGCCACCTACGAGTTACTAATGCCACCAACATCCCCTACGGCCAAACATTGCCGATCTCCAACTCACCTGCCTTAAAAGTCAACACCACAACAAAATTTTACTGAAATGGCAAAGCCATGGTCCAAGCCAAAGACATCAACTTGCACCAATTTGAACACATCTTCCTTAGGCTACGCAACTTAATTTCTAGTCCCTCTAACTATCCAACCACTACCCAACCTGCTCCCCAGAACTCACTGCAAGGAATAGCACTCACGAAACGTACCAGAAGCTCACACTCACTGCACACCTCAGACCTACACTCCACCCTTACGCCATGTGCCCCCACATCCTCTACCCCTATTTTTCACGACTCCAACTCCTCCCTCAAGTCACAGCTCCCTATTTCCTCCCTCATCCCACACAATGCACTAACCCTAAATTACCCACCCCAATATACGCTTAACCACGACCAAAACCATAGCCAAAAAACCACAAGGACGCTCGCTAAATGCACAGCCTGCATAGTCCACTTAATGGAAGACACTTGTGGCACCACAACACGCAGTCCAACTATCCCACAACCCCTCAGCCCCGACCAACACCTCAAGCTAACCTGCTCCCTACTTTCCCCCCTCTCTCTACCCTGAACCAAGTGTCGGCAGCCAAATTGACCGAATGTCTAACACGTGGAAAAACATCTTGAGTCTCTCATACCACAGAACCCTGTGCCCACTATTTCTATAATGGAAAGCCTAACCCACCTTCAAAGCCAATTCAGCATAATTATTCAGGGCATACACAAAATCCTAATCAACACCAAAACCTTCTCTATCCCCACCAAACATTCACAACTCCCCTCACAAAAACATCAGTGAGCCCTCTCAGCTACCCAGTTTCCAACCAAACAGCTGGCGCACCACCCCTCTTAATAACCACATCACAGGCCAAAAAAAGCGAGACCTAAGATGTCCTTGAGAGAGGCAATTAATCTAGCCAAAAAATACAACCTTAGAACAGACCAGTCCCCCCCCCCCCAACTCTAACATCCAGGTGATCACCGGAATTGGCAGAGACATCAACACACCTAGGATTATAAAGCCACCATCAAAACGCACCGCAATAACTTTGGCTCCCACCTCCCAAAATCACACTACCAGCTGCAAGGTAAACTGAATGCTGGAAAACTGTAGATCAGCAAATAAAACATGCAACAGAGTTGGCTGATGCCATACTGAACTATGACATTGCGTTCGTCACCGAAACGTGGCTCAATGAATCATCCTATCCAATCCTTGACCTCCTGTCCCCCCATGTTTCTCCATCAATAAAAAGGACAGATTAGACCATTGCGACGGTGGCATAGCCATCATACATAAGAATAGTATCAAAATGGCTGAAACTAAAACCTTCTCCTATTCAACATTCGAATACCTCAGCACCAACCTAACACAAACAGATAGCAAAGTAACAAAATGCCATCTGGATTACAACCCGCCAGGAAACACGCCCACGTTCGGGGAACAACTGTCTGACCTACTAATACACTGCTCCCTCCCTAACTCAACAACATTATCCTAGGTTACTTCAATCTCCACTTGAATAACGAGAAGGCACATTAATACAGTCATTAAATGAACTCCTAGTCAGCAAAGATCTTACCCAACACTGAAAGGAACAAACCCACAACAAAAGCTCTACCTTAGATGCTATCATAGTCGAACACGAGGCTTTGGGTGACGCTGGGACAGATGGTCGCTAAGCGGAATATAGCTAGACACTGGGGAGCGACAATGCCGCCAAAGATTAACACCTGGAAAAAGGACATGGACTGGTGTATGGCAAGGGAGAAATCGGTCTATGTGGCCCGTGGCTGTCCTCGAAAATGGATACAGCTCTGAACTAAATGGAATGTGTACCGGGGAAATGTGTGTGAGCCCCCATATGTCCCCTCCATGGACGAACGATTAACGCTTTGCAGTCCAAGAAATGTGACAGCGTAGCAGATGGAGTTAATATCAGAAACGATGTTATAACCTGTGACAGATAATGTACCTTGCTAAGTGAAATGATAGTTTGTATGACATGACCTTTTATTTGTTCAATAAAAAGATTTGACAAAAATAACTACAGTGTGACAACCTGACCAAATTCTTCAATGAGAAAATCACCAAAATCGAGATCTCCCTAGATTATCACCCACAGACTCAACCCAGCAACTCTTCGCCCAAAACGGAGATAAACCCAACCCTAGTTCACTCCACAATCCCCAAAACTGAGACTCCACCCCCATTAACCACCAAAAGAATTCAATACCCAAAACCCTCCTCTACACCCAAGAGTTGGAAGGAATTCAAACCTCGCACAGTAGAGAACATCTCCATGGTAATTGACAAATAGAAACCCTCCTTCCTCTACGCAAACCCACTACCTGCTTCGCTGGCTAAAAGCTTTAACCTCTATGGACCATGATTATTAACAACTCCTTAAACAACGGGCTGATGCCCGACTGCCTTAAACAAGGCAAAGTCACCCCCTGCTAAAATAAAAACAACAATGCAGACCTGAGCGATCACAAGAACTTTAGATCCATCACCAACCTTCCATTCCTAGCACAAATTCTCGGGAAATGTGTTCTCTCCCAAATCAACCAACACCTGGACTCCAACAACCTACTCTACTCAAACCAGTCAGGTTTCAGGAAGCGATGCAGCACTGAAACAGCTATACTGAATATAAGAGATGACATTCACAACTCCCTTAACTGAAACAGATGCTGCCTGCTCGTCTTCCTAGACCTATGGGCAGATTTTGATACAGTTGATCACAAGTTACTTTTGGATGCCCTACAAAAGCGCATCAGAGCTGATGGCACTGTTCTGAAATGGTTCTCTTCATTTCTACATAACCGATCTCAACTCATAAAAATCAATTAATCCATGTCCGACATCTCACCCATAACCCAAGGTGTCCCGCAAGGTTCAGTCATATCTCCCACACTCTTCAACTTGTACATGGAACTCCTCACTACCATTCTAAAACAAGCAAGTATCTCCAATTACCTCTATGCCAATGACAACCAGCTCTACCTCTCTTAACTACATTCACCAACTTAACTCCACACTCTTTAAAGTACAAAATTGGCTGTCACACAACCACCTCAAATTCAACCAAGAATAAAATGAAATTCTTGTCTTCGCCAATCACGAGCAACCCCCACAGATCCAAGCATAGATAAATAACCTGGACTCCCGATACTGCAAGCTTACTCTAGCTGACTCAGCTAAATCTCTGGGGCTCTCGCTGGACTCAAGACTAAACAGGAGCTCTCACATAAGCTCCACTGCAAAGGGTGCTTTCTACAGCTTAAAACTCCTCAGCAAAATCAAGCCTTTCCTACCTCCTAATGACCTAAAAACCGCAACGCATGCTAGACTATGAAAATGTCACACTCACTGGAGCAGCCAAAATGTACATAGCCCCCATGAGAGCCAACCTTAACACAGCAGAAAGAATGGTCACAGGAAACAAGAAACAAGACCACATCACCCTCGCGCTGCAAAACTTAAAGTGGCTACAAATCGAAGCACGCTGCTTTTCAAAATGGCCTGTCTCACCTGTAAAGCCCCTACACACTGGCTAACCAGGTTACCTTGCAGCCAAACTCACTAAAGCAGGACAATCATGAAACCTAAGAAGCTCCAACACGCTCCTTCTCATCCTCCCCAAAAGACACACAAAAAGCCCTTTCCTGCTCTTTCTCAGGCAACGCCCCTGAAATCTGTCATTCTCTCCCAATACATATGAGAACTAACTCCTCTTTCAAGAACTTCAAGAGACAACTAAAATATTTTGTCCTCAACCGACATCTCTAACCCTCTGGACAATAGTTGCTTTATGTCACCTTGTAAACCCTTACTAATGACGGTTACCACTACCGCAAAGCTTCTCTTACATCCGATTCTCAACTCCTCAAATCGAACTTCTATACTCTGCCTGAACATGTCTAGCCCTGAAACTGAACCTTACCTGCATTAAATTGGATTGATAACTATCTAGAATTTATGTTCATTAGTGTACTGTGACTGTCTATGATGCTGTCGTGTATGTTTCTGTAAAGTGCTCGGATACCCCTTGGGTCGTGTCAACGCTATATAAAACTCCTAAAATAAATACAAATAAAATACAAGCATTTACAATGCAATGGTCTCGGCAATATTATAGGTAGAGCTATTGGTATTGCTCATTTTTTTATCCCTAAATAAATGGCATTGTCATTTCTATTGGCATTATACCTGTATGTCCAATACATTTTAGTTGACTGATGAATTAGATATCATCATAGAAGAAAGATAGCGCCAAGTGTCCAGTAATGACCAAAGGCTACCTCTGCATTTCCAGAACTGCTGAATGGAAACATACACAATAATCCTGATCAGTTTAACGCTTGTTGTAGCGGAGAGTGCTGGGAGGAGTCAATGATGTGAAACTAGTCAGATACTAGTAATGAAGAAATAAGTGTACAACAGGCCAACACTTACTTTGGTACAATGTTGTGCAGATGAACGGACTCCTATAAATGTTGTATTGTTGATTTAAGAATTGCTGCAAAGCAAATAAACCAAAGCCATTAAGTGGAGAAAGAATGTGAAAAGCCACTTGTATAATGTAATATGATCACAGGCATTCATAATCCCTGCTATTTTCGAATTGACACTGTCGTGTTTGATTATATATGCGTCTAGTTCTCAAGCAAAACGGGGGAGAAATGGGGGGGGGAGGGAGACAATGATATTTTGCAAATGTCTTGTATAATAAACCGACATTTAGGACAAATATAGGCCATTTATGCAATATAGTGCACTCACAGGCATCGCGGTCACTGCCAATTAGGTGTTAAAACTGGCAGGATTTAGTATATCGGCATGTGGCTCATGTTATTTAACTCGTGCCTTGTAACATAAATAAACGAAAATATAGACCAAAAATGTAAAGATTACAGCTTGATCACACGAGTTAAACCGAAAAATGTAAATGGAAAAATAAATCGAAATGTGATTAGTGATGATATGGGAGAATAATGCATCAGCAGTAATAGGTAAATCTGTTTGCGAAGCTGGCAGGTTGCCACGTACACCTATTAACAGCTAAAGAGGGTCAAATGGCGCGTACTTACTTTTCAGCCGATTTCAGGACACCGGATGTGGGGTTCCTACTTTTCTTGATTACGTTCGGCAACTGAAACCAGTGTGTGCCGGTTGCGTTGTTTTAACCTGCAGCTGATGTGTCACGTGGTAAAGATTATCCTATCATCCGCGTCCTACATGTTTGCATGCACGACGATAAACAATATTTAATTTTGATATCTAGTGCTACTATGTAAAGCAATCAGTGGTGTCTCCACATTTCTAATATGAAAAGTGGTATCGCTCCCTTCATAGGAAAGCATACATGTCGATATTTTTCGCCACCTCTTCTTTTGTGCTTGACGCCGTGGGTGCCTTGGGTGAGAGAGTGGGGGAAGGAAGGGGCTGAGCAGCGCCACGTCCCCTTACCGAAGAGAAGGATATTGACCTCAGCAGGAAGAACGGATATTGACTTCAGAAGAGACGTTGTGTCGATAGACCCCCGCCATTTCTCTGCTCACGGCCAGACGACAACAAAAAAATGGCAGATGGAAGCTTCGAAATTTTTTCGGATTCGGGGGCGTGTTCCTGCTGTTCTAAAAGGGCGTGGCTAAAAAGTGGAAAGAACAGCAAGGAACACGCCCCCGAATCTGAAAAAGATGGAGCCTATTTGGAGGGACGGCTCTCTCCTCCAATGGCTGGCCTCCGTTTAGGAAGCCAGCCAATGGAGGAGAAGCAAAAAGAGAGGCGGGCTAAATAGCCACTCTAGAAAACATTAAATCTCCGACTTCCGGTTCTGCCTTCGGCAGACCGGTAGTCCTCGACCTAAAAAATAAAGTATGTGTATGGCCACAGCGATCGGCTGATGCTAAAATGGTTATGAAAGATTTGCAAGTCTTCATCGGGACATATGCAGTAGCTGCTGCATTACATTCAGACCAGGGCCCAGATTTTGCCTCTAAGGATTACCAGGATACCATTGGACTTTGGGTGTAGCTGTGCACTATTCCTCCCCCTATCATCCTGAGGGAAATGCAACAGTGGAGAGGAAAAACTGCGTCTTTAACAGCTAGAGCATTAGGTTCAGGTTGTAGCTATATACACTACCGGTATGGGGACAGAGAGCTTTAAACAATCTGCCTAGAAGATCCTTGGGTGGTAGGACTCCCTAAAAAAACCTATTTGGAGTCCAGATGTGGGTCCCGGACCTCGACAATCCTAGCACAATGGCGGAAGAGACACCTTTTAATATCAATTAATGTTTGGCTATGGGGGTGCGGCTTATCTGCAGATCATGGCGGACGCATGAGCCAAGAGCTCCGCATCAGCCCACACATAATCCTCACAAATCTGGCAGCCGGGGCGGGTTGAACAGCCTACAGCTGCCCCTCTGACATTCGTATGCTGTGAGGCGTGTCCTGACGGAGCTCGGAGCCCATCAATGACCCTGGCTGAGCACAGCGACTTGTGGCTTGAATCAAGCTGCGGAAAGACAAAGTAATGGCGGCCATAAGGAACGCTGAGAGCTCCGAGCGCCTCTCCATGTGTGAGGCCAGGCCCTAGATGGGTGATTGCAGTCGCCCCTGTGCTGCGATGAGAACCCTGCGGAACAGCAGCAGGAGGCGAGGCGTGAGCGGGGTGAGGGCTACGAGACTGGAGAGAGCTCTGGACATTGCCGGCGAGATACGGCGGGCCCCCCTCACTGTCTCTCAGCCTGAAGTGCGCAGCGAATGGTGTGCGGCCTGGTGGACCTTCGGAACTGCGGCAGCCTGCATGGAGCTGGATTGCTGCCTAAGCCCACGGCGTGAACTGGCTGCCCCGGTTGGATTATGACTGACCCTAAGTCCCCGACCGGAGAACGACGCATCGGCGTCTGGAGCACACAAGAGGGCCTAAGGGGGTGGCGGCTGACCGAGCCCCCGCGAGTTGTGCTTGGCATTGCGGTGGCCCCCTCTGACATCGGCTGAGGTCGTTGCCAGGCTGGGTGGCAAGAGAAGAGTAGCGATGGGAGAGGCAGACCGGAGCTGTGTTGTTGCAACCACCAGCGTGCCTGAGCACTGGTCTGACCTGGAGGCTCTGCTGCACAGTCCTGAGTCCCATCAATGCCGGTGCCTGTGGGGAGTTGGAGCTGCAGCCCTATGGTGCTCCTGACCATCACTGGCAGGACGCAGGTGGGGCCTCTCCCTGATACACTTTGCAGCTGAGAGCGAGGTGTGACTGACTCTGGGTGAGTGTTCGCTGCTTCCTTTAACATATTGAGGCGCACCCTATGGACACACAGCGGGAGATGCAGCGGCGAGCTCTGCGCACAGGGCGGATGCCGTGGCCCTGAAGTGCACTTGTTTCTCATTGGGGCGCCACTAGTTGTGCCCCCCTTTGAAGGGCCGAACGGCTGTGGAGCGGTAGCTTGCCGCTGGGGCATTCTCACCGGAGCTGTACTGATCCCTGGGACTGGGGTGGTGCCTGAGCGCCCTGAGAGAGAGTTGGCTAAGCTGGCAGCCCCGGCTGGAGGCAGTGTCCCAGAACCTGGGGCTCTTTCTGTGGGCCTGGGGTCGAGTTGCATAGCCCGCCCTCTAAGAACTAGGCCTGGAAGAAGAGCTGGATGCTGTGGAGGTCCCCCCTACCCTGGACTGTGGCCGCTACAGTTTACTATGACGGGGACACGGTGAGCCAGGCGTGACTGACTGGGGCAGCACTTCGGGGCACGCCGAATACAACGGCGACTACCGGTGAGGTGAGACAGCAACTCAGATACACCATTCTGGAGGGTTGTGGAGTGAGCTGAGTGGCGGTGAACCTTGCGCCCCTTGCTGTCCTCCGCCTACGGGGTGCCCTAGACTCTCCACGTATCAGCTGAGGGGGCATAATCTCGTGCCAGGGAGACACTGGCATCATGGGCAAAACTAAGGGGCGCCAGACAGGGGCTCTTCAAGACCCAGAAGATAGTACCCAGGAACAGTCGCAATCGACCCCGGAGGATCCGGTACAACAACAATTCAGTAAAATACTGGAGGCCATAGCGGACACGAAAGCTACCCTCCATCAAGACATTAGTACTGCTGAGGTGGGGCTCGGCCAACTGCAAAAAGAACATAAGAGATTGTCGGAGAGGGTTAAAGAGACTGAGTCTAATGTTGCGGAACTTGCGCACACACAGAAGGCGTTGGAGCAGCAGATGGGGACCCTTACAGAAAGGGTGTGCCTGTTAGAACGTAGGGCGGAGGATGCCGAGGGGCGTAACAGGAGGAATAACATCAGGGTCCAGGGCCTGCCGGAAGGGACGGAGGTAGTGATATGGTATCCTTCTTGGAACGATGGCTCTGGACTGTAGTGGCACCAGAAGGTCTGTTCACCTTTTACACGCTGGAGAGGGCCCATAGGGTACCGGCTAAGCCGTTAGCTCCAGGGAGGCTTCCGCTGCCTGTAGTGGCCCGACTGCTCCACTTCCGGGACAGAGACCTCCTCCTGCAAAAGGCAAGAGCGGAGCCCCTTCACTATCGACAACAGTAAGGTCTCCCTCTTCCCGGACTATACATTGGAAGTGTGGAGGAAATGGGCCTCATATCTAGAAATCAAGAAGGCATTAAGAAAAGAAGGCCTTCAGTACTCCCTGATGTTTCCGGCTAGACTGTGCATAATGCTGTTGGGCGCACTCACTACTTTGACTGTCCTAAAGAAGCCTGGGACTGGCTGGAGACATACAAGTGCGAGACTCCATGGAACAAAGGCCCCGGAGCAGAAGGCCATGGAGCTTGGGAAACGTCCGAGGCACCAATCTAGTAGGTGAACCTCGAAGAAACCGTCCTCCTCACAGACGGAGAAGAAGAGGGCGGAAGCGCTGCAGGTTGTGGCAGCACTCATGCGGAGTCGGAGCCCGGCCCTAGAGGCACGGGCAGGCTCCTCAAGAGAGACCGAAGACAATGAAACAGACACTTCCCACAGCGACAGTGTAAAGATGCCAGTGGTGACGCCTAACACCGCGGACAATATTATTTGATGTAATTGGTAAGGTACGGAGATCTTGATATTATGTGGGCGCTGCTGTGTAGTTGGCTACTCCAGGCCTGAGCTGCCTTCTCATATGTGGGGCTGGTGCGCTCTACTTGGTGTGAGCGTCCTGTTCTAAACCTTCCTGGCTCTCCCCCACTGACTGCTGTACTAGGTTAGGGCCTCATTTAGTATTAACTGTTTCACATGATGTTTGGGCGGCTGACCGTTGTCAGACTGCCCTGGGGTTGGGGAGTTGACCATCACAAGGGTCCCTTTGTTTGCTTCTTGACGATTGCAGAGGGGTGGGTTGGCGCAAGACTGAGGAGGGTGGCGGGGAGCTTCCCTCTGTGGGCTGCTTGGTGCTACCCAACACGAATGGCAGAAACACGTAGTGTAATTCGGTTCCTCACATGGAACATTAGAGGAATGGGGTTGATGGCAAAGCTTAAACAAACCAAAGAGAATCCGCAAGTCTAACTCAGCATCGACAAGCTCACGAGCACATACAGTACAGGTTTATGTGTCCCTCTTAAACCTGAGGGGAGTCCTTTATCGAGGACGGAATCCCATCACCCACCGAAGTGGCATGCTTCATCATCTGGGATCTCCTCGTGGTTGCAAAACCTAGTGCAACCAAGGGCTACAACCCCCTCCCTGGTAGGGAGGAGCTCAGGGATGTTTTCAGTTTTTTCGGACTATTGCAGTTATTTGTTCTAAGATGCACACGCACTGGTTTTATATTTGACACCAGGATAGATCGAATTAAAGGTGTTTTTCTTCCTTGTAGCCAATTTTAAATCACTTTTCACTTTATCACTGCACGCGCTGCAACCATTACCCAAAAAAACCATCCATATTGCTTTGCTTCTAGTGGATTCTAGTAGATCCTTGTCTTGATCACTGAAAACATCCCTTGTTGCAGGGGTTGTGGCCCTCGGTTGCACTAGGTTTTGCAACCAAGAGGAGATCCCAGATGATGAAGCATGCCACTACGGTAGGTGATGGGATTCCGTCCTCTATAAAGGACTTCCCTCAGGTTTAATGGGACACATAAACCTGTACTGTATGTGCTCTTGAGCTTGTTGAAGCCGAGTTAGACATGTGGATTCTCTTTGGTTTGTTTAAGAATTGTATTTGGGGGTTTAATCCGTGCAGGTCTCTAAACTTTTCCCTTAGACCCTCTATCTGAAGTGTTGTTGTGATTGTCTATGGGAAAGTGCCATAATATTTATTCATACCTGAGGCATAGGGACATCCACATAGCACTCCTTCAAAAAACCCATTTGAATAGCGAGGAGGCCGAGAAACTGAAACGCAGGTGGAGGGGCAGGTCTTCGCGACCACCTCCTCAGCCTTTGCCAGAGGGGTGATGATATGGGACAAGCCAGGGGTCCTCTTTGCTGTTGCGCGGTCGTGGCTGGAAGTGGGTGGCCGATATGCACTGATCACGGAGAGATTGGCGGGACAAGAGGTCACTCTGGGTAACATCTATGCCCCTTACCACGGCCAGATTGGCTTCTTGAACTCCTTCTCAGCTGTACTGGCCGATAGCTAACGGGGAAGCTTAATTCTTGAGGGGGATTCCAATTGTGTCGCAGATGTGGCCACTGACCATTCGCACCCGACCTTAATGGGGTCACGCCGAACAGGCCTGGGTTTCCGTACATGGATTACACATTGGGGTCCCGAAGACACTTGGAGGTTGCAACACAAGGATAGGGAGTTCTTCTTTTTCTCACCGGTACACCAAGTGCACACACGGCTCGTTATGTTTTTGTGCTCCCCTGCTTTTAACGGCTCTAATAAACATACCAAATATTTAGGGCGTACACTATCGGATCACAGCCCCTTGATAATGACACATCAGCCACCGGGACGGTACCCCCCGATCCCTACCTGGAGGCTTAATCCGGCCCTACTCGAAGATGCTCCTTTTCGCACATCACTGCACACACTAGACACCTATTTCCCTATCAACGTTAACACGGCATCCTCCTCCCAAGTGGAATGGAAAGCATTTAAGGTAGTGGTGCGTGGCCATTGTATAGAGCAGGCGACGGGGGCACACAGGGAGCTCTGCCGGGAGCTACTGGACCTGGAGGGGAGTATCCGCAGATTGGATATTGTTCAGGGTACATACGACGCTGCCTGTGAGGCACTGCAAGCGACACGGGCAACATATGTCGATGCACTGGGGCGATTGCGATGTTATAATCACAAGGACTATTTAGACAGGGTGCAGAGAGAGGAAGGAAAAGCGGGCTGTTTATTAGCACGGTTAATTACACCTGAGCTAGGGGGATCTCCAATTACACAACTTGGCTTAGAAACTGGGGAGGTGGTGTACGACCCGGATGTGATTAACGACTCCTTTCTAACTTATTACGAGCAGGTGTACACGGCTCCACCTGCAGCTCCCCGGCTGGTTGTACGAGAGTATCTGGAGTCACTCCCCCTCTGCGTGTTAGAAGAAGCTAACCGGGAAGAGCTGGGGAAACCCATAAACTTACAGGAAATCAAAGGCGCCATTAATGCATTAGCGCCTGGAGTTTTACCAACGATATGGGGACCTGCTGGCGCCACATCTGGTCTGGCTGTACTCGGATGAATACAAATCTGGGTAGTTGCCTAGCTCCACCCAGACGGCACTGGTGGTCCCTCTTCCAAAAACTAAGAAACCCGAGGCAGGTGTTAAAGATTACAGACCCCTCTCCATGCTTAATATGGATTTTAAGATCCTAAGTAAGGTACTGGCCCGCAGGTTAGCTCCACATATGAAGACTTTAATACACCCTGACCAGAACAGGTTTATACCCTCTCGCAATACCTCTTACAACCTTCATAGGCTCTACTCCATTCTTTATCATGTCGAGGCCTTGACCAATCACCAGGCAGCAGTGCTCTCTGTCGATTTAGAAGAAGCCTTCGACACGGTAGGGTGGGAATACTTATTTGGGGTGATGTTGTGTATGGGTCTGGGCAAGGATTGGGTGCGGTGGGTGAGGCTTTTATATGCCGTCGCTACGGCGAGGGTTAAAACGGGCAGCACGGTCTCCAGGTAATACAAGGTATCCCACTGGACTAAACAGGGGTGTCCACTTTACCCCCTCTTGTTTGCCCTGGCAATTGAGCCCTTGGCTGAGAGGCTTCGTCAGGGAGGAATTGGGATTGGACTGGCTATTGGAGGACAGACGCACCATGTTTCCCTTTATGCAGACAATTTGCTGCTATACTTAGCGGATGCAGTCTCAGGCACCTCGGTAGCTATACAGATCCTAGACAATTATGCATGCCTCTCCGGACTACGAGTTAATAAAACTAAGACAGATCTGTACCCGGTATCAGGCCCAACACATAGGCCAGATGCTCTGATGGCCAATATATTGTGGGCTCAAAACACGTTCAAGTACTTGTACATACACATCTTCTGAAGATCTGAAGGAGGGCAATCTGGGGAGAGCACAGCGCTCGTTGTGTTCTTGTGTACACTTTTGGTGTACTTTGCAGCTACCTGTCATGGCTCGGGTCTCTCGCTCTCAAAAATGGTCATGCTTCCACGTTTGTTATATTTCTCTGCCAATCTCCCGGTCCTCATGCCTAGCGGTTGGTTCTGTGCCTTGAATGCCCTGTTGCAGGATATGGTGTGGGGAGATGGGTGCCCTAGGGTGTCGCTCCAAACGTTACAATGACTTGTGTCTGAGGGTAGACTGTGAGTGCTGAACTTTGAATTTTATATGTTCGCTGCCCAGTACAGTGGCTGGTGCAATGGATAGAGGGTGTGAATGAGGACGGAACATTCCTATCATGCCCAGACTCCCATCCTAGTCTAGAAACGGCAACATTATTAATACCAACAACACCTACCCCGTACTGCTCTCTGTTGCATCGCATGGCTTTCCAAACTTGGAGGTGATGCCAGGGCAGGGAGAGGCAAACCACCAAGTATACCACCATGTTACCCCTCGTGGGTCTACCGCATGGCGATCCACAAACTATATTTACAAACAAGCAATTCGCCCACTGGACAGAGCCAGGTTTAGATAATGTTGGGGACTGCTTCCTGGACAAATCCCTGCTCCCATTTGACGGTCTTGTGGAAGACTGTGGTCTTTCTCCGGGCCAATTCCTGTGATATGAAGCCCTGACTCGCACATTTGCGCAGTTATAGAACAAGGGGAGGGACGAGCCAGAGACACACCCAGTACTGCATGCTCTATTCACACTAGGGACGGCAGGGCACCTAGTGAAATGGTTCTATGTCGCCCTGCAATCAGCATCGGTGGGACCCTTGGATGGGTTATGGGCGAAATTGGATAAGATCGGGGGCAGAGCACTCACGGATGCGGAATGGCGTAGGGTCCTACACTACCCTAAGAAGATCTCTCACAATACACGCCTCAATTACATATAATTTAATTGCATACACATGGCTTACATGACACCACAACGCCTTAATGTGACTTACGGAGGGGGGGGGGGGGGGGGGGGGGGGAGGGGCGGAGTCCGTCTTTGCACTAGAGGCATGTTCCCAGATGCAGACTTCGTCCATATAACTTGGGATTGCCAAATCCTGAGGCCTTTCTGGGAGGCTGTGCTTTGTAAACTCTCAGAGGTGCAGCGTAGAGTGTTGGCCCCAACAGCGCAGACTTGGTCACGAGGTCTTTTTCCCAGGCCTCCAAAGAGTAAAGTCGGGAACAGGCTAATAGACCTCGCATTGGGTCTGGCTAAACGCAGAATTGCGATAGAATGGAAATCTCTGAGAGGACCTCAATTTGAGACTTGGAATGGAGACGTTATCATGTGGGCTGGGGCAGAAGGTATAGCACTTAGTTGGGAAGAGGCTAAGGGCATTCAAAAACATCCAATAGCTGAGCAATGGAGGGCGGTAATGATAGCGGAAGAGCGTGCGACTTATGGGTCAGGTACAGATCCGGGAAAGAACACCCGCCGCGAAGGTGCACAACCCAGAAACCCCACTAGACCCTTGGAAGGTTCTGGTCGCTGACCTGTTTGGCAGCTGATTGCGGGGAAACAAACGGCGGAGGCCTTCGATTCAGAATCGGTGGCTTCGGCAGGGTGTGGGGGCCGCCCCTCCCCTACACTCCCAGTCCCACTTGGGAGGCTCCACTCTGTTGTGATCACCCCATACAAAAACTGCGTCAGCTATGATATACTTCACCCCTCTGCATATGGTTTCTTTGTTTCCTTATTGTTAAAGTTGTGGTATTTATTTCGTTTTTATGAGAAATGCTCTTAATAAATGAAGTAGCATGATGATAACCACGAATATTACCCTGGATATAGGATCGTTGATGGAAACTCTCACATGTAATTTATCGTGCTCAACCTTAGTGGAGCATGTACTAAGAACCATGGCTATTGCTTGAAAGTGGCAATTAACGGATAGACAATTGCTAGAATGCGTTTTATCACATGTATAAACGGAGAAATGTGCAGCTGGACTCAGCCTTGGTCCGGCTTCTGGACATTAAGCTGCGTTCCTCTAGAATGTGTTCTATTGCCACTAGATAACATGTTTCTGATGTTGATATCTCGAAATTATACTTTGTATGTTGATCAATACAAAATGCCAATAAAAATACTTTAAAAAAAAATTAATGTTTGGCTATCTTACAGGATCTGTGTGTTCCGAGAGGAGCAATCGAATAAGCTCGAGAAAACTTCTGCCACTGGAGCAGTGAAAGTGCAACCAGTAAAT
Source organism: Triturus cristatus (assembly GCF_964204655.1). Classification (NCBI taxonomy): domain Eukaryota; kingdom Metazoa; phylum Chordata; class Amphibia; order Caudata; family Salamandridae; genus Triturus; species Triturus cristatus. The sequence continues at coordinate 565,837,474 of NC_140588.1, forward strand.
ACTGACTGGACTCCAAAGATCCGGTTCTAGTCCGAGATAAGAATGTGGACAAGGAGGAGTTTTGCCCATCTTACAGAGCACTGGTGCCGGTCCTGGCAAGTGAAGATATCAGAACTGTACTTTTAACGCCCCTTGTTGGTTGTAAAAACAAACGATTTGTGTCGATTGACCTGATCAAACCACCCCATGTGGCCAGTCCTGCATAGTAAGACACGAGGGTTCCTTGGTAGTTACCTGTCTCCTCTCACTACCATACAGGAGATACCTTTACAAGCATTAATCAATGCAGTGGCTTTTGTTCTGACACTGAAGTTTTGCTATTTCGGGTTACATCTACAGACACCATACAAACACCGTAGGCGAATTCACCATTTTCAATATCACACGTCAACACCAAAGTTGTTTATTTTGATCCACAGTTAGAGTTAACTACAAGTTCCACACTGCCCGTGAGGTCCCTGTTTTTGTACAGACTGCCTCTGACTATTTTGCTGACATAGATGACTTTTCCCCGGATTCGTCAGAACCACTATTGCATGGAATTCGTGCGTGTAAATTTGTCTCAAAAAGACATATTTTTTTCCATCCTAGATTTACATTTGGTTTTGCATTTTGTTGCTTTTCCTTTTCATCTGGATTGGTTTTGTAACAGTATTCTTTTTGCTTTTAAACAAACAATATCTCCCAGCAGTCTCTGCAATTGAACTAGTAGCGGAAGAATTAAAGCCTCATCCTTCATCACACAAAGTACTAAGAGACCCGTCCCTGGTAAACATTTCAGCAGTTCAGGTAATTGATTAAATTGACATTTTTGGCCCTACAGAAACTTTACAGATCCCATATGTATTCACAATATCACTCAATGAAGTTATCACTCCTGGCAGCATCGCTGATTATTGGGATATAAATACTTCAAGATCTATGCTCTCTGTGTTGGAACATTATACTGTATTTGAGAGTAAATATATGTATAGTGCAGAGTGTTACCATCACTAAGTGCTCCACTATTTACAAAGTGCTGGTACTCAACGTTCTGTATTTAATTATACACATGAGAACATTGCCCTACACCACCTTGGGATTGTTCAAAAACATACTCATTTAAGTTTGCATATTTTTTCAGTAACAACCACATAGACAAAGAGCCTTATTATTATAAACTTCTCCCTTCTCGGCCAAGAAAAATGTGCTGACCTTAACAAAATTAATTTATTCGACTATATTGATTTAAAATCTGTTTGGGGAATTAAAGACTGGCAAGTTCAAGGCAACAAGATACTAATGGTTGTCATACACTTTTTTTTAAACAAAACAAAGGGTTTTAAAATAAACAGGCCATACCCACGTTACCTGCAGATACAACACTCAGGGTGGGAACCACATACAGCGTGAAAAAGTTATTCCTTCAATGGTTACGTCATTCCACGTCAGACGAGTTGAAAGAACACTTGTCTCTCCTTTTAGATGACATGTATTTTCAGGATGTATTGTTAGGTTTAGAACGCCACATCATAAATGCTTTTTGTATGCCGTGTACAACGAGTTGTGGAAGGTGTCAGAGCAGAAAGCTGCTGAGCTGATCCGTGAGGTTGACTTAGTGAATTTAGAAAAGAGTCTAGCAGTAGTTGACAATGGTATGACTTCTTTATCCACTAGAATTTATTCTCCGAGTAACATTGTGTTGTCTGCTATTGACATCATACAGTGTGACAGGTCCTTCTTACAGCATGGACAAAGTCAGCTTAGATCGATCATGCTATTAAGCGGGACTTTAAAAATTCTGAGGCCTCCTCAACAACATATACAGCAGACGACTCCCGCCAACTGTTAACAGATATCCGTCTGCCTACACTATCAGAGAGCGATAGGAATGCACTGGACGAAGAGCTCACGGATGACGAAATACGGAAGGCTATTAATAGTAACCAATCAGGGAAGGCGATGGGACCCAATGGTATCCCTATAGAATTCCTTAAAATGGTCGCTTCCCACGCTGCGCCACATTTGAGGGCCATGTATGAGGAAAGCTATGATAAAGGAGTCCTGCCAGCAGACCAACGGTTGGCCTCTATAGTAGTTATCCGTAAGACGAGGAAACCTGCCAAGAATTGCGGCTCCTACAGGTCGATTTCTTTAATCAACGCTGAAGCTAAAATCCTCGCTAAACTTCTTGCCTCACGCTTGGTCTCGGTGATCCCATCATTGGTCCACCCTGACCAATCTGGCTTTATGCCGGGGAGGAATATGGCGTTGAACATCCATCGCCTTCACAATGTCCTTGGGCGACAGAAATATATAGAGGAAGATGCAGTGATATTGTCCCAAGACGCGTCAATGGTGTTCAATTCTATAGAGTGGCCCTATCTCTTTGAACTACTGGGACGCCTGGGATTTGGCCCGAAATTTTTGAGTTTGGTAAAACTGCTATATACAGATTTGTGGGGCCAAGTAAGGGTTAATAACCATACGTCCAGAAAATTCCAACTGAGAAGAGGCACCAGGCAGAGCTGCCCCCTGTCCCCCTAATTTTCGCTTTATTGCTAGAACCACTGGCTTCCTGGGTAAGAGGACATGTGATGCTTAGAGGGTTGAAATGGGCGGAAGGACATGATGACAGGATATCGCTCTATGCTGACGATATCCTGCTTTATCTCACGTCCCCTCACAAATCGATACATTTAATCCTAAATATCTTGACGCATTTTTGAAAGTACTCCGGCTATGCGATCAACTGGAGCAAATCGGTTTATTTGTCCTTCGGGGCCCTGTTCCCATACTCCCCTGGGCTGCAAAGTAGAGGTTGCCCTTGACGGATTTCGTTACCTCTGAGTTTTTATAAACCCAGATCCCCAACTCTTTTATGAGCGAAACCTAGTGGTACCCTTAGATAGATTGCGCAACAACGTCAAGCACTGGAGATCCCTGCCCTATTCAAGATGCTAGCTCTTCCACGCTTTTTGTACATCCTTCAAAACTGTCCAAGTAGGGTTCCTGATGCTTATTTTACAAGTGTGGAAGGCGAAGTTAGAACTTTACTGTGGAATGGAGGTTCGCCCCGCATAGTGATACAGAAATTGACTAAGGGGTTGTATGATGGGGGGGAATCGCCCTCCCTGATGTGAGACTTTACTACTGGGCCTCGCAACTAGTGGCAGTAAACCACTGGATATATTGTTCCCCGGTGGACCCGGTCTACATGCTCGACAGATACCAGATGGGTTGTGAGGGATGCATTGGGGCTCTCTATACGAAAGTCTGGAGAGGACTATATATTGGCCCAACGGCCCATACAGTAGAGATTTGGCACCAGGCGACTAGACGCCTTGGATGGTCAAATGTAATGACTCAAGCCACACCACTATGGTCTTCCCAAAAACTGGGACTGTTATGCAAACAGCCTGGGTTCGATAAGTGGGATACTACCGGAATTTCCACTATAGGGCACCTAGTGACAAAGGGCAAAATCTTTTAAATTTGGGGAACTAAGGGAGAAATACGACCTAGCTCAAGGGGAAGTTTTTCGATAATTACAGATCCACCATGCATTAGCTGCCGCACTCCCGGACATGAGCAAGTTGCCGGAGTCGTCCCCTCGAGGATCGGCTGTTGTCTGAGCCAATTTTAAATAAAGCGATCTCATTAACATACCGAAAACTGTTTAATAACCTGCCAGACCCGTTTCAGGCGCTCCGAGAAAAATGGCAAACTGATCTAGGACCCATCGAAGATGAGGACTGGCAGGCGGCGCTGATGTCCCCAAGGGAGGCAGCTATCACCCTCCGTTTCCATTTGATACAGCTCAAATTCCTACACAGAACGTATCTAACAGGGATCAGGTTAGCAAAAATAGGTTCGAGACCAGACTCGCTATGCTTGCGGGGCTGCCGCCAAGATGCAACCTTTTTCCACACTATCTGGGACTGTCCGATCGTACGACCCATATGGGGCGAGGTGACAAAATATATACAGGATGCACTAGGGAAGGAACTAACCCTTACACCACCACTCGGGCTGCTAAACATATGGGAGGCGACTGACCTCATGGAGGTGGAACAACAACTGGCTACGTTGGGGCTCACCTTAGTTAAACGTGAAATAGCTCAAAAGTGAGGAGTGGCGGAGAGACCATCACACAGGGTATGGGCAATGGAACTAGATAAGTGCATGATCCCCAAGAAGGAGGTTTTTAAATCGAGGGGATGCCCTAAGAAATGGGACAACAAATGGGGCAAATGGAATGTGTATCGGGGGGATCTGTATATTTTCCCAACTGTAGAACTGGAAATACAGCAAAATAGGGCGCAATCTTTTGAACTCAGTGACTAAAAACTGTACATTCCTTGATATTATGAAGATACTCTACGAATGGCTGTACTATTTATTAATGTCTGTGACTTTTAAAAATAAAAAAATTAATTCTGAGGAAAGGTCGCTTGTCCTGGATGTTTACTTGAATGTAACCTATTTATTACTCCCATAAAATGTAACATGAGAGCAGAAAATAATGTCAAAGAATTGATGCAACATACACGATGTTAAACATAGAACATCTAGAAAAATTACCATTTACTTTGGTGGAAACGCCATCAGGCAATTGGATAAATTCATGGATTTTTTTCTCTGCCAATTTCAACACTCCACTTTAGGTCCTGTTTAAAACATTTTTAGGAGGGCAGGTATGAAGCGTTAGGGGAGAGATTTGCACATATGACATGGGTCCTACCTTTCTATTACAGGTGTAGAATTGGAGACAGTGAGGTTTGATCTGCAAGCTTCAAGGTCCTCTTCTGAAATTCAATCGCTACTACGTACTGACCTCCCCCAACACTTCGGAGAACTTGTGCACCGCATATTTAAAGCCTTAAAAACTGAGATAGTAGTAAAACATTTTAAAGCAGAGTGATGCGTTGGAATGCAACTGGTCCAATCTACGGATGTGGAATTGTTGATAGATTCCATGAGAATCCATTTGCAAAGATGTTCTGCGCAATTGCCTTTGCTACAAAATGCATATTATGAGCCTTCTCTGGATGCCTCTGCTCCTAGATTTTCAGATCCTGGCTTGTCCACTGCAGATGCACTACTGGCTGTCATACCTTCAGCGGCTGCTGATTGGGTTGGATACAAACCATGTTTGTTCTTTGGGACTGGGGTGCTAACGGAAACATTGACTGCAGAAGCAGGAAACAACATTGTTTCTACTGACTCTGAACATTTAAACATTCATGCAGTTTCGAGACCTTTATAATTCAAGAACGTTTAATACATTTTTTAAAAATGTATGCAGATATTAATTGCGGATTTTTTTACTTGACTTAATGCAATTTGGCTTTCTTTATACTTTTAGGTTTCTGAAGCAATTTAAACTTTGATTTTAGTATACTTTTAGGTTTTTTATGAAGCTTTTTAGTCACCTTACAGACAAGGAGTGGGTGTTGTGAGGTTAATAGGCCCTATGCATAAACACTTCCCTGACCTGGCCTGGACTCTTAATTTTCAGCCCTTTATGAGCACCTTGACTAAGGACCTGCAGAAATGGGGCTGCTTACCTCTAAACCCTAAGGGACGGGTGGCCTTATTTAAGATGGATGTGCCTCGCATGCTTTTTCTATGTCCTTGCCAACTTCCCTCACCCACTCCCTCGAAAATGGCTCGAAGCGCTGACATCGAAGACCACCACATTCTTTTGGGCAGGAGGTCATCACAGTGTAGCCTTTGTCTCTGCAAAGAAATTCCCATATGAGGGGGGGCCTGGTTATGACAGATCTCAATGGGTTCTACCTTGCTGCACAAACTGAAACAGGCCTCAATAAATCCACTGGCATTGTTGAGCGAGATTTATTCAGGGCCAGCTATTTTTAGGGACTACTCACCCTTTCTGCTAAATTGAAATTCCTCTAACTTCAGAAAAGAGAAACGGACTTTTGAACTCTGTCTCTCAAATAGAGCAAATGTGACAAGATAACAAGAGTTAAAGGCATCTTTATTGCTCACAAAGTGAAAGAGCAATAAAAATGCCATTAAATCTTCATACCTTGTCACATTTCCTGGCTTTCAGAGACTGAGGTCAAAGGTCAGCTTATCTTATTACATTTTTCTTTGGTTTAAGTTAGGGGATTTTGTAAAGTGAACTGTGTGACAATTGAACTCTGCAAAGTATGTTAAATGAAAGGCTGCAAGATGTCGGGCTTTGTTCTAACACAACACTGAAATAGCTAAGTGAACTGTTCAAACATTTCAAATATATTTCAGTAGTTATGTGGGCCCATTTTTGTAATTCTGTGGTGAAAAAATATTTTTATAGGATCAAAACAAATTAGTAACCCAATTTACAAAAATTGTTTATGCACTATTATCAGTAAAACTACATGTTAGTGGGAAAGTTTTGTGGCCATTTCAATGGAAAATATGCTATCGGTAAATGACAATGCACTACCACATCATGCTTTGGTAATATATTTATGAAAAGTGAGTATTTGAACATGAACTGGGAATTATTAGTGTTTTTTGTACAGCAGAAATAGCAAACTTGCATATTTGAAGGTGCTCTCTTATGTGATGATAAAGAAAAAGGCGGCTCCAAAAGACAAAATATTTGCCTAGGATCACACAATTTGAGACCAGTTCACACGTTAAGTACATTACAGTTAGATCGAGTAGATTATTAAAGTTACTAAACCTGCAGGTCTAGTCTAAATTTTTATGATTTTTTGAGCCCTGCGCAATCATTAATGATTGGTTTCCTGGGGGTTGAGACGACCCCGGCAACTGGATAGAACTCCATCCCCTGGATCTGGACAGTCTTCTCAGCTTATTCTATGGTGCACCGATACCTCACTCTCTTACCGACTGTACCTGGGCAACCCTACCTTGCTGGGGAGCATCTCTACATTTTATTAATTGGGACCGTAGGCTCACTTGGATGACACCATTGTGGCAGGGTACATGGCTGTGTCACGTGTTGGGCCTCCAGGGTTTTACACGTTGGGCTAGGATAGGAATAACCTATCTAGAGGATGTTAGACATGGTATTGCTGTCGTTCCAGGATTTCCAGGAACTCTACAAGCTTTCCTGCACAAAATTTTACAGCCACCTCCAATTGCGTCATGTCCTGCTTGTCCACTTTCCCGCGGGTTCCCAGATCCCCAAATACAACCCCCTCTAAGCTAAATTAACTGTGGGAATCTAAGCAAAGGGGCCATTTCCAAAATCTACGGCTCCTTGATGGTAAATGCACCAGATCATTTCCTGTTCTTACGTCAGAAATGAAAGTCATGCGTGGTAGAACTGGACGATGGTGACTGGCATGGCCCCTAGAGAACTGGCAATTTCATTACGCCTCCATATGGTTCAACTTAATTATCCCCACATGAAGTATCTGAGCAGCGTGCCGGTCGAGCCACACAGGCCAGATGTGCAAGATGTTCATTACCTGAAGCGGACTTTTTCCACATGGTTTGGTCCTGTCCTTCTTTTGGCGCGAGATAGGCGCAAGCTTTCTGCGGTTCTTGGCTAGCCCTGTTGGGTCTCTTGGAGGAATAAGACTGGAGAGAACCTTTATCGGGTGCCCAAACGATATATAGCCCATACCAGGAAGTCACCAGACCGCCCTCATTGGAGGGGTGGTGTAGGGTGGTGGACTGGTGTGTCCGCCAGGAAAAGCCAATCTACTAGGCGCGGGATGCCTCTGAAAGCATGATAAGATATGGAGCGGGTGGTGGAGGCATCATGGGTTGAATGTGTAATGATATTGACGATAATTTAGTTACTATGTCTATATATCTAATGATTATTGATGTAGTCCTGTACAATTGTTAGTGGAAAATGGCAAAATCTGAGAAAACAAATAAAATGTGGTTATCCAAAAAAAAAAAAAACATAAGCATCATGGCACTTCTAACAACCGCATAATTCAGTAGACAAGTTTATGTATAATGATGAATGCGCAAAATCACTTTTTTTTAAAGCAGACAGGTGGGAAACAACAGAGAGTGTGTGCAGAAGGAGAGGAATTTTTGACATAAGCTGGCACCCACATTCGAAATAGGCTGTATGTTTCAAATTTGTTAAATGCTTTGCAACTGCCACAGGAAATTTCTGTGGTGAAGTGTGCTGCACACAAGAGCAGGAATGATTTTGCCACTAGAGGCAACCATTATGCAGACAAATGTGCCTGATACTGTGCTCTAGAGTTCAGAACCTTCCATTTAGATGAGCCATGTAATGCAGAGGGAGGGCTGTATCCAACATGTTACTGAACACTGCACATGCTTTCAATGAGTTGAGGGAATTGCAACACAGAGTTAGAGAAAGCTAAATGGTAAAGGATGGGATGTGTGAGGGATGCCAGTGACATTTGGGTATCCAGCACGAGAAAACCAGTTCTCCCTGATTCCCTCCTACCCATGATGGTGAAACACATGCACTTCCCAACTCGCGAGGGCCGATATTGAATGGTGTCTACCTTCTAATCATAATGGTACAATACTCATTTCAGATCAGATCAATGCAGAAAATTTTGTCAACACTGTGTTGCCTGCCAAAAGCAGAATGTGGGCAAGAGGATTGCTGTGGCCAAGAGTCACAATATAAAGTCTGATGGTCCCTTCAACCAACTCCAAATTGATTTTGTGGAGAAGTCCCAATGTAAACAATTGAGATACATCCTCATCATTGTGCGTCTGTTCTCATGATCGGTTAAGGCATATCCTACTCAGGGATGTGACAGCACATGGCTGGACGCACTTCCTTTGGTACGAATGAGCGTTCGAAGTACCCCTTGTAAGAGAACCAGATTGTCACCTCATGAGCTGCTGATGGGGAGAACTATGCAAATTCCTTTTGTTACTTCAGCTGCTCTTGCGAATATCACAGATGACCTGGCCCTCAAGTCTTGCACGGGATTGTCTGATGTGATGCACTCTACCTCTCACGAGGTTGACGCCGCTTCTCCAGCCATCCAAAGGTCTCCAAGGCACGACCTGAACCCTGGCAATTGGATCCACGTGAAGAAACACATCCATAAGTCCTGTTTGGAGAAGTGCAGGAGAGGGCTCTACCAGGTGATCCTGGTTACCGACACTGCTGTCAAGTGTACTGGTCTGCCGAACTGGATACATGTCTCCCATACCAAGAAGGCAAGGCACGAAGAGGAATGAGCTGAGTAAACATCCATCCCAGGTTTGAGGCGTATGAGGCTTCGGAAGGCTAAGGGTCTATGGTCTCCATCTGACGAGTACCACTCAGAGCAAGAGGATGGTGAGAGTGCTGTTGTCCCAGCCCACACTGTAAAACTGATGACTGGATTGAGAATTAGCATTCACCGGGACAGCAGACATTTTTGGAAGGCTGAAACTAACCTATGGCAGCATGCCTTGTAAGAAATAGAGGCAGGGATAGGGCAAGGAAGCTCCACCTCAGAAAGCGAGTCCGCCTCATCTGAGCCAGAGATCTAAAGTACTGCAAGGAATCGAAGCCAAGCTGAAGACGGCTGTATAAAAACTAAAGCCACCCGAAACAGACTGTTGATGTCAAAGGAAAGACCGGCGACGATTAGGGGAGACAATGAGCTAAACAAAGCAGGTTGATCAGATTGACATTGTGGATGAAAGCCTGGACCTGATCAGTACCAAGGTACCCAAGAGAGAGAGAGAGAAACATCAATAGGAAATATGCAGATCCAGACCGGACTATACCTTGCAAAAATCAAGTTTGACTCTGCAGACTGCTTGACTGAAACAGACTAGCCTTTCTGAGACGAAAGATACCACAATGGGACACTATTCACACTGACTATCCACAACCATTGGAAGGACGGATAGAGAGGGAAACGGTCAGATGACTATAGCTTCTTTAGGCCTCCAGTTGATGCAGAATAAAAATTCTGGTAGCTTTCAAGATAGGCTAGAGACGATATGATAATACCTAGAGAACTAACCGCTCTACTTAGGATTTTCTTGTTCTGATTTAGGTTAGCATAGGGCAGCAACGCTGCTAAATTTTGCTTGTAAGCTTGGCAGTTGCCATTTCTGCTTATTGCATGGATGACTGTTGGAGGTCTAAAGTTAGACCTTCCCCACTTAAAAGTAAAGTGTCTCACATTCCCCAGTTTGAGAGTGTGTATTGACACAATGTATATTATCAGATGTTAGCTGAATAAGTGAAAATAGTGGAGATTGTTTTGTTTATTTTTATGTCCAGGCTTCTGCTGTCAGGGAGCAGCATACTTTCATTTACCTCTGTCCTACTCATTCTCCTGTTCAGTTTTCCTAAATCTTTTATATCACCAAGATTCTATCAAACTGTTTTATTCTGATTTTGATGATCCATTAAAAGATGTGCTCATTGTCAGTGGTGAAAACCTGTATTTGTGGGCTTACTAAACATGTTTCTCACTCTTAGAAAAGGTTTAAATCAAGGGATCAGCGTGAGTTGAGTATAGGATGAAATTATTAACCCCTGTTACTAAAACCAGTACTACTAAGCAAAGCATGCATGATGTAACTTGCAAAGTTAACCACAATGAAAGGGTATGAATAGATTAATTAAATAATAGGAAAAGGATAGATGAAGAAAGAGGAGCAGGGGAGACCAGTGCAGAACACATCATTGGGAAAGGTGAAGCGACTCTAAAGAAAGCACCCCCTAGATTAAACGTTGATGTCACGTAAGAAGAGATGTTTATGCATCATACGGCAGCCACACAGAAACAAGCCTGTAGAGAAACTAGGATGGAGCACAACTATTTAGTTATAGGGAAAACCTTTTCGAATGTAGACGCAAGTATAAATGAGATCTATTATATATGTGGTAAGTCAGCATATTTTCAGCTACCACATAACTGGATAGGTAGTTGTTATGCAACATTAGTTTTTTCCAAGGATTTATCATACTAATGAGTTAGACTGCCCGCTTGAGCAATATATAAGGAGGAGTAAACGTAGTTTTAAACAGATTCTTAGTGATATCTTTGGACCCTTCATATCATCTCAGGGCTCGAAAAATGTACTCGCCCGCTCGCAAATGCGAGTCAATTTCTTTCAGGGCGAGACAGTTTTCAGGCCTACTTGACCGGCCTGGCGAGTGAGCTCTTCATTCCCAGCCAGCCGTCCGAATACCTACACAGATTAACTTGGTAAGCGATATCAGTACGGGTGAAACGGACAGAGAAGGAAAAGGACTCTGTCTTTTCCTTCGTGCCCAAATAAGACAAATACATTGTCTAGTTCCTCTGCCGCTGGCAGCTGCCCCCACCCCCTTTTTGTTCCCTCTCTCTCTTCCCTCTCTTACTGTCGCCCTCATGCTAATTTAGTAAAACCAAGACTTCAAGAAACTCGTATTACCTTCTCTTTCCTCCTTTCGTTTATTTGCTCCCTTGTGAAATGGATCCAAAAAAGAAAAACACTTGCTGGATACGTCGGCTTTTTCTGACATTTTTCAATTTCAAGTGCAGCCTCGGGGTGGAGAGAAATAAAACATTCAAAATATGAAAAAACTAAAGCAAGACAGAGTGGTTGCAAGGTGGCCAGGTAATCCAGATTGAGTTATTCACCCCTAAACACATTAGCGCCACTTTAGTGTTTGCCAGTGAAGCGCGACTTTTGTTTTCTCTCTTTGAACAACGTTGTTTTTCCTGGGTGGGAAAGTGCACTATTCATGAAGGTACTGAAATACCGGCTTGATTGGTGAATTGGAAAACAAAATGCATACTGTGGCTCTGTATTCACAAACGTGGTCTTTTTAAACCACACTCTCAAAAAAGAGAGTTTCCCAGGGACCAGAAAGGACTGGGTGTCAGATATTTATCAAAAAAAGATTCCTTTCTGTGTATTACTCTTTTAGTTGGTGACCATGAGGCCTACACATTTAGATCAATAACCTTTGATTTTTGACTGTGACACTGGACAAATATTATTACTCCAGACTAGAATATACTTTTTGTTACTCTCAAAATTTATTTTTCATAGGAAAACACTTATGTTCAATAAAATCATATTTTAAAATTGCATTCAATATATACTCTGATTGGGTGCTCTGGTACAGTCTTATATATGCTATCTAACAATTCCGTATTACGGTATCTATCTCAGAGTCACACACACTTCAAATCATGTACTTTCAAAATTGCAAATTAAATACTACACAAATACATTTCATATGCTTTAAAAAGTCCCACTGTCGACGCGTTTCGGTGCATAGGTTACAATAGTAGCACCTTCCTCAGGACGGACGAGAATTTAAAACCAAAGTTTTGTTCTTCTTTCTAAAAAAGAGAATGCATATAATTAATACCATTTCCCTATGGAGAGTTGATTCTAGTTCTGGGCTATGCTGTTAGTGTCACTTATACATATTGTCTGCCCTTACTTTAAGTGTAGGGGTTGAAGTCCTTCTGTGGGTGTTCAGGACGACTTTATCACCTCTCAACTTTTGTGATTTTAGACCACTTGCATCATAGTCAGTGGAGTCATAGAATTCTACAAAAAGAGCATGGAGTTATTTCACCATACTTTTTGAGCCTATTAGCCTATTCTCATGCTGTTAAGCAAAACACTTACTTTTAAAAAGTCACGTTGACACATGTTCAATGGTGTCTTAAAGCAGGTACGTCTTTCGATATGCACCGCCTGTATTCAATTGTTTAGCTGTGCCTGTAAGGTACATAGATAATGCTATATACTTCAAATAATGATGTCATGGCACTGGTGTTTATTCTCAACAAATACATCCATATACCTACCAATAGGTTTTTCGCCTAATGTTTAAGTTCAGGCTGTCCTTCCCTGCACCTTTTCAAGTGGTGTCCTGATACCTGTACCGGAATAACATGACGTTCAATTTAAGTGTACAGTTATCCATAGATCATGGCTTTAGACATCTACCTATCCCCTACTCCTTCTAAATTAGAAAGGGGTTCAGTACATACCAGTTAGAGCCTGCAATATCTTGTGGCAGCCTGAATCTTGACAACGCTGTCTTCTTTTCTTTAAGCGCTGTCAGCCACACTGTAGGTTTTCTTGGGGGTGTTTTTACTTTTACTCCCAACCTGTGTATTAAAAGTCATATTGGAGGAGGTTTTATTTAGATCCTCGCATAGAAGAATCTTCTTATCGCATTCCCCAGATTTTGCCAAATTTGCTAATTACAAGTATGTCCTCTACTCTCATTGTCACTCATGCTGTTTTAAAGCAGTGCTGAGGTGTACTTTAATATTTCTTTATCAGAGGTAACTAACAGAAACCGTGCCCTGTTCGCTTTGCAGTGCTACAGCGTTAAAAGCGATTGTCACAAGCAGCCCCTCCCTAGAGCACTTGCTTAATGACCCTCCCTAGAGCACTTGCTTAATGCAAGCTGATAGACTAAGGTCTTCAGAAAAGGAGTACCACAACTTTCCCCCTTTCCTAGGATTTCAGTCTTGGAATCCTGCATAGGAGAAAAGATTCTCTCCCTCACTCTACATACATTCGAGTGCCCAATGCTTACTCAAGTCTTCTATCCATCTAGTTTGCACCAAAGCGGTCCCATCTTATTTTGATATTGTGCCCAGGAGGAAGTTTACAATATCAAAATAAGATGGGATATTGTTATAAATAAATTAGAAATAATACAAGTCACCAGCTGAAAAATCGGCAAATATGGAAAAATTCGAAAATCAGTAACCAGGGGGACCGGGGATTGAACCCGTGGTTCTGTAGTTCGCAAATAAGACTTAAAAACTACCAAAATGGCGGCCGAAAACGATCGAAAATCGGTCTGAACAAACCGGTGTGCCCAGGAGGAAGTTTACAATATTAAAAGAAAAGGGGACAGTGTTATAAATAAATCAGAAATAATAATAGTCACCAGCTTAAAATTCGGCAAACAGGAGGACCCGGGATTGAACCCATGGACCTGTAGTCCTTAAAGGATTGATGCAAAAAACTACTAAAATGGCGCGGATAGACGGCTACCTTAATTGAATGTTAAATACCAATTTGGCAGGTAATAGGCATCCAATTAAGTATGCCTAGGGGTATTTAAAGCCTGCACAAACGACTGCATTCACCAGTTGCGGTGGAAGCAGGACGTTGTGACTAGCAGGCTCGCCGATTTTTAAAGGTAAGGACCGCTTTGGTGCAAACTAGATGGATAGAAGACTTGAGTAAGCATTGGGCACTCGAATGTATGTAGAGTGAGGGAGAGAATCTTTTCTCCTATGCAGGATTCCAAGACTGAAATCCTAGGAAAGGGGGAAAGTTGTGGTACTCCTTTTCTGAAGACCTTAGTCTATCAGCTTGCATTAAGCAAGTGCTCTAGGGAGGGTCATTAAGCAAGTGCTCTAGGGAGGAGCTGCTTGTGACAATCGCTTTTAACGCTGTAGCACTGCAAAGCGAACAGGGCACGGTTTCTGTTAGTTACCTCTGATAAAAAAATATTAAAGTACACCTCAGCACTGCTTTAAAACAGCATGAGTGACAATGAGAGTAGAGGACATACTTGTAATTAGCAAATTTGGCAAAATCTGGGGAATGCGATAAGAAGATTCTTCTATGCGAGGATCTAAATAAAACCTCCTCCAATATGACTTTTAATACACAGGTTGGGAGTAAAAGTAAAAACACCCCCAAGAAAACCTACAGTGTAGCTGACAGCGCTTAAAGAAAAGAAGACAGCGTTGTCAAGATTCAGGCTGCCACAAGATATTGCAGGCTCTAACTGGTATGTACTGAACCCCTTTCTAATTTAGAAGGAGTAGGGGATAGGTAGATGTCTAAAGCCATGATCTATGGATAACTGTACACTTAAATTGAACGTCATGTTATTCCGGTACAGGTATCAGGACACCACTTGAAAAGGTGCAGGGAAGGACAGCCTGAACTTAAACATTAGGCGAAAAACCTATTGGTAGGTATATGGATGTATTTGTTGAGAATAAACACCAGTGCCATGACATCATTATTTGAAGTATATAGCATTATCTATGTACCTTACAGGCACAGCTAAACAATTGAATACAGGCGGTGCATATCGAAAGACGTACCTGCTTTAAGACACCATTGAACATGTGTCAACGTGACTTTTTAAAAGTAAGTGTTTTGCTTAACAGCATGAGAATAGGCTAATAGGCTCAAAAAGTATGGTGAAATAACTCCATGCTCTTTTTGTAGAATTCTATGACTCCACTGACTATGATGCAAGTGGTCTAAAATCACAAAAGTTGAGAGGTGATAAAGTCGTCCTGAACACCCACAGAAGGACTTCAACCCCTACACTTAAAGTAAGGGCAGACAATATGTATAAGTGACACTAACAGCATAGCCCAGAACTAGAATCAACTCTCCATAGGGAAATGGTATTAATTATATGCATTCTCTTTTTTAGAAAGAAGAACAAAACTTTGGTTTTAAATTCTCGTCCGTCCTGAGGAAGGTGCTACTATTGTAACCTATGCACCGAAACGCGTCGACAGTGGGACTTTTTAAAGCATATGAAATGTATTTGTGTAGTATTTAATTTGCAATTTTGAAAGTACATGATTTGAAGTGTGTGTGACTCTGAGATAGATACAGTAATACGGAATTGTTAGATAGCATATATAAGACTGTACCAGAGCACCCAATCAGAGTATATATTGAATGCAATTTTAAAATATGATTTTATTGAACATAAGTGTTTTCCTATGAAAAATAAATTTTGAGAGTAACAAAAAGTATATTCTAGTCTGGAGTAATAATATTTGTCCAGTGTCACAGTCAAAAATCAAAGGTTATTGATCTAAATGTGTAGGCCTCATGGTCACCAACTAAAAGAGTAATACACAGAAAGGAATCTTTTTTTGATAAATAACTTTTTAAACCACACTGCTTACGTTTTGTAAGGATATAAGCAATGGGCATTGAAACGGGCCCCTTCTGGACCCTGTAGTCATGGACTTAACTTTTCAGGCAAAAGCACTCACTAATTTCTGAATAATGAGTGTAAAAAGAAAAAGGTAACCATGTTGTTCCTAGTTACATTTCACATGCTTTACTTAATATTGCATTCTCTATGAGTGTTTGCTTTTTCTAGGATGTTGTTAAATTTTTTTTAGGCAGCATATTGCTCCTAATTAGTGTGTAATTTGAATTGAGTCGCATCCAGGTGTTTATAGCGGGTCAGTGCAGTCCAAGTTTCTCTCAATGGGGCAGTATGGTGTTCAGTGGAGGAGAGGATGTGGCACTATGGTCAGAGCTGCTGAATTTGGAACTGGGGAACCAGGTTCAGCCTTCATGACCAGTCCACCAGACCACTCTCCCTGAGAGAGCACATTCCCATGCTAAGCCTTAGAATGCCCCACAAGATCTTAAAAGCCCTGGTGTCTTAGCACCAGCAGGTGGACCCTAGCAGTGGCAAGTGTAGGTTAACCTTGAAGGCCTGTCCACCACAATTAATTCTGAAGTTCACCTCCAGTCTTGAAGGCAGGCCTATGAAGCAGCACACCATAGAGTGACAGTGACTCTGTCACTGAGGTCCCAGGACCCTTGAGCATGTGTTTATCTGGGGCCGTACTCTAATATGTTTAAGGTACAGCGTGTCCCCCTGTACTGCTAAGAGTGTCTTTTTTTGCAGATTTATATAGCGCTTACTCGACCCGAAGGTATTGGAGTGCTTAACTTGAGCACCAGTTATGGTACACAAGGACACACTCATTTTTGTTAGGCACGGGGAGATTAAGTGATTTGCCCAGATGACAGGATGTTGAGCCGCCGGGGCCGTAATCTAGTATGATAAGGTACAGCGTTGAACCTGAGTACTGCTAAGAGTATTCATCCGGGGCCACGCTCTAGTATGTTTAATGTACAGTAGTGTACCCGAGTACTGCTGAGAGTGTTTATCCAAGGCCGTGCTCGTAACTTTAAAAACATTTCAGTGTGAATAGTAATGAGGCAAACAAATTTGATCATGTCTTAATGGTCATAGATCAACGGCGCTGCAAATGTTTTAAAGAAAATTTGTATGCAACCAATTTGTGGGTCAAGTGCATTGATGTTCGGTCGAGTAGAAAATTCTAGTCACTAGACCTGCAGGTCAAGTAAGATTTTTAAGATTTGTCGAGCCCTGCATCTACAGGAGTGGCATTGAACAATGTAAAGAGTAGAAAGTTATCCACCTTAGTTGATTGGTTCGCCACTAATACGGCGGGTGGCTTACCCATGAGAACTAAGATTAGGCGCTGGATTGAATCTTTGCAAAGGATGGCGGAGTTTGCAAAGTCATTCACTCTTGGGAATGTTGCATCTACATACTGCGTGTAGATAAGCAGCTTGACAGCTATATTACTATCATCACGAATATATCGCATGAACTAACTGAGCTGGAAGAGCCTGACAAGAGTTAAGGATCTATATGTGGGTCCATTGGAAAGTGATTTGCTAAGATAGGGGAATTGCTTGGTAGTGTACGTAGAGGAATTCTGAAACTGCTTCTAACATCTCTTTTGCTTATATATTAATTATCATTACATGTGTGCTTGTTTCCTTGAAGTTCTGCAGCGGTATTTCATCGTGAAATGGTATAGATTGTGGGTATAAGAAGCTGTCAGCAACGGGAGGAAGAACAAGAAAGATTCTTGATGGAAAGGTTGAAGAAATGCAAAGTGAACTTTACAACACTTTGAAGGACCCTGGTGAATTCAAAAAGAAGAACCCGAAGTTAATGAATGGTGTTCTGTAATAAAGAATTGAAATTATGATTTAGAAATCATCAGAGGTGAGGTTGTGAGAGCTGTTTTCCTGCATATTAACACATCACAATTTGGGCTTGCACTAACCTAGGTTGTGGTTACACTGTCCTCCATCTTGCACCAACGTAATCAACTGTCACATGTTGACTGTTGCTGTTCTTCACGGTCTAAATAAAGAATTGCGTAACTTATTGAGAATGTTCTTTCACAAATACTCACACTACTAAACAGAGAATGTTCCCAGAGACTGTTTCCCACTGTACTTACCCAAGGACATTGCAACTGTCCCAGGCTATTGCTATACAATGTGTTGATTGGATTGCTCGAGTAAACTGTGAGAATGCCTGTAGACCCAATGCATTACTACCATGGGAGAAACTTTGACTGTAGTCTTTAGTTAATTGTTTGTTCTCGCTCATTCCCTAGTTGTGCTGATCCTGAGAACCATGTACTTGTGTACAAATGTATGAATGTCTTTTTATAATGGCCGATAAAAGGAAGTGGATGTTTCTCGGTGGAAAAGACCCTCCCATTAGAGTGCAAACCTATGATAGATTTAACTTAGAACTGTACTGAGTCTTCTGTATTTATGATTTATACGCTTTGCTGCTGAATATACTTGTGGCATGTTTTTTGTAAACTGACTATTCTTTATATACAGCTTTGAAACAACAACCCTTGTCTGTCATTCTTACAAGAATGTTTGTCACCTGCTACTGAGCTTAATCAATTGATTTAACACAAGTGACGGCTCCAGTCGGGAAGCACCAAAATCCATATCGGGACTCCACCGCTCACGGCCCTAGCCGCAGGAGAGCCCCTCAGTTGGATTTTAGGTTACGTTTGCACGCCGACACCACAAAGAATCACTGTGTTCAATTTTTAAACTCTAGAATAGTTAGCAAAAGCTAGCTAAGCTAAATGTTGCTTGTATCGTGTAGTTATCAGTAATTTTACATAGGTTTCTCTAAGAATGGAGTTAGGCAGAATTAGGTCTAAGTTTACAGACCTTGAGAAATCTACTACCCTACTAGCTATGGCAAGTCAGCTTTCATCAGGGCGAGCTGACAAATAACAGATGCTCTCTTCATTCAAAAAATGTGAATATACAATAAAGATGTTTTTTAAATCTTGCTTTTATCTTGTCCCATTTGCTCAGCAATTAGAGACAGAGGTCAAAAGTCAGTTTCTCTCCTTACATTTACTTTTCTTTCTCTGACTGCGAAGTCACAGGATTTTGTAAAGTGAGCTGTATGACATTCGTGCTGTGCAATGTGTGTGAAATGAAAGGTTGTAAGATGTCAGGCTTTCTTTCTAACACAGTATTTAAATAGGTAATAAGTGAACTGCACAAACATCTCAAAATATATTTCAGTAGTTATGAAAGCACCATTTTTTTAATTCTGTGTGGTGAAAAAAAGATTTTTATAGGATGAAAGCAAATCAAAACACTTTACTTGGTAATGTACAAATGATCAAATCTTTTTCTGAAACCCAATTTACAAACATTGTTTATGCGCTATATATTTTATCAGCAAAACAGCATGTTAGTAGGAAAAAGTTTGTGGCAATTTCAATGGAAAATGTGCTGTCTGTAAATGTCAGTGCACTACCACACCATGCTTTAGTGATATATTTATTAAAAGTTAGTTTTTTCAACATAAACTGAGAAAAATTCCTGCCCCCGCCCTGATCACAATGCTATCAGTGAACTAAGAGGCAAGTTAGGGGTTATGTGTACCCTATATATGGGCCAGTTGGAGCAAACGTTTAGTCTATTAAATCAAAAAAGCGTTTTTTTTGTACAAACAGAAATGCTGTACTCGCATATTTTAAGATGCTCTCATATGTGATAATGAAGAAAAAGGCAGCTTCATAAAATACAATATTTGCCTAGGATCACACAATTTGAGACCAGTTTCCGGGTCCAGTACATTACAGTTAGGTCAAATAGATTATTCAAGTTACTAAACCTGCAGGTCTAGTAACATTTGTATGATTTTTCGAGGCCTGAGTGTAGACCTCCCAATATTGCCTCCTAACTGCACTAGCTGGTACCCAGCTCTGCACTTGCTTGATAATGAGAATGCCCAAAGTGGCCCACATATAAAACAGGCCATGGCCACCATGGACCAGCGTCCTAACTGTGACTAGTGGAAGCTTTCTGCGTGCAGCTATTAATCCTTTTTAAGGCCTGCTGTTTGCTGTCTCAACCCGAGTCACAGAACACAAAGCTCAGTCCAATCTCTCTTACAAACTGCGACAGCAGAAACAGCCAGAATCAACTGCCACTCCAAGGACGCAACCATCACCACATGGGAAAACAAATTTGGCTGTTAAACTACAACAAAGGGAAGTGAGGGATAACCGACCACAGAATGAGAAAAGTGTTCTGTGAACTTCACACACACACTCATATAATTTGTATGTAACCTAGATTCCTTTAATAAATGTTTGCCCTAATTATTAATTAAATATGCAATTCGAGTTTGCTTTTATTTTAGTCAAAAGATAAAACATCAAAATGATTTTTATTGTTTTTAAACGTAAGAATAAAAGTATTATAATAAATAATTAGGGAGAGAACATTCCAAAATAAGGAAGAGAAATAGCAAAGTACCAAACACTAACAAAGACAAACAGTCTTGTTCTTGTACAGTGCATCCAAGCAAAGTACACAACGTCTATTATGCACACAGCTTCATACACATGCATACTGACCTATACATCTACATGCTTGGATGTTCACAAAGTTAAGGTATCTTGCAGGCAGCAATGAATCCAGACGAGCAACCATAATAGCTCGCACAACACATGTGTAAAACAGAATATGAGCCTACACGTAATAGGGTCCTGGCACATCGCATATAAAAGATTAATTCAGAATGGGAAAGGGCCTTGTTTTAGGAGTGTCTCTCTGAAGAGTTCTAAACATGTAGGAAATCCCCCTAAAGGTAACGGTAAACATTCCAAGAATATTGAGGCAACAGCCTAGCTTCTCTAGAGGTGCACATTCGTGAAACAAGGCAATGCTGAACCATTACAAGTACTTATGACACAAATTAAAATGATCAGACTATCAAGACTAGAATGTGTTGACCGATAAGAAGTAATGAAAGACTGCTAAAGCTCAGCCCCCCGAGAACCGCAGACTCAGTAAGTTAAATATTCCGAACTACTAAAACCACAACACAATGGCAGATGGAGAACAGGCTGCTTCAGCATAGCCCCATGACACGCCGCAAATAATTGAAGCTTGTTGATTTGACTGTGCAGTCAGATAATCCAGCTGTTAACTGTATACAAAATGACACAAATTGTTTGCTAATGGTGCCTAATGTCATCTTTGATGCGCACAATGGAATCTCGTACCTGCTGCCTGGCTAATTAATTATTTGCTATTATTAAATGTACTTGTGTGGCGCATACTACAAATTGAATGTCCTATGTGCTCCCAGTATGATCTAACACACATGTTAACAAAGTGCCTAAGATCACAAAATGTAGTCATGGGATGGGCATTAGTCTTCCCTTCCAGACCACCTCCTACCCCCCCAACGATATTCAAGTTTGTAATGTTTTTAAATACAGTTTTCTTGTAATAGGCTTATGAGTTGGTCATATAAAAGCTCATCTTGTGCATGTTAGTATTCACCTTTGAGTACATGAAAATACTTATGGGAAGTGGTTAGAC
Source organism: Triturus cristatus (assembly GCF_964204655.1). NCBI lineage: Eukaryota > Metazoa > Chordata > Amphibia > Caudata > Salamandridae > Triturus > Triturus cristatus. The sequence continues at coordinate 565,858,870 of NC_140588.1, forward strand.
GGGGATGCGGCCGAGTAATTACCAGTGGCTGAGATTAATTCAAATATTCCATGCATTACTTTTTTGTAAACGTTTGTGTGAAGCCCTAAGTGGGACAGATATACCCAGACGTAGATCCGGTGCACAATGTCACTGGAACCAAGCTATACCTGGCTGATGAGCTCAGAGGGAATATTGCCCACTAACAATATGGCAACTTCATCCAAGACACAACGCAGGAAGAAGGCAGCACCCCCGGAGTTACGCCCACTTTCCCTCTAGCTGGTTAGCATTTACACAGGTTACACTGACAGTGTTATAAGCAGGGCTTAAAGTGGGCCGGGTCCTGCCGTTGCTGAGCATTGGCAGTTTTAAAAACAGTGCATCGAAACGGGTCTGTATCACCCTCTCTTTTCAAGCCCTGGTCTGTTTGTGCTATGCCCTGGCAAGGTTAAGCTTAACAAACATAGTTCATGCATTGTTATGTGAGGCACTCATAATACTTACCTCATGAATCTCGAACCTGAAAAGTAGTTGTAAAAGTAGGGATATTGTTTTAAAGGCACACTGGCCCGCTGTGACTCCTTTCTCTGGTGGAATCCAGCAGCATGGCTAGAGTCACTTTGGACCCTCCAGCAGCTAGCTGCCGTGCGTGATTTTGTGTTGACCCGATCTCCTGAAACAGAACATTGACCTTTTCTTTGCTGCTGGATGTGGTGGTGTTCAAAACCTAAGGGGCATATTTAAAACATTGCCGTGTGTATTGTTCATGAGTAATTTTGTATACGATTTGATTCTGTATTAAAATAATAATACAATGTCCTAGTTAAAATAATAATACAATGTCCTAGTTAAGCTAAGCAATGTAAAGAGGCACCTTTTTTAATGTAACAATATCCACATTACGGTCACAGCTTAGGCTAGGAGAAAAGTATTACGCAGTATCTCCTTGAATTGAGTCAGGGCTTGTTTCATTGTGTTTATGTATGTAGTCTGTGTGTGTTATGTGTTGTCATTTGAAGTTGGCACGTGTGCTCCTGCGCTCGTGTCTACTTCAAATGTCATTCCGCGTGGGATGTATTGTTTTGAAATGAGCGCTGGGGATATAGACATGGCGGGTGGCGGTTTGAGATTATTCGGAACTGTACATGTCTAGGATGTGATGGATTAAACGACGCTCTACACAGTACTGGTTTCTTTTCTTCTTTTATCCGGATTTACTGCAATGTGAAGACTTCTTTACACTGGCGATGATTAGGGAATGTTTCCCACGTTCTACATCGAAATATCTACATTTTTTTTTCCGACTTCCGGCGTTCATTGAAGAACTTCGGTCAGTTTCCTCCTTCAGACTCGGCGCTGTTATTGGCAGTTGAATGCTGAGACAAGCGACGTTGTCAGCACGTCAGCAGTTTCTATTGGAGGTTTGTCCGTGTACTTTGCTACCACACATCCTGATATTTCACCAAGTGGTTATACTGGTCATAAACTGCAACTCATTGGGTACTTCATTGCTGAATTAGCCTTTCATGAACGCAGCACACGTGGAAAAATTTATGTTACTAAAGTAGGGCAATCGCTCCTATATTCTGTTGATACAATTACCAAGAAACCGGACATGATAAAGTCGAATGACTCTCTACTAGTTTCTAAAATAAAAAATGATTTTCCTACATTATTTAGAGACAAACTAGGTGAATACAAAGGCTTTAAATATCGCATAAAAGTACATGCTAATGCTACACCGGTACGCCATAAGGTAAGAAATGTTCCTTTGTCCTATAGGAACAAATTGAAAGAAATGCTCCATGATATGTGTTCTAAGAAAATAATTGAACCGATAGAGTCATCTCCTTGCGTTTCACCAGTTGTTATTTCCATTAAATCAGGTGGAGATCTTCATTTATGCATAGACTTACGCATTCTTAACAATGCTATCTGTGTGGACTCTCATCCTCTTCTCAACCTACATGAAATGGTTTCCACATTAGCTGATGCACGTGTTTTTTCCTGTCTTGATCTAGCTAGCGCTTATCACCATGTGCTTCTCCATGAAGAATCTAAAGATTTGACTGCGTTTATAACACCAGAGGGCTAGTACAGATTTTGCAGGATGCCTTTTTGCTTGGCTAGTGCAGCTTCTGTCTTCCAAAGACTAATGAAAGAAACTCTGGATGGTCTTACTCGAGCTATAGCATTTCAAGACGATATTTTAGTCTTTGGGCAAAATGAGGATGAACATGACCACAATTTAGTCAAGGTTCTAAATGCTTTATCAAACAAAGGTTTAACACTCCGTGCAGACAAGTGCAGATTCAAAAGACAAGAAGTGGAATACTTAGGATACAGTATCAGCGGAGATGGAATTAAACCTAAAATGTCACATTTGGAGAACATCAGTAAAGCTCCTATTCCTGAAAACAAGGAACAATTGGTCGCTTTTTTTGGGTTTAGTGGAGTTCTATGCCAAGTTTATTCCCAATTATGCAACTGTAATTGAACCATTTAGAAATCTGTTGAAGAAAAATGTGAAGTTTAATTGGACTGATGTTATGACTGTAACGTTTTCCACTGTTAAAGAGATGATTACTAAGGCTCCATGTCTCAAACCTTTTGTAATTGGCAGACATTGTGTTGTAATGGTAGATGCAAGCAATTGTGGACTAGGTGCCGTACTGATTCAAGAAGAATGGGGTAAAGAATGGATTGTAGCATATGCTTCAAGAACATTACGAGAGTCTGAACGACATTACTCTGTAATTGAAAGAGAGCTATTAGCGTGCGTGTGGGGTGCTGAACACTTTAGACCATTTTTATGGGGAACAAAATTCACCATTAAGTCTGATCATAAGCCTTTGGTTCATATATTATCACCTGGTGGTGGGCGCATATTGTCATCAAGGTTAGCCAGACTTTCTTCTAGACTACAAAACTTCCAGTATTCATTGGTGTATGTTCCTGGCAAAACAAATGTTCATTCTGACTGCATGTCAAGATTACCCCTCCCGTGTATGGAATCGGATAGTGTTGATACTGACGAATGTGAAGTGGCACATGTTGTGCGCGATGTGAATGTGTTGATCAATGACAATTCCATTATTCAAGAGCAATTGTGGAATGAAGAAATGGGGAAGGATCAAGAACTTAAAGAAGTGAAGGAGTTCATACTAGAAGGTTGGCCAGAAGAGAGGAAGCTTATAGGAAGTTTGGTTAGTTATTTCAAGGTTCGAGATGAATTGGCCATAGAGAATGATATAATTCTGAGGGGGGATACATTTATTCTACCTTTTGGTCTTAGGAAGATGTTTGTTGACATCGCTCATGAAGGGCATTTTGGTATTTCTATCACCAGGAGACGCTTGAAGGATAGCTTTTGGTGGCCAGGCATAGATTCATATGTTGAGCATCACGTGAGATTTTGTAATTTGTGTGCTAACAGTGATAAGTCAGCTAAAGCTTTAACTGCTACTGCACAACCTGTGGATTTACCTGCTGCACCTTGGAGCAAATTGGGCATTGACATAATTGGTCCGTTTAGTATTTTACCGCATCAACATTCTTTTGGTATTGTGCTAATGGATTATTTTTCAAAATGGCCTGAGATTAAGATGGTCAGAGAAGTTACTTCTGAAGCCATTATACTATTTTTAGATGATATTTTCTGTAGGGAAGGTATCCCTCAGGAGCTTGTTACTGACAACGGACCACAGTTTGTTAGTAAACAGATGGAAGATTATTTGATTAGATGTGGTATTACTCACAAAAGGATTGCAGTTTTCCACGCAGAAGCAAATGGTTAAATTGAGAGATTGAATAGGGTCGTTAAGGAGGCTATTCAGTTAGCAGTCAAAGGTGGATTGTGTTGGAACAAAGCTTTGCAATCCATGTTGCTATCTTATAGAACATCACCCAGGCGGTTACTTTGTTAAGTCCATTTGAATTATTGAGAGGTCGCAAACCTAGCACAAAAATGGTTCCATGGTGGCTGAAAAACAAGAACAAAACACAAGCAGAAATTGCTGAGATAGACTTCAAGGAAATTTGTCGTAAAATGGATGCTTACAAAATCAAAATGAAAGATAACCTATTAAAGAATAGAACCGTCAGGAATGTTTTTATTCAGGTTGGAGAGTTGGTACGGTTAAAGAAAGGTTGCTCGGTACGTAAGGGATTATCTAACTGTCAGATCCTGTGCAAGTAGTGGAAGTGTTTAAGAATGCTGTACGAGTGGAAGATGGGAGTGTTTGGAATTTTAATAGAGTCTCAATTTATAAAGGTAATAAGGACCTTCGTGATAACACTTCTTTCAATGTATTTCTGGATGTGAATGAAAATCCGGTGAGCAATTCAGGTACAGAATTACCTATTGAAGAACAATATGTATCTGTTCCAGCATGTCCTACCAGAAGCTCAAAAGTTCGCATGTTACCTACTAAATTCAAAGATTTTATGCTTTCTTATTAATTTATTTTTTGCTTTTGTTAAATAAAAGGAGGGAGGTGTGTTATGTGTTGTCATTTGAAGTTGGCACGAGTGCTCCTGTGCTCGTGTCTACTTCAAATGTCATTCCGCGTGGGATGTATTGTTTTGAAATGAGCGCTGGGGATATAGACATGGCGGGTGGCGGTTTGAGATTATTCGGAACTGTACCCGTCTCGGATGTGATGGATTAAACAACGCTCTACACTGTATTGGTGTCTTTTCTTCTTTTGTCCGGATTTACTGCAATGTGAAGACTTGTTTATAGTGAGGATCAAGACAGGCCAAGGAATCATCCCCCGAACAGACACTGCATGTAATGTAATGCTTTCAAAACCCAGTATTTCCCCTTTTTGTTGCGCCTTTCCATCCTCTTGGCACAGCGGATATTGCCGGATCACAAATGAGAGTGCAGTTTAGCTTTTGGCTGATGCACAACTGTTAAAGTCTAAACCGCCAAATTTAACCATAAGAAAACAAGTTATGTAGGCAGGGCATAAGCTGGGATTCGAGAACTTTCACAGACTATCGTAATCTACATGGCATGTAGGAGAGACTCGTCTGAAGGTACTGTCAACATGTCATGTTTATTTAGCTGTTGATTGGACCTGCCATTGCTCAAAGGCGGGCTGGTAAGCTTTGAGCATTGGTAATCGTGGGGGCGAAAAGTTTGGTCTTTGGTGTGACCGAGGGCCGCACTAATGCAAGCAGGGTTGTGGAAGGGAGGGGGGGGGGGGGCTGGGGCGGAAAGTGGGTGTCCTGGGGAAGCGAAGCATATACATATTGGTGGCTGAACTGAATTGCACAATGTGGAACTGGACAACCTGGGGTGCAGTGCACCCTAGGTACTTCCTTTCTTTAACTGAAATGAACCTTTAAATAAATGTTTGCTGTTAATTTTTTTTTAAAATGTAATGTTAGTGTTGCGTCCAGCCCAGGGGGCTGCATGTAAAGGTCAGGAGTGCCGCAAGCAGCCCCCAGGCCTACTTTGAGTATCACTGGCTGAGAGAGTGTCAGACGCCGCCACCACAACACACTCAACAGTGAGATGGAGGCTTCCTTTCAACACAGCGCACTGATGCGTTCATACTATTTATAGCAAATGCACATGATTTGTAGTGGATATAAGAATTTAAGGCATTGCATAGTTGGCTAAGCTTCCTCTGGGAAACTCCTTGCTTCTGAAAGCATGACCAGGGACAATGTGTACCTGGTATCTGCTTTGGTCAGAATAAGAACTGTGCAGGAAACATCAAGTCTGAACATAATAATTAAAACATTTTTTTTTTTTTACATAATAAGATCTCTTTAAAAGGCTGCCATGCTCCAGCCATTTAACTCTGTAGCCTGAGCTATTCTTTGCCTCCACGTTGTTCTCGCTGCCGCCACTTGTTGAATAAAGGACCACAGCTTCCATTGGTGCAGTGGCACTGAGGCTCATAGTCCCGAGGGGCCCAGAGCCTTTAATATTAATGGATTTAACACTTCAAAGAGAAACCTGGGAATCCGTGTCCTTCCTTGCACTAGGGCTGGACACAGTGTCTACACCACTATTGTTTTAAACATGCTAATGCGTGTCTCTTGTCTGGATACGCACAGATCTCATGTAACTTTTTACTATTTTATTATCATTTGTTGAATGTGAATTCATGGATTTCTTAAACACGCAACTCTAGTTCTCATGATTTAAGCCAATCCTCTAATTGTGTTGACCACGCTCCTTCAACAGGTTTACCACGCCCCTTTTAGAGGTCCCCACTTTTTTCATTCCACTAAAAACACTGGTTATACGTACAATAAATCGTTGCAAGTAATACAACCGTGGCACGAAACTCGTCGGGCCAGTCTCTATCTAATGAAAACTCACAGAGTAATGGCTACAATGTAGTGCTCTGTGCAAAAAGCGAGATGAAAGAACAGGGAATAAAACTACTGGGTCCTAACGACAAAGATGGTCAGTTCAGAGAAACTGAACGCAGCGTCCGTGATAAGAGTTCGCCGCTGCCTTCGTTGGGTACGAATAGTACTGGCCTCTTCCATTACTGTACGGACAGGAGCGACTCAGTACCCAAAGTGTTCGCAGCGCTTCCACAAGCGTTAAACACACTTACTTCATCACAGAAAGCAAGCAAGTCGCCGATCTTCCAATACCACTTCCTGACCAACCCGGAACCGGAAATGTTTTTTTCTTCCCGTTACAATAACAACTAGAATACCTGGAGTGTTACGCTCCTTACGCCGCCAAGTTTGACTGTTGACGGTATCGAAACCGCTTAGGTAGAGGCATGCTAAAGTCTCGATGTGTGTACCCGCATGTAAAATATTTATTTTCTGCCTAACCATGACCAGGCTGGTTCGGCGACCCGTGCCTAAAATCACTGTATCGCTGAACGGCTATCCTAAAACGGTTTTGCAGCGTTTGTGTTCTCAGTGTTGTACACACATGGCAACATTTCAGAAGAGCAAAGTGGGAGATTTTTTAGAAAAAATCGGGAGAATGGGGTCTTGAATCGGGTTGCTGTCATGTATGGGCTTTGGAAGTGTGCTGCTGCAGGATCGGACATTTGAAAGGCAAATGCACGTTTTTTTCTTCATGGAGCGCAATGGCAGACAGAGAGAGGGTGATGCAAGTGTTGTGCACTGGCCTGGCAGGTTGCTGGCAGTGCATACATACACCCCCCCCCCCCCCCGGCAGCCCCGGCTGAAACAGCTTCCCGGGCACACACACAGCGCCCCCGGGTACTTCACAGGTCTTTTAAGGACCATTTCCTTGTTAACGAGGCTTTGTTGGATTTTCACCCCTTCTAGAGCCCTCGCATCGCCACTCTATTGCTGGAAAAATGAGCACGTTACACAATACCAAGCCCTGTCAGTTGAAACTCCGATGAATCGGGTTTCTGGATGCTTGAATCGGGAGGCGGGAGACTAGCCTTGAAATCGGTAGTCTCCCGACTGAATCGGGAGGGTTGGCATGTCTGGTTGTGGTGTCCTACGTATACAGGACTCAGACACGAGGTAAGGTTCACGTTATCTTTATTTCGTACGACCTACTTCAACCCTTGCCTACTCTACTCTACTCTCCCCTTTTCCCGGGCATCGCTTTGTCCCTTCCCTGGTCCCGCCCCGTCCACACCTCCCTGGCCGAGGCGGTCCTGGTGTCCGCCTGCTCAGCGCTACATTACATCTCCCCCTTTCTTAACAAAATTGAAGCACTCATCATTTCCCATTGTATGTATACTCAAATAATGTCACAATAGTTACAGTTCTTCGATCAGGCGACTCGGCTTCTTGATGTGCCGGCGGGGACGACTATTGACTTCAGGATAGTCTGGTTCTCCTCCATTAGGGGCCACTCTCGGTGACTGAGCGCTGATCTCAGTTTCACTTGGACTAGTTTCCCCTCTGATGGGACCATCGAGAAACTCTTTGACTTTGGGGCTGCACTTCTGAAAGTACGCCACATTCCTGGTTATTCTCTTCTCATCCGACTCTGCAGTGAATATAGTCCCTTTTTGTTTGACAACCACCAGTGGAGTCTCGTTGAAGCGACAGTCAGTCTTCTTTTGCTGTTCTTGTTTCACCAAGACCCAGTCGCCTTCCTGAATCCCAGACGGGGCAGCTCGTCTGCGATGATCCGCATACGTCTTCATTTTCTCTTTCCTGAGCTGGTCCATGTGAGAGATGTCATCAGCGTCAGATTCATGACACACTGCTTTATCAGTCCAATCAACCATCGGTATCCGAGTGCGCACGGACCGGGCAACATTAACGTTGCGGGACATTTGCCCGTCGTGGAGTGAGGCGTGTTCCTGTAAGCCAGCAGGACTTCATTTAGCACTTTCTGGATGTCTTGTCGCGCCGCTTCTGCTTGTTGAATGGCTTTCTTTAGGGTGGACATGAATCTCTCGATCATTCCGTTGGCCTGCGGCTACAGAGGTGTGATTTTGCGATGCTTGAAATTGAGGTGTTTGGCGAAGTCTGCAAAGTTCTGACTGTTGAACCGGGGCCCGTTGTCCGTTTTCACTGTTTTGGGGATACCCCATGCAGCAAACACTTCATCCAGCACCGGTATTGTGCTTGACGCTCTGGTCAATGAGATGATTTGTGCAATAGGGAAACAAGAGTATTCGTCCATGATAGCCAGGATATACTGTCCCGACTTGAATGGTCCAAAGAAGTCTACGGCAACCTGCTGCCACACACCCTCCGGTAATCGGGACATTTGTAGCGGTGCGGGAGGATCAGGTCTACTGACCAGTTGGCATTGAGGACAGTCTTTCAGTGTGTTCTCTACCATTTGGTCGAGAACCGGGAACCACACTCTTTCCCTCAGAGCTCTCTTGGTGGCCACGATGCCTCGGTGGCCTTCATGAGCTAGATTGATGACGCCCTGGCGTAGATGTCTGGGGATGACTATACGATTGTCCCGTAAAAGTAGTCCGTTTGTGGCTACTGACAGTTCCTCCTTCCCATGTTTGAAGGCTGCAAGTTCATGTTTGTCGACCGCTCTATTTGGGTCGTCAGCGTTTAGATGTCTCCACTCATTCTTTTGCGTTCGTCGCTTCACTTCTAGCAGGGTAGCATCTTCAAGAGTGGCGTCTATGACGGCTTCTAACGGGACCGCGGGCGGCCGGGCCTGGTCCACCACAAAGCATATATATTCTTCTGCTACAGAGGATCTGCACTTTGTTGTTACTTTGGGGTGCCTTGACATGTAGTCAGCAGGATTTTCCACTTTTCCCGGCTTGTGCACAATCGTATATGTGTACTCTTGTAGGCGAAGGCCCCAGCGTTCTATTCTTGGTGGCATTTTGGCCCGAGGATTGCCAAAGATGGTGATGAGGGCCCGATGAGCGCTAATTAGCGTAAAGTGTTTTCCATATACAAAGATGTGAAAGTGCTCACAGGCCCAGACAACGGGCAAGCATTCCTTTTCGGGTTGTGAGTACGCTTTCTCTTCCTCCGTCAGACTCCTGCTCGCATAGGCGATTATGTGCCTTTGGTCACCTTCCGATTCATATTGGGCGAGAATTGCTCCCAGCCCCACCGGACTGGCATCTACCGTAATCTCCGTTTTCTTTTTTTGATCAAAGTACGCCATGTTGTCGGCTGAGTCTACGGCTGCCTTGATTTCATTGAAGGCTTGTTCACACCCTGCTGACCACTGGAATGGGTGACCTTGTTTTGTGAGCTGTCTCAGGGGATAGCTGATAGTTGCGTAGTTTTGGATATAGCGAGCATAGTAGCTGGCCATTCCTAAGAAAGAACGAACGTCCCCTACATCTCGGGGGCTGGGGGTGTCATTCAGCGCCGCCACTTTCTCTGGGTCTGGTCTCATTCCCGCTTGGGAGAAAATATGGCCAAAGAACTTCAGCGTGGACTTGTGGAACTCACACTTAGCTTTGTTTAAGGTGAGATTGGCTTCCATTAGTGCATGGCAGACTCGCTCCAGAGCAGTGTCATGTTCTTGTGTGGTGGACCCATATACCAGGATGTCATCACTGTAGTTGAGGGCATTAGGAATATGATGAATTGTCTTCCTGATGGCTTCTTGGAAGATTTCCGCCGCGGAGGACACGCCAAAGCTAAGTCGTTTGTAGCGGAAGAGGCCAATCTGGGTGGAAAAAGTTGTTATGTATCGCGACCTCTCATGTAGTTCTAGTTGATGGTACCCTTTATTGAGATCCAGTTTGGAAAATATCTTAGTTCCATTAAGTGACGCAATCATGTCACTGATGTGCGGCCCTGGGTGCCTCTCTCGCTCAATGGCCGTGTTGGGCGCCCTCATGTCAACACACAACCTGACTTTGTCAGGTTCACCCCTCTTTGGTACTACGACCACAGGAGAGACCCATGGTGTAGGTCCATCTGTTCTTTCAATGATGTCCGCATCAAGCAGATCTTGTAACCCCTGTTCAACTGCATGTTGAAGATGAAAAGGAATACGTCGATGATGTTGAGCTATGGGAGCTACTTGTTCATTGATGTGTAGTCGAATTTGGCAGTGAGCCATCTTCCCTAGGCCAGTGAACAACTTTGGAAATTTCCGTGTCACATCAAGTTCATCACCCACACGGTACAGGATGTCCACAAGGCATAGCCGTTCCGCAGTTGGAAGACTCAGGAGGCAGTCGGCTTCTGGCCCTTCAATGACGTGGATGTACGCAGGAATGGTCCGATCTTTGTATGTGAGCTGTGTTGAAAACTTCCCCAGACATGGGAGTGGCTTTCTCGACATCCACATGTATACTTTCACATGGGCAGGGCTCAATGGTGGAAGCGGCTTGATTCGCTAGTATTCTGCCACTGGCATGTAGTTTACGGAAGCTCCGCTGTCCATGACAAACTTCGTACAGTGCTTTCCGACTTGTATGCTGAGCTGGGGATATTTTTTGAGTCGGTCAGGATCAGCGACCATGCATACATACTCATCACTATCTTGTGAGATGGGCGATAGTGACCTTGAGTCTTGAGATGACGTGTGCCGAGGTCTATAGCTTTTGCGAGATTGACAGCTAGAGCGAGAGGAGCCCGTTGAAGAATCCCGGCGATCACGTACTGCTTTGGCTTGATGCCGCGTGCTTGCGGATCGAGGTGCCCTTTCCTGATCTCTCGGCGTACTTCTCCTGTGATTTCCGCAGACATTTTCGAAATCATTCTCCCCTCCGCACTTCTGGCACTCCTGACCCATGGCGAGGCATCCATCCGTGTGGGGAAAGTCATACCCACAGCGGTAGCACTTGAGATGCCGTTCTCTCCGTCTGTTGTTTCGACTAGAGCTACGATGTCGCCGACGCACTGGCTGTTGGTCCCTCTTGGCCCTAGACGATCTAGATTTCGCCGGAGAGCGTCTGCGTCCGTTTTGAGATTGAAGTCTGAAGGCTTGCTCGAGCTTCTCACCTCTCCCAGCTTCCATTTTTTTTTGCATGTTCTACTGCTTGATCATGCACACGCGTCATCTCTTTGATTTCATCCAGCGAGTAGCTCTTCTTCAGCAGTTTCCGTAGCAGCGATTCGGACTGACACCCTTCAATGACCCTCAGGCGAAGGGCATCCTCAGTCGAGAAGGAGTCGAATTCGCAAAAGCGTGCCAGACGTCTAAGGCGGGTGATAAACGTGCACATGGGCTCATCTTTTTCTTGAGCTGCTAGATTGAATGTGTATCTTTCATAACCAATATTTTTTTTGTGCAGAAATTTCCTGTTGAGTGCTACGCACACATTTGTGTAAGACGCCGCGTCGGCTGGGGGTAGTTCCTTTATTATTTGCCCGACATCTTTGCCTATTAGGTTGCGTAATGCTATTAGCTGTTGACCAGGATCCATCACTTGCCACCCTTTCATAAAGTCTTCAAAGTCCTCAAGCCATTCCTTCCACCGGAGACCCATGCCTCCGCCTGTTTCAAGGACCAGCGGTTCGGGTGGGCGCAGAAATGACACTCCGAGCATTCCCATCTGCCCAGCGTTGGCCGACGTTGACCCTGATGGGCGAACCGGTGACGTAGACATGGTGAGAACCCAAGCCTTTTGTTGAGATTAGTGCGTTATCGTCGAGATTGTAACTCAATGTCCGTTGAGCTTGCCAAGGCTTGATTAATATTTTTTTTTTTCCTTTAGTTGTAGTTGCAACTGCTTGATGGCATTCAGATTTGTTTTGTTACATTTGCCACTGCTCGATGACTTTGAGGCTCTTTCTTTTGTTTTTATCAATGTTTGATGATTTCCTGTGCTTCCAGTGGCATGAATCAATGCTTATTGCCAAGTTCCAGCTTTTGCCTGACTCCAAAATGGCCACCGGGGTTTTCTCGCAGGGGATTGGTGCACGTGCCTGACTTAAAGATGGCCGCCCCGCTCACACACACCCCTCGAGACTCGGTCTCCACACACCGGCTGCAGCGTCCTAGGCAGTCCCAATTCTCTCCACACGTGCCAATATAAGGAAGGCACTCACCGCGAGTCTTCAGGTACAGGCAGCGCGCGACTGGGGTGAGCTCCCAGATCGTCGACGCTTTCACAAGAGCGCGTGACCTCCACGCGGTTTCTCCGCCGGGTGGGGGGCACCTCTAACAGCCCTCCCACCTTCTGCCACTTCGGCACAGGCAGCGCGCGACTGGGGTGGGCTCCCAGATCGTCGTTGCTTTCACAGGAGCGCGGGACCTCCACGCTGTTTCTCCACGGATGCCTTCACATGTTCCGGTTCGCCACGTTGGCGTCGGGGCTCGCTGGTACCGCTACCGCGGTCAGTGTTGCATAAGCGACCGGGGCGGGCACCCGCGTCGCAGCCCGCTCATTCAACGCGGTCGGGGTAGGCTCCCGACTCGCGCCACGTGAATCCGCCAAACCTGAGCGCTCCTCGCTCGCGCAGCTCCTCCAGGCAGCTCTTGACACCAGGGCACACACCACGCGCGCCGTGGCCACCCTCGTCGCCAGTTGTAGTGTCCTACGTATACAGGACTCAGACACGAGGTAAGGTTCACGTTATCTTTATTTCGTATGACCTGCTTCACCCCTTGCCTACTCTACTCTACTCTCCCCTTTTCCTGGGCATCGCTTTGTCCCCTCCCTGGTCCCGCCCTGTCCACACCTCCCTGGCCGAGGCGGTGCTGGTGTCCGCTTGCTCAGCGCTACATTACAAGTGTGAGAGGCCACCAAACAATTAAACTCTAAACAAACTAAACATTTCCACCCTGCTTTCTTTTTCATACACTACAGTGACCAGGATCAAGAACAACATGTTTAATTAATGTGGACTTCGAGCTTGACCTTTTAAACTTTGTACTAGAGTTGACGATGGCTCATACTTATCAGTACTGGAACTGGAACAAGCATCTGCAATGCAATAGGTCTCGCAATTATGCGAGTTTGAGCTATTGGCATTGTAAATGACAATGCCTTTTATTTATGTTTTGGTTTTTAAAACATAAATAATAGGTATTGTCATTCGCAATGCCAATAGCTTAAACTCTCGCAAATGCAAGACTTTTTGCATACCAAATGTGTGTTTGTGTGTGTGTGGGGGGGGGGTTGAAAACAGAAGGTAGCAGAAAGAACAGACGGGGAGGGTGAGGGAAGCAGAACTGAGGGTGTGGAGGGACAAAAGTGATGGCGCAGTGGGAGAAGGAACAGAGGGCATAGGGAAGCAAACGATCAACAGAGCAAGTGGCGGGCAGGGGGAGAAAAGCAAATTAGCGAGAGCAACGTTAAGCTGGGGGTGAAAGCACACACTTTACAGGTAATCTGAGCCGAGGAGCAAAGCATAGGGAGCTGCCTCTTGGAACTGGAGAATTGCTCAGTAAAGCTCTCCAATACCTTCCGCTTGGGTTCATGCTTGTGGTTTCGGGAGAGTGTGTCCAAAGAGATATTTGCAGCCAAAGAGTTTCTTTCTCCTTCGGATCCATTTCACAGAGCAAGAAATTGAGAAAAGAGGGTAAGAGCCTTTTGTTGAAGTCATGGTTTTTATCAAGTGAACGGAGGAACAAACCTAAAACATATTCATGATTAACAGGTGTTCTTTCAGAAAATAAACACGCCAGATCTAGAGAAATTTACATCATGCACCTTTTACCTCCCTAAATGTATTGCTGAGTTGCCCCCTTCTGTCTCCCATGGCCCCTGAAGAGCTTCCCGTTTGCTACATGTTAAATAAACAAGCGGTGGTCACAACTGCGCATGAGAGACCCTCCAGCAGTAAGAGAAACTCATTAAAGAAAATAGTGCTTACAGAGTAAAGAAGATGTTCTGTGTTGCAACAGAAGTAAAATGGCCAGTCCTCATGGGAGGTTACAAATGAAGACAAGGCGGTACTAAGGAGGGACTAACAAGTCTAATAACGAATCAGAAGCTAGCATTTACGAAGGACAATGACACTAGCCAATTACAAATATGGGCGGAGAGTGGGCGAGGCTTCAAGTACATACTCCAATACAGCCTAGCTCGCAGAGCAGCGTTTGGGCTGCCCAGGCTCAACCTAAAAAGTTTACTCCGGAAACTCATAAATTGGGGGTCTAGGTGTGGAAACAAAAGGGGGGTGAGGTCAAGAGGGGCGTAGTCATGAAAAGCAGTTGGGCAGACAACTTATACATTTTATACAACAATAGCTGCCTGGTCTAGGATCTAACGGGAACCCCCTTCATTCCAGCACTGATGCTGGAGCGGGTAGTACAACATTTTGTATACCCCCCCATTCTGCATCTTTATATTAATCTAAATAATTAACTAATAGTAATCTTATTAATTTGTGTGCAGTGAAAGACTTATCAATCATATTAACAAAAGAATTACACGCGGGAATTGCACTTTGCATGGCTAAACTAATTGTAAACTAACATATGTACGCATACTAATGGCTGAACGAGACATTGAACGTGACAGCTCCTGACAACACGAGGTTCTGGGTGAAGTGTGCATGCGTCTCCGCCAGCAACAGTGGCCTAGTCCTGACCCCAGGAGCCGATGTCCTAGTCAAGGTTGCTCCGGAAATTTCGCCAACGACAAGACAATGAACTGTCTTAAAACCGGAACCAGCAAGTGCGATGACTTCATTTTGCGAACTATTTGAGAACTTTACCGCTTGACCCCATGTCCACCAATGAGGACTCTCTAAAACCCCAATCTTGATACTTTTTGACATTATTTTCATTATAAAAGTAGGTAGGGAATTGAACTAAAAAAAAACTCTTCTTCTTTGATGACCTCGATTTCCTGACGTTATGCTGACGGAGAGGACGGTGACACTGCTGGACAGCTGTTATCCCGAATCTTTGAGAGACTGAATTATGGCCTGACTTTGATGAAGTTTTTCCACGACTTGACTGACTTAGAGGACGACTTTTAGCCAGATTAGGTAAATATGATGTTCTGCGGTTCTAATGATGATTTCTAACAATTTGCAATTTCCTTAGATAAATGATATTTGATTAATTGACAAATGTGTTGTGTTGATCATTTGAAGAAGAAGATCTAGATTAATGAGTAAAGTATAGATAAATGATTGTGTTCACTAAAACCATATTTAACAACTAAATGATTCATCTCCTAATGAGGGGAATATCTCAGGGTTGGAGTCAACGCATTTAGAGTTAGGTAAAGATATTCCTTTCATGTCAGCGTTTGGAAGCTTATTCCTCTAGGGAAGCAGATCAATGGAGTGTGAGTGTTGGTGTTATTGGCCCCACCAATGAATGTATTTGAGTGAATTTACTATTGAGGTATTTGGTCTGTGTCGAAGGGGGAATTTGATGTTCCACGCTGCAACAGTTTTCTGATAGCAGTATGAGGGTTTTTATTGTTTTGGTTTGGTGAATATTGCTTGTAAATAGCTTAGTAATTATTGGTTATTGATATTGGTTTATGTACTAACACTCTATGTTGAGTCACGTTGAGTTTTATGTTGTTTGCATGGCTTCTGGGATGTAGGAAGGCGGAAGTTTGTAACCGTTCTGTAGTAGAGCAGAGGTAAGTGCTGCTCTTGGGAAAGACCGAATTGTTGTTGCCCTGTAGGTACACAGGGAGAAACGTGTACCGATTGAAGTTGCACGACGCATTGTCTGGGTTCGATTCGGTGACATCGTCGTGTGTTGCCATTAGAGACATTTCCTGTGTGAGAGAAGTGTGTATGATAGCGAAGGTTACCTGTGAAATTTTGGTCTTAGGTACCAGTAGTCCAAATGGCATTCCGATAACGCTTATCACTGGAAAGGTATCAGGTGTTCTCTGAGCTTGCTAGAAGGGTAAAGTAGAGGGAAGTGCTGCTTTGTTAACGTATGTTATAATTCTGTAGTAGGACAGACTGTTCGCTGTTCTCGGGAAAGACAGGATTCTGTATGAATGTACTACCTTTTCTAGTGTGAAAGTGCGTGAATGTAAAGGCATTCGGGTTAATTGTGAAACTCTAGTTTTATTTCTCAGGAGCATTGGGTCTCCAACTATGTGTCTTAATTCTGGAGAAACGGTTAGCTAATGCTTGTTAGAAGGGTAAGGTAGAGGGATGTGCTACTTTATCAACGGAAGTAACAATTCCGTAGTTTGGCAGAGGTAAGCGCTGCTCTCGGGAAAGACGGAATTCTCGTGAGAAAGGTCTATTGCTATTCCTTGGTTAGCGAAGCGGACAATGGTGCTGTTTTTATGTTGTTACTAACAGAATTGTAAATTTCGAAACAAAACTAACCAAGTGGATTTTGTGAAGGAGGGGTAGACAGGAGCAGGAGCTGCCGCAGCGGCTGCTGACGTCAGAACGACCGCGCTGCGATTGGACAGTCGGTCAGAAACATAAAACGCTCCGGATTGGTGCGTTAGAGTGCACCGCGCTAGGAGTGGAGAAATACAGGGTGACGTAGACGCTCCCTATTGGTGCGTTAGTGTGAGTCGCGCTGGGATTTGAGAATTGTGAAAGTGACATAGACGCTCCGGATTGGTGCGTTAGTGTGAGTCGCGCTACGATTGGACAGAATAGCGGTACAGTTGTAAGGAGAGACTAGTGATACACGGAAGACAGGAAAATGTATTACGATCAGCCAGAAAAGGAGAAAAAGTCTTGGTTTGGTAGAATTAAGAAGTGGTTTAAAAAGGACAAACCGATTGTAACTAGGGAAGGACAGTTACTTCCTCCACCGAAAACCCCTGCATCCTTTATGGTTGCAAAATATGGATATCACACCTGTATTTGGTTAGATAATTGGGTCAAGTATACCGAAAAGGACGGAGTGTTGGCTTTTCCAGAACATGGTTCATTTAATTTGGCAGTTTTGAGAAATTTGAGAGAGAAAATGATGAATTTAAAAACGACACCTAGACCGACCCAATTCGAAGCATTGACAGAGTGGGAAGACGAGATGCATGACCGAGAAAGACAGAGAAATGGTCGAGGATATAGGTACATGTTTGGCAGATCATACGGACATGAGACGCATGATGATCGAATGAGAAGGTGGCGGAATGCGAGTATGACTGAGGGTTTGTTTCCCGTAAGAACTGCAGGAGAGAATGAAGGAAGAAAGTGTGTAGAAAAGAGGCATAATGTGGAATCGAGAGGGTATGGAATGAATGAATCAGAGGATGATGTTCTTGATGATATGTTCTATAAGAATCCACCTCCATATCGACCAGAACCAGAAATATTAACCCCAAGTGCCCCAATGAAAGAAACAGTACGAATCATAAAATCGGAACCAGAGTTCCAAGATTTGGGAAGAAACAATTCCATTAGAGAGGTAGAGAAGAAGTCTGGAGGTAAAGTAAACGATGAAAATTCAGTAGAACTAGCGAAAACGACCCTAGAATTAACCGAGAAAATAAGAGAATTGACTAAGAATCTGGAAGCGGTAACAGTTCCAGTAACGATAGGTCCAGTAATGCCTATTTTTGATAAACAGAAAGATAGCAAACATTGTTTGACGGTCCCTGATAAAAGTAATAAACCGGTTGAAAAACCAAGAATGAGTCAGAATGAGAATCCATGGAGACAGACTGTGAGTATGATTGAACCGAATTTTTCAAATAACCCGTTTTTAGGTCAAAACTGTGCAGAAAAACGTATGACAATAGTGGAGTCAATGTCAGAAACACAAAAGGATTTTGGACAAGGAAATGTAGAGAAGCCATTAGGACCATCTACAGAGGAATTGAGTGAATGGTTGAGAAGCTTGCAAAAGAAAGACAAAGAATCTCAGTCAATAGATCTGGCCAAACTACAAATGGTTCTGGAAGAATTAATAGTAGGAACTATCCCGACAGAAAAGTTAAAAACTTATCAAGATGAGGAGTTGTTATTTCTGTGTAAAAGCGTAACATGGAGAGCAAAAAGTCTCCATGAAAGATTAGAAGAAGTGGCAAATGAAATGGGTATTGATATTGAAAAGGTAAAAGCGCTACAGAAACCCTATCGAGTAGATTTCACTGAAAAAGACACTGAAAACATGAATACCACAGGACGAATAGGTCAGATTAAAGAGATAATCATTTTGTTGAGAAAATGGGGAGATGTGGACCAATGGAAAAGTAGATGGTATCGTAAACGAGATGAAATTTCAGACAAAACGTTTTCAGCTTACCCTGTGAGAGAGAAAGCGACGGTTGTGACAGAATGTCCTATGAGAGAGATTCCAGGAGGAGGACGTGTACATGTCCCATGGACTAGACAGGATATTTTGTAATTTACGAATGATTTCCTTCGACTACGTGAAAAACCCATCGAGTGGTACAGACAGGTGGATAGATTTGTAAAATTATCCAAAGTATTGTGGATTGATCTAAATATCTTGTTTGACATAATAGTACCAGCAGATCTATGGACACAGTGCAAAATCATGATAGATTGGCCGACACAGGAATACCCAAGGGATCCAAAAACAGGGGCTCCAGACCCCGAGGTAATGAAGAAATATGAACAGGTTATTGCATTTTTGAAAAACCAGGTACCCCCTAAAGAGACAGACTGGGTAAAAATTGACAGAACACATCAGGAAAGCAAAGAGTCAGTACATGGCTATTATGAGAGGTTAATTTGAGCCTTTAAACAATTCAGTGGAGATGAAAATCTAAGTGACAAGGATTTGAGTCATTTCGTGTACAGATTTGTATGTGGTCTTCGTCCAGAAATTAGTGAAATGATAAAACAGCAGACGGTAGATTGGCAAAATAAGAAAATAGATGAAGTACTGAGACATGCTAAATATTTCAGTGATGAAATTGAAGCAAAACAGCGAAAACTGAAAGAAAAGGCTATGTGGGCACAAGTAAAGGTAGCAGAGAGACAGGAAGCTCAATTAGTGGAACAAGCTGGGTCAAGACAAAAATTTAATCCTGGGAAAAATAAAGGGAATATCGAGGAAGCTAAAAAGAAATTTCCGTGTCATAATTGCCGTAGGATAGGGCATTGGAAATCCGAGTGTAAATTTCCTCCAAGTACTAACGATGAAAATGCATAATTGAATCATATAAAACACGAAAAAGAGGGGGGATCTGGGAGCTAAAAAAGGTCCAGTGTCCATGCTCCCTAGACTTAATATGTATCACCAGGAGGACAAAGTTCCTACGGGCAGGTGCAAAAAGTCACCCGAGCCCTTAAAAAAGAGAACTAGAGAGTGAAAGGATTCCTAGTTTGAAGATCCACTCAGGTAAGTGGAAGAGCACTCTATGTGCTCTGTTGCCCTCACACACCCCGAAAGGTGTCATGCTTCATCATCGGGCGGTTGCTCCTCGTAGGCCCGGCGCTGCAATTCCCTACGGGCCCCCGAAGGGTCACTTTGACGGAGATCTTTTAAGAACCGCCGGATGGTGCATGTGGGTGTGTGGAAAGTGGGTTCAATGTAGAGGGTAAAAAGGGTGCGTGCAAGTTAGTGAAAACATGGAGGGTCATCATGCAGCGAATTCTATAGATGTACCCTGAGCAGAATTAGACTGCTATAAAATTGTAACCCTGAAGGCACTATGCCCAGGGATCATGGATCAAAGGGCAACATGTTTCGCACCTCTTTCGCCTAAAAAGTCGGTGGCGCTTCGTCAGGACCAAATTCTTAACAAAAAGTGCATGTGAAAAATAAATGAAACAAGTTAAAATACCCTCAATATCGGTCTGGGCAATCGCCTGTACACCCTCAGTATGGTAACAGGTCAACGATGAAAAAAATCGCTCCAGGTCAATATCAAAAGCTTTGGAGACATCTCCTGGACAGCAGCAACCACCATCCGAGATGATGTGCCCCTGCAATCCATGGGCGGCATCAGCGCATTCAATCACAGCACTCAGCTGAGGGTAGCCCACACCTGTCTTCGTACGTTTGGTGCAAACGGACCCTGGGCCAATCCCCACTTTGATGATGTCAGCACCCGAGAGCAGGAGTTCCTCCACCATCTCTGCTGTCACAACATTGCCAGTCATGATGGTGTGGTGCGGGAATCTTGCACGGACGTCCTTCACGTGCTGCACAAAGTGCTCAGAGTAGCCGTTGGCCACGTCCAGGCGGATGTATCGCACCTGTGGGATGGCCTCCAGGATCTGTTCCAGCTGCTCAAAATCCGCCTGTCCCGTGCCGGAGCTGGCCGCAATATGCTCCAGGCAGTCAGGGTTCTTGACAGCAAACTCCTTCCACTGCTCAACAGAGTAATGTTTGTGAATTGCCGTGAACAGAGAGAACTTGCAAAGGGCTTTTGCCATCTCGAATGTACCTACTGTGTCCATGTTGCAGCTATGATGGGTATACCATTGCATGACTGCTTTGAATTCAGGAAGGTGTAGGATCGGGTAAGCTCCACCTCGCTACTCGACTTGAGAGTGCTGCGTTTAGGTCGCAGTAGCACATCCTTGAAGTCTAGCTTTATGTCGTTATCAATGCGTGGCATGTTGTTGTTATGCTCTTGACCGTTGCACAATGCTTATTGAGGACTAGCAATTCCAGGAAGACCTTGAATGATGGGACCACAAGAATACCAGGGTGTCCTTGTGTAAGGTGACTGCTGCTCACGGAAAGCGCTCCGATACCTCCGCGTCAAGTTCGCCCCGTACATCTATATAATTCGCTGCATGATGACCCTCCATGTTTTCACTAACTTGCACGCACCCTTTTTACCCTCTACATTGAACCCATTTTCCACACACCCACATGCACCATCCGGCGGTTCTTAAAAGATCTCCGTCAAAGTGACCCTTCGGGGGCCCGTAGGGAATTGCAGCGCCGGCCCTACGAGGAGCAACCGCCCGATGATGAAGCATGACACCTTTCGGGGTGTGTGAGGGCAACAGAGGACATAGAGTGGTCTTCCACTTACCTGAGTGGGTCTTCAAACTAGGAATCCTTTCACTCTCTATTTCTCTTTTTTAAGGGCTCAGGTGACTTTTTGCACCTGCCCGTAGGAACTTTGTCCTCCTGGTGCTGCATAATTGAATCCACAGGTGCAGAATGAGGTGAGTGGTTAAAAGCAACAACAACAGCAGGTTGTAACACAACAGAATCAGGTGCCAAAACCATCTTTTCCACAGAACAAAAATTGCCAGAAGTATAGTAAAGAGAATGGATTCTACAACGAAGAACAGGTAAATAAGCCGCCACGAGCTAGCGCTGCTTCGCAGTATTGGCTGCAACGCGATGAAAGCGATTCAGAAGAGGGTTATTGATGGTGCCGAAGAGAGGAAGAAGAGTGCGTACTTGGCGCAACTCTAGAAGTAGACCAGACAGGCCCATTTGTAGATTGTCAAGAATCTTCCTCTCTCGGATGAAACGATCCAAGTAGTTGG
Source organism: Triturus cristatus (assembly GCF_964204655.1). Classification (NCBI taxonomy): domain Eukaryota; kingdom Metazoa; phylum Chordata; class Amphibia; order Caudata; family Salamandridae; genus Triturus; species Triturus cristatus. The sequence goes on from NC_140588.1 coordinate 565,880,557, forward strand.
TGTATCCAACAGACAGATTAAAACTTACCTTATAGAACCAGTGAAAGTTAGTATAGGGAATTTTCTGAAATGCACCGGTTTGTCGTGTGCGACACCAGTCCTGTGAACTTGTTAGGTAGAGATTTATTGTGCAAGATGAACTGCACCATATTTTGTAATCCAGATGGAATAGCCTTTGAAACACCAGATGATGATGTGCTGTATAAAATGACAATGGCAAACAGAGAGAAAGAGGTTAAGGGAACATATGCTGTATTTAACCCTGACGAGTTACCAAAAGAATTAAAACAATCTGTTAAAGCAGAAGTTTGGGATTTCACTGGAGAAGATGTAGGATTGATGTGAAATGTAGATCCAATAAAAATAACTGTAAAAGAAGGAGTAAGTTACCCAAATGTCCCACAATATAAATTGACACCTGAAATAATCGAAGGAGTTACTCCTGTGATTGAGAAAATGATAAAACAAGTAATTTTGAGAGAAATAATGAGTAGCCCATGTAATTCACCAATAATGGGATTGAAAAAGCCTAGTGGGAAGTTCAGGATAGTGCAAGATATGAGAAAGACAAACAAAATAGTTGTGTCATGCTGTCCCATTGTACCGAATCCATCTGTGATTTTATATCAGATTCCCCATGACGCAGAATGGTATACAGTAATTGATCTATGCCATGCTTTCTTTTCCATCCCATTACACCATGACAGTCAGCAGATTTTTGCATTTCGGTTTGGTGAGCGTATTTTGGCGTGGTGCCGAATTCCACAGGGGTATACAGAAAGCCCCTCAATATTTAATCAGCTATTGAAGAAGTCTTTGGAAAGTCTAGAAATGCCTGAAAATTCTGTATTGGTTCAATACATCGATGACCTGCTTGTGGCATCGAAAACTCGTGAAGCTTGTGAGGTAGACACAGTAGCCTTGCTGAATCATTTGGCAGATGGACTAAAAGTGTCACCATCGAAATTACAATTTTGTAAGAAGGAAGTACAATATTTAGGACATAACATTGAGAAAGGACAAAGGAAAATAACCATAGACAGAATCAGAATTATAAAAAGAATGAGTCCACCAATGACCCAAAGAGAGGTGAGAATGTTTCTGGGAATGGTTGGATATTGTCATCAGTGGATAAGTAATTTTTCATTGATTGCAAAACCTTTGGTACGATTGACAAGAAGTGATGTGAGAGATCCAATTGATTTGAATAAAGAGGAATTGACAGCATTCAAAAGATTGAGAGAAGGATTGTGTGATGAGCCTGCATTAGGAATGTCTGATTATGACAAAGAATTTGAGTTGTATTACAGTGAGAGAAATGGATTTGCACTCTCTGTTCTAGTACAGAAGAATGGAAAACTGAGGAAACCAATTGCGTATTTTTCATCCCTGTTGGACCCAGTAGCTGTAGCCCTTCCTGGGTGTTTGAAAGCAGTAGCTGCTACATGTCGAAGTTTGGAACAGAGTGAAGGAATTGTGGTGGGATATCCTGTGAAAGTGTTTGTACCTCATGATGTGGCGATCCTTTTAACAAGGAGTCATACTCAGTATATGACGCACAGCCGACTGACTAAGTATGAAAAGGTCATATTGGGTGCAACAAATGTGAGTCTAGTGAGAATGTGAATCCTTCAACGCTGTTGCCTGATGTAGAGCATGTGTAAGTAAGAGATGAAGCAGATCATGACTGTTTGAATGTACTTGATTTTTTGTACAAAACCAAGACCTGACATAAAAGATGAACCCTTACCAGAAAGTGATTATGTCATGTTCGTTGATGGATCTTGTTTGAGGACAGATGATGGAGTGCTGAGTGCAGCATATGCGGTATGTACAGTTGCAGCAGTGATGGAAGCATCCTATTTGAAAGGAGTACGATCGGCCCAAGTAGCTGAACTTGTTGCCCTGACCAGAGCATGTAAGATTGGAAAAAGTGTGAGAGTGACTGTGATAACTGATAGCCAGTACGGCTATGGGGTAGTCAACGACTTCGGCCAAATATGGCTGCAGAAAGGTTTCCTAACCTCAAGTGGAACTCCCATTAAGAATGCTGAAGTGGTTGGAAAGTTGCTTGAGGCGATACAGCTGCCTAGGCAATTGGCTGTGGTAAAATGTGCTGCCCATAGTCGCAGTGGTGATTACATTGCCACTGGTAATAAATTCGCAAACGATATGGCGCAATATTGTGCACGAAATCAGAATTCAATCAATTGGGCAAAGGAAAAGGAATTGATTTCTTGTTTCCCAATGTTTACTAACATTGTGGGAACATGGGAAGAAGTGAGACAATTGCAGGAAGAAGCAGGAGAGAAGAAATAAAACAGTGGGTAAAAGCAGGATGTGCACCAAGAGAGAAGGATCATGTGTGGGTCTATCGAGATGGAAGACCAGTTATGCCTTATAGCATGATGTCTGCCATGGCACGGATGTATCATGGACAGGGACATATAGAGAGAGACGCAATGATTAGGTCCTTTATGCAGACTTGGTATAATGCAAAATTCAGACTTGTAGCGGAAAGTCTTTGTCAGAGATGCCTAATTTTTTTTTTTTTTTTTTTGAAACCGTTTATTACAAAAACTAAAAAAAAATACAAAGATGGGCCTACAACCTTTCGGCCGGCCGCTAGCAGACAAAAGGAGCATATGATACACATTGTAGAGCGTGTGTTGCGGCTGAGGAAGATGCACAGGAGTTAGCAGCGTTGATAGCTACACCATCCGGACCCCACTGTACGGTTTCATTTTAAACTGAAAAAACAACCAGAAAAACAAACCCACAAGGCAATCCACAATCAAAAATAGCAGCATGTGCTCCCCTGAGAGGGGGACCCTACCAGTCCATAGGAGTATCAAGAAGGGGAAGAGATCAGGACTAGGGCTGGGTAAACTCAATGCCCGGAACAAGGAAGATGGGTCGGCTAAGGGGATGGGGCAGGCGACGGATCGGGCAATAACGGCGGAGCACAGATTCCCCCGCGGTAGGCGTTCCAGGGGCCCCATACTTTCACCCATGTCCCAGGCTTACCTCTCACCACATACACCACCTTTTCCCGAAACATGCACCAATCCATATGTTCCTTCCAGGCCGAGACAGTCGGGGACCTCTGGGATCCCCACAGTTGAGCAATATCGCGCTTGGCCACCATATATCCCAGAGTCACCCACCACGTCTGTGGCGCCGAGTAGTCGGTAGGTTCCCACACATTTAACAGGCATCTCCTCGCTTCGGGTAGCAGCACCACATGTGTAACCACACGCAGGACCTCATGCACACCACGCCAGAATCGCTCCACCTCCGGGCATTCCCACAATATATGCAGAAAGGTCCCCAAAGCGCCACACCCACGCTTACACAACCCGTCCACAGCATAACCCATACGCAGGAGCCTTGGCCCCGTCATGTAGACTCTGTGGAGTATCTTGAGCTGGACGAAGCGAAGGCGGGCCGGTATGGCCACCTCTTTCGGGGAGGCCACCGCAGAGGTCCAGTCCTCGTCGTCCAGCTCCAGTCCATCGGCAACCCAAGCCTCACGAAGGGCAGTCAGCAATCCCGAGCGGTCATTGATCAGTTTTTTGTAGATCAGTGAGATCGTGCTGTCCGGAACGTGCCCATCCAGCACTCTATCCTCCAGGGGGGAATACTCCGGGATGGATGCAACGTCCGGGAAGACGGAGCCCAGTGCATGACGGATCTGCAAATACCGAAAGTACTCCCTGTCATGCAACTGGAATTCCGTCTGCAGCATCCCGAACGTTTTAAATCCTCCCCTCGTCCAGAGATCCCCCACTTTGCTGATGCCTATCATGTCCCACTTCTCGAAGCCCTTCGAGGTCCACAGGGAGCCCAACTGCTCGGACGCGTATAGTGGTGATGCTCGGGTCAGACGGTCCTTCCACCCCATCGCCACATTAGCCGCGTGCCATGCTCACACCATGACACGCGTGGGGCCGGTCAGCCGAGCGTCGGGCGCGCTGGAGTAGAGCGCTCGATTATAGTCCCCACCCGGGAGTAGCATCTTATCCATTTCGAATGCCGGGTTTAAGGCGGGCCCGTACAGGCCGTGATTAATCGCAGCCAGCTGGGAGGCCCAATAGTACCGTTTGATATCCGGGAGGGCAATCCCTCCGTCATACCATGGGAGCGTCAGCTTCGCCAGGGCGATACGCGGCCTCCCGTCCCAGAACAGGCGGCGCTGCAAACTCTCCACCTCGCGGAAGTAGCGCGCTGGGACGAGCTCCATAGTATTCTGCAAAGCGTACAGGAAACGCGGCAGAGACATCATCTTAAACAATGCCGCCCGGCCGAGCGGCGAAAGCGGCAAGCGCCGCCAGCGCGTGACATCTTCCTTCAGGCGCTGGAGGGGGGGAAGCAAGTTCCGATCATACCGGGCCTCCGGGTCCAGAGTAATGAAGACACCCAGGTACCGAAATCCCTGCGGGGCGATCTGGATCGGACAGCCCCGCGGGAGAATAGGAGCCTCCCCAGAGAGAACATACACGCACGATTTAGCCCAGTTGATGACAAGGCCGGAGTTACGACCAAATGAATGCAAAACATCAACCAGTACTATCAGTGATTTACGTGGGGAAGCTAGGTACAAGAGGATGTCATCAGCGTATAGGGATACGCGGTCCTCATACTCGGGGGTCCAACGGAGACCACGAATAGAAGGTTCCCACCGCAGCCACTCCGCCAGGGGCTCCAAGGCAAGCGCAAAAAGGAGCGGCGATAAGGGGCAGCCCTGCTGCGTGCCCCGGCCCAGCTCGAACGGAGCCGATACTCTACCGTTCACCACCACCTGCGCCAATGGGCCCGAATACAGCAATTTGACCCAACTGATGAACCCTGCGCCAAAGCCAAACTTCGCAAGCATCGCCCAGATGTATGGCCATTCAAGCGTGTCAAACGCCATGGTGGTGTCCAAGGACGCCAAAATGGCCGGCTCCCGTATGTACTGAACACGTGCGAGCACCCCATGTAAACGCCGCAAGTTAAGGGCCGTGTTACGATGGGGAATAAAGCCGGATTGATCCTGGTGAACCAGGTCGCCCACCACGCCGACCAGTCGATTGGCCAGGACCTTGGCGAGAATTTTGGGCTCCGCGTTCAGTAGCGAAATGGGCCGATAGGATGTAACCCGGTCCCGAGGTCTCCCCTCCTTGTGGATAACCACGATTGTAGCCAGACGCTGGTCCAGCGGGAGGGAGCCCACCGAGTGAGCCTCCAGGAACATCGATCGGAGATGTGGTGCCAGCGTATCCGGTCGCAACTTGTACAACTCGATGGGGAGACCATTAGGACCCATGGCCTTGCCGGAAGCGATCGAACGTATGGCGAGGGCGATTTCGTCGGAGGTTGGAGCGGCGTCCAACGACACTCTGTCCTCCTCCGAAAGGGAAGGCAGCGCGATATCCCTGAGCAGGGCACGGGAATCCTCTTCAGAGCGGGAAGACACCGGGGAATACACCCCACGGAAATAATCCGCGAAGCAGGAGACAATTTCTTCCGGCTCAGTAACACACACACCGTCCGTTTTCTCAATCAGCGGGACTACACGACTCGCTCTCTCCTTTTTGTCCAGCCACGCAATCAATTTACCAGCCTTATCACCCACATCATACAGTCTCCCCTGTTGCTCTCTACTGAGGCCCCTGGCCGCCTCCGTGACGAGGGCCCGATAGGCCGCTTGCTTAAGTTGGAGAACATGTAATACGGCATCCGTCACCCCACATTCTAGATTACCCTCCAACTCGGCTATCTCAGCTTCCACCCGGGTCACCTCCTCCCGCTCGCTCCCCCGGGTGTGGGAAATAAGGGACAGGGCCTCTCCTCGTAGTACTGTCTTAAATGCCTCCCACAGTGAGACAGCCGAAGGCACGGACCCCACATTCTCGTCAAAATAGCGCTGGAGGGATTTAATCAATTCAGCGCGAATGGTGGGGTCGCGCAGGTACCAGGGATTGATCGGGACCACCCTACCCTCACCCCTCGGAAAAAGATCCAGGTGTAACAGGAGCGGGGAATGATCCGAGATACCCCGTGCCAAATGGCGCACCTCTCCCACCCTCCCAACATAGGCCGCCGGGACCAGGACATAATCTAGTCGTGAGAGACTACCATGGGCCCCCGAATGGAAGGTATACTGTAGCTGCGTGGGATGTTTTAAACGCCAGCAATCCACCAATCCCAAAGTGTCCAATAGGCCAGATAGCCACGCTTGGGCCCGGGGGAGGTCCCTAGGGGGGTGACGATCCACAGTCCCGGAAACCACCGCATTGAAATCCCCCCCCACCACCAGAATCCCCCCCGGAAGGCCAAGGAGGAGGCGCCCCAGGTCCGCAAAGGTAGTCGACTGCAGCCCCGGCAGGACGTATACTGACACAAAAACAACCACTTTGCCCTCCATCCTTCCCACCAAGACCGTGTAACGTCCCCTGTCGTCATGGAGCACCTCATCAATCTCCAACGGGAGCGAGTTCTTAACCATGATGCCCACACCCCTTGAGCCAGACGTGAAGCCCGAATGGGCCACTAGGCGATAGCCACGCCGATTCATGGCGCAGAAGGAGTTGCCAATGAGGTGTGTCTCCTGCAGAAAAACTACATCGGGCGAGATTCGCTTCAAGAACTGCAGGACCACACCACGTTTAATCCTGTCCCCCAGTCCATTCACGTTCCAGGACAACAGAGTTAGTTCCCTACCCCCCATCATAGACAGAAGCCACCATTTGTCCCCCCGAGAGCACTATAGAGCTAACACAATGATACTTTTGCCTTGTGGTAAAAACGAACAACACCCCCCCATCCCTGCCCACCCGCCCCAACAAAACTCCCCCCTCCCTGCACCCCTGCATGAGCCCGAACAGCCCCCCCAATGTGCAGTGTGCCTGTCGCCCCATATATATAATAAAACTAGCTAAACCCCCTAGAGGAGGAAGGAGAACCCCCAGTAGACCCCACACAACCTCCATAGGAGGGGAAATTATACAGACAGACGCTTAATCGAAAGTGGCATCATTTTTGTCCAGAGTGAAGCCCAATATTACCCCCTCAATCCCGATCCAGTGTGCCGTCTCCCCCCGCCGCCCCCCCCGCCCCCTCGATCACGATCCCCAGACAGAGTGTCCAGCCAGTCTCCGGCCGCTTCGGGACGATCAAAAAAGTGCGTGCGACCCTCTACCTCCACTCGCAGCTTGGCTGGGAAGAGCATAGCGTATTTAAGGTTCAGGTCCCGAAGACGGCGCTTGACGCCTAGGAAGCTCAGTCTCTGCTTCTGGACCACTGGGGTGAAATCAGGGTAAAAGTTCACCTCCATATTGTCAAGCTTAACCGGCCCATGCAGTCTGGAGGCTTGCAGGATAGCGTCTCTGTCCCAAAAGTTGAAAATCCAGGCAATGAGAGGTCGCGGAGGGGCTCCGACCTTCGGCCTTCCCCCGGGAACCCTGTGGGCCCGCTCCACCGCGAAGAATTTACTCAGCCCCCATGGCTGGAGATGGGTAGCGATCAGGTCCTCCACAAATAGGTCCGCCGCCGCTTCCTCCCGTCCCTCGGGCACCCCGATGATGCGGATGTTGTTCCTCCGGGCCCGACTCTCAGAGTCCTCCAGGCGCCGATCCATAAGCGCGCTCGCCTGACTAAGCCGGCGCACCTCTGTTTGTAGTGCCGCCACCTCAGTAGTAAGGCCCGATGCGGTGTGGGCCAAAGAATCAACTCGGTCGTTGGTCTTGGAAAGATCGGCCCTCACCAGGCCAACATCCACGAGGACCGAGTCGATCTTCTGTGCCAGTGTGTCGAACCGCTGGCCCACCGAGGCCTTCATTTCGGCAATGGCGCCCATGACATCCCGCAGAGTCAGATCCGTGGGCAGGTCCGGGGCATCAGGAGGGCCCTCAGGGGACTTGTGCGGTCCGCCGGGAGATCCCTTCTGGAGGGTATAGCGGTCCATACTGTTGGCCTGATGGGTGGTGCCACGCCGGGTCGACTTGGTCTTTGCCCGGTCTCCATCTTGTTTCGTGGCCATGGCCACCAGTCCCCCGGTCGCACCAGCCACGTCGTGAAGGGCAGGCAATCAGGGCCACAAGCTCCGGGGGGGGGGGCCACCCCAGATCGGCGGGGTGGGTCACAGCCGGCGGGCAGGCCGAGTCTCCCAGCAAGGCCACACCAACACAAAGAGCCCCGCGACCCAACCCTGCAGAGACGGCAAGGGGGTGCGAAAGCGAAAGTGCGGGGTACGCGACTCGCCAAGCCAGGCCCGCCGCTGTTGTTCACTTTGTCACTGGGTCACCCCTCAGCGCAAATCCGGGGTCTGGCGAGGAGAAGGCCGCAGACTTCAATCGGTGCTCACTCCGGTGTCCGAGGTCCGATTTGACAACGGGAAACGGGTGCCACCTCAGCTCAGGCTCACCAACACAGTCCCCTCATCCGAGGCAGGATAAATTCAGGATAGTCGTAGGAGGTTGCGGAGGTCCTCGGGAGCCTCGCACCTACGCGGCCATCTTGGTTGCGCGCTAGGCTCCTCCCCCAGAGATGCCTAATTTGTCAGCAATACAATCCAGGAAGAAAGACAGTAGTGAGTCTAGGAAGAATAGGTCGAGAAGGAGGGCCTTTTACCAGAATGCAAGTGGATTTCATTGAGATGCCTCCTTGTAACAGGTTGAGGTATGTTTTGGTCATGGTATGTCTATTTTCCAGGTGGGTAGAGGCATTCCCAACAAGAAGAAATGATGGAATGACAGTGGCAAAATTACTCTTGAGGGAATTTATCCCTAGATTTGGGTTCCCAGTAACAATTGAATCAGACAGAGGAGGACATTTTCATAATGAGATCATAAAACTGATATGTGAAGTATTGAATGTACGATAAAAACTGCATTGTGCCTATCGACCAGAGGCTTCTGGTGTAGTAGAACAAATGAATGGCACTATCAAAACCAGAATAGGGAAAATGTGTTTAGCCACAGGTATGAAATGGCCCGATGTCTTGCGTCTGGTACTCATGACTATTAGATCAATTCCAGACAGAACTACTGGTTTGAGTCCACATGAAATTATCATGGGACAATCCATGCGCCACGTGTTTATACCAGCCAACAAGCTGATGACTATAACTGATGACATGGTGTTGGAATACTGTAAAAGCCTGGCTGACGCAGTTCATTCTGTGTTTCATCAGGTTGGAGCGGATGCCACCACTCTTGAAAAGAAGCCAGCCCATGATCTAAGCCCAGGGGACTGGGTAAGGATAAAAGTCCACAGAAGAAGAAACTGTTTGGTTCCCAGGTCATCTTGACCACAACAACAGCTGTGAAGTGTGCTGGATTGAAGAACTGGATCCATGCAAGTCATACTTTGAGAATTCTAAACCCAGTTGACAGCAAAGAGAAGGAGTATTTTGACGAATCAGAATCCAGTACTGAGTCGGATGACGGAGAGTCCAGAGAAAAAGAAAACCCTGAAAGGGGGGAAACAGAGCTGAGTTTAACTTTGGTCCCCAGAAGTAATTCCCTGAGGAGAAGGTTACAGATTTCTGATACCAGTTCAGACTCAGAGACAGAACAAAGAGCACACTCTTCCAAGAAAGAACAAGGGAAGAACAAAGAAAAGGACAGTGGAGAGACAATAAAAGAAATTCATGAGAAGGAAGTGCCAGATGAAAGATTGAGAGAAATTCCACCTGAAACAACACCTTTAGATGGACAGGTGCCAGATACAGAGAGAGAGGGAAAGATTACTGCGGAAGACCCCCGAGAAGGTGTAGGGAACTCCAACATCCAGTTAGAAGCAGGGACAAGTAGTCAGCAGGAAGATTGCGTGCCGGAGATTCGAGGAGGGACAGAAGTAGGGAAAACAAAAGAAGTGGTGGAAAAAGAAACTGTTGAGAGTAAAAAGCAAGTTGAAACAGAGTCAGAGGAAAGCGAAGATGAAATACCAGAAGGCCGAGTTCTGAGAAAGAGAGCTTGGAGGACTGAAAAGAATGATAAAGGGAGTAAATTGAAAAGAGCGGCAAAGGACGAGGTTTGGCCGAATAAAATAAAAAGATTGAGATATCGTTTGACAAGTGTATATTCGCTAAGGGCTGAACAGGTGAATGAAGTGACGAGTCAGGAAAATCGAAAGGAGAAGAAACAACAGTGGTTAAAGAAAGCAAAAGAATAAGGAAACCTAACCAGAAGTATAAATCAACGGAATGGACATATGTGGCCCTGCCTGAAGTAAAAGAAGAGGCGGATAGCCAAGGAAATCCAGAGGTGGTTGTACCGGAAGTGGTTGAGGAAGACGAAGAATCGGAAATCCTGAGAGTTATCTTGTCCGATATTGGAAAAGAAGCGGATGTTCAGGACAATCTGTATGCTGAAAACGAAGGGAAAGTGAAAGATGATGAGATGCCAAACTGAATGAGACAAGAACATTACTGATGGAAAGACAATAAAATACTGAAAAAGACAAAAACTGGTAGAACCACGTAGGTGCTTAGAGCCTTGGGTTAGAAACTAGTTGTGAAGTAGAAGAGGCTAAGTCAAAAGACACGGCTCATTTTAGCTAAGATGGCAAACATAGAAAGTAGCAAAAGTAGATGTACCTTCTTTAGAAGATGGTGCAAAATGTGTTGTTGTTGTACAGGATTATTAATGCTTCTTTGGAGTATACTCGCTCTACTAATTTCATTTAAAGTTACTATAGATACATTAGAAGGACATAGTGATAACATAACTAACATAGGGAAGATTCAAAAGGTAGTTCCGACTAGAATAGATATAAATTATTTGCATAAAGACAGGTCTATAACAGATTTTTCTAATAATGGGGATTTAAAGGTGGAAGAGATCCAGTCTTTCCAGGACTGTATTTTATTTGTGGGAACAGGGCATATTATCGTTTGCCAGACCATTGGTATGGCACATGTTATGTTGGCCTGGTTTTTCCAAAGATTTTTCATATGGATAGAGGAGAAGATGGTGTTCATAGCTTATGTAGTTATTTAGTACGTAGTAAGAGAGAATCTTGGGCTGAAATTGTGGGTGACATTTTTGGAGCACTGATACCCACAGTGGGAATATCTCTGAATGCAAACAAAATTAGAAGACTTTCAACAGTAGTGGATCACTTGTCAACAAGCACTGCTGGAGGATTCTTATTGGTAAATACTGAAATGGTTGCCATGCGTGCTATGGGAATGCAAAATCGACTTGCCCGTGATATTTTATTGGCAAAAGAGGGTGGAGTCTGTGGAATGCTGAAAGTTCAACATTGTTGTACTTACATTCTTGACGAAAGTAGAGATTTGAAAATTTATATTAAAAATATTACAGAATTGCATGACGAAATTGTACCACTGGAGGTTGAAGGTGTCCAGGAGAAGATTGGTAAGAAAATATCAGCTATTAAAGACTTTGTAGTAAAATTAGGTAGTACATTATCAGGTAAGATATTATTTCCATTAACATGTGTGATTTTCTTAGTTTTAATAATTAGACTAGGATGTATTTGTCGTAGAAAAGATAAAAATCAGAAAAGATTAAAAAGAGAAAAAAAAGGAGAAGAGATAATAAACAAGAAAGAGAATTTGAAGAAATAGAATTAGAAGAAATCATGGAGAGTATGTATAAAACAGCAAAAAGAGAAGAAACAGGGGAAACTGAAATATGAATGAAACAAGAAATCACTTTGAAATTCCGTAAAAGGGGATACAATTGTTTTTTGTTGGTGTGGTGATATAATCACCAAAGGGGGGATTGCTGGAGCGGGTAGTACAAAATTTTGTATACCCCCCCATTCTGCATGTTTATATTAATCTAAATAATTAACTAATAGTAATCTTATTAATTTGTGTGCACTGAAAGACTTATCAATCATATTAACAAAAGAATTACACGCGGGAATTGCACTTTGCATGGCTAAACTAATTGTAAACTAACATATGTACGCATACTAATAATAGAAAATTAGAATATTGCATGATACATGTTGCTTTTGTGATGTAAATGTAAATTGTGCTTTATTGAGTGAGTATAAACGCTTTGGATGTTGCTTTCTGCTAGATAATTACTTACACATAAGGGTATTAGCGAGGGATTAACATTTTATTATTCATTTCTATGTTTTAATTACGTTTTTGTGTTTGTTTTGCTTAAGTTGTCCAAAATGGCTGAACGAGACATTGAACGTGACAGCTCCTGACAACACGAGGTTCTGTGTGAAGTGCGCATGCGTCACCGCCAGTAACAGTGGCCTAGTCCTGACCCCAGGAGCTGATGTCCTAGTCAAGGTTGCTCCGGGAACTTTGCCAACGACAAGACAATGAACTGTCTTAAAACCGGAACCAGCAAGTGCGATGACTTCATTTTGCGGACGATGTGAGAACTTTACCGCTTGGTCCCATGTCCACCAATGAGGACTCTCTAAAACCCCAATCTTGACACTTTTTGACATTATTTTCATTATAAAAGTAGGTAGGGAATTGAACTAAAAAAAAACTCTTCTTCTTTTACGAACTCGATTTCCTGACGTTATGCTGACGGAGAGGACGGTGACACTGCTGGACAACTGTAATCCTGAATCTTTGAGAGACTGAATTGCGGCCTGACTTTGATGAATTTAAAGTTCTTCCACGACTTGACTGACTTAGAGGACGACTTTTAGCCAGATTAGGTAAATATGATGTTCTGCGGTTCTAATGATGATTTCTAACAATTTGCAATTTTCTTAGATAAATGATATTTGATTAATTGACAAATGTGTTGTGTCGATTATTTGAAGAAGATCTAGATTAATGAGTAAAGTATAGATAAATGATTGTGTTCACTAAAACCATATTTAACAACTAAATGATTCATCTCCTAATGAGGGGAATATCTCAGGGTTGGAGTCAACGCATTTAGAGTTAGGTAAAGATATTCCTTTCATGTCAGCGTTTGGAAGCTTATTCCTCTAGGGAAGCAGATCAACGGAGTGTGAGTATTGGTGTTATGGGCCCCACCAATGAATGTATTTGAGTGAATTTACTATTGAGGTATTTGGTCTGTGTCGAAGGGGGAATTTGATGTTCCACACTGTAATACTGACACTTGCTCATAAACCAGACTGCAAATTCTTTGTTCTGAAAATATGTTTCATGGAATGGGCGTAGCAAATTGCTTACATAGAACCGATGGGATAATTGGCTGTATTTTTTGCTATTGACCCGTGGTGGTAATAAAGTTACGGTGAGCATTGAAAAAGATAATTTCAATTGCCTCTTTTCATAGCTGCCTACATTTGAAATTCTGTAAGCATGGGCAAAGCCCAATAGTTCTGTCTTTAATGTGCTAATACACACCTGTCATCTTTCTCATACCTGTCAACTTTTCAAGACAAAGATGAGGGTGAAGTTCAGTGCAATATGAATGCCCTCAACAGGTTACTGAGTTATTGAGGGTTTGTCCATTGTAAAGCACAATCGACGATAAACATCGGCCAAAATCAGATATAGGTTAAAGGCCACTATAAAAGTAGGTCTTCCCCCCCTGTGATCTCTTTGTAAACAATTGAATGACATTTGCTTACTGCAACTAGACAAAAAATCAGTAAGAGGGTGTTATGACTTGATTGTCGCCTCTCCTTTCTTTCACTTAAATCTTCCCTGCTGCTCAACCAGGATGAGTATTGGAAAGTGTGGTGATGTCACTGAATGTCTGCGTGCCTGCTGATGCATGGAGTGTCAGTTGATGAATGCAGGCTGAGCAGCAGGGAGGCTGCTCCTGGTGGGGTTACCTTTTACCATCTTGCTTACCATCTATCTTCCTTCTACTTACTTGGAACCGGATTTAATAAACGATGTTCTTGGAACCTCTACTTGGCCACTTTTGGACTTCTTTATACTAGGACAGAGGGCAACTGTTGAGGGTACATATTAATTTCTTCTGATGAGATCATGCTGCCAGGTCTGTCACTTCACTCCAGGAAAATGTCTGTTGGTGACATCACTCCAGGCTGATGTCGGACATTGGTACATCTCAAGAAAAATGACAGATTTTACTCTGCAATCTTACTCCTAGAACCGGATGTTAGCATCGAACATCTCTCAAGGAGTCTTATACAAAGAAAGTGAGATCGCTCAAAAAATCTGATGTCAACCTGTACTGCCACATTATGAATTATGTAGCAAATTCACCTGTTCCCTGTCATCACACTGTGACATCACAACAAGAAACTGATATCAGACTTTGAGCTCATGTCAGGAACCCGATAGACTATAATGCCACAATAACAACCTAATGTCAGATTGTGACATAGTATCGAAAAGCTGATGTGAAATGTTGTATATTAGTTCTTCATGTAACATGGCTGACAGTAGCCATTAGCCCTTCCTTTGTGTTCTTACCTCCTCAGCCTCTCAGAATTCCTGTGAGTGTTCTAACTTGTACCGGAGTGTTCTACCCTTTTCAGTTGATGGTCTGGTCAGCTGGCGAGGTGTGCGTTCAGCTGTGTCCTACAATAAAGCTACCTGTAACTTAACTAGAAGTGTCCTGAGATATATCTACAACAATTTGGCGATGATTTGGCTGACCAGACCAGAGAAGAAGTCATCACAGCTTCGAGCAGCACCTCACAACAAGAACCCACGGCAATACACCTAATTTCTGCCAGAAAGAGTAGCGAAAGAAACGAGTAACCGGAGAAACAAGAGGAAACTTGAAAAACTAAACGAAGAAAAGTAAAGAAGAAATCATTTGCAAGTATCCCTGATGTCAAGTACGAGCCCCTGTGTCATTTAAATATATGTTCGGGAGCAAAGATCGCACCCCGGTGTGAAGTGATTTGGCACTCTGAAGATTTGCATCTGAAAAGAGTGATCGGGGGCAAGGATCGTGCCCCGGCGTTGTTTAATGGTGTTTGACAGTTTGAGCACATAATGTGATGAGAAGGAAAACCCTTTGGAGGCTCTCCTGACGTCACACTTCCAAACCGTGAGTCAGTTGCGAGTGCATGCGTTTCATTCTACATGTCTAACCAACTTCTGCCGCGAGGAGAAAAGAAACAAGATGCCACAATACCTGACGTTACTCGCCTGAACTGTGAGTCAGTTGCTGGGCTATGTGTATTCTTCTCCCCATGCGCCATTTCTGCACACGCGCTGTAAGCACCTTTATGACAAAGTCTGATGCAGCCTCCTCATGGCACGTCACCACGCAACGTGGAACGTCACGACGCAGCATAAGGTCACTGTCTTGAGTGTCATTTTTCACCGCAATTTCACTGTCAGGAGCCATGACTGTGCACCATTACGTCCTATAACAGTATACTATAGTGGACTAAATTAGTCTTAACTGTTGTGCAATGGAGACAGACGCGCGACTATTCATGAAGGTAAGAACGTGTGTGCTCTGTTAGTCTAGTGGCAATAATTAAAACGATTAGAAATAGCCGTGAAACTGCTAAGTGTCCAAGCAAATCCAGGGAGAAAATTATCACAAACATAGTTTTACCTCAAAATGTCCGTAGAAGTACACCGGTATGACCGGGAGGTGTTTGCTTACCAATTGGCATTCACTAGACCCACTTTATGTGAAGCCACGTTGAAATTACCAATTCATGGTCAGTTTTGCACAGATCCTGGTATGTAGGGATCACAGCTCCAGTGAAGCCACGAAGCAACTGATTGACGCCAGGTAAAATACAAAAGCACTATGTAGGCATGTCTCTTCTAGCGCACAGACTGGGAAATAGAGAGACTTGGTGCAGGTAAATGTCTATGTAAAATCCAATGTATGCAGCGTTGATAAATACAGAGTTGGCAATTAGAAAATGCAGAGGCTTTCATCCTAGTAAGCGCAGCACTTAAAGACGTGGTCACAAGGGTGATGGAGTGACCTAGTACTATTGAGGCAAAACCAGGAATGTGACTGAGATACCTAGCACCAAGGAAACTAAACTAGAAACGAGACGGAGAGATCCAGTACCAGGGAAACAAATCCAGAAACATTTCGGACAGCCGAGAACAGGGGCCAAAAAGCCCAAAACTAGGGTCAATCATCCCAAGGAACTTGAACCAGGACACAGAACTGGGTCAAAAAGAGGGCAAAGGTTCCAAAGGAACCAGAACCGTGACCTAGAGCCTAAAACGAGGAAATGGCTAGGGGACAAAAGTCCCAGAAATATTACCAGAGGGGACAAAGGTCCCAGAACCGGCAATGGACAAAGGTCACAGAACCAGTACCAGAGGGGACAAAGGTCTCAGAACCTGCAATGGACAAAGGTTACAGAACCAGTACTAGAGGGGACAAAGGTCCCAGAACCAGCAATGGACAAAGGTTACAGAACCAGTACCAGAGGGGACAAAGGTCCCAGAACCGGCAATGGACAAAGGTCCCAGAACCAGGAGGGGACAAAGGTCCCATAACCAGAACCAGAGGGGACAAAGGTCCCAGAACTGGCAACGGGGACAAAGTACCAAATGGGGGCAAAGGTTCCAGAACTAAGACGGTGTATGAGGCACAAAACTGGTGAAAGAGGCCCAGAACCAGAGAACGTGAACCAGAACTTGAACAAAGCGACACACAACCAGGACAGAGTGTCCACACTCAAAGAATCAAATCGACAGGAGAACTCAAGCATGAAATTTTATTCAGTATTGAAGCGCAGAAATGAATTTACATACTACTGAGTATCTACTATTTATTTTTTTATTATAAAGGACGTTGCAATCATATGTCAGTCCGAAACACTTCAAGTAAGAATAAAAACTCCTAACATCACATGCGGAACTGCACTTGGAAGTCTCGAAGAGTACCCAGGACTGTGGTATCTGCTGTTGAAGTTCTACGGACCTCACAACTTAACATTAAAGGAATCTGTAACTAAAGCATAGAGGCATCTGTTGAGCTGTTCATCTTCAACTTGGAGCGGAAAGCAATTGTGGACAGAAACAGATTGAAGAAAGTGAACTGTCTCTTCCTGTTTTTGGTGGACAAGGACAGATTGGAGAAAGTTGACTGTCTTTTCCTGTACTTGTCAGTCTAAGGGGAGTAGGTGGTGGTGATGTCTGTTAGTTGTTTTGGGTGATGTCTCTCACCTCACCTTTCACTCTTGACACTCTTTATCCCTAAACGCTCCTTTGCCTTCGCGAACTAAAAATAGTTCAAGACGTCGTAGACCTCCTACCTGTCTCAATGATTATTGTTGTTGTCTCCCATACATTAAGCTTCATTTTTGTGATTTGTTTATTTATTTCCTTCCAGGAAGATGTGTTGTATATTAGTTCTTCATGTAACATGGCTGACAGTAGCCATTAGCCCTTTCTTTGTGTTCTTACTTCCACAGCCTCTCAGAATACCTGTGAGTGTTCTAACTTGTACCGTTGATGGTCAGTTGATGGTCTGGTCAGCTGGCGAGGTGTGCCCTCAGCTGTGTACTACAATAAAGCTACCTGTAACTTAACTAGAAGTGTCCTGAGATATATCTACAACATGAACCTTTGTTATCACTTTATTAACAATATTCCAGGCGGTATGATTACTGTGGGAGCCAGATGTCAGGTTGTGGCATTGCAGCAGTAATTTGGCATCCTACCATGACATCATTATAAACAAGCATTGGCATAGCCAATAGGTCTCGCCTTTGGGACCTTATAAGTGTTTAGCCATGCAACAGTTGCATAACTAAATACTTATAAGGTCCCAAAAGCGAGACCTATTGGCTATGCCAAGCGGCCGCGAAAGTGAAAGTAATCGCGGTCAAGCGCGGTGTGCACGCCCGCGCACATGCACTGTAGCTCTAGGTTGGCCTGGTAGCACTTTTTGGAGCCCTCTCAATAAGTCTCGCCAGTCCAGCGCATGTGCTGGGTCAGGCGAGACCTAAAAATGACATCCGACTTTGACCTTATACGAGGAGCCTGACAGACATTGACATCACTATGGGAAACTGGCGTCAGACTGTGACTCGGTGGCTGGTATCAAATATTGGCATCACTCCAGAAACAAGGCACCAGACTTTGAGATCACTTCAGCCTCCTATCATCACCCACAATACCACCCTCAAAACCAGACCTCAGACTTTGACAACATTCTAGGAACCATCATTCTGAAAACATTTTCGACTGTGCCATCACCTCAAGAATCATTCTCCAGACGTGTGACATTCGGTCAGAAACCTGAGGTCAAACTACCAGATTACGAGAAAGCCTCACAAACTATTACATTATTAGGAAATTAACATCATATTGTCACAGCTGAAATTTATGTAAGTGCATCATAAGGGTGCAGATTTTTACTTACCTTCAGCAATTAACACCATACTCTGATTTCATGCCTAGAATCTGACATTAGAAATTTACACTAGGCCAGATAAATTGATTACTCAACTGTGACATCACAGAAACGGACTTTAGTCCTGCAGTAATGAAGGTCAGAGGTTTCATGTAGTCCTACTTAGTGTTGATTATGTTGTATTGGCATTTCTATAGTGCTTTTCTACCCATTACGAGGCCCAGGGCACTTATGAGTGATTGGATAATACCCATCACCAGTTGTTCTGCATGGCTGAGGAAGCGTTTGTTTTTAGTGGGTTTGAGGTGAAAACCTGTAGTTGTGCTGAAGCATGTAGTGATGATACGTGGAATTGGAAGAGGAACAATTCTGTATACTCACCGTCTCCATACCATGGACTACATAATTTGATATAAAAACAGGACTAGGATCCCTTCCAGGGTCAGCAGTGGGATGGCTCAGGTGATAATTGAAGGCTGCAACCTGCTGCGGGGTCGACAACAGCCTGGGGAACTCGAGGCATGTTAAATTCAAATGAGGACTCAGTTCCAAAGATGGGGACTTCCACGAAGATTTTGCGCCTTCTCTTTCAAGCTAGAGTGACAGGATGGAGTCTTCTTCTTTTCATGTTTTTGTTTAGACTTCCACTTTGACTTACCTGAAGGCTTCATGTGAGAAGTGATTCATTTGCGGGAATGGCTCCGGAACCAGGTCTGAGTCTTGGCTGCGACTTGGAGTGGAGAGTGAGACCACAACCACTTCCTGGATTATGTTCAGTGATGTAGAGCTTTGCCTCCCAGTTCCAAATTGCCTTTGGGTGCATGAGTGCTCACTTCTCGCACGACTTAGAGTTGTGACCAGAGCCCATGTACCAAAAGCATACATCATGCAGGTCCCTGAGCGACAACTGTTTAGGCCTGTTTGAAGCCTGTAGTTTTCAGTGGGGACATGATTCCCTAGTACAAGGTGTGCAAATTTTGGTGACTTCACAAGAACAGACATTGGGAGCAGAACTCCGGATACAAGTCAGAAGGCGTGGAAAGAAAGTAACGGACATCAGCACGCAAAGGATGCATTTTTATGTAGCTCTGTTCCATAATGTCTGGGTGGTATGAATGCAATGCAGAGCTGCATGGCACCACCTGCCGGCATATGGAAGCTCTTCTGTTGAAATTCTCCAGATACAGTTTGGTGCCTGGGTATACTCTAAAGGGGAAGAATCAGGGATTAGAAGTAGCCATTAAACCAGTTTTTCATCGGATCCAGGTCACTAATGACTCAGTTGCTAAAGCAAAGAGGAGCGTCAATAGAAGACAATAAAAACTTTGCTAGCATTTGCGCCAAGAATTTTCAATTCTATTAAGGACACGGAGGCGAGGATTATGCTTTCTCTTTCTTTTACTGACAACACAGCAGCCAATGAAAAACGTTCATTCGATAACAAAAACTACATTTCCCATGGTGCTCTTGCACCAATCACGTCCCATCAGCCCCAATAAGAGCCACCAATACAGTCCCATGATCCTCTTTCTTTGCTTGAACTGGCAACACAAAGGTGAATCTATAACTGGAATAAAAAACAATGTCCTCCAACGTGAAAGATTAACCGGAAACCATGACTTCCTCTAAAGTCTTCAACTCAAAAAATCTCCTACTCGGATTTCTTATCTGACCCTGAAAGAAAAAAGAAAAGAACAACCCGTAACTTCTGTATAACAGAAAATCATAATACATCATAGACGGGTGGGTAATTATTACAATAACATTGCAATAAAACCGGGTGGGATAATCCCCGCCTCCGTGTCCTTAATAGAATTGAAAATTCTTGGCGCGAATGCTAGCAAATTTTTTATTCTATTACAGGACCGGAGGCTTCGTATTATGCTAGTTTAATGCTTAGTAAACACAACTGAGGTTATATCACCCACCAGTTTATAATAAAATTGCTTAAAAGTTGATTCAGATGACCAGTCGGCACATCGCATAATGTCCTGGATACTAGAACCCAACATATAAGATTTTGATGCCATGGCACCTCGTACAGAATGTGATCCAAACATTTGAATATCAATACCAGCTTCTTGCATAAAAAAAGGTAACCATCTGGCTATAGTGGCAGCAGACACTGGCTTAAAAGGTTTTTGCAAAGCAATTAATAATTGTGTACAACCATCCGATCTCAGTGAGCGGGTGCAATCTTCATAAGCTTTTAAGCCCTGTACAACACATAGTTTATCATTTTCTGGAAAAGCATTATATTC
The DNA here is from genome assembly GCF_964204655.1 of Triturus cristatus. Taxonomy (NCBI): domain Eukaryota; kingdom Metazoa; phylum Chordata; class Amphibia; order Caudata; family Salamandridae; genus Triturus; species Triturus cristatus. Next base: position 565,901,063 of record NC_140588.1, read on the forward strand.
AATACATCTTGACAAAGTCTTTGTACATCCTGTAACAGTAAAGGAAACTCCCTCCGGAGTAAATACTCTACCTGAAAAATCCAAGGCCCGTACATCCGATGTGTGCCTACAAGCGGACAGACATAAAAGCATAGCCTATTTGGCAGATAAATGTTTTCTGGATAAAAGATTATTCACAGGCCATCTATTAAAAAGAGATGTGACCCAAGAAACGTCCCATAAACCGGAATATCTAGGTTTAGGAGGGTTCGCCACCTGTATGCCCTTAAGAAGTTTGCATACCACCGGATGTATGCCGACAGGTCTACCATCAACTTGAGAATGTCCTGCAGAAATGGCGGATCTATAGTTATTTACAGAGCGGTAAGCTAAACCTTCAGTGGCCTTGTCCCAGAGAAAATTCACGACGTGAGATAGTCCTGCCCCCACGGGATCCATGTGTTGTTCCAGGCACCAACCCATCCAGCCTTTCCAGGCTGAAGAGTATTGTTTTCTTGTGGAAGGTGCCCAGGCTTGTTTGCTGTAAGCTGAAGCTCTGTCCGAAAACCCGGCATTTCCCACTGTTGCCGACAAGCCTCCATGCCATCAGAGGCAGTCGCCTCGATATGACCATTGGGTGCTGTTCCTTGAGAGGGCCCAGGAGCAGCGACCGTGACCAAGGAAGCATCCTGGGAAGATCGCAGCACATCTCCAATAATACTGGGAACCAGGACTGCGATCTCCAGAGGGGAGTCGCCAGAATCACTTCCGCCTGCTGCTTGACAATATGAGACGTCACTCTGGGAATCAAAAGAAAGGGGGGAAACGCATAATTCAGCCCCCCTTACCTATCCTGAAGGAAGGCATCCGTTGCCATCGCCAGTGGATCTGGTCTCCAGCTGAAAAAGGCTGTAACTTGTCGATTCAGTCTGGAGACAAACAGGTCTATTTGACAAGCACCCCAGATCTCTTGTAACCACTGGAGTAAGATTGGTTGAAGTTGCCAATCGCTGTAATCTTTGAGGTGTCTGGAATTCCAGTCCGCTACCAAGTTTGACTGGCCCGGAATGTACTCCGCTATTACCGTGATCTGTCGACTCAGGCAATAATGCCAAAAGTTTTTGGCGATCTCTACAAGTAGAGATGACCTCGTGCCTCCCAACTTGTTGATATACCTCACCGCCAATATGTTGTCCATCCTGAGAAGGATACAACATGAGGTCTGCTTGGGAGATAAAGTCCGTATTGCGAAGGAACCCGCGAGAAGTTCCAGGCAATTGATGTGTAAGGCTAAATCTTGGGGAGACCACCTTCCTCCAGTGGAAATGTCTCTGCAACGCCCTTCCCAGCCCCAACGACTGGCATCGGATTCTATTGTAACCTCGGTTTGAGAGCCGAAAATTGCTCTGCTGTTCCACGCTTCCACATGGCCCAGCCACCACTGCATCTCCTCCCGTACTTCCTGCGACAACGGAACTTGGTCCGTGTAGGACAAACCTTTTTGGAGATGTTGAATCTTCAACCTCTGAAGGGCCCTGTAATGTAGAGGGCCCAGGAAAATTGCCTGGATGGAAGAGGCCAGTAGTCCAACTACCCTGGCAATTGTCCTGAGAGAGACCATCTGTTTGTTGAGAATTGCCAATATCTCTTTCTTGAGAGCTTTCAGCTTTGTCTTGGGAAGGCTCAGTTGAGCAGCCCGAGAATCTATCACAAAACTCAGAAAATCTATTCTCTGAGATGGACAAAGAGATGACTTGGATTCGTTGATCACAAACCCAAAACTCTGCAAGAGTGACATTGTCATCTGAAGATGATGGTTGGCCAACTCTGGATTCTGAGCCATGATTAAGATGTCGTCCAGGTAAATGATCATGCGAACACCTTGTTCTCGTAGGTGTGCCACCACCGGCTTCATTAACTTGGTGAAGCACCAAGGAGCCGAGGAAAGCCTGAAAGGAAGAGCCAAATTCCCAACCATCGATCACTCCATTAGAATTGTAGGAAACGGCGATGGGGAGGATACATTGGAATGGAGAGGTAAGCATCTTTGAGATGTAGCCTGACCATCCAATCCCCTGTTTTCAGTAAGTCCACCAAAAGAGGGATTCCCTCCATCTTGAAATGTTTGTAAACCAGGAATTGATTGAAATCCCTCAAATTCAAAACTAGTCTGTGACCGCCACCTTTTTTTTTAACCAAAAAGACATTGCTGGAAAAACCGTGAGACCCACTGTCGCAGTGAGCGATCGCATGTTTTTTCAGCAATTCGCCGATTTCGGTGTCTATAAAAATACATTCTTGTTGGGAAAAACTGAGGGACCTGGGGAGTGTGTCCTGAATTGGTGTATGATAGAATTCCAGATGGAACCCCTGAACAGTTTGTAATACCCAGGCAGACTGTGTCAATCTGCTCCAATTGTGAACAAAGAATTGTGTCCGAACCCCCAATGGTAACTGAGAAAAGTCTGTTACTCTTACCTGCAGAATTTCGCACCTGGAATCCTGCTCTGTTTCCACCCCCGTGGAAACGGCGTTTGTTCAAGCATCGGCGTGTGGGGTAGAAGGTACCTCCTCTAGTTGAATCCCATTCTCCCCGGCCGCGACCATAGTCGCCTCTGGAGGGACCTTGATTATTGAAACGGCCTGACGAGTGTCCCCTGCCTCATCCGGCCTTATTAAAAAGGCCTTGCTGGAAGACACGTTTAATGCCAGATTGCACCTTGTCCAGGGATGTGAATGTCCCCACATACTTCGAGATGTTTTTGACAAAACAGTCGCCAAAGAGATTGCCCTCAGCTAGGGGTCCCGGTTCTGCAGAAGCAAGGTCAGTGAGGTTGGAATCCATGCGCATGAGCAAGGATTTGCGCCGTTCGGTGGATATGGCACAATTAGCATTGCCAAGGAGGCAGATCGCCCTTTGAGTCCACTCCGCCAAGATATCCAGATCCACGGGGGCCCCTGATTCTTTGGCCACGAGGGCCATATCCAAGATTTTTGCCAATGGACCCGCAACATCCAAGAGCATGTCTTGGCACCCGCGCCAAGCGCGGTCTATCCCCTTCTTAGGATCTTTGGCAAACTTTTTCAAAAAGGTAAGAAGACTCACGTCGATTTCCGGTGTTTCAGCCACTTTGTCGGGAAGATCGGGTCGAGGGCACTCCGAACAAAGCCTATTACGGACTTCTTTGTCAAACCCCCTGCGAAGATTATCGTGCAAATAATCAGGGACTTCAGGGGCCGGAACCCAGTCAGAAGAACATGGGTGCACAATGTCACCTGGATTAAAGGTGAACGGGGTATTGGACGGTGGAGTGTCTGAACCCAAAGGGGCATCTGTTTTGGCCTTCTTTCTAGGAGGGGCTTCCTCATCGGTAGTGTCAGTGTTGGTATCCGTGGTATCATCGTCAACATACACCTTTCGCTTACACTTCGCCTTTCCTCCAGCGGAATAAGCGCGATCCCCTGGATCCCTCTGAGGTAAAGAACCCAAAGCGCTTGCGTGGGACCACTTCTTCTTAGCTCTGGCAGTCTCTGAAGGAGTATCAAGCTTGGATTTAGATTTTCCGAACCCATGGCGTTTAGTAAAACTTTCAAGCTGCTGCGTGATAGGTTTTAATGCAGCCGCCAAAGCTTGTTGCACAGTATTTGGAACTGTGCTCTCCAATGCCTTGTTAACAGAGTGCTGGACGGAGACGTTCAGCGCATCAACAATAGAATCTTCAAGGACAGTCTCCTGTCCATCATAATATACCTCCTCATCATCCTCCTATCTCACCCAATCATCCATGTTATTAATATGGGGTGAGTAGTAAAACAATATTAAGAGTAGAATATCAATGGAGGAGTAAAGGGGGGGGGTTAGCCCACATGCACACAAACTGGAAAAATTCTTGAGAGTATCAATCCCCCTCAGCAGGGCTGTAATAAAGTTCTTGCAGCCTTAACAGGCGTAGGAGCTAATATTGTAATACTTGGAGCGTGTGCCCACTCCACAAGGCGATTGTTATTACTGCCAAATCAGGCGTCAGTCAGCTCACGAAGAGACTCCGCAGGAAAGCGTTAAATTTTCAAAAAACTGGACCGTTGCGACGTGTACAGCCCAATGCCGGCCCAAATCAAGCCCAAAACAAGCCCAAAAGGAGCCCAATTGGGCTGCGCAATCGGGCAGTTGAAACGCGGGCTCCGAGGTTGTCGGGCGATAAGGGAAGCCCCAGACAACAACGCTGAAAGCGCGCGACCAATGCGGCCGGAAAATCCGTGAAAAACGGAAAGATACTTTTGCTCCCGTAGGAGCTTCAAATGGATACAATGTAGCAGAGCTACCACTGCGGTCAGAGACCCAAGCACTCGCGCAATGTGCGTTCTGAGCAAACCACGAAACAATGTTACCACATAGATTCCAAGCATGCAAAATAACGCAGTATATGCACAATATAAAAAGTAAGAACAACATTCAAAACGCCCATAGCGCAAGTCATAAAAATGCAAATAGATATAAAGTAACAAGAGAGCACTTATCTCTGCTATGAGCAGCAAAGAAAGAGGATCATGGGCTGTATTGGTAGCTCTTATTGGGGCTGGTGGGACGTGATTGGTGCACGAGGACCATGGGAAATGTAGTTTTTGTTATTGAATGAACGTTTTTCATTGGCTGCTATAAAGCATAATATGAAGCCTCTGGTCCTGTAATAGAATCCTGTGAAACAGCACATTTGATCACAAACGGGGGTTTATAAAACTTAATTTACTTTCACTTGAACTCAAGGCCAGATGTCTAGCATTTTAATATAGAGTAAGAAGCGAAGGCTAAAGATCATTCATTGCAACACATGGAATGAGGAATGTTCAGTTGAGTATGCCGAACAGTTGTTTGAAATTGACAATCAATGGCACAAGGATTAGGGTGTTTGAGTGCCTGTACCGGGATGATCTGGGTCCTTTGGATGCAGTGTCATGTTGTCCAGCCCGGTATGAAGCTATTCTGGTTAGGGTGTATTAGGTAAGGGATGAGCCCACCAAGTCTTTTGGCCAGCAGTTTGCTGACGATCTTAGTTTCTGTACTAACCAAGGAGATCGAGCTGTAAGAGGCACAGGTGTTACGGTTGTTGGCTGAGTTTCACTACAACCACAACCATAGCTAGCTTTAGGCCAGATGGCAATGCAACCATTTGTATGGATTCATTGCACATATTAGGAAGATGGTGGCACAGGAGAAAGTTAACTTCAGTGAAAATCCATTAGAGTCACACGTTTAGCTCACTTGCATTTCTGAGACAGATTCACCAATATCCTCAACTGTTATAGCATGTGGATTTGTATAGCACGACTTATCACCCAAAGGGTATCCAGGTACTGGAGCAGAAGTGAAGGTCGTCTGCTGGAGGTTGGTTGAATTAGATGAAGAGCCACGTCGTCAGTTTCTTACAGAATTTAAGAAGCAAGGAGGAGGCCCTAATGTGTGTAGGCAAGTTGTTTCATGACTTGGGTGCAGGGAAGCAGAAGGCTAGGCCCCCCGTTCTGCTTTGCAGTTAGAGGGGTGCGTGCGAAGGAGAGTGAGGCTGAGCATAGGAATCTGGTGGGAGGTGAAAGTGAAGGCGGCAGTTAAGGTATGCTTGTCCTATGTTGTGTAGTGCCTTGCTTGTATGTGTAAGGAATTTGAATTGACAGCATTTGTGTATCAGCAGCAAGCGGAGTTCTCAGAGTTGCAGTGTCATGTTTATACCACGTGGGAGACCCAGTATGAATTCAGCTGCAGCATTCTGGATGGTATGAAGTTGGTGGAGGAGGTGGCTGGAGACTCTGGCATAGAGTGTGTTGTAATCTTATCTGCTAATAACAAGGGCTTGAGTGGCTGTACGCCTGGTGTTCATGAGGATCCATTTGAAGATTTTCCTGAGGATGCATAGTATGTGAAAGCGGGAGGAACTGACTATGTTCCCCTGTGAGTCTATGTTGACTTTGTTGTCTAGAATGATTCCCAGGTTTCTTGCATGGTTAGAGGATACAGGTGTTAGACCAAGCTCTGATGGCCACTAGGTGGAGTTCCAGGTGTAGTTCATGTTTCTAAAACTCAACTCATCTGTCTTATCCGAGTTGGGTTACAGGTAGTTGGTTTTCATCCATTCTGTTACGCAGATCATGCATTTGGTGAAGTTGGATCTGGTCGTAAAGACCTTGTCGGACATTGCGAGGTTCAGCTGTGTGTCTTCTGCGTAGGAAATGATGGAGATGCCATGAGATTAGATGACGTCATCGAGTGGTGATATGTAAATGTTGACCAGAGTGAGGCTGAAAGATGATCCTTGAGAAACTCCGCAGATCATGTCCTTGGGCTTTGATGTGTAGGGTGGGAGTCTGATTCTCTGTGTTCTTCCTATGAGGAAAGAGCATATCCATTCAAGGACTGGACATTGGATGCCTGTTGCATGAAGTCTTTTGATGAGGCAGGAGTGTGATATGGTGTTGAACCCAGCGGAAATGTCCGTCCAGCAGTGTGAGGGCAGCTGTTTCTCATCAGGCCAGTAAGGTGCGGATCTCATGTGACGTTGATTGTGACGTTGATTGCTGTCTCTGTGCTATGGTTGTGCTATGGTTGCTTTGAAAGTCGGATTGACTGTGGTCAAGAAGATTGTGGAGCTTCTGTTAAAGTGCCTTTCCTTGGCTTATGCTAACTAGGTCTCAGCTTGGCCTCAATGCTTTCTTGTTCAAATTGGATGTCTCATCCTGCACATTCACTCTTTGTTATTTCAGATGCACGTATTCATGCGAGTCATATTTATTTCCAAATGACGTTGCTCTCAATAGAATCTCTCTAGCATTGGCTCAGTAATATTTCAACCTTAAAGGTTTCTTCTGCCTGCTTTCTGTGTTGCACTCTTTCTCAAAATGACCCTGTTGTTTTATAACTAGTTTGTTCTACCAAGTCCAGATGCCGTTAGAATAGAGGGTGCTGAATCAACATTCATGTAGTGGGATAGGGCTCAGGGCCGGCTTTAGGGCAGTGCGACCGGTGCAGCCGCACTGGGCGCTGACCTGGAGGGGGCGCCGCTGACCTCAATTGGGAGCAACGCATGCAGCAAAATCTTCCAATTTAAAAGCAGCTGATGCAGAGGTCTTGTGCATCCAGATTTCAGGCAGCAATAAAAATGTCAAGATAACTCCTTTGAATAATGTTCCTACTAGACAGAGAGACTGGAGTATTTTCTAGTGGCAATGAAGACATTTATGTATGCGAGAAAGGGGCTGTGAAGAGATGAGGGGCCCTTTTGCTGGGTGGCAGTGAGAAAATCTGAGGAGTAGGTCATGGGGGTGTGTGCTAAAAATGATTGTCGCACTGGGCGCCACCAGCGCTTAAGCCGGCCCTGATATGGCTTAGGTGGTAATTACCCTTATTCTGGATTGTCCTAATGCTGAGAAACTGAATGGCAATGATTTTATGCATCTGCATTTTACAATCTTTATATTGTCCGTTTGAAGTTATGTAATAAACCTCTTCATATTTTCTAATTCCACTAGAACTCACATATTGACTCTATCCTTTCTTATTTGTCTGTAATTTTGATATGCTGTTTTGTACCTTATCTTGGGACACATTGCCTAAAGAAATCAAGGTTTAACATGTCTTGATCCACTCACTGGTGTGTTGTTGAGGTGGCTTTTGGGGTGTAAGATTTTACCACCACAGCAAGGAACTCTTCTGCACTGTCAAAGAGTTCTCCTGCACATCAGCCACAGAGAACACAATCCGCCCTTCCCAGGAGCTTTGTGACACAATGGCAAACTACTTCCACAACAAGATATCCACCATCTACAGCAACTTTGAAAACCAACCCCGACCTCTACAAGCTCCTCGCAGCAATGTACACCACCCACAAACACCCACTCACCTCTCACCTCATGGAATCTACTCACCACACAGAACACTTCTTTCATCATGAAAACCTTCTACTCCAGAACCCCCACGGACCCCTGCCAATGGAAAACCCCTCCACCACTTAAAGTAACTTCCACAATGCCAGGACAAGTGTTGCCAAATGGATGAGGATAAACTGCCTGGAACTCAACATGGACACAATAGAAGTGCTGGTCTTTGGGAACAACAGCTTAGTGTGATGACACCTGGTGATCCGCAGAACTCAGACCCACACAGAGAGACCACGCCCGCAACCTCGGCATCATCCTGGTCAGAGAACTTACCATGAAACGCCAGATCAATGCAGTCTCCTCAGCCTGCTACCACACCCTCCGCATGCTCCAAAAAATCTTCTGATGGATCCCTGTCAACACCCAAAAAACTGTCAGTCTAGCCCTCGTCATCAGGCGGCTGGACTATGGAAACATGCTCTACGCTGGAATCACCACCCATCTCAAGAGACTTCAGATGATACAGATCTCAGTTGACAGACTCATCCTCCCGAAACAGACCCACATCACCCCCACCTCAGGATCCTCCACTGGCTCCCGTCCAGAAGAGATGCCAGTTCCAGATGTTAACACACACCTGCAAGCCCCCCCAGAACCAGAATCCAGCCTACATCAACCACCGCCTGAACTTCCACCAACCTTACAGACACCTCTGCTCAGCTGCCCTCACCCTTGCAAACACTCTCTGTATTCGCCATAGCTACAGTTGAGGTCGTTCCTTCTCTTACCTTGCCGCCAAGTACTGGAATGACCTACCCCTCCAACTACGAACAACTCCCTCTCTCACTGAATTCAGAATAGGGACTCAAGACCTGGCTTTTCGACTGAGCCCAGTGAGATATTAGCTCCTGGATAGCCCTAGGGGTGAATGTAAAAAAAAAAATGTAAGTCAGTTTTTATATAGCACAGCTACTCACCCTTACGGGTCTCAAGGCGCTGGGGGCCGTAGTGGAAATTAAGTAAGCTATTGCCCAGAGTCACACAGTGCTGAGCTGTGCTGTCGCCAGAGCCGGGTATCAAACCATGAACCCTGTGCTCTGAAGTCAGCTGCCCTGGCCGCTGCACCACACCTCTCCACAGTAGCTGCGCTCTATTAATACTGTTTGATTGATAAGATTTTAGGGGTCCCCCGCACCCACACAAGTTTGGTAGCAGAGGATAGTTGCAAGATATGGGGTGTTTTTTTGTTTAAATCTCTTTTGTTGGATTTACAATCAAAGAGAAAATATGAACAAACACCAGGCAATAAGCAGCAATAGTCAGGCAAGTATGCAGGGTATAGGGTGTTTTTAAAGATTCATTTTGCCCAGTTTTCCTGGCTTGCTTTCTGTCTACATTTCTGAAACAACTGTGGGATTTTAACTTTTGGGTTATTTGCTGAGTTATCGTCAACCAACTGCTGCAGTTTCTGAGCAAAAGGTTTGTGAGTATTAATAGGGTAAAGTGATTCTTGAGCGTGTTCACTGTACAAGAGATGTATTCTGGGAGTTTTAGTCGGGAGTGTCATTTGTGTTGAGTGATGGATTGGTATGCTGCATGTGAGGGTATGCGATGTTGATTCTTGGTTCAGTTGGTGGTTTTATTGCTGGTATTTGATGTATCTGTCATATTTGTGATTTATGCTGATAAGAAGCTGATAGGAATTTTGATTTATGATGTGGTGAATGGTAAATGGATTACTCAAAATTCAAGACCTGAAGATAGTCTTGTTAAACTTGACTGCAAGTTGGCAGTGTGTTTGTGAGACGCATCACACAGATAGTAATATCTTTCTAGTAACTAGTTTTCCTTCTTAGAGTTTTGCATGACTAATTAGGTTGTTGTTATTTGCTTTTCAGTGCACAGGAGTGAATATACTAACCAGAGGTGGATTGCCTTTGGACGGCAGTCTGCTTTGGTAGAAATTGTGTTTGACAAGTGATGTGAAGGTACTGATTATCTTTATATTGATTGCAAGATTGTTACTGTCTAACCTTCTGATTTTCTCCTGTTTAAGTTAAACAGACAAGATGTATTTTCTTTGTATGTATTCAGTGAGAAAAAGGCCGTGTATTTTGTTCCATTCACGGAAAAAGCCGCACCCCGGTTGGTTTGTCAGCTGAGGTGTTGCACTGGGATTGGTGGGATGTCACCACAGAGTCATCTTGCAATTGGTTGGTTGCTGTCGAAGCCGTGCTGTGATTGGTTGACCTTTGGCATAACTGCAGTGGGATTGGTTGCTGTTCGTTTCTTCATTTTGTGGTGTTTTTGGATTATTTTGAGTGAGAAGAATGGGTGTTGTGTTGTAAAAGCCTAAATCTCCTAGGATACCGGCTACTGGGGGAACAGAAGATTCCTGCAGGGGGTCGCCTGCATAAAAAATGTTAACGGATGCTGGGCTCTCTACATGTACATGGATTCGAGATTGGTATGAATATACCTCTGGTGAGAAGGACTTTCAGTTTTCTTTAGCGGGTACTTTTAGCATTACGAAGCTAGATTTCTTGAGAAACACAATGAATGAGAGGAAGCCATTACCTAGAGCCACCTAGTTTTAGGAATTTAATAAACGGGATTTGATGGCCACAGAAAAAGGGAGAAGGAAAATGAAAAAAGAGTATAAGGGTTCACTGAAGTGGTAGGTAGAAAACAAATGTGATAATCAGAAGAGAATTTCCCTACTGCCACCCTCAGGGTTGACACAGCAACCCTGAAGACTCAGGTTTGCAACCTGCAGGTCACAGCCATAACTTTGCATGCTAGACTGGAGGACTATGAAGGCTGGTCAAGTTCAACAATATTCGTATTATTGTAGTGCCTGAATGCTCCAAGGGGCCGGCGGTAGACTTGTTTGTCGAGGACCTCATCCTGAAAAAGCTGAAACCGCGAGGCCTTTCCCAAATACTTCTCGGTGGAGCAAGCTCATCGTGTCCCCGGGTGCCTCAATGCCCAGGAGCACCCCCTCAGTTGATCATAGCCAGAATCTTCAATTTCAGAAACTGCGACGTCATTTTGCAATGGCACGCAGTGTCCCTCTAGTCACCTGGGAAAGTGTTACCTTCACCTTTTTTCAGGACTTCAATCTCCGAGTACAAAGATTGACCCGTAGCTTTCTTGAGAGAACATGAAATAAAATACTCCATGATCTTTCCTGCTAAGTTGCGAGTGATTGCTGAAGGGAAAACGTGGAATTTCCCGATGCCACAAGATGCCTGGGATAGGATTAAGTTACAGAGGATGGCTGGAAGATTGACAGGTCAATCACGCCTTGGGCAGCTCCAATGATGCAGCAAGACATGATTAACAAAATGTAGTTCCATACACGATACCAGCAGAATCCATTAATTCTATCTAATGATTTCTCTCAGTTTTCCTAGAGACTAATTTACAATGGCGATGACTAGGGAAAAGGATGATTGCATGCTCGGTGGAGTCCTAGACGTACACAACACAAAAAGGCCCCTTGGTCAAAATAGAGTGGTGGAGAGCTGGAGTATTCCTTTTACAGGACGGTTTCCCTCACCCCCCCTTAGGTGGCATGCTTCATCATAGGGTAACCTCCTCGCATTAAGAGCCTAGTCGCAATCAGGCTACAAACAGTTGACTCTAATCTGTGGAAGCATGATCAGAAATTGTAATGCTGGAGTCCTATATCATGTGTACCTGGATTGACGTATATCACCTATAGAGAAGAGATTTACTACTGATGGGAGATTCCAGATGCTAGTCATCCTATCAGGCTGCTAGAAAAGGGGGAGCAATGGTGTTACATATCTCTCTCTCTTAGTCACCCATGTGAATGCCAGTGTTGACAGATAATCACAGGCAAGGGCAACTCATGAGGGCAACCTGGGTAATGTTATGTTATAAAATACTTATACAGCTCACGTACACCAGGAGGTTTCATGGCGCTATCTCTAGAGTGTGTCGGGACCATTGGGTGAAGTTATTCATGAGCCTGCACAAACAGCCATGTCTTGAGCATTTTCATGAAACTTAGAAGATTATTACATGACCGAATCTCCAGTGGAAAAGAATTCCACAATTTAGGGGCCAAGGATGCAAACCTGCATCCTCCCTGACGTTTTAACTTGAAGGCAGGGGTGGTTAGTAGCTGAAGGTGAGCTGAACGCAGGTTGCCAGAGGGAGTATACCTTGATAATAGGCAGTTGATAAATTTGGGGCTCCGGCAGTATAGAGACTTAAAGATTAGACAACTCGTCTTGAAGGCCGTGTGTTGGGAAATGGGGAGCCAGTGGAGTTTTTTTAGTAGAGGTCTGGAAGATTGCCATCTGGGTTGCTGGTGGATCAGTCTCACTGCTTGGTTCTGGACCATCTGGAGTTGTTTGATTAAGAACAGTGGCATGCCTAGGTAGATTGAGTTGGCATGATCTGAGAGTACCATGGCAATCACGACCTGTATCAGTGCTGCGTGGGTAAGCAAACGAGTGATCTTCCTGATTTTGCATAACTGAAAGAAACAGGTCGAGACCACTGCACCAACTTGGGATCTTAGTGAAAGGTCAAGGCTTTTGACAGAGGTACAGGGAACAGGAGGGGACCCGAGTTCCACCGGGCAGTAGTGTGGGCCCCAGCAGATCTGGCTACTCCCTGTCAGAACCAGTTCGGTCTTAACTGGATTGAGTTTTAAATGGTTTAGGTCCGTCCAGTGCCGGATATGGAGCATGGTGGCCTGGAATTCCCGAATTGAGTTAGGGGAGTTGTCAATAGTAAAAATTAACTGAAGGTCGTCAGCATAATTGAATGTAGTCACCCTCCTGTCCTTCAAGGACTGGATCAGAGGTAAAAGGTATAGATTGAAGAGGTGGGGGTTAATGATGATCCTTGTGGGACCCCACACGTAGTAGTAATCTTGAGAGCAGTGAATGAGGCTAGGCGTACCGCTTGAGTACGGCACTCGAGAAAAGAGCCGATCTAGCCGAGGGCTGAGCCCTGGATGCCGGCCTGCCTGACACGGTCCAGCAGGATTTCATGGTCGACCGTGTCAAATGCGGCCGAAAGATCTAAAAGCACCAGGGCCTGAGGGGTGCCTCTCTCAGGTTTTTCTCGTAAGGCATCTAGTACTGCAAGAATCACTGTCTCCATAGAGTGGGCGGGACGGAATCTCGCTTGGTGGGGGTGTAGATATTCAGAGTGTTCCATGAAATTGGACAGACACTTTGCCACGTGGGCTTCCGTACCCTTGGCCAAGTAGGGGAGCAAGGAGATCGGGCGATATTTAGATTAGGTTCTGGGGGTCAGCTCCCGGTTTCTTTAGGAGGGTAACCACTATGGCATCCTTAAATGCCTTAGGGACCTTGCCCTGTGAGAGGGACTAATTCAGAAAGGATCTTATGGTATGCTGCAGGGCGGAGAGGGTGTCTTTTAAGATATAAGGTGGGCAGCAATCCCTGGGGGAGCCGGATTTGACTCTGGACAGCAAGTCCAGGAAGGACTGGGTGCTAATGGCAGGGAAGTGATCCAGGGTGAACGGATTCATTATCGTGGTGGGGGGAGTCTCCATGGGGCTAGATGTAGGGATGCTAGCTTTGATGTTGGAGATCTTTTCCACTAAGTAATTGTTCAGAGAGTTGCAGAGTTCTTGGGTAGGTGTAGGTTTAGGTAGCAATCTCTCTGCATTGGATAGTTCATTGACGATAGAGAAAATTTCCTTCGACCTATTGTGGGAGTTTAAATTAAGTAATTGGGCAGATAGGCATCCATAGCAGGCCCACATAAAACAATAAAGAAACAACGATCAAGAAAGCAAAAAACACCCAAAAACTGCAGGCATATGGATATTTCGTACTCCTCGTGTGTAGTTATGCGACTTGAATGCTTGGGCCATATAGGGTGAGGGGTAGGCTGGTGTGCAGTAGTGTTCATTAAGTGGCCAGCGCTATAGGCCTAAGCAAGGGTGGGGGGGTGCTTAATGATTCTGCGGGGGGTGCAGGCAGTGGTGTATTTACACTCAGTTTTAGGGGGTCTCAGGAAGGCTGGGTTTCCGCGCCCCCCAGGGAGGTCACTCAATGAGACACCGCAGGTGGAGCTTGTGACTGCGGGGGTGTAGTGTCATGATCAATAGTCTGACGGAATTGCAGAAGTAGCATGGCCCATTCAGGGGAGATGGGGCAGCGGTGCAGTCAATGCACCCCCTCGTATCGAAGTGCATCTTCCTCTGCAGCACCCCACTAATGTATCGCTCCTATCCAGGCTGCCAAGCAGGGTCCCTCAGGTGTGTGCCAGTGCAGTGTGATGCCTCCTTTGGCTAGAAGTAGAGCCAGGGCTGCAAACCGCACTTGGACTTTGTAGGGCTTCCTTCGTCCGAATATTCCTAACAAGCAGGCTTTCCAGGAAGATGTGACATGGATGGTGCTCCAATAGTGCTGTAGGGCAGGGCATGCCCAGAACATATGGAAGAAGGTTGCGCTAAGGGTCTGGCAGCGGAGGCAAGTGAACTATGACTACGAGTAATGGCGCTGAAGCTGAAACTGACGTCAGATATGCCCGGTGCAGTATAAAGAATTGTATAGTTTTGAAACAGGAGTTCCGAGAAACCTTCTTTGGGAATTCCAGGATGAGCTCCCACTCTTTGTCATGTAGTGGCCTCTCAAACTCCTCCTCCCGTTTGTGATGCAACTGAGCAAGCGGGGCAGGGGTCAGTTCCTGGGTGGCCTTGTATATCCAAGTAATAAGGTGTCGTACTGTGTGAAGCACTGGATGGGTCACAGGCTCACCCCCAGATAGATCCCAGAGCCGCCCGCAATCAAGTATGAGTTGCCTATGGAGAAGGAAGGGGGAGTACGCTATCTACTGCCAGCTGGGAGGTTACCCACATTCACTCTTTGTTATTTCAGATGCACGTATTCATGCGAGTCATATTTATTTCCAAATGACGTTGCTCTCAATAGAATCTCTCTAGCATTGGCTCAGTAATATTTCAACCTTAAAGGTTTCTTCTGCCTGCTTTCTGTGTTGCACTCTTTCTCAAAATGACCCTGTTGTTTTATAACTAGTTTGTTCTACCAAGTCCAGATGCCGTTAGAATAGAGGGTGCTGAATCAACATTCATGTAGTGGGATAGGGCTCAGGGCCGGCTTTAGGGCAGTGCGACCGGTGCAGCCGCACTGGGCGCTGACCTGGAGGGGGCGCCGCTGACCTCAATTGGGAGCAACGCATGCAGCAAAATCTTCCAATTTAAAAGCAGCTGATGCAGAGGTCTTGTGCATCCAGATTTCAGGCAGCAATAAAAATGTCAAGATAACTCCTTTGAATAATGTTCCTACTAGACAGAGAGACTGGAGTATTTTCTAGTGGCAATGAAGACATTTATGTATGCGAGAAAGGGGCTGTGAAGAGATGAGGGGCCCTTTTGCTGGGTGGCAGTGAGAAAATCTGAGGAGTAGGTCATGGGGGTGTGTGCTAAAAATGATTGTCGCACTGGGCGCCACCAGCGCTTAAGCCGGCCCTGATATGGCTTAGGTGGTAATTACCCTTATTCTGGATTGTCCTAATGCTGAGAAACTGAATGGCAATGATTTTATGCATCTGCATTTTACAATCTTTATATTGTCCGTTTGAAGTTATGTAATAAACCTCTTCATATTTTCTAATTCCACTAGAACTCACATATTGACTCTATCCTTTCTTATTTGTCTGTAATTTTGATATGCTGTTTTGTACCTTATCTTGGGACACATTGCCTAAAGAAATCAAGGTTTAACATGTCTTGATCCACTCACTGGTGTGTTGTTGAGGTGGCTTTTGGGGTGTAAGATTTTACCACCACAGCAAGGAACTCTTCTGCACTGTCAAAGAGTTCTCCTGCACATCAGCCACAGAGAACACAATCCGCCCTTCCCAGGAGCTTTGTGACACAATGGCAAACTACTTCCACAACAAGATATCCACCATCTACAGCAACTTTGAAAACCAACCCCGACCTCTACAAGCTCCTCGCAGCAATGTACACCACCCACAAACACCCACTCACCTCTCACCTCATGGAATCTACTCACCACACAGAACACTTCTTTCATCATGAAAACCTTCTACTCCAGAACCCCCACGGACCCCTGCCAATGGAAAACCCCTCCACCACTTAAAGTAACTTCCACAATGCCAGGACAAGTGTTGCCAAATGGATGAGGATAAACTGCCTGGAACTCAACATGGACACAATAGAAGTGCTGGTCTTTGGGAACAACAGCTTAGTGTGATGACACCTGGTGATCCGCAGAACTCAGACCCACACAGAGAGACCACGCCCGCAACCTCGGCATCATCCTGGTCAGAGAACTTACCATGAAACGCCAGATCAATGCAGTCTCCTCAGCCTGCTACCACACCCTCCGCATGCTCCAAAAAATCTTCTGATGGATCCCTGTCAACACCCAAAAAACTGTCAGTCTAGCCCTCGTCATCAGGCGGCTGGACTATGGAAACATGCTCTACGCTGGAATCACCACCCATCTCAAGAGACTTCAGATGATACAGATCTCAGTTGACAGACTCATCCTCCCGAAACAGACCCACATCACCCCCACCTCAGGATCCTCCACTGGCTCCCGTCCAGAAGAGATGCCAGTTCCAGATGTTAACACACACCTGCAAGCCCCCCCAGAACCAGAATCCAGCCTACATCAACCACCGCCTGAACTTCCACCAACCTTACAGACACCTCTGCTCAGCTGCCCTCACCCTTGCAAACACTCTCTGTATTCGCCATAGCTACAGTTGAGGTCGTTCCTTCTCTTACCTTGCCGCCAAGTACTGGAATGACCTACCCCTCCAACTACGAACAACTCCCTCTCTCACTGAATTCAGAATAGGGACTCAAGACCTGGCTTTTCGACTGAGCCCAGTGAGATATTAGCTCCTGGATAGCCCTAGGGGTGAATGTAAAAAAAAAAATGTAAGTCAGTTTTTATATAGCACAGCTACTCACCCTTACGGGTCTCAAGGCGCTGGGGGCCGTAGTGGAAATTAAGTAAGCTATTGCCCAGAGTCACACAGTGCTGAGCTGTGCTGTCGCCAGAGCCGGGTATCAAACCATGAACCCTGTGCTCTGAAGTCAGCTGCCCTGGCCGCTGCACCACACCTCTCCACAGTAGCTGCGCTCTATTAATACTGTTTGATTGATAAGATTTTAGGGGTCCCCCGCACCCACACAAGTTTGGTAGCAGAGGATAGTTGCAAGATATGGGGTGTTTTTTTGTTTAAATCTCTTTTGTTGGATTTACAATCAAAGAGAAAATATGAACAAACACCAGGCAATAAGCAGCAATAGTCAGGCAAGTATGCAGGGTATAGGGTGTTTTTAAAGATTCATTTTGCCCTGTTTTCCTGGCTTGCTTTCTGTCTACATTTCTGAAACAACTGTGGGATTTTAACTTTTGGGTTATTTGCTGAGTTATCGTCAACCAACTGCTGCAGTTTCTGAGCAAAAGGTTTGTGAGTATTAATAGGGTAAAGTGATTCTTGAGCGTGTTCACTGTACAAGAGATGTATTCTGGGAGTTTTAGTCGGGAGTGTCATTTGTGTTGAGTGATGGATTGGTATGCTGCATGTGAGGGTATGCGATGTTGATTCTTGGTTCAGTTGGTGGTTTTATTGCTGGTATTTGATGTATCTGTCATATTTGTGATTTATGCTGATAAGAAGCTGATAGGAATTTTGATTTATGATGTGGTGAATGGTAAATGGATTACTCAAAATTCAAGACCTGAAGATAGTCTTGTTAAACTTGACTGCAAGTTGGCAGTGTGTTTGTGAGACGCATCACACAGATAGTAATATCTTTCTAGTAACTAGTTTTCCTTCTTAGAGTTTTGCATGACTAATTAGGTTGTTGTTATTTGCTTTTCAGTGCACAGGAGTGAATATACTAACCAGAGGTGGATTGCCTTTGGACGGCAGTCTGCTTTGGTAGAAATTGTGTTTGACAAGTGATGTGAAGGTACTGATTATCTTTATATTGATTGCAAGATTGTTACTGTCTAACCTTCTGATTTTCTCCTGTTTAAGTTAAACAGACAAGATGTATTTTCTTTGTATGTATTCAGTGAGAAAAAGGCCGTGTATTTTGTTCCATTCACGGAAAAAGCCGCACCCCGGTTGGTTTGTCAGCTGAGGTGTTGCACTGGGATTGGTGGGATGTCACCACAGAGTCATCTTGCAATTGGTTGGTTGCTGTCGAAGCCGTGCTGTGATTGGTTGACCTTTGGCATAACTGCAGTGGGATTGGTTGCTGTTCGTTTCTTCATTTTGTGGTGTTTTTGGATTATTTTGAGTGAGAAGAATGGGTGTTGTGTTGTAAAAGCCTAAATCTCCTAGGATACCGGCTACTGGGGGAACAGAAGATTCCTGCAGGGGGTCGCCTGCATAAAAAATGTTAACGGATGCTGGGCTCTCTACATGTACATGGATTCGAGATTGGTATGAATATACCTCTGGTGAGAAGGACTTTCAGTTTTCTTTAGCGGGTACTTTTAGCATTACGAAGCTAGATTTCTTGAGAAACACAATGAATGAGAGGAAGCCATTACCTAGAGCCACCTAGTTTTAGGAATTTAATAAACGGGATTTGATGGCCACAGAAAAAGGGAGAAGGAAAATGAAAAAAGAGTATAAGGGTTCACTGAAGTGGTAGGTAGAAAACAAATGTTATAATCAGAAGAGAATTTCCCTACTGCCACCCTCAGGGTTGACACAGCAACCCTGAAGACTCAGGTTTGCAACCTGCAGGTCACAGCCATAACTTTGCATGCTAGACTGGAGGACTATGAAGGCTGGTCAAGTTCAACAATATTCGTATTATTGTAGTGCCTGAATGCTCCAAGGGGCCGGCGGTAGACTTGTTTGTCGAGGACCTCATCCTGAAAAAGCTGAAACCGCGAGGCCTTTCCCAAATACTTCTCGGTGGAGCAAGCTCATCGTGTCCCCGGGTGCCTCAATGCCCAGGAGCACCCCCTCAGTTGATCACAGCCAGAATCTTCAATTTCAGAAACTGCGACGTCATTTTGCAATGGCACGCAGTGTCCCTCTAGTCACCTGGGAAAGTGTTACCTTCACCTTTTTTCAGGACTTCAATCTCCGAGTACAAAGATTGACCCGTAGCTTTCTTGAGAGAACATGAAATAAAATACTCCATGATCTTTCCTGCTAAGTTGCGAGTGATTGCTGAAGGGAAAACGTGGAATTTCCCGATGCCACAAGATGCCTGGGATAGGATTAAGTTACAGAGGATGGCTGGAAGATTGACAGGTCAATCACGCCTTGGGCAGCTCCAATGATGCAGCAAGACATGATTAACAAAATGTAGTTCCATACACGATACCAGCAGAATCTATTAATTCTATCTAATGATTTCTCTCAGTTTTCCTAGAGACTAATTTACAATGGCGATGACTAGGGAAAAGGATGATTGCATGCTCGGTGGAGTCCTAGACGTACACAACACAAAAAGGCCCCTTGGTCAAAATAGAGTGGTGGAGAGCTGGAGTATTCCTTTTACAGGACGGTTTCCCTCACCCCCCCTTAGGTGGCATGCTTCATCATAGGGTAACCTCCTCGCATTAAGAGCCTAGTCGCAATCAGGCTACAAACAGTTGACTCTAATCTGTGGAAGCATGATCAGAAATTGTAATGCTGGAGTCCTATATCATGTGTACCTGGATTGACGTATATCACCTATAGAGAAGAGATTTACTACTGATGGGAGATTCCAGATGCTAGTCATCCTATCAGGCTGCTAGAAAAGGGGGCGCAATGGTGTTACATATCTCTCTCTCTTAGTCACCCATGTGAATGCCAGTGTTGACAGATAATCACAGGCAAGGGCAACTCATGAGGGCAACCTGGGTAATGTTATGTTATAAAATACTTATACAGCTCACGTACACCAGGAGGTTTCATGGCGCTATCTCTAGAGTGTGTCGGGACCATTGGGTGAAGTTATTCATGAGCCTGCACAAACAGCCATGTCTTGAGCATTTTCATGAAACTTAGAAGATTATTACATGACCGAATCTCCAGTGGAAAAGAATTCCACAATTTAGGGGCCAAGGATGCAAACCTGCATCCTCCCTGACGTTTTAACTTGAAGGCAGGGGTGGTTAGTAGCTGAAGGTGAGCTGAACGCAGGTTGCCAGAGGGAGTATACCTTGATAATAGGCAGTTGATAAATTTGGGGCTCCGGCAGTATAGAGACTTAAAGATTAGACAACTCGTCTTGAAGGCCGTGTGTTGGGAAATGGGGAGCCAGTGGAGTTTTTTTAGTAGAGGTCTGGAAGATTGCCATCTGGGTTGCTGGTGGATCAGTCTCACTGCTTGGTTCTGGACCATCTGGAGTTGTTTGATTAAGAACAGTGGCATGCCTAGGTAGATTGAGTTGGCATGATCTGAGAGTACCATGGCAATCACGACCTGTATCAGTGCTGCGTGGGTAAGCAAACGAGTGATCTTCCTGATTTTGCATAACTGAAAGAAACAGGTCGAGACCACTGCACCAACTTGGGATCTTAGTGAAAGGTCAAGGCTTTTGACAGAGGTACAGGGAACAGGAGGGGACCCGAGTTCCACCGGGCAGTAGTGTGGGCCCCAGCAGATCTGGCTACTCCCTGTCAGAACCAGTTCGGTCTTAACTGGATTGAGTTTTAAATGGTTTAGGTCCGTCCAGTGCCGGATATGGAGCATGGTGGCCTGGAATTCCCGAATTGAGTTAGGGGAGTTGTCAATAGTAAAAATTAACTGAAGGTCGTCAGCATAATTGAATGTAGTCACCCTCCTGTCCTTCAAGGACTGGATCAGAGGTAAAAGGTATAGATTGAAGAGGTGGGGGTTAATGATGATCCTTGTGGGACCCCACACGTAGTAGTAATCTTGAGAGCAGTGAATGAGGCTAGGCGTACCGCTTGAGTACGGCACTCGAGAAAAGAGCCGATCTAGCCGAGGGCTGAGCCCTGGATGCCGGCCGGCCTGACACGGTCCAGCAGGATTTCATGGTCGACCGTGTCAAATGCGGCCGAAAGATCTAAAAGCACCAGGGCCTGAGGGGTGCCTCTCTCAGGTTTTTCTCGTAAGGCATCTAGTACTGCAAGAATCACTGTCTCCATAGAGTGGGCGGGACGGAATCTCGCTTGGTGGGGGTGTAGATATTCAGAGTGTTCCATGAAATTGGACAGACACTTTGCCACGTGGGCTTCCGTACCCTTGGCCAAGTAGGGGAGCAAGGAGATCGGGCGATATTTAGATTAGGTTCTGGGGGTCAGCTCCCGGTTTCTTTAGGAGGGTAACCACTATGGCATCCTTAAATGCCTTATGGACCTTGCCCTGTGAGAGGGACTAATTCAGAAAGGATCTTATGGTATGCTGCAGGGCGGAGAGGGTGTCTTTTAAGATATAAGGTGGGCAGCAATCCCTGGGGGAGCCGGATTTGACTCTGGACAGCAAGTCCAGGAAGGACTGGGTGCTAATGGCAGGGAAGTGATCCAGGGTGAACGGATTCATTATCGTGGTGGGGGGAGTCTCCATGGGGCTAGATGTAGGGATGCTAGCTTTGATGTTGGAGATCTTTTCCACTAAGTAATTGTTCAGAGAGTTGCAGAGTTCTTGGGTAGGTGTAGGTTTAGGTAGCAATCTCTCTGCATTGGATAGTTCATTGACGATAGAGAAAATTTCCTTCGACCTATTGTGGGAGTTTAAATTAAGTAATTGGGCAGATAGGCATCCATAGCAGGCCCACATAAAACAATAAAGAAACAACGATCAAGAAAGCAAAAAACACCCAAAAACTGCAGGCATATGGATATTTCGTACTCCTCGTGTGTAGTTATGCGACTTGAATGCTTGGGCCATATAGGGTGAGGGGTAGGCTGGTGTGCAGTAGTGTTCATTAAGTGGCCAGCGCTATAGGCCTAAGCAAGGGTGGGGGGGTGCTTAATGATTCTGCGGGGGGTGCAGGCAGTGGTGTATTTACACTCAGTTTTAGGGGGTCTCAGGAAGGCTGGGTTTCCGCGCCCCCCAGGGAGGTCACTCAATGAGACACCGCAGGTGGAGCTTGTGACTGCGGGGGTGTAGTGTCATGATCAATAGTCTGACGGAATTGCAGAAGTAGCATGGCCCATTCAGGGGAGATGGGGCAGCGGTGCAGTCAATGCACCCCCTCGTATCGAAGTGCATCTTCCTCTGCAGCACCCCACTAATGTATCGCTCCTATCCAGGCTGCCAAGCAGGGTCCCTCAGGTGTGTGCCAGTGCAGTGTGATGCCTCCTTTGGCTAGAAGTAGAGCCAGGGCTGCAAACCGCACTTGGACTTTGTAGGGCTTCCTTCGTCCGAATATTCCTAACAAGCAGGCTTTCCAGGAAGATGTGACATGGATGGTGCTCCAATAGTGCTGTAGGGCAGGGCATGCCCAGAACATATGGAAGAAGGTTGCGCTAAGGGTCTGGCAGCGGAGGCAAGTGAACTATGACTACGAGTAATGGCGCTGAAGCTGAAACTGACGTCAGATATGCCCGGTGCAGTATAAAGAATTGTATAGTTTTGAAACAGGAGTTCCGAGAAACCTTCTTTGGGAATTCCAGGATGAGCTCCCACTCTTTGTCATGTAGTGGCCTCTCAAACTCCTCCTCCCGTTTGTGATGCAACTG
Organism: Triturus cristatus; assembly: GCF_964204655.1. Classification (NCBI taxonomy): domain Eukaryota; kingdom Metazoa; phylum Chordata; class Amphibia; order Caudata; family Salamandridae; genus Triturus; species Triturus cristatus. The sequence continues at coordinate 565,923,595 of NC_140588.1, forward strand.
AGCAAGCGGGGCAGGGGTCAGTTCCTGGGTGGCCTTGTATATCCAAGTAATAAGGTGTCGTACTGTGTGAAGCACTGGATGGGTCACAGGCTCACCCCCAGATAGATCCCAGAGCCGCCCGCAATCAAGTATGAGTTGCCTATGGAGAAGGAAGGGGGAGTACGCTATCTACTGCCAGCTGGGAGGTTACCCTATGATGAAGCATGCCACCTACGGGTGGGTGAGGGAAACCGTCCTATAAAATGGATTCTCCAGCACTCTACCACTCTATTTAGAATAAGAGGCCTTTTTGTATTTTGTGTTTCTAGTTAAGGATAGTTGTCCTCTGCTATTCTTTGAATCTCCCCAGCCCCTCTCTTTTGTATGATATCAGAGTCCTAAAGGTATACAAGAGTGGCCCACATGTAGATGGTGGGGTGAATGGCCACCTGTTAGACCTGACATCTATGGCATGGTGTTCCCTCCAACTTGTTGCCTTTACCCCCTGTTTTTGCAGAACTTATTTTTGTTGGCAATAGGGCTGTGTGCACTTTAGCCCTGCTAACCAGTGGTAAAGTGTGTAGGCACACTTCCTCAAACATGTTAAAACTGGCCTACACATAATTGGCACCTTTAATTTACTTATAGGTCCTTAGTAGATGGTATTACATGTATCCAGGGCCTGTAACGTAAATGCTACTAGTGGGCTGCAGCAATCATTGTGCCAGCCACTGAAGTAACCTTTTAAAACATGTCTTATGCCTGCCACTGAAGCCTTTAGTGCAGTTTTACTCTGCCATATCACCTGGCAAAAGAAACCTTTTTTCAGGCCAATACCTTCTTTTTCAATACTTATACGTTACCCCTAAGGAAGGCCGTAAAGGCTCATAGGGCAAGGTGCCTGGTATTGGTATAGTAGGGCATGTGGGTTTAAGTTTTACATGTCCTTATGGCGCTACAGCCAGAGCTGCCGACTGTGGAACTGGAGAACTAGGTAGTAGTCTCGGGCTGAACATCCAGTGATTTGGGGCAAATTACTTAATCTACCAATGCCTAAAAAATGAATGTGCCCTTGTGTAATACAACTAGTGCTCATGTAAAGTGCTCCAGTACCTCTGGGTCAAGTTCATGGTATAAAAAACTGCAAAACAAAAAGTAGGTTTTCACTGCTATAAAGCTAGCTCTCCCATAGACTAACACTGGGTTACCGTATTACACTTAATAATTGCTAACTTCCGTTTGGCACCAGATAGAGAAAAACAGTATGCATTCATATTGAATGTAATTTAAAATCCTCTTCAATGGTTATGTCAGAGTTTAAGTTATTATTCTGAAAATGCCACTTTTAGAAAGTTTGCATTTTTCTGCCTAAACCATAAGTGCCTTTCTGCCAGAATCCAGGGTCATTTGATTGTGAATGGCTCTTTTGTGGTGTTTTGTGTATTCCTTCTAGACATGGAGACAAAAGGGCCTTGGGTGTAGGAAAAGGTGTTCACTTCCTGAGCAGGATGTCCTGGGGAGTTCTACAAAGCCTTCCCAAGCTTGAATAGTTAACCTCAAGGCTGGCCAACCCTCTTCCTGACTTCTAAGATCTGCCTGACCTTTCACTGACAAATGTAGCTCACACCTAGGCCTGCATGCACTACCCTAGATAGTTTGGAGCCAAACCCAGGAAAGGGGGAAGGTTAGACAAAGGGGGCATCCCCACCCACAGGCTGGTACTGATGATAAAAGTGCCACCTTAAGAACCTCTCATCAGAACACTCCTGGACCTGTGTAAGAATCAGAAGAAGGACTGGCCTGCTCTTTGAAGAAGGAAAATGGGACTTGCTTGCCTAGAACCAAGGCTCCCCAGTTGGCTGACCTCCTGTTTGAGCTACAGGGACACAACAAGCTTCCAGAGGCCTTCCTTCTGGCAGATCCAGTTGGTGCTAGTCAGCTGGGCAATTGAGCCCAGCTGACCAGCACCAAGCATTTTTAAAAAGGGCCTGGCTCTTGTGGGCTAGAAACTTTAATATTCCCTTGAGCTGGCACTATTAAAAGAAGTGTGTAGGAGGTACCCCGCGTTAATGTGCGGACCCTCCTGTTTATGTCAACATGTTTCGAAGCGCAAGGCTTCTCCTTCAGGACAGAAAGCTGATCCCTTGAGTTCTCACTACTCTATCGAGACAATGTAGATTCGGTCAGGGTAAATGTCCAGTGAATTAAATATATACAAGTGTTATTACTGTGTAAAAGAGGCAAAGAATCATGCACAACATACGATACCCATAAGGTATTCCCTATGTTAGTTTAGTAGGAGACAATGCCCTGTGAGCCTCTGAATGGGTGGGAAGTGTGTCTACCATCCCATTTGACTGCTAGACACTGCCTCGCTGGGGGGAGAGGCTTCATTATGAAGTCGGGAGGACCACCACCGACAGGTAGTCGGAGTCGGTCCGCCAGACATTCAGGCCATCGGTCCGACCGCCAGATCACAATACCGACGGACGGAGTGATTATGTTGAGGGAAAGACCGCCGCCTCCGACAGGTTCACAGAGCCCGCTGGAGCGGCGGTCGGACTCTAATCCCTGCAATGGAGGCAGTACCTGCACAGGTACCGCCTAGGGATTAGGATGTCCCTTTCCGACTTTTGAAAAGGCAAATGGAAACAGACTTTGGGGGCCTCAAGCAGGGCCTCCTTGGACCACTGCTAAATGGCCAGGTGAGCACATGTGGTACCCCCCACACATCCATGCACTGTGTGCCAGGCACCAAATTGTGCCTGGCACATGGATGTTTGAAAAGTGCCATTTTCTGCTGCAGCTTGTATTGTGGCCCTTTTACAGACTGCAGCAGAATACGCAGTAGAAAAAGGAATTTTACTACCGCCTGCATGATGGTCATATCGTAACAGGGTGGGTGGGACCACCAACTCATTGTCGGATGGTTACCTGCCTGCGGCGATGGCGGCCAGACGCTCTTTCGACCGCCATTGTAATCAGGCCCCTTGTGTCAGAGATGTGTCACATGCCACAGAAATAATCAGGAAAAGAGAACACTTGGTATTATGGGCCATATTGGCAAATCAGAATGCCCATTTGATAGACTTCAGGCAGAATTCGTTAAGATGCCTGTGTACAATGGGCTTAAATATGTTCTTGTATTTGTCTGATGGGTCTCAAAATGGGTCAAAGCCTACCGAACTCAGAGATGTTAGTGCATGACAGTTGCCAAACTCTTGTTGAGAGAGTTAATTTCACGTTTTGGCCTCCCAACTTCTATGAGACAGATCATGGATCTCATTTTAAGAATTAGATCCTTAAATTAATTTTTACAGCTCTTAAGATTGAGCAGATGTTCCATTGTAGTTATTGTCTTCAATCAACTGGAATTGCAGACAAGATGAATGGAACCATAAAGTAAGCTTGCTAACGTGTGTGCCTCTCCTAATCTGAAATGGCCAGATGTTCTTCCTTTTGTCAGATGAGCCTGAGAAGTACTTGATATAAAAAGACTGGACCCTCACCCCATGAAGTGTTAATAGGCAGAACCGGGAAACAGCGTTTACAATGCTGTCAATACCACGCGGACGTTACATCGTCCGCGTTGTTGCCACGCATGGCATTACATCGCAAGTCGTTTCTACGACTTGCTCTAGATGGCGCGCAACACCAGGGAATGTGTTGGATTTTAAATCCAACACATTCCCTGCTGTTGCGCTAACTGGAGTAGGAATAGTAATTTATACTATTCCTAAGTCCAGCGTGCCATCTAGTTCAAGTCGTAGAAACGACTTGCGATGTAAAGCCATGCATTGTAACAAGGCGGACGATGTAACGTCTGCGTTGTAACCTACTGAGGGGTAATGGATGGCATAGTAACGTCATACATTCGGCAGAACCCTGAGGATTGCTTGCATCCCTTCAGCAACACTTGAGTCAATAACTGATTATATTGTATGCAACTACAGCAAAGGGCTAGCTTATGTGGTGAAATCTGTCTGCCATCAGGTGAATTTGGCAATAGCACAGACAAAAGAAACTCAGTGCCATCCACTGTAACCAGGAGACTGCTTTCTTGTGAAGATGCATAGAAAGGGCCACATCAAGTCATGCTTGTGATTACTACTGCTGTAAAGTGTGCTAGAATCCCGCAGTGGATCAACGCAGCTCATACAAAAAAGTGAAGACAGCGGATGAAGAGGTGGTAAAAATAGGCACTAATTCACAGAGCCAAACTCAAATTCGCAGCGTGGATCCAGAGGGGGAGAGGTTGGAGAAGTTAATTATGAAACTGGTGAAGTGGCTGAAGATGCTGATTAAAGTGAGAGTGATGATCCGGTTAAGGTACTATTAGCCAGTTTCAATTTAGAACCAGAGTGAAGAACTGTTGCAAACATATGGGCAGCAACATGAAATAGTCTCTGATCCAGCTCATGAAAAGATGCAGCTGAAAATGTGAGTCTCAAGAACCCCTAGGGAAAGAAAGCAGTGCACAGCGAGTTGAGTTGCACGTTTGACTGTGAGTAAAGAAGACTCATCAGTAGTCACAAGTGAAGATACAGGAGTTGAGAAAGTACACTGAGAATGCTACTTATCTCCTGAGACAGTGAAGAGAACTCGCAAAAGAAAATACTGGGAAAATGAAAGATCAGAGAAGAACCAGAAGTAATCAAAATTGATTTAGAGAACTGTGATAGCGAATTGCATCTTGTCAAAAAACGAACAAGAAAGAGAATCCCAAACAGAAAGCGCTTCACTTGAATGGGCGTATCGTGCATTTGTAGCTGAAGAAGAAGAAGAGTCAAGTGTGGAAAAATACAATTCAACAAACTATTGCCAATTCATCTTTGAAAAATAAACACCTTGAAATTTGTTAATCCTGTTCGCCAAGAAATTCTGAAACTAAGGGGCCCATTAGGTGGGCGGGCGGATCGCCCCCGCTATGGCGCGGTAGCCACCGCATGCCCGGCGGGGGCGATCTGCCCGCCATCCTTGCATGATTGGCCCCACGCCATATTAGTATGGCTGGGGGGTCCGCGGCAGACTGGAAGACCGTCTGCCGCTTTTCCACCGGTCGGCTCGTCGACCGGGCGGAAAAAGGCCATAATATGGTGGCGGTGTCTGCCATCCATAATATCATGCAGGCGGTGACTCGCCTTTCCCTGGCGGCATTGCAGCAATGGAAAGGCTTGCAATCTTTGCTGTTGGGGGCCATTAGGGGGCCCCCAGGGTGTTATGGGGGTGGAGGGGTGCACATGGGGGGTACCTAAGGTACCCGCCAACATTGGCATGGACAAGGTGGCAGGCACCGCGCGGTGCCTGTCACCTTGTGCCTGCCAATGCACAACGTGCATTCACAGCATTGTGGCGGGCGGTGCTGTGAGCACCGCCCACCACAATGTTGTGAATGGGGGACGCCACGGTGGCGGTGGCATCCTAATGGCCACAGCGAGACTGCCGCACCTCTGGCGGACGTACATAGGCCCCTAAGACTTTGAACTTTGCATGAAGTTTATTATTTTGTCTCTACTAAAGATTCCAATGAAGGAGAACTTGAAATCTATGAACTGAACAAAATGACTGATAAAGAAGTCTGAAGCGACATTTTTGGCTTTTGATTATTGTTTAAAAAAAAGAACAGACGATCCTTTATTGTTTTGAAACAAAATGCTTTCCGAATACATGCCTGGTTTTAACTTTTCTTCCTACTTTTGCAGGTGAAGGAGCAACCTTTCTACAACTACCTATTTCATATTGCCTTTCATTTAATGTTTTTATTAGTATATTTAATAAGCAAGAGATTCTGTTGCCATAGTTGAATGATTTCAATGCTTCACTGAAAGACATTCCTCATTCTAAAGATACTGGGAATAGAGTAACCTATAGTAAATATTTGAATACAATTGCACAAACTAAACCTAACACTAAACAAATTAAAAGAGAGTGTTCTTGTAGTTTTAGTAAAGAAGAGTGTGAATTTGTTAAAGAATATAGGGCTACGATGAAGGTGGGACCGCCACAAACAGCCTGTTGGTGGCGGTCCCACCGCCATCGGAACCATGTTCACCGCCCGCCATATTACAGTGGCAGGCAGATGGTTGGCGGTCAGAAAGACCGACCACCACACAACTGACGGGCTCCTTGAGCCTGCCGGTGCAGCGCAGGGTATTGTATTCCTTACAATACCCTGCCGTAATGCATGGTCCCATAGGGAAATGGAAGGTGCTGTTCATCCCTTCACCCTGTGGCAGGCACCTTAAGGTGCAGGGATCAACAGGGGGGCCCCCTTGGCCCCTAACTGGATGTGGCGTACCCAAGAAGGCCCTGCTGTGGGCCCCCAAACACGCTTTCCGACTTGGTTTCCATGTCGGACAGGCCAGCATGGAAACCATGTCGGAAACTGTGCATTGTAATTCCAAGGGGGGAAAGACCCGCCCTTTGGGATTACGAGCCGGCTCCGACTGGCCAACGGGCTCCATGAGCCTGTCATAAACCAGCCAGAATGACCGTCTTGTTTACTTTCCAACCGCCAGCATCATAATGCAGCGGTCAGAAAGTAAACTGAGTGGCCCATTACGATGCGGCCAGGAATGCTCCGACGTTCGGTCGGTGCCTTTACGGGCCGCATTGTAATTGGCCTCTTAGTTGTATTAATAGTAGTTTGATGTTTTCGTACACTGTTTTAATAATGTAGCATTATGTTATGTTACATTGTGTTATGTTATATATTTTATGATGATTAAGGACCTTATTACGAGTTTGGCAGTCCGTGGACTGCCGTCGTGGTGGTGGCTGTCCGATAGCGGTGAGCTTTCTGCTGTATTACGAGTTGGGCAGATTGACTTTGCAAAGACCACGGTCGTACCACCGGCACCGCCAGCACGACCACCGGGGTCGCGGTCGGAAGAAGGTATCTTCCATTGGGAGGTACAGACCGCCATCCATATTATGAATTGGTTTCCCGATGAGCCGACCTCAGCGGTCGGACCGCAGCCTAAAGGTCGGCGGAAACTATAATTTGGGGTGCATACTCACCCCTTTACAGTTCTTCCAAGCAGATTTCAACGTGGATGCCTTTCTCCAGTTCCATCTTACACCTACAAAGGAGCATCTTCACCCCGAGGAATATGACCACTTCTTTGGCGAAAAACAGGTAAATGCTTTGGTACCATGTACCCATTACCGGGACTGCTGACATATGGATTGGACTCTGGCAATAAATAAGTGTATTTTTCCACATATATCATGGATATGTATGCATTTGACACATATGCAGTTGGAATGTACACATAGGCATCGATATATATTATAAAATACATTGCCCACCGCTGCAACCTCACTGCCTGCCCCTTGGGAAACTTGTAATAAGGAGGTTGGAAGGCCACAGGTGCTGCGGTCTCCTAGCAGTCGTTTAAAGGTCTTCGGTGGTCAGACCGCCGAACTCGTAATAAGGTTTTAGTCTGACGTATCTGTGTTTTTGGCATTGGCATGTGTTTTGCGGGTTGATTTTCTTGTTTACCTTCCAGGTTTTTGTCAACGGATGTCTCCTATGGGCATTGGGAGTTACAGTTTATAAAAATAAACACATTTGGTTTATAATGAAGCAACATGTTAAACTCTAATTTCCTTTTTTTGGGTTTCCAGGAGTGTTTATTTTTGTAAACACTTTTTTATTTTTTTTATAGTTCCTAGGTACTTTGGATTGCTTTGAGTGATGTCTATTGGATTCATTAATTGTTTGCAGTGGGTTTTAAAAATATATATTTTTCCCATTTTTGGTGGATTATTATTTTTGACCTCATTGATACAGAGGACGGGCTGTAGCAACTGAAAAGTAAGTCATATTTCTTTTATTTCTGTTGGGTGGGAAATGTTACATTTTATTGTTTGCCTAAATATTACATGATTGTTGATTTTAAATGTGTGGTTTCTATGTTGCATTTAATTTACGTGATGAATTGAGTTTGTTCTTTGGACTTTTTTGTTGGTTAGGTTTACTTTTTTCAATCAATCAATTAATGTATATATTATTTTATTCTCTTAGTCTTATTTAAGATTGGAGTTTTAGTTGATGTTTAGACTGATTTAATAGAATATTATGTTTATTATTTATTTCAAAAATTATTTGTCATGTTGGTTTAGATTTTGTGTCAGTTGTTTGGGACTTTTGTAGGTTATTACTTATCTTATATAATGCTTTTGGTTATTATTTCTAAGTAATCTATCCCTTTGTTGTTTATGAAGATTTTGAATTTACATTGTGTCATGTCTTACATTCCTTTGGTTTGTTTGCTAAGTTTAGGTGCAATTTTGGTTATAGATTGCTCCATTCATAGTTGTTGATAGCATCACTCTTTCTGTAAGGCTTGTATAAATTTATAGGGCCTGATTATGACTTTGGATGTCCGGCTGTTCCCTGGCAGCTATGGCAAGTCAATGGCGATCCGACTGCCCTAATCATACCAGGGTGGGCAGGAGACCGCTGCCGCCTCATCCCCTTCTATTTCTGTCACATTTGGGGGTGATTGTGTTCTCTTACATGAATTACAACTTCATTTTTTGTAGTGGGCTCCCCATAGCATGCATTTGAATAATATTTGGTGTACTTCCAATTCACATTTTCTGTCGATGCACTTTCTTGGCTGCAGGTGTAACCCATGTGACTTAGTAATTGCTTTCCTTTCTGGGATGTTATTTTTTTTTCTCTCTGGCATTGTATCTGAAAATAGTGCAACAGTATAAATAAATACATTTTTTAAAGATTATATGCTTGTTATTCACATATAAAATTATGCAGCTAATTCTATTAATTTGTCTATTCTTTTTAGACATTTCAAACTGTTTTGCAGCATTTCCGTTGTGTAAGTGAAGTGTGAAGCAGGTGCTTTCTTTTCTGTTTGAAGAAAAAAAAGCATCAGTTTCATTTTTAGGTCGAGCCTTGCGTAAGACTGCGCACATGCGCAGTCTCGCTGGTGAGATTTAATGATTTAGGGTAGCTTTCACTAGCGGGGTTTAAGCCCGCCCCTCTTTTCCATTGGCTGGCGTCACCGTTTATGCTAAACGGTGGCTAGCCATTGGAAAAGAGCTTCCAGTGACGTACACTTTTCTCTTTTAGAGCCGTCCCACTTGGACTGGCTCGTCCGACTTCCTCCCGTCGCAAAAGGTTTCTTATCTTTATGGGGCCATGTGTTTCAAACACATGGCCCCATAAAGACAAACTACGTTCCATAGAACTGCTGTAACCCACCACGTCTGCCCTGCTGCCGACTCCCAGAGTGGCACGTTGGCCGTCCTGTAGCAGGCGAAGAGTTTGCGTTTCTGAGCCCCCTGCACACTTTCTATTGTTGTTTGTACCTGTAATCTCTATTGTTGCCTGTTTGTCTACCTGCGCTATCATTGCCTGTTTTTGTACCCTGCTCTCTTTTGTTGCCTGTTTTTGATCCCGCGCTCTCTATTGTTGCCTATTGTTGTCTGTTTCTGTGCCTGCGCCCTCTCTCTTTCGTTGCCTGTTTCTGTACCCGTGCTCTGTCATTGCCTCTTTTTATACCAGCGCTCTTTATCGTTGTCTGTTTTTGTACCGCTCCCTTCTCCAGGCTCGTATCAGTGTGGGAGGTAGACTGTACTCCATTCGCGCCTACTGTGGTCGGTTCCTAGCGCGCGTCTTGCGTCTGCCTTCCTCCTTCCCGGCGTATGAGCGAAGAACAACCCATCCTCCTCTGCAGTGACAAGGTGCCCAAATAGCTGGCTTCCTTGCAAAGAGACGCCACGTTCAAGCCTTTGTTCCCGGTTGGCATGAGTCTCTGTGCCGAGGGCGGGTTCCAGTCAGCGTGCTGCATGATGCAATATTTATAGTATGTGAACGCGCAGCGAAAGTGTTTCCTGGCTGCATCCGGCAGCAGGGCGTCCTGGTCGGCAATGACTGCCTCCCTCACGCCGTGCTGGGTGCAGCTGTTCTTTCTGCAAACAAAAGAAAGGACGCCTCTTGCCCTGTACTTACAGAACTGGCTTTTGAGGTCTCCATTGGTACCGTAAAAAATAATGATTTCAAAGAGCACGGGTTAGCAATGCAGGGGTTTCCTTTTGTACATTGTCTTTATCGTTATACATTATATCTAATAATCACACTGGATTTATTTTGTGCGTATTAGGAACCGCAGTGCCTATTTTTGTTTCCATTGTTATAAAATGCGCAGTAGAGTGAAACATTATTCCAAATAACGTGCCTCTGTGTTGATATGCTGTTCGCGCTCTCCCAGCATCCGGAAAACATTCCATCTTTTTCTGAACCTTAAGAACTGATGTGTAAGCCCCCTCCCTCCCTCCCCACTCCCACCCACACAAGGGAAGGGTAGTCCAAAGTGTGTTCCACCCAGGAAGCTTTGTTTCTATACCGAAAATAAGATTATGATAAACCTTGTGCACGCAGGCGGCCCTGCAGGGGCTGCGTGGACCATGAGAACTGGTTCATACCGCATTCCAGAGAAGCCTTGTCATTTTACAACCAGAACCTGTGCTTTCATTTTAAGAGCAAAAGTTTATTATATTTTCACTGGGAGAAAAAAAACGAGATCAATGCACTGGGATTTTCTTTTTATATTGTGACTAAGAAGGTGCCCCATTTAAAGGCTTTGAAGGATTTGTGGAATTAGTATTTTCAACGTAAAGTGGTTAAAAAGATTAAGCCCGATTAAAACATATGGGTGCATGCAAAAAACTTGTACGAGAATATCAGGTGGAAATCGAGTAGGAGGAAGAACAAGGTTAGTTATGAAGGGCAAGCACTTGTCTAAGACATTGCTTTCCCGCCACACAGAGCTTTCAGTGTGTGTATCCCCTTGCTGAATCATGCATATTATAACGCTGGGGAGCTCTCAGTTTAGAACGAACATTGAAAATGCAATAGGTCTCGCCTTTGATTAAGTTAAAGCCATTTGCTTTGCTATACAATACCATTAGCAAAGCAAATGGCTTTAACTTAATCAAAGGCCAGACCTATTGCATTTTCAATGCTTGTTAATGTTTGTTTGTAGTTTGTAAAGGTTGAGCTCATTAGGTTTATTTTTACTCTCTATCGTGGTGAGTTTATATTTTTTAATATTTATGTATACTTATATACATCTTTTTGCTGGTTTATGATTGCCAGTTTATTGGCAGATTATCACTTTTCGAAGTTGTAGTGTTTTATTTTAGGAACTACCTATAAAGAGATAGAAGTTGGAGAGTGTTTTGTTAATTTTTAGCTTTTTCACTTTGTGATGTTTCTTCATAAGTAAGTTTTAGTTTAAATATAAGTTTAACTTACTTGGTTAGGTAGTTGTTGAGGTGTATTTATTTCTTCATTAAGGGTCTGGCTAGAGAATCCAGCAGAGTTTACTCATCTTGCAGCATTTTTCATTTTTGAAGTATTTTGTTCATAAAATTAGTGTTCATTTTATATTATTAATTTAATTGTTGGTATGATTTTATTGGTTAAGGTTGTTTATAGTTTAATTGTATTGGTTAGTCTAGTTTTAGTTTAAATTCTTTGATCAGGTATTTCCTTCTATGTAATTCGCTTGTATACGTTTGATAGTTTTTTTATATATATGTATATATATATCTATATCTATATTCATACATTATATTTATATATGTGTATTTCTTTATATTTAGTTGTTATATAAATGTTCATAGTTAATAGAGATATGTTAAGGGTTATATTGTTATGAATTTAAATATATATTTTATTGGGGTGGATTGTAAATATTTTGGTGATGTAATATGTTTAGTTTTGATATGTGTTATGTTTATTTTAAATAATTGTTTTACACAAAAAGTTTTTTTAAACATTTATTAATGATGTCATTATTTTAATGATATTTTTGTAGTTGATAATGTGTGAATCAATATTTGTAACCTAGTATATGTTTATTTAAAGGTGACTATATTTTAGTTTCCAATATTTGTGTTTGCGATATAAGTAAAAATCGATATTTTAACAACGATATTTGTGTTCACAATATTTGTGGTTTTATTTTTTAAGTATAGGAAGGCACTATTTTTGTTAACATTCTTTATTTTATGATATTTATGTGTTTTCAATATTGTATCATCAATATCATGTCAGTGATCCATTTTTCTGGGTTAGTGGGACTGGGAAGGGTTTCAGCAAGAATGGTGAGTGGATTGATATCTTGGGTGGGGAGTAGGTTGGGAACCATACTAACCCCTGTAGTTATTGTGTTGATTTGTTCAATTGTTGTGTTTCTCTTATTCAAAATTTCTGAATTAATATTTTTTCTTAAATTTTGGGCGTAAAGAGATCATCTAAGGGGAAAAGGTTTAATAACGAACTGTAAGATTCCTAAGATCGAGAATGTAATCAACTGAAGGTGTTGGAGGACTAGAATCGCAAGAAACAGAAAGTGATTCAAGTGTGTATTATAGTTAATTGTGGGTTTTAGCGATTATAGAATAATCAGAGAGGGGAATTTGTAGACGTTTTTGTGCATTAACAATGAGCATAAGCTCCACACCCGACATCACAACCGCCGTCCTCGATGGTTACAAGATCCAGAGAAAGGACCGCCCCAACCACCCTGGAGGTGGACTTGCCATTGTACACAAAAATTCCCTCCGACTCATTACATTCAACACGAAAAACTGCTCGTACACTATGGAATACCTCCATTTCCAAGTCCAGATCAACCCCAGAACGACTCTACGCGGAACCCTCACCTATAGACCTCCCGGACCACGCGCCACGTTCACCACTACAATCGCAGAACTCATCATGCCCTCGCATCCACAGACTGCATACTCCTCAGAGACCTGAATTTCTACCTCGACAACCCGAGCAACCCCCAACTCCACTGCACTTCTGGACAACCTCGCCAACATTGGACTGAGACAGCTCGTCACCATCCCCATCCACAAGGCAAGTCACACCCTCGACCCCATGTTTGCTGGAGGACACAACAGCTGCTTCAGCCATACCACGCAACTCCTCTTGATGGACCACCACTGTGTCCACTTCTCCTTCATGAAACCCACCACACACAAGCCTACACCTCGGCCCCTGTGCAGGAACTCGAGCAAGATCACCGAAGAGCAGCTCAACTCCACCCTCAACCGCTCTCCTCCACCCACCACAACCGATGCCAACTCTACAGCCAACGCACTCCACAAATGGATCACGACTGCGAAGACACAATCGCCCCCTTCCAGTACTACGACAGACAACACACCACGAAAGCCACCTGGTTCGCCACGGACCTCAGAGAATCCAAGCTCACATGCCGACGACTTGAGAAATCCTGGAGAAACAGCAAAACCCACGAAGCACGTTCCGCCTACAAGACCGTAATGACAGAACACCACCAACTCACCAGAACCATGAAGAAGAAGTTCATTCAGAACAGAATTCTCACCAACTCCCACAATTCTAAGGAACTCTTCAGCTTCATACTAGAATTCACCAAACCACCCAGCGAATCATTCGACGTCCCTCCCTCCCAGGACCTCTGCAACAAACTCGGCTCCTACTTCTATCTCAAGATCAAAACCCTCTACAGCACCTTCAATGAGCAGAACCTAGGCACCGTACCCCTACAACCGGCAACGCAACCCAGCCCACCATCACCACCTGGACCCCTGTCACCACAGAAGACACCGCAGAGACCATGTGTAGTAAACACTCAGGAGCCCCACTGACCCCTGCCCGCCCCACATCTTCCACAGAGCCGCCTCCACCATTGCACCCAAACTACGACGTACCATCAACTGCTCCCTCGAAACTGGCACTTTTCCCGATGACTGGAAACACGCTGAAATCAAGCCCCTACTCACAAACCCCACCGCAGATCCGATGGACCTCAAGAACTACCGACCCATCTCTCTCCTCCCCTTCACAGTCAAAGTCACCAGAAGATCGTCAACTACCAGCTCACCAACTTCATAGGAGCCAACTTGATCCTCTACTTCTCCCAATCCATATTCCACAGCAACCACAGCACCGAGACCGCCCTCCTATCCACCATGGACACCATCCGCACCCTCCTCGACCAGGGCCACACGGCTGCCCTCATCCTACTTGACCTCTCAGCAGCTTTCGACACCGTCTCCCACCGCACTCTAATCGCCAGACTCCTGACGCCGGCATCCGAGGAGCTACCCTTGACTGGAGCCGCTCGTTCCTTACCAGCTGAACCCAAGTAATCAGACTCCCGCCCTTCCGCTCCAAACCCACAGAGATCTGCTGCGAAGTACCCCAAGGATCCTCACTCAGCCCCACGCACTTCAACATCTACATGGCCCCTCTCTCCACCATCGTCAGAAAACACGGACTCAGCATAGTATTCTACGCAGACGACACCCAGCTCATCCATTCCCTCACCAACGAACCCAACATCACCAGACACAGCTTCCAGGAAGGAAAGAAAAACGTGGCCTCCTGGATGAGCAACAGCTGCCTAAAGCTCAACTCAGAGAAAATGGAAGTCCACGTCCTCGGATCCACCCCCTCTGCATGGGATAACCTGGTGGCACACTGCCCTCCGCAAGCTCCCCACCCCCACGGACCACGCTCGGAACCTCGGCATCATACTCCTCTCCTCCCTCACCATGAACCATCAGATCAACTCTGTGTCTTCCTTGTGCTTCAACACCCTGCGCATTCTCCACAAGACCTTTAAATGTATCCCCCCAAATCCAGAAAGATCGTCACCCACACACTCATCATCATCATCAAAATATCTTTATTCGGATATAGAAACATCCAAGAAAAGAGCAAATACAATTACACATATTACAATATAATATTGCGAACAAATTTAACATATTAAAAATCATTTAAAAAAAAAAAAAGGGTGTTTCTAAATGGCCTGTCCAGGGCCTTAATGGCAGGGTTACCCAGGGGCTACTGGCAAGGCTATGAATTCATAGGTTATGAAAGTGCAGGGTGCAGGCATCTATAAAGTGCAAAATACCATCGTCCAGAATAAAATACATGATCATAGACTACTTAAAACAAAGTATTGTAAAAAGAACTATAAAATTTTAAAATACCTTGTAACATCCCCAATGCGCCAAACCATCCAGTTCATCATTTACATACTTCTTCGGCTATAACTACTATTAAATGCACCATTTGTATCAGATTTCATGAAAGAATTTTACTCGTTTTGCCCCACCTACAATACACGGCAAACGAAATAACTTATGTCTCGCGTCTCGACTTCCTTAATTTTGCAGCAAGTCTTAAAAAATTCACAGTGCAAAACAGGGTAAGAGGCTCCGAGGAAAGTTTTAGGTATAAAAGAGCTACCCTGACATGGGTGAATTTATTCGCTTTTAGGATGGTTTTTAAAAAGACAGCCCGCGGAAATTAGTACAGTGGACAAAAGAATACAAAATGGAGGGTGTCCTGTGGAGATCCCAGATCGCAGCCACAGGGACCCTTTGAGCCAATGTCTTTTGTGAAACCCGCGGGAACAGTTAAAATATGGTGTAAAAGATCCAGTCTAAATCTGGTCATTAAAAGTCTGTCGTTTTTATTATAAATCTGCGCCAGGTAAGGTTCTAGACCTGCATCAGATTTCGTGAGTATATATGATCGCACTGACCCTTTCAGTATTTCACAGTCTTCTCGGGAGCAGGCTACCCGCCTCAAGTATTCTGCTTTTATGAGTGTTTTTGATTGGGTCGTCAGAGACGTGGGCTCTTCAAAACAACTAGCATAGCCCAGCCACTTCAACTTATCCTTCACGTATTTGAGCCATGGTATTTTATGACCTTTATCCCTTTTAATACAGTCTGTGATTATTTCTCTACTAAGGCTAGCATCTGGATTGGTCCAAATTTTAATCCAACACATTATTGGTTTAAGACTGATTCTGTCAGAGATGTAAGGGAGCCCTAACTCTTCATGAATAATGTAGGCCGGGATACTTTGTGGTACTTGCAAAATCCTTCTAAGAAACTTATTTTCCTCCAGTTGTATCATGGAGGTGTTTCTAGTACCCCAAACCTCGCTCCCATACATAATTTTGGAACAACAGATTGAATTATATAAATTCAATACTTCATTCGGTGACCAGCGGCCTAACCTCGTGGCTCGGTCATAATTGAGCCCATTATACTCGTGTGCTGTTTACACTTTTCTGAGATTAGTGTGGTAAATTTGAGGTGTTTATCAAAAATTATCCCTAAATAATTAAAAACCTCAACCTTCTCTAGTTTGTGACCCCCAATTTTAAAACTAAAATTCCTCGTTGGTCTTTTTCCTGCTTCCATAATATAGGATTTTGTTAGGTTGGGGGATAAGTCTAGGTGTGCCATAAACCCACAAAAGCCATCAATAAGAGACTGCAGTCCCCTCCCTGTTCGTGAGAGGAGTACTGCGTCGTCCGCATCTAAAAGGACAGGTATACTCCTATTGACCACTCTAGGACAATCAACCCCCAATTTTCCCAAAGCTTTGTCCAAACCATTTATGTATAACGTGAATAAAAAGGGCGCCAGAATACAACCCTGTCTCACCCCCCCAGTGCAAGCAAAATGATCAGTGAGATTCCCCTCATTGCTGTATCTGACCTGAGCTGTTGTATCCAAATGTAGAGTTTTCAAAATAAAAATCAAACTAGGGTCCACCCCCAGCAGCTCTAGAATCTTCCATAATTTTTCTCGGTTGACTCGGTCAAAGGCTGCCGTCAGGTCCATAAAAGCAAGATAGACTGTCCCATCATCAGCCAAGGTGTACTTTGCCACCAGGTTATATAAATTGAGGCATTGATCTGATGTGGAACGACCCGTTCTAAAACCATACTGGGTATCTGTAATGATCTTATTTTCCTCAGCCCAGTCCATTAAACGGTTTAGAATTACCTTCCCTAGAACCTTTGCTGACACGTCAATTAATGAAATCGGGCGGTAACATTGAGGATCACTTTTATTACCCTTTTTAAATAGGGGGACGATGGTGGCAGTTGACCAAGACCTGGGCATTCCCCTTTCCACTGCTGTGTTAAAAACTCTTGTAAGTATGGGAGCCCACAAATCTACCTGGGATAAAAATAAATCGGGGGGAATCCCATCAGGGCCTGGGGCCTTGTTCCTTGTCAGGGCATGTATTCCGTCTTTGATCTCGCCCACTGTGAATTGTACCCATGGACTTGGTAACATGCCTGCATCTGAGATGTGTTGAACCATGGTACTGCCCTGGTTGTACAACTTTTTGAAATGAGAGACCCAAGCTTCTGGCAAAATATTGCAGGTGAGCTTCTCGTTGTTCGGGGGCTGGAAACTAGGATCATTAATCACCCTCCAAAAACGTGACATATCTCTCATTTCGGCTGCCTCCCTTAAATTCGCCCAGGCCTCGTAATGGATAGTGTTTTTCCTCTTCTTTATGGCCAATTTATATTGAGCCCTACATTCCGCTATCATACTTCTGTCCTTCGGCACCTTTTTGAGTTCCCGTTTTAATTCTTTTTGGGCTCTGGAGCATGCTTTATCAAACCATTTAGGTGTAAGGTTGGACATTGGTGGCGATTTAATCCTCAATAACCTGTCAATGTCCCTTGCCATACTTTCAAATGCGCTTATCAATTCTTTACCTTTAATTTCTTGATTTAAGCACAACCATATCCCGCTTTCTGGGTCTGCAATAAGTTTTTTATAAAATGCTTCCCCATCAGTATTGGACCAACGTATTCGCCTGCCCTGGTCAATTGCTTCCAAATTTCCCCTTGTCATCCTGGGCCTTGACTGCACAGGTGGATCCGCATCCAACAATGACAACACCAGGGGGTTATGATCACTAAAAATACTGATCTCTATATTAAAATCTATGATCCTACTTTTGAACCCATGTGAAACAAAAATAAAATCAATGATGGTATCCCTTCCCCTGCCTTTAAAAGATGGATTAATGATGTTAAGGATCCTGGGCTTGATTAAATCCATTGTAGGGGCTAGTTCATATATGCCCAGAATCTTACTCAATTCGCTGCCTTCCAGTGTGTGTTCAAGGTGCCAATCCGTGATGGATGGACAAGAGTTCCATATTCCCCCGCCCCATTTCAAGTATGGACATGGGTGACAGTTAAAATCGCCCACCAGAATCACATTTGGTGGGCGTTTTCCCCTGGAATACAGGTCAGCCAGTCTGTCCTTCAGTTCAACCAACCTCTGCATTGATTTGCCCGCATTATAAAAATTTAACAGTACAAATTGTAACCCCTTTTTACCGTAACTAAGACCCTGAATGTTGTCCGAGTTCCAGCCCATAACCTCCCAAGACCCTTGTAATGCCAGAGACACGTACGTTATTAGTCCCCCTTTAGCTCTTCCCATCAAAGATTTTTGGGCGGGCACAAAAAACATTTTGTACCCTTCTAAATGCGGGGCACTACTATCCAACTCCCATGTTTCTTGTAGGCAAATAATGTGAAACTTTTTGCTGAAATCCAACCATTCCTTGTTTCTTAATTTGGTCGAGATTCCAGCAATGTTCCACGATACCACCCTGAGTTCCCCGACCTCGAGGATGGTCTCATTCCTCACTGGGGTACACTGTTTTTGAGACACCACTCCTACTAAACTACTCAGTTCTGATGCTGGACTATTGGCTAGGTAGATAGTTGCAACCTCATTTTGGGGGATTTCAAGTGAGAGAATATTTCCTGTAATGCCAGCATTCTCCCTTAGCGTGACATTAGCTGGAGGGGATACATTTTCCGTGTTTACAACGGGGGTCAGTCAATCTAGTTCGTCCATCACTGCCGCATCAGACAGTGGGATGAACCTATTTGAGACTGACCCCAGTCTGTGCGACCTTGTTATAGGGATTTCCCCTCTTCTACGTGGCACTTGGCGTAACTCTTTTGCATGGTCCCTGTAGAAAAAGTTCAAGGGGAGCATTTTTATAGTCGTCCCGCTGTCAAAAACCACATAACTGTAACCAAGCAATTCTTTTACCAGCTCTGGGTGTCTAAAATTAACAATAACACAGTCTCCTGCAAACTTCTTCTCCGAGGGACCAATCCAAGCTACCCTCCTTGCCATGAGAATATGAATACTCTGATGCTTGTATTCCTTCACGTTACTGTGCAGCCAGTGATTGACCTTATTTATCAAGGAACTTGTGGACTCTTCTCTTTCCCCATTGTGGGCTGGAACCCCTGCCAAGACTATTGTGTACGGGCAAGATGCTGGGGGCAAATCCAGCGTCTGCAAACCCGGAGAACTCTGCACCTGGACATTCGGGAGGCTGTGGGCTGCTATCGGCCCTTTTGTGCTAACCTCTTGTTGTGAACTCCCAAGCGCCAAAATAGGAGGTATGCCTTTATCATTGCTCACAGTGGGAACACCCCTCTGCTTCGTCCCTGCCCGTCCCGGGCAAGGTGCGATCCCTAACCCGTCGTGGTTCATAGTTTGTTGGGGCACTGGGTGATCACCCTTTTCCGCTTCTAGCAACCTACTGACTTTCTCCTCGATTTTCTTTATGTCTTCCACCAAGGGAGCCAAATGTTTAAGAAACAGAGCTTCCAATTTGGACTCGAGTATTTTCAATAACTCCTGCGACCAATCCGTTCTGTTAACGGGGGAGCAGGAATCGCACTGTTTGCAGGGTGGCCTATTACTTTCATCCTCAACTATTATGGGGTCTTTTCTGGAGCCTCCTTTTTTTGCTTTTATGTCTTTTTTGGTTTTACTTGTTCCCTTACTTTGTGGCATAGTTGTGGACTTTGAGATCTCAGTGGTGACAATTTCTGGAGAGGGGTCTGGCACTAATAACACTTTTTTTGAGCGGGTAACTACTTCCCTTTCCCTCTCTGATAGAGCATTGGGGTCCCTCACGCCCCCAGGTGTGATGCCTTCCTGCTCGTGGACTCCCTCATGGACTCCCCCAGTCCCACTAACCAATATATCTGCCACAGACCCCTCCAATGTCGATAACTCTTGATCCCCACTTATTCGCCTGTTTGTATGGACTTGTACTATTGTAGAGCCCTGATTTTTGCTCTGCACGGGAAGTCCCTGACCTGCCGGTCTGCTTCCCCAGGCGTAACACATTCAGCTATTGTCCCCAACGAGGAACGTTTATGTGCTAATAGAGAATCAAGGGACAACCTACGCTCCGTTAACTGTATCTCGTGCGTCAACAGGGATTCGGCTCTCGTAATAAATGCATCCAATGTACCCTTAACTCCCGCCCCTGGTCTAATTGTTTTTTTTTTGGTTTTCCCCATATCACCACTGGGGCTATGGACGTATAATATCGTATGTATGGTTCCTCAAGATACGTGTTCTCAGAATATCGCCTGAAACTAACCCGGATGTAAGGATCCACAATATATTAACTGACACGCTACAATGAGTGTTGCCCAACGCAGGTGACACACAGGTAATAACAGGAGTAACGTGTAACACATCAATTTGTTGTGCCCCCAAATTTGGTGTTTGACAATAGGCCAACAATGTTTAACCTACACGCCCCTCCCCGACTTATCTTGAAGTTCTCAGAAGTCCTTTTATGGCTGTAGACAGATGACCAACTTGCCTCGCGAACCAGATGGAATGGCCCGGCCCGGCCTCTATCGGCCTCGGACGGCCACAGACGGTCCCGCCCTTGTCCCGGGCTTCTCCCGGCGCCGACCCGCGCGCGGTCCCGCGACGCGGAGGTCAGGGTCCGTTAAGTAGCGCCTCAGGGCGCGCTGGCGGCGTGTTTCCGGCCCCAGGGGATCCTGGGGGATGTAGTTCTAGCGTGCGCTCCCCCCACACAGCAGCTACCACAGCAAGCGACGGCAGGAGGGAGACGCTACGGGCACAAAGGACCTGGCTGCGCTCGATTTTCCAGCCTTCCACCGGACCTCAGGTTTGTCCCCCGCTCTGCCGAGGTCAGGGTCCGTTAAGTAGCGCCTCCGGGTGTGCTGGCGGCGTGTTTCCGGCCCCAGGGGATCCTGGGGGATGTAGTTCTAGCGTGCGCTCCCCCCACACAGCGGCCACCACAGCAAGCGACGGCAGGAGGGAGACGCTACGGGCACAAAGGACCTGGCTGTGCTCGATTTTCCAGCCTTCCACCGGACCTCAGGTTTGTCCCCACACACTCATAACCTACAGACTGAATGACGGGAACGCCCTCTACGCCGGAATAAAAAAATCCCTACTCCCCAAACTCCAGACCACCCAGAACACTGCAGCTAGACCAGTCCTCTGCATCCCACAACAACAGCACATCACCTTGCACCTACGGGAACTCCACTGGCTCCCCGCCGAAAAGAGAGTGACCTTCAAACTTCTCACCCACGCCTACAAATCCCTCCACAACATCGGACCCCAATACCTCAACAAAAGAATCTCCTTCTATGCACTCAAGAGAAGCCTCCGCTCCGCCGATCTTGCCATGGCCGAAATCCCTTGCATCCGCAGAACCAGAGTAGGAGGGTGATCCTTCTCCCACATCGCAGCCAAGACCTGGAACAAACTCCCCTTCAGCATCAGATGAACCCCCACACTGCAAGCTTTCAAGAAGCGAACCAAGACCTGGCTCTTCGGATGAGATGGAGCTGTCCAAAATACCCCCCCTCCCGCTTGAGACCCTCACAGGTGAGTAGCGCGCTTCACAAATCCCTGATTGATTGATTGATTGACACTCAAATGTACATGTGTACACCTGCTAACTAGGACTCAGCTAGACCTCAATACCATCCTGTTCAAAATGAAGGTCTCTCCTGCACATTCACTGTTTATTATTTCTGCTGCATGTATTCATGCAAGTGATCTTTGCTTATTACTGAATTATGTTGTTCTACAAAGAAATCTCTCCAGCATGGACTCAGTCATGTTTCAACCATCAAGGTTTCTTCCACCTGCTTGCTGTATTGCATTCATTCACAATAGTTCACTGTTGTTTTGTAACTAGTTTGTTCTACCATCTCTGGATGACATTAGCATAGAGGGGGCTGAATCAACATTCATGTAGCGAGATAGTGCTTCGGTGGTAAGGCATTATGACGCTCTACTTTACTATGCTCTGATTTGCTGAAATTGTAATTCTTTTGCTCACACCATGATGAATTTTCAGTTTCTGTCATGTTCTATGAGATTTCCTACATAAACCCTCGATTTTGGGGGTGAGCTTGAGACTTATCCAATGCTGCTACGAATAGTGTCCAATTTCTTATTGACTTTGCTGATCATTTGGGACTTAGACAATTTTTTAGATTTTGCCTATCATCTGTATCATCCTAATGCTGAGCACATTCATTTAAATGATCTTATGCATCTTTCCAATCTCTGTATTGTACTTTTACATTTTTGTAATAAATCTCTCAAAGTTTTATAATTCCGCACTAGGGGCCTTATTACGAGTTTGGCGGTCTGGCGAGACTTGGTTGCAGTCTGACCACCACAAGCTCTCCGTATTACGAGATTGTCAGTTTGCCTTTGCAAAGACCGCATTTGAACCGCTGACACCGCCAGCACACCTCCAACTGCCGGGGTCACGGTCGGGGAAAAGCAGCTGCCAAAGGGCAGTACTGAGGAGTCTCACCACCTTCCGTATTGCAAGTTGGCTTTCCGACGAGCTGACTGCAGCGGTTGGACCACTGTCTTCAGTTCGGCGGAAACTAAGGATTCGGTATGCATACTCACCCCTTTCCTGTTCTTCCAGGCAAGGTTTGATGTGGATCCCTTTCTCCAGGTACCCCCTTCACAGCAGCATCTTCAACCCGAGAATACTACCTTGTTTGCGGCAATCTACGGGCAAGTGCTTTTTGTACCATATACACGTTGCCTGGATCGCCCACATATGGGCCAGAATCCAGCAATGGGTAGGTAGTATTATTCCACATGTATCATGCATATGTGTGCATTTGACACATATGCAGTCAAAATGCTCACACAGGCATCGATATATATGGAAAACCATTCCTCACCACCGGAAGACCGGCGCAGCCACACCGCGGGTACTATGGGCACCGCTGTCAACTCGTAATACTTGGCACTGCTGTCTTCTAGAGGCTGCAGTGTTCAGGGCGGTCTGACCACCAAACTTGTTTTCAGGCCCTAAAACTCACTGATTGTGTCTATCCTTTCTTTATTGACTGTATTTTGATGTGCTGTTTTGTACCTTATCTTGGGACACATTGCCTCGTGAAATTGAGTTTTAACACCAACCCCGATCAACCCACCCATGGAAGCATTGAGGTGTCTTTTGGGGGTGCCCCCACACCCACACTGTCTATGGGAAGGACCTCTGGACTAAAATGGGCACCCCTATGAATTCTCTGCATATTCTATTATAGCCAAATCTCCCACAGAAAACAAAATTTCATAACAAGGAGGTGGATTTGCTGTAGGAGCAGGACATCAGGAGAGTGTTGTTGGCAAACTAGAGAACCACACCTTTCTTAAAATTATATTTATGTCCATTAACTTTCCCAGTCAATCCACTGTGGTTAGTCATGTCAACATCGATTTTCTGGCAATAAAAGAAAACACTATGATTTGAGCTTAAGCTAACATTGGCCTGTGTTTACGTTGCCCTCCACCTTACCTCCACATCACAATATATCACGTGATGACTGTTGTTGCTTCCGTTTCTAAATACATTTGCCTAATTTTCACTTGAGTAAGCAGAAAATCTTCTCAGAAAAATGTCCATGTTGTTCTAAATCAAGGACGGTTTTTACTGTCTCAGGCTATGCTAACAATGTATCAGCTTAGCTGTACAGCTAAGACTGTGATACTGGTTAAATCTCAATGTACAACTATGTTGAGAAAATCTTCTAATGATTTCTGCATTCAAATGTTTCTTCTAAGATGTTTCCTATTGGTCCAAACCCTGAGAATCAAAATATTCCCACAGAATGAATGAACCTCGTTGTCTAAAGGTCTATATAAAAGTGTAGAGTTTGCAAGCATGAGAGGCCCCCTATTCCCTATCTTAGAAGGCAAATCTATGCTGGATTGCCCTTAAAACTTTACTGAGTTCTTCGTACTTCGGAATTATGTGCCTTGCTGCTAAATGTACTCATGGCACCTTTTCTGTATTTTGCAAATACATTTTTATATAAAGCATTTAAAAGAGAACCTTTGTCTGTCATTCTTATGCAAATATTTCAGAATCATTGTATGAGTCCCTCTAATTAAAAGAGACAGTTCCACTTCGGGGAAGCACCAAAATCTGTATTGGGACTACAACACTCCCGGTTCTAGATGTTTGCACTCCCCATGAGTTAGAATTTGATATAGATTTCTGCACCAACACATCTGGTAGCATACGATGGTTGCGATTGGAGCCGGGCTATAACTTGAAATGAATTGGCTGTAGAACCGAGTATGGTACCTTCATGGTCCAGACAGATTGTCCCAAAATTTAAATTGACCAATCCCAATCCAAGCCTAGTTCTGGAGAGAAGAGGTGGTTGAAAGAAGAACAACCACATGAGAATCAATTGGGACTGCATGTGAAATCAGGGAATGAAGTGAGAGGTGCAGTGTATGCTGGGAGGTGTAGTGAGTGCAGAGAAAGGGATGCAGTGGATGATAATTGAGGACACATATTGTGTGGATCTGATTGTCTAATTTGTTGAAGTTATAATTATTGTGGTTTTGACATTTGATGAGAGGTAACCTCGGGTTGAAAATGTAATTGGTAAACGTGCCTGCTAGGAGAGGTGCACTGTGAGGTGCTATCAAATACACCAAATTAGAAACTTAACTTTCTTGTGCAAGTGTATTAACAGAGATCAGTGGTGTTTCATTTCTTAGTGAGCATTAAGTGGACATGCTGAGTAGTGGCTTTCACAGGTCGGGAGCTAACTTTAGTGCAACAGTTGTTAGAATTCTTGTTTCTGTAGAAAACATTTTTGTAGTCAAAGCAGGTAAATAGAGTAAAGATTAAAACAGACTTCAAAACAATTGGAGTGTCAGTTCAGTGCTGCGAAGTGATTGGTTGGTGAATGGTGAAATTGCGCTGTGATAGGGTGACCTCTCACAAAGACGCGCTAGGATTGGTGGACGAATTAGGATGATAGTGTGAGAGTTGGGAAGATTCGAACTGGGACTACTTGTGATTGCTATTACAATTGGGAATCTGACCCTTAGACACTCTTATAAAAGACCTTCTCAGATACATGGAAGAAAGAAGGCTCTAACTAAAGAGAAGGGCAAGGAACTGCAGACCAGGGAACAAACTTAGGAAAATAGAACGCTGCTAAAAAAAAAAAAGGGAAAGAAGCTGTATAGAGAGAAAACTTGGGCCTGTAGGAGTAGATGCAGAAGTGGAAGGGAGAATGGTCCCGTGAAAATGCACCCGCAAAGCCTGTAGAGAGGATAAGAACTTACAATTTAATGGAAATAAGGAAGGTAGGAAAGAATCCCTTAGAAACTCGGAAAAGCAAAACCAACACACCAGTGTGGGATTGGGACACAAAAATCCCCTCAGATAAGCATAATAAGAACAAAAGGTGGATTTATTTTAAACCCGCCGATCAAGAGATGGGGAGGAAAAATCAAAGGAAGATTGTCCCTTTAAATTGTTCCCAACTCTTATTTTCCTTTGCAAAATGTCCAAGTTTAAAAGAAATAGGTACAAAAGACCTGAGACAGGTAGGGTTCAGCAGTAACAATAAAGACGTAGAATCCACAAAAGTCCAAGTCTACTCAGGTCTGGTTAAGGCTGCAATTCAGAAAGCAGAGAAGGAGATCTTAAAAGAGGGTATAAAGATAATCCCGGAAGTAGAAGTAGAAAAGGGGAAACAGTGAGAGGGAGACTTTCTGAGATTCCATGCAGGGTTGGGGGTAAGGCAGGTGAAGCTAGTAGCAGGGGGGCAAGGTGAGAAAGAAAATATTACCATAGCAGTAGAAAACCGGTAGACTAATAAAAACTGGAGCAATTGGGGCTCGGACAATAGTACTCTAAGTACTTCTGCATGGGGCCTGAATGAATCAAGGTGCCTTAGTGAAATCGATTAGGACACCGAGTTACCGCATAGCCTGAGAATAATATCATGGAACATAAATGGGTTGGGAGGACAGACAAAGGAGGACAGCTTAAGCTTGAAGGGTTTGTTCTAATTCATAAACCAGCTAGTAAAATAAAAGATCTGGACGCCCGTCGGGTGGGATTATGACCCTCATCTCAACCAGGCTAGTGAAAGCGACAAAGTTAATTAGTACATTATGCAAATGGGTGCTGGGTTGTAAAATATCCTATTCGGACATTGAAGGGAAGGAGGAGAATCTGATCATCATAAATGTTTATATCCAATGGAGCTCTCAAAAAGAATTTGATACAGAAATGGGGCTCTTTAACCCCTTTGATGCTCATGACGGAGCGGTTCCGTCATGAGCATCGGTTGGGCTGTGCTTATGACGGAACCGCTCCGTCATGAGCACAGCCCCTGGGGGAAGCGCTGGCGCTCCCCCCCTGGGGCATCGATCGTGCCCCCACAGAGGGGGATGGCAGCGGAAGAGTTTCCGCTGCCACCCCCGAGCCCCCCCACGCTTCCCCATGACGTCAGCGAGCACAGCGCGCGCCGACGTCATCAAGAAGCGCTGGGACGCCTGGAAGCCATTTGCTTCCAGGCGTCCCAGCAGCAGCAGCAGGTATGTGGAGCTCTCCGGTGGGGCCACGGGGGCCGCGGGGGTGATTTTCCAAGTATTGAGGCATCGGGGGAGAGGAAAGAGTATTTCCTCTCCCCTGATGTCTCAATACAGGGCATTCCTGCAGCACGATCGCGCACAGCGTCGCGATCGTGCTGCAGAAATGCCACCACTAGGCACCAGGGATGCGTTGTTGTAATAAAGGAAGCGACCCCTTGGGCAAGGGTCGCTTCCTAGGCCCCCATTATGTGTGCAAGACTTTTCTGCCCCCTCTGGGGGCAGATCGGTTGAATTTTTTTCCCGTTTCCGCTCCAAGGGGGGGCAGAAGAGCCCACTAGACACCAGGGATCTGTTTGATATTGTAGGAAGCGACCCCTTGGGCAAGGGTCGCTTCCTGGGCCCCCAATTTTTTTGAAGACTTTTCTGCCCCGTTTAATTTTTTTGCCGTTTCCGCTCCCAGGGGGGGCAGAAGATCCCACTAGACACCAGGGATCTGTTTGATATTGTAGGAAGCGACCCCTTGGGCAAGGGTCGCTTTCCTGGGCCCCCAATTTTTTTTGAAGACTTTTCTGCCCCCTCTGGGGGCAGATCGGTTTAATTTTGTTGCCGTTTCCGCTCCCAGGGGGGGCAGAAAAGCCCACTAGACACCAGGGATGTGTTTGTTATTGTAGGAAGCGACCCCTTGGGCAAGGGCCGCTTCCTGGGGGCCCAAATATTTTTCAAGACTTTTCTGCCCCCCCTGGGGGCAGATCGGTCTTTTGTGTAGCCGTTTCTGGTCCCAGGGGGGGCAGAAGAGCCCACTAGACACCAGGGATGTTATTTTTTTGCGTAAAGGAAGCGACCCTTGGGCAAGGGTCGCTTCCTGGGGGGCCAAATTTTTTTCAAGACTTTTTTGCCCCCCTGGGGGCAGATCGGTCTTTTGTGTAGCCGTTTCTGGTCCCAGGGGGGGGCAGAAAAGCCCACTAGACACCAGGGAATTAGTGTAAATAAAAATAGAAGTGACCCCTTGCTTCCAGGGTGCAATTTTTTATAATATGTATTTGGCCCACCCGCCCCGGGACAGAGTAGCCTTTTTTTTTCCTGCTGTTGTCTGCCCCACCTGGCACACAACCCGATTGACCATTTGGGTAGTGACATAGCATGTTATAATGTTTATTGTTATATGTTTTATGAATTGCAATTGTAATGGTTTTTTTTAACTTTTTTGTTCTAGGTGAAGGCGTTTGCTCTTTTCAGTTTGTCGTTTTGTTACTGGTGGTTCTGCTGTTTGTGTAGTTTGGTAAGAGACTTTTTTTTGTACAATGTAAATGTGTTTGATTTCTCTGCATGAATTTTTTTTGCAAATGGTGTAATAATAGCAGTATGTTTGTTTTTTGAGTGTCAAAAACTTTTTGCATTGGTGCTCGATGTGTATTTTGTTGTCTTGTGAGTAATTTTTTTTTTTTCTTCTTTCTAGTTGGATATCGTTGGTTTTTGCTGTGTCACTGCAGAGTTGGTTTCTGGTGAGTGCAGCTGTCTCTTGTAATTGAATTGTATAGTTTTTGAGTACATTGATCTTTGCGATAAAGGTACATATTTCTTTACTTACTTGGTTTGCACATTGTTGGTTGTTGTTGACTTGTTTGTGCAGTCTTCTATCTTAGTAAGTATAATGGCTAGCCGCAGGATTACTGCTCAGCAGGTTGTTGGTTTGCTGTTTGAGTCTTCCTCTGACCATGGTTCAGAGACTGACTCTGCATCTGAGGGAGAGGAGGCAGGGGACGATTCTGGCAGTGAGTTTTCTCTCCGTATGGAGTCATCGGATGATGAAGATACTCTTAGTGTGGATGAAGTGCCTGTGTTAGAGGAGGAGACTGATGTGCCGATAGTGCGGCAAAAGGCATCTGGGCTGCAGCCTGGGGCTGCAAGGCTTCCCGTTGGTGTAGTGCGGCAAGAGGCTTCTGTGCTGCAGCCTGCGGCTGCAAGGCTTCCCGTTGGTGTAGTGCGGCAAGAGGCATCTGGGCTGCAGGCTGGGGCTGCAAGGCTTCCCTTTGAAAGTGATGACCTCTGGGTTGCCCCTGGCATGGTGCAGCCGGCATTGCCAGAGTTTACTGGTGTTCCAGGGTGTAGAGTGAATACTGAAAACTTTTTGCCGGTACATTTTTTTCAGTTGTTTATGGACGATGTGTTTTTGGCACAGATTGTTGAGCAGACTAATTTGTATGCCGAACAGTTTTTGAGGGACAACAGTGCCAGTCTTAAGCCACACTCTAGAGCTACCCGGTGGAGTCCCACAAATCTTGAAGAGATGAAGAAGTTCTTGGGTTTAACTTTGTTGATGGGCTTGCTAAGGAAGCCATCAATGTCTTCATATTGGTCTAGCAGTCCCTTGATGGCAACGTCTATTTTTCCGGCAGTCATGAGTCGTGACAGGTATTTGCTTCTGCTTCGGATGATGCATTTTGTTGATAATGGTTGGGCGTTGCCACGAGATCACCCTGAGTGTGACCGTCTTTTTAAGATTAGGCCTGTCCTTGATCACTTTGTAGATCGATTTTCTGACATTTATGCTCCTGGGAAACAAATTGCAGTGGATGAGTCTTTGGTGTTGTTCAAGGGCCGCTTGGTTTTTAGGCAATACATTCCTAGTAAGAGGGCACGCTATGGAATAAAGCTGTATATGCTGTGTGACAGTAGGACTGGATATGTCTCTAATTTCAGGGTGTACAACGGTAAGGAATCCAGGATTAACCTCCCTGGTTGTCCGTCCACTTTTGGAGTGACTGAGAAAATTGTTTGGGAACTTGGTAGAGGATTTTTTAACAAAGGCCACCATTTATATGTAGATAACTTCTACACTGGTGTGCGGTTGTTCAGGGAATTGGCCAAAGTGGACACTCTTGCTTGTGGCACAATCCGCTCTAACCGTAAAGGTTTCCCGAAATAACTTGTTTGTCAAAAGCTTGTGTGGGGACAGTGCAGTGCATTGCGTTGCCAGGAGCTTCTTGCTGTGAAGTTTTCAGACAGGAGAGATGTCTATATGCTGACTACCATCCATGATGAAAGCACTGCACCTGTGACTGTTTGGGGTCAGGTCGCTGAAGCGCGCAAACCTGTGTGCATTTTAGACTATAATAGGCACATGGGTGGTGTTGACAGAGTAGATCAGAGGTTGGAACCTTACACTGCTCTTCGTAAGGCTTACATTTGGTACAAGAAGTTGGCTATCCATCTTTTCCACTTGGCAATGTTTAATGCTTTTGTTGTGTTCCAGGATTCTTGCCCTGAGTCAAAGATGACTTTTGCTAAGTTTCAGGAGTCTGTAATAGGCAGCCTTGTTGTAGTGGATCAGGCAAGTGTTCCTAGAGTTGGAGTGGTGGAGGATGTTGCTAGATTGAAAGATTGCCACTTTCCAGATCACATTCCTCCCACACCCTCAAAAGATTTTCCCAGTAGGAGATGTAGAGTCTGTTGGCGAAGAGGTACGCGGAAGGAGTGTCGTATGTACTGCCCCAACTGTCTTTCTCAACCTGCACTGTGTGTCCCTGCTTGTTTTAGAGTGTACCACACGCGAAATAATTTTTGGGAGCATTCATGAGTGGTAAAGTGAACTGCCTGGTCTGTATTCTTTGGATAATTTGATTCTGTTTCAAGGTTGGTGTTAGTGCACTGTATTTAGTTGCTGATTTTGTGTTTGAAGATTTGTATCTATTTGCGATTTGTTTGTGTTTTTATTTTTTTCTAAAAAAATCCTAAATGTGATGGCGGTGTGTGTAGGCTGGCGCTTGGCTGTTGGTGTGTGTGGACTGGCACTTGGTTGGTGGTGTGCGTGGAATGGTGCTTGGCTGGCGCTGTGCGTGGACTGGCGGTGTGCATGGACTGGCGGTGTGCGTGGACTGGTGCTTGGCTGGTGGTGTGCGTGGACTGGAGCTTGGCTGGCGGTGTGCGTGGAATGGTGCTTGGCTGGCGGTGTGGGTGGACTGGTACTTGGCTGGCGGTGTGCGTGGACTGGTGGTGTGTGCGGACTGGTGCTTGGCTGGTGGTGTCAGTGGACTGGAGCTTGGCTGGCGGTGTGCGTGGATTGGCGATTGGCTGCCGGCGTGGCTGGACTGGCGATTGGCTGGCGGTGTGCCTGGACTGGCGCTTGGCTAGCGGTGTGCGTGGACTGGTGTTTGGCTAGCGGTGTGCGTGGACTGGTGTTTAGCTAGCGGTGTGCGTGGACTGGCGCTCTGCTAGCGGTGTGTGTGGACTGGCACTCGGCTAGCTGTGTGTAGTGACTTTCTACTGGTCACTACACACACTGCTAGCTGAGTGCCACTCCACGCAATCCTGTGTAGTTGCTGTGTCAGGAATGTGGGCGTGTGAAAGTGATGGGCCCTTGAATGGCGCTGTGTGCTGGTGTGAGTTTTGTTATGTGAACGGCCCGCGGCTGGCGGTGTGAATGGTTTTGTATGTCTCACACGTATGAAAGGTGTATGAATGGCCTGTAAAGAGGTTGGTGCCTTGTCGTGGCTTTACAGCTCACAAGCTGTGAGTCAATGAATCAGTTTCTCGCCCTTTCAATTATTAACAGTGCATTTCATTTTTGTGAAATCACTTGCTAATACAATTGTATCTACTGAACCATCACTCACCCTCGTGCCAAATCCAACCAGTATGTGTGTGTGTGCTTGCGGATTAGATGGCTGTGCAGTAATATTTGTCTTTCTGAAGCAGGGTGTACCTTGTCCCTTTTTGTGATTTTTGTAATGTGTTGCTTTTGTGCCTGGTGGTGCGAATGGTCTTGTTTGTTTCAGGTGGTTTTGCAATAGGCCATTTTGATGTCGCCTCACTATGTTTTGGGCCCTTGCCTGCCGCGGGTACTTGGGCCTCCCACACAAGTGAGGCACCATTTTTACCGGGGGACCTGGCAGAACGCTGGGTGGTGGTAAATTTGTGTGAGCCCGGTGATGCCACAACTTTCCCACACCAAAATGTGTGAAAAAGGTGATTTTTTCAGCAGAAATTGAGGTTTGCAGGGGATTCTGGGTAAGGAAACGTTGGGGGATCCACGCAAGCCATACCTCCCTGGAAGCCGCCGGGTTTCTAGTTTTCAGAAATGTGTGGGTTTGGTAGGTTTCCCTAGATGGCCGCCGAGCACTGGGTCAAAAACCAAAGTGACCCCCCTTGCAAAACCAGGTGGTTTTGCAATAGGCCATTTTGATGTCGCCTCACTACGTTTTGGGCCCTTGCCTGCCACGGGTACTTGGGCCTCCCACACAAGTGAGGCACCATTTTTACCGGGAGACCTGGGGGAACCCTGGGTGGTGGTAAATTTGTGTGAGCCCGGTGATGCCACAACTTTCCCACACCAAAATGTGTGAAAAAAGTGATTTTTTCAGCAAAAATTGAGGTTTGCATGGGATTCTGGGTAAGGAAACGTTGGGGGATCCATGCAAGCCATACCTCCCTTGAAGCTGCCGGGTGTCTGGTTTTCAGAAATGCATGGGTTTGGTAGGTTTCCCTAGATGGCCGCCGAGCACCGGGCCAAAAACCCAAGTGACCCCACTTGCAAAACCAGGTGGTTTTGCGATAGGCCATTTTGATGTCGCCTCACTACGTTTTGGGCCCTTGCCTGCCGCGGGTACTTGGGCCTCCCACACAAGTGAGGCACCATTTTTACCGGGAGACCTGGGGGAACGCTGGGTGGTGGTAAATTTGTGTGAGCCCGGTGATGCCACAACTTTCCCACACCAAAATGTGTGAAAAAAGTGATTTTTTCAGCAAAATTTGAGGTTTGCAGGGGATTCTGGGTAAGGAAACGTTGGGGGATCCATGCAAGCCATACCTCCCTGGAAGCCACCGGGTGTCTAGTTTTCAGACATGCATGGGTTTGGTAGGTTTCCCTAGATGGCCGCCGAGCACCGGGCCAAAAAGCCAAGTGACCCCCCTTGCAAAACCAGGTGGTTTTGCAAAATGCCATTTTGATGTTGCCTCACTACGTTTTGGGCCCTTGCCTGCCGCGGGTACTTGGGCCTCCCACACAAGTGAGGCACCATTTTTACCGGGAGACCTGGGGGAACGCTGGGTGGTGGTAAATTTGTGTGAGCCCGGAGATGCCACAACTTTCCCACACCAAAATGTGTGAAAAAAGTGATTTTTTCAGCAAAAATTGAGGTTTGCAGGGGATTCTGGGTAAGGAAACGTTGGGGGATCCATGCAAGCCATACCTCCCTGGAAGCCGCCGGGTGTCTAGTTTTCAGAAATGTGTGGGTTTGGTAGGTTTCCCTAGATGGCCGCCGAGCACCGGGCCAAAAACCAAAGTGACCCCCCTTGCAAAACCAGGTGGTTTTGCAAAAGGCCATTTTGATGTTGCCTCACTACGTTTTGGGCCCTTGCCTGCCGCGGGTACTTGGGCCTCCCACACAAGTGAGGCACCATTTTTACCGGGAGACCTGGGGGAACGCTGGGTGGTGGTAAATTTGTGTGAGCCCGGAGATGCCACAACTTTCCCACACCAAAATGTGTGAAAAAAGTGATTTTTTCAGCAAAAATTGAGGTTTGCAGGGGATTCTGGGTAAGGAAACGTTGGGGGATCCACGCAAGCCATACCTCCCTGGAAGCCGCCAGGTGTCTAGTTTTCAGAAATGTGTGGGTTTGGTAGGTTTCCCTAGATGGCCGCCGAGCACCGGGCCAAAAACCAAAGTGACCCCCCTTGCAAAACCAGGTGGTTTTGCAAAAGGCCATTTTGATGTTGCCTCACTACGTTTTGGGCCCTTGCCTGCCACGGGTACTTGGGCCACCCACACAAGTGAGGCACCATTTTTACTGGGAGACCTGGGGGAATGCTGGGTGGTGGTAAATTTGTCTGAGCCCGGTGATGCCACAACTTTCCCTCACCAAAATGTGTGAAAAAAGTGATTTTTTCAGCTAAAATTGAGGTTTGCAGGGGATTCTGGGTAAGGAAACGTTGGGGGATCCACGCAAGCCATACCTCCCTGGAAGCCGCCGGGTGTCTAGTTTTCAGAAATGTGTGGGTTTGGTAGGTTTCCCTAGATGGCCGCCGAGCACCGGGCCAAAAACCCAAGTGACCCCCCTTGCAAAACCAGGTGGTTTTGCGATAGGCCATTTTGATGTCGCCTCACTACGTTTTGGGCCCTTGCCTGCCGCGGGTACTTGGGCCTCCCACACAAGTGAGGCACCATTTTTACCGGGAGACCTGGGGGAACACTGGGTGGTGGTAAATTTGTGTGAGCCCGGTGATGCCACAACTTTCCCACACCAAAATGTGTGAAAAAAGTGATTTTTTCTGCAAAATTTGAGGTTTGCAGGGGATTCTGGGTAAGGAAACGTTGGGGGATCCATGCAAGCCATACCTCCCTGGAAGCCACCGGGTGTCTAGTTTTCAGAAATGCATGGGTTTGGTAGGTTTCCCTAGATGGCCGCCGAGCACCGGGCCAAAAACCCAAGTGACCCCCCTTGCAAAACCAGGTGGTTTTGCAAAAGGCCATTTTGATGTTGCCTCACTACGTTTTGGGCCCTTGCCTGCCGCGGGTACTTGGGCCTCCCACACAAGTGAGGCACCATTTTTACCGGGAGACCTGGGGGAACGCTGGGTGGTGGTAAATTTGTGTGAGCCCGGAGATGCCACAACTTTCCCACACCAAAATGTGTGAAAAAAGGGATTTTTTCAGCTAAAATTGAGGTTTGCAGGGGATTCTGGGTAAGGAAACGTTGGGGGATCCACGCAAGCCATACCTCCCTGGAAGCCGCCGGGTGTCTAGTTTTCAGAAATGTGTGGGTTTGGTAGGTTTCCCTAGATGGCCGCCGAGCACCGGGCCAAAAACCCAAGTGACCCCCCTTGCAAAACCAGGTGGTTTTGCGATAGGCCATTTTGATGTCGCCTCACTACGTTTTGGGCCCTTGCCTGCCGCGGGTACTTGGGCCTCCCACACAAGTGAGGCACCATTTTTACCGGGAGACCTGGGGGAACACTGGGTGGTGGTAAATTTGTGTGAGCCCGGTGATGCCACAACTTTCCCACACCAAAATGTGTGAAAAAAGTGATTTTTTCTGCAAAATTTGAGGTTTGCAGGGGATTCTGGGTAAGGAAACGTTGGGGGATCCATGCAAGCCATACCTCCCTGGAAGCCACCGGGTGTCTAGTTTTCAGAAATGCATGGGTTTGGTAGGTTTCCCTAGATGGCCGCCGAGCACTGGGCCAAAAACCCAAGTGACCCCCCTTGCAAAACCAGGTGGTTTTGCAAAAGGCCATTTTGATGTTGCCTCACTACGTTTTGGGCCCTTGCCTGCCGCGGGTACTTGGGCCTCCCACACAAGTGAGGCACCATTTTTACCGGGAGACCTGGGGGAACGCTGGGTGGTGGTAAATTTGTGTGAGCCCGGAGATGCCACAACTTTCCCACACCAAAATGTGTGAAAAAAGTGATTTTTTCAGCAAAAATTGAGGTTTGCAGGGGATTCTGGGTGAGGAAACGTTGGGGGATCCACGCAAGCCATACCTCCCTGGAAGCCGCCAGGTGTCTAGTTTTCAGAAATGTGTGGGTTTGGTAGGTTTCCCTAGATGGCCGCCGAGCACCGGGCCAAAAACCAAAGTGACCCCCCTTGCATAACCAGGTGGTTTTGCAAAAGGCCATTTTGATGTTGCCTCACTACGTTTTGGGCCCTTGCCTGCCGCGGGTACTTGGGCCTCCCACACAAGTGAGGCACCATTTGTACCGGGAGACCTGGGGGAACGCTGGGTGGTGGTAAATTTGTGTGAGCCCGGAGATGCCACAACTTTCCCACACCAAAATGTGTGAAAAAAGTGATTTTTTCAGCAAAAATTGAGGTTTGCAGGGGATTCTGGGTAAGGAAACGTTGGGGGATCCACGCAAGCCATACCTCCCTGGAAGCCGCCGGGTGTCTAGTTTTCAGAAATGCATGGGTTTGGTAGGTTTCCCTAGATGGCCGCCGAGCACCGGGCCAAAAACCCAAGTGACTCCCCTTGCAAAACCAGGTGGTTTTGCGATCGGCCATTTTGATGTCGCCTCACTACGTTTTGGGCCCTTGCCTGCCGCGGGTACTTGGGCCTCCCACACAAGTGAGGCACCATTTTTACCGGGAGACCTGGGGGAACGCTGGGTGGTGGTAAATTTGTGTGAGCCCGGTGATGCCACAACTTTCCCACACCAAAATGTGTGAAAAAAGTTATTTTTTCAGCAAAAATTGAGGTTTGCAGGGGATTCTGGGTAAGGAAACGTTGGGGGATCCACGCAAGCCATACCTCCCTGGAAGCCGCCGGGTGTCTAGTTTTCAGAAATGTATGGGTTTGGTAGGATTCCCTAGATGGCCGCCGAGCACCGGGCCAAAAACCAAAGTGACCCCCCTTGCAAAACGAGGTGGTTTTGCAAAAGGCCATTTTGATGTTGCCTCACTACGTTTTGGGCCCTTGCCTGCCGCGGGTACTTGGGCCTCCCACACAAGTGAGGCACCATTTTTACCGGGAGACCTGGGGGAACGCTGGGTGGTGGTAAATTTGTGTGAGCCCGGTGATGCCACAACTTTCCCACACCAAAATGTGTGAAAAAAGGGATTTTTTCAGCAAAAATTGAGGTTTGCAGGGGATTCTGGGTAAGGAAACGTTGGGGGATCCACGCAAGCCATACCTCCCTGGAAGTCGCCAGGTGTCTAGTTTTCAGAAATGCATGGGTTTGGTAGGTTTCCCTAGATGGCCGCCGAGCACCGGGCCAAAAACCCAAGTTACCCCCCTTGCAAAACCAGGTGGTTTTGCGATAGGCCATTTTGATGTCGCCTCACTACGTTTTGGGCCCTTGCCTGTGTCTAGTTTTCAGAAATGCGTGGGTTTGGTAGGTTTCCCTAGGTGCCGGCAGAGCTAGGGTTCAAAAACTACAGCCAGTCACTTTGCCAAAAAAGGGTCATTTTTCACTGCAAAATTGAGGTGTGACCACGTTGTGTTTTGCACCGTTTCCTGTCGCGGGCGCTAGGCCGACCCGCACATGTGAGGTACCATTTTTCTCGTAGGACTTTGGGGAACGCGGGGTGGGTGGAAATTTGTGGATCCACGCAGATTCCAGAACTTTCCATCACAGAAATGTGGGAAAAATGTGTTTTTTTGTCAATGTTTTACGTTTGCAAGGGATTCTGGGTAACAGACCATGGTGGGAGGCAGTCAAGTCACCCCATCCTGGATTCCCCTGGGTGTCTAGTTTTCAAAAATGTATAGGTTTGCTAGGTTTCTCTAGGTGCCGGCAGGGCTAGGGTTAAAAAACTACAGCTAGTCACTTTGCCAAAAAAGGGTCATTTTTCACTGCAAAATTGAGGTGGGACCACGTTGCGTTTTGCGCCGTTTCCTGTCGCGGGCCCTAGGCTGACCCGCACAAGTGAGGTACCATTTTTCTCGTAGGACTTTGGGGAACGGGGGGTGCGTGGAAATTTGTGGATCCACACAGATTCCAGAACTTTCCATCACAGAAATATGGGGAAAATGTTGTTTTTTTGTCAATTGTTTACGTTTGCAAGGGATTCTTGGTAACAGACCATGGTGGGAGGCAGTCAAGTCACCCCATCCTGGATTCCCCTGGGTGTCTAGTTTTCAAAAATGTATAGGTTTGCTAGGTTTCCCTAGGTGCCGGCAGGGCTAGGGTTCAAAAACTACAGCTAGTCACTTTGCCAAAAAAGGGTCATTTTTCACTGCAAAATTGAGGTCTGACCACGTTGCGTTTTGCGCCGTTTCCTGTCGCGGGCACTAGGCCGACCCACACAAGTGAGGTACCATTTTTCTCGTAGGACTTTGGAGAACGCGGGGTGGGTGGAAATTTGTGGATTCACACAGATTCCAGAACTTTCCATCACAGAAATGTGGGGAAAATGTGTTTTTTTTTGTCAATTTTTCACGTTTGCAAGGGATTCTGGCTAACAGACCATGGTGGGAGGCAGTCAAGTCACCCCATCCTGGATTCCCCTAGGTGTCTAGTTTTCAAAAATGTATAGGTTTGCTAGGTTTCCCTAGGTGCCGGCAGGGCTAGGGTTCAAAAACTACAGCTCGTCACTTTGCCAAAAAAGGGTCATTTTTCACTGCAAAATTGAGGTGTGACCACGTTGCGTTTTGCGCCGTTTCCTGTCGCAGGCACTAGGCCGACCCGCACAAGTGAGGTACCATTTTTCTCGTAGGACTTTGGGGAACGCGGGGTGGGTGGAAATTTGTGGATCCACGCAGATTCCAGAACTTTCCATCACAGAAATGTGGGGAAAATGTATTTTTTTTGTCAATTTTTTACGTTTGCAAGGGATTCTGGGTAACAGACCATGGTGGGAGGCAGTCAAGTCACCCCATCCTGGATTCCCCTGGGTGTCTAGTTTTCAAAAATGTAAAAGTTTTGCTAGGTTTCCCTAGGTGACGGCAGGGCTAGGGTTCAAAAACTACAGCTAGTCACTTTGCCAAAAAGGGGTCATTTTTCACTGCAAAATTTAGGTGTGACCACGTTGCGTTTTGCGCCGTTTCCTGTCGCGGGCACTAGGCCGACCCACACAAGTGAGGTACCATTTTTCTCGTAGGACTTTGGGGAACGCGGGGTGTCTGGAAATTTGTGGATCTACGCAGATTCCAGAACTTTCCATCACAGAAATGTGGGGAAAATGTGTTTTTTTTGTCAATTGTTTACGTTTGCAAGGGATTCTGGGTAACAGACCATGGTGGGAGGCAGTCAAGTCACCCCATCCTGGATTCCCCTGGGTGTCTAGTTTTCAAAAATGTATAGGTTTGCTAGGTTTCCCTAGGTGCCGGCAGGGTTAGGGTTCAAAAACTACAGCTAGACTCTTCGCAAAAAAAGTGTAAATTTTCAGTGTGAAAATGTGGTGTGTTCACCTTAGGTTTTGAGCCACTTCCTGTCGTGGGCACTATGCCTACCCACACAAGTGAGGTACCATTTTTATCAGGAGACTTAGGGTAGTTCAGATTTGTAAAGCAACTGTTATTACCTATTGATTTTTGATGCATTTCTCCCTTCCAAATGAAAGACATTGTGTAAAACAAAAAAATCATTTTGAAAAATGACCAATAATTGTCATGCAAGTATGAGTATTCCCAATTTCGAAAATGTGCAAATATGCACTGTTTCTAAACTCTGTAATTTGTTCCCATTTCAGAAATACATAGCTTTCTTTCATACCGATTTTTCCATGTATACATTTTCCCACAATAATTGCTATATACCCGGAACAAAAAAAAAAAACATTTCAAAATCCTGCTCAGTTTTTTACTCTGGGTTCGTTGGGCTCTTGGTGAACCTACAAGTCCTATATATCCCCACAACCAGGAAGGTCCACCGGATGTAACAGTACATTGCTTTCAAAGAGATGTCATAATTAGAAGAAGTTACAGGTGAAAACGTTGACTCAAAAGGCTGCTTTTTTCAACAAATTTTTAATTTTTCCTATATTTAACTGTTAGTTTCTATAAAGAAACCTTGATGGATCTACACAAATGACCCCTTGCTGAATTCAGAATTTTGTCTAATTTTCAAAAATGTATACTTTTCTAGGATCCATTATTGCTTTTCTACCCATTTCTACCATTATCTGGAAGGAGGTTGAAAGCACAAAAAATAGCAAAAATAGGGTATGTCCCAGAAAAATGTCAAAACTGTGTAAAAAATGTTGGATTTCTGACAAAAATCTTTCATTCCCTAAAAGCTGGAGACATGGTGATTTCATCCCCACAAACCCTTTTTTGATATCATTTGCAGAGAAAAACCCAGACGCTTTCATTTGCAGCCACTTTTCCCCATTTTTCACAAAAAAAACAAAATTTTGCTGTATTTTGACTAATTTCTGGGAACCCTCTAGGAGAATCCACAAACCCTGGGTACCTTTAGAATCCCCATGATGTTGGAAGAAAAGGACGCAAATTTGGCGTGGATACCTACTGTGGTCAAAAAGTTACAGGGGCCTAAGCGCGCACTACCCCAAATAGCCCAAAAAAGGCTTAGCACAGGAGGGGAAAAGGCCTAGCAGCGAAGGGGTTAAAAAGGATATAATTAATTTAAATGAAACGTATGGAACAGAGGTAATGGTGGTAATGGGCGATTTTAATCACAAACTAAATTATGAAAAGATAGATAACTGGTTTGAGTAAATTTGGAGGTTTTATAATATAGGGACAGCAAAATGTCCCTTGTGTGTAACTACTAAGCAGGATGAAGCATTAGGGAAGTTTCTGGGATCTACGGGATTAATATGCTTAAATGGTAGACTGGACCCAGACCGCCCAGCCACACAGACTATTAGAGTAGGTAGTCAACAGTGACCTATAGATTATATTTTTGTCCAGGCTTGGAACTATTAATTGGTAAAAAAGTTCTGGATAATCAAGCACAAAGATAGTGACCATAATGCTTTATACTGCGAATATTCAAGGGGAACGATAAGTCCATGTGAGAGAGTGATCCCCCAAAATGTGGAATATCCCAAGCGCCTTACCACAAAACTGACAGAAGAATATGTGAAGAAATTAGAAAGCTTTCAACAAAACCTAACGAAGGATAGTGTCGAAGGGCAGCAGGCAGAATGATACATGGATAAAATAGTACAGGCTGTGCAATGCCTCTGAGTGCATCTGAACGATAAGAAGCAGGGTAAGGTAAAAATACAACACAGCCAAGGAAGGCAACTAAAGTGGTTTAACCTTCCTGTAGGAATAAAAAAAGGCTGTTCGGAAAATAGAGCGGTGTCAAAGAAAATGTTATGAAGTTGGGAATTTAGAGATCCTGCTCAACTTGAAGAAAGAATACAAAGCCTTAGTAAAGAAGCAGAAAAGGATCTTTAAGGAAAAATGTTGGGAGAACCTTCTAGAAACCATTGAAACTAAAAATATAAAAGGTTTCTGGAGGTTGATATAGGACGCCGCAGGAAGGACTCCGGGAAATATGAGCTGTGTGGTGGAAGAGACAGCATGGGTAAATCACCTAGGCAATTTATATAAAGCAAATAAGAATTTGGAAAGAAATAAAGAAAAACTCATATGGACAGTATCTGTAGATGAGTTAAAACCAGCCTTTAATATAGAGAAAGTATAAGAAACAATCAAGAAGTTGAATCTATCCCGTGCAGCTGGACCTGATAATCTCCCAGCTATAATAATTAAAACTCAAATAGATTGGTGGGCAGAATTCCTATCCCATTGGTTTATGGTCATTCTAGTTTCAGGTTGTATCCCTAAAACCTGGAGAGGGTCAATAATTAGACCTCTACACAAAAAGGGTGATAGGAAGGACCCAGCGAACTGTAGGTTAATTAACTTATTGGACATTGGAGAAAAGGTATTTTCAAAAATAATCCTTGGTAGATTAAAGGAGTGGGTGGATCGGCGGTCGATAGTCCCAATAGAACAGGAAGGCTTTAAGGAAGGACACTCTACTATTGACCACTCCTTTGCCTTGTGGGCCGTGGCGCGGAAGTCCATGGAGCTGAAGGGCAAGTTGTATTGCTGTTTCGTGGACTTTCGCGCAGCATTTTTACTTGGTGGATAGGGAGTGTTTGTGGGAGACCATGAGAAACTATGAGGTCCCACCAGATCTCTTGATGGTGATCCAGGAGCTACACAGTCATAACTGGGCACAAGTAATTAAGGATACATCTGGTGGCCAACACCAGAAATAGCAATAAATAATGGTCTCAGGCAAGGTTGTGTTTTGGCTCCGCTCCTGTTTGCCATATTTCTAGCAGATTTACCCTTCCACTCTGGGTTCTGCTAGAGGCGCAAGCCCAAAAGTAGACGGAAGGCATTTGTCATGTTTGCTCTATGCCGACGATCCGATGATATTGGACCAAACTGAGGTGGGTCTACAAAGAAAGCTGAATATTTTCAGCGCATACTGTATGGCAAAACGACCATCAGTAAACATGGACAAAACAAAAATGTTGTGCTTCGGGAAGAGGAATACGAAGTGCAATTGGTATCTGGCCAAACTAAACTAGATATTGTAAATGAATATAAATACCTTGGAATATGGTTTACAAATTCTATGAAGTGGGGTATGCAACTTGAGGCACAGAAAGTAAAAGCACAGCTGGCGATATGTGGGCTGAAAAGATTCAACCAAAGTTATGGTGATATGTCCCATAAACCTCTATTAACGGCCTACAAAGCAATGATTCCCCTGCAACTCCAATATGGTTCAGAAATCTTCTGTATCGATGGGAAAAGCTCCTGGGATCAAGAGGAAGGGAAATGCCTAAAATGTTTATTGTCCTTGCCTAGCTCAGCAATGATCCAAGCTATTAGACTGGAAGCAGGACAGATGGCGTGGAATATTCAGGTGCAACAAAATCTACTTAGATTTTGGAATCGCTTGGGTCGTGAGGAGGTCACAAAGGTATCTCAATGGTGCATGAAAGAGATCCAAGTTAGCGAGCTAAAATGGGCTAAAGCCACAAGAAGCATACTTCAGACCATTTGTGACCACATGAAGGTGAAATTAGATCCGAAGGCATTACAAATCAATGTAACGAAGGGTGTACTCAAAATGCAGGGAAATGAACTGTCAAGAGCAATAGACCTTGAGTATTTGAGTAAAAAAGAATCTGTAAAATTTATGAGCAAAAGCTGGGAGAAAGATATAAGTTATCCC
Organism: Triturus cristatus; assembly: GCF_964204655.1. NCBI lineage: Eukaryota > Metazoa > Chordata > Amphibia > Caudata > Salamandridae > Triturus > Triturus cristatus. The sequence continues at coordinate 565,965,759 of NC_140588.1, forward strand.
TACCTAGATATTTTACCAAATCGATGGTTAAGAATGGAAGTTTTAAGGTTAAGAATTGGAATAAATCCGGCTGTAATAAATAGTGCAATAAAATCAGGTCTGATGCAACCTGATGGTAAATGCATGTGTAAGATGCGGATGAAATGAGGGGCTGATGTCTGAGGTGGGGGAAGGAGGGAGCACTTCGGATCGGCAAGAGGCGAGGGGAACTGGGGAATGAGATGAGATGGAAATGAAGGAGGTCCCCAGGCATATACCGGAGGCCTGGACAAGAGGGATGATTTGCTTACGCAGAGAAGGGGTGAGCAACTGTAAATGAGCTCCTTGGAAGGGGGGGCACATCGGGGGAGAAGTAGGGGGCAGAGGCGCACTGACATGGGGGTGGGGGGGGAGGGGACGAGTTGGGGTTGGGAGGGAAGATACTCTTAATGAACACGGGGACCCGTGATGTAATGAACAGTCATTGTTGATTTGGAAAATAATAAAAAATGTTTCAACAAAAAAAAGATGCGGATGAAATGTAACATTTTACACATTTTATTGGATTGTCGGAAATTTGTAAATTTACATAAATTATTTCTTCGCCCGATTTTTTTATAGTATGATGTAAAGACGCATTTGCATGCATGGGAACTTCTTGCTGACCTGGAAAACTTAGATATTGTGATAGCCATTGGGAAATATATGCAGGGTGTATATAAGTTTCCTAATTTATTAGAGGCTTAAATGCAGAAAAGCATTTCGCTATCTAAAATGAAACATTACTGTTTTTAAAATTTTTAGGTATGAAGTTTTAAGGATTATATGATGTTTGAGAAGCAAGAGCTAACAGTGGAACCTTCACTTAACCAGCACCTAACCTTCTATGACTCTATCTGTAATGACCCTATGTATGAGGGAGAAACGTGTGCACACTCAGTGGCACCCACTGTTGAAATGCCTATTCCCTTAGGAATCCAAGTGTATTACAAAAAACAAGAGGTGCACCACATAGACAGTTGGAAGACAAGGGAGTCCTTTGTCATTGATGAATTTTCTTCAAAGATCATACCTTATAAACATTTTATTTTTCAATTATATAATAATTTCTAAAGACATGAGCAAACAGTTTATATGACTTTACAAACAGACCAGCCGACGCGTTTCGTCCTGAAACAGGACTTCTTCAGGGCTGTCAAACAATAAACAGAGAAATATATACATATAAATAACATACATGTATAAAAACATATACATATTATAAGAACACTTATACACAAATATAAGCACCATAAAAGCAATGACAAGACAAGACGACATTGTTTCCTAGTGGATAGAAACACTGATTTCAATTATGAGGTATATTTAAACCTGGTAGTCATTTTGTTTCCACCTAGAGAGTTAACTTTAAGCATTCCAAACAATGTATCACATTTCAGTCTGATAAAAGTACTACCACATTTGCAGGGCAAGACCATAGAAATATGCCTTTCTTTTAGAACTAACAAACTCAAAACAGATAAGACAAACAGAAGTAAGTACCAAGGACACCAATAGACAGGAACCAAAAGAAGAAACAAAATGAGAGAAACCTAACCTACCACTAGAATCGTATCGTAGGTTATAGAAGGACGAGTCCTCATGGATTTCTTTCACTCCTTAAGTTGAATATAGTTGGGAGCAAAGTGTCATTTAATCAGCTCTAAAGTAGAAAAATAGGGAAAAAGAAAGTGGGACACCTAGGGTCAGTCATGATCCTTAAGAAATTGGAGAAAATCAAGACAGCTAATAACTAAATCACCGGTATGTACCAGAGAGACCAAATATAACTCACAAGTGGGCGCCAAAACAACCAGATCAAATCCTCGTTAATTTTTTCAATCCTTAAGTGGAATATATTAAAAGGCAATGTGGCATTCAGTTGACTCTAAAGGAGAGAGAGACAGAGAAATAGGGCACCTAAAGTCAGTCATGAACCTTGAAAAATAGCAATAATGAAAAAAAGAGAGCTAATACAATGGTAAGTGTATTCTCAACAAAATATGAAATGACTTACAATTGGGCGCAAGGACAACGTCAACAATGTAACCACCGAAATTCAGTGACTTGTAGTCCACAATCAATGGAACCATGTAATCTCTAGATGACGGGGATGTTTGTATGTAACATCGTCCCAGAAGTCTAAGAAAGAAGTGAAAAGTATACAAAATAAATATATAAAAAAATTACGAAGCTTTGGAATAAATTACTACAGGGGGAGCATTATGCACTTCACATAATTAAAGCTACTCCACGCATGCCTTGTAATGCGTGAATATAGGACGAAGCTTTGGAATAAATTACTACAGGGGGAGCATTATGCACTTCACATAATTAAAGCTACTCCACGCACGCAATGGGGGCTTTTTGAAGTTTCCTCATTGGTTTGGGTGTTAAAGTGTCTCGTCTCGGGATCTTCAAAACTTTTGTTTGTGCTTTCTTTAATACTGTTTCCGGATAGCCACGATCCCGGAATCGTTGCTTAGTTTCCTCTAGATTCTGAGAGAAGGTTTCATCTGTACTACAATTACGAGTGCGTCAATGAGGAAACTTCAAAAAGCCCCCATTGCATTTGCGACTCAATTTGATGACCGTAGCAATAAGATATATAATATCTTAAGAAAACACTGGCATTTGTTGACTGAGATACCAGGTCTTAAAGATATTATACCACCTAAACCGAAGGTCACATATAGAAGAGGGCAAAATTTACGTAACATACTGTGCCCCAGGTATGTCACCACTTTGAAACCACAAACCTGGCTCCAGTCCAAGACGCTTGGTTTTTACACGTGTAACCAATGCAATATGTGCAAACTGGGGAAAAACAAAACTAAAAGTTTTAGCTTCAATTCTAAACGCAATTACACAATAAGCCACCTAATCAACTGCAACTCGAAATACGTAACGTATGTGCTAGGCTGCCCCTGTAATAAGATCTATGTGGGCAGCACCAAAAGGGTTTTGAAAATAAGAATGCAGGAACATGTCAGGGCCCGTCGAAATGGTGATTTGAGATACCCACTCACATATCACATGCAGGAAAACCACACAAATGAAGAGGAACTGTGGTTTATGGGAACAGATCATATACCCAATAATGTGAGGGGTGGTAATCGGGAATTGTCGCTGAGAAGAAATGAGGCAGGATGGATCTGTAAACTACGAAGTGTGGAATTTGGATTCAATACCGATGATGAAATGCATTATTTTCTTTGATAACATTGTCCTGTAGTTCTGTGGTTATTATTGCAGGTGGAAACCAGGAAATTATTATGTATAACCCAAGTTAAACAAACTACTTGGATTATCTGAAACATATGTACAAATACACTGTATGCTTGTAATTAGAATATATGTTTCTTCCTGTCATTCTTCCTGCTATCTGCACAACTATATCTACGATGCACTTCGCCAACCTTGATCTTAACTCCTAAAGTGCTCTCTCCAGTTGCTAAGTTTACCTTATTACTACTGATCTTCTTAGGGCTCCTCAGAGGGGCTCTATGTTGTTGGAATCAAGATAGATCTCAAGAGTGGGAAAATTCCCTATGACAGGGACTCCTTAACAACTCCCATTGAAATAACGTTTGTGAAAAATAGCTCTTTTATCATTTATTAGTGCTACTTGCTTGGCCATCATTACACTTCATAGGTGGAAGTGGAGCTTGGACAAACTGCAATATATCCCCAATTGGGGGTACATAATAATAACGTTTTGGAAAAATAGTTCTTTGCTTCTTTACTGTGTTGCTGGCCTTGCCATCTTTAATTTTCCCTGCACCTCTAGATGGGAAGTGGACCTTGGACAAATTGTAATATACTCCCCATTGTGGGATACAATAATTCTTGTTGACTATACAGCTACTTTGTTTTTCTGCAATTGTCTCCAATTGATTTCACAATTGCACAAGTTACGAACCAACCCACTACGCAGACATATTCCAATTCATTTTTTGTTTAACTAAAATTATACATTGTAATACTCAAGGGGACTTTCATCTATAGATATTTAGACATTTCACCATAGCTGCCGCTGGGCACGTCAGGTCTTATTTATATATATTGCTATGGTAACCAACTACGTGGTCTCTACCGTCATTTGCACCATCATAAGATCGCGGGCACTGGGTCTGAAATATATTCTGATCGCCCTTCTCTTTTCTCTTCCAAATAATTCGATAGCAATATATTACTATTATGATACTTGTTTCTCCTTTCTGTCTCTTATATGGTTATATTAAAGGTATATTGGACACTCTTCAATTGGATCACGTATTGCGCCAATATGGCCGCCGTAACAAACTAAATCAGATTCATCATTTTGGAACGCTAGAATAACCATTTTCGCGATTTCTCGCGTCTTCCCATAATAATTGAACATTAACACATCAATTGTATGTGTGTATGTCCAGCTTGAGCTTTCGAGATAAAGGTTAATTGGTCATCTGACGCTCTCTAATGAGAGCATAGGCCATGTCAATATGGCCGCCGCAGTTTACGCCTATTACTTGGCGTCTTTCGTTACCATGACAATTGCCTACGTGGTCCGTTTTCCCGCCTCCTGACACACTATTTAAAAACTGCGGGCTAATGGGCCAGGTTACTCACCTGTACATCGGATCTCGCTCTGCCCGTTGGAGACTCCTCGGTGCTCTGTTACTCTGCAAATATTATATTGCGGTAAGATTCGGAAGCGTTATTACGCTCCGCCTGCTTGAACTTCTTTTGTTCTGCAATCAGGTCCGATTGCTCTTCTGGCTCTGCTGCACACACGTACTTCGCTCGTTATATGATGTCCTATATTCACGCATTACAAGGCATGCGTGGAGTAGCTTTAATTATGTGAAGTGCATAATGCTCCCCCTGTAGTAATTTATTCCAAAGCTTCGTCCTATATTCATGCATTACAAGGCATGCGTGGAGTAGCTTTAATTATGTGAAGTGCATAATGCTCCCCCTGTAGTAATTTATTCCAAAGCTTCGTAATTTTTTTATATATTTATTTTGTATACTTTTCACTTCTTTCTTAGACTTCTGGGACGATGTTACATACAAACATCCCCGTCATCTAGAGATTACATGGTTCCATTGATTGTGGACTACAAGTCACTGAATTTCGGCGGTTACATTGTTGACGTTGTCCTTGCGCCCAATTGTAAGTCATTTCATATTTTGTTGAGAATACACTTACCATTGTATTAGCTCTCTTTTTTTCATTATTGCTATTTTTCAAGGTTCATGACTGACTTTAGGTGCCCTATTTCTCTGTCTCTCTCTCCTTTAGAGTCAACTGAATGCCACATTGCCTTTTAATATATTCCACTTAAGGATTGAAAAAATTGAAAAAATCAACGAGGATTTGATCTGGTTGTTTTGGCGCCCACTTGTGAGTTATATTTGGTCTCTCTGGTACATACCGGTGATTTAGTTATTAGCTGTCTTGATTTTCTCCAATTTCTTAAGGATCATGACTGACCCTAGGTGTCCCACTTTCTTTTTCCCTATTTTTCTACTTTAGAGCTGATTAAATGACACTTTGCTCCCAACTATATTCAACTTAAGGATTGAAAGAAATCCATGAGGACTCGTCCTTCTATAACCTACGATACGATTCTAGTGGTAGGTTAGGTTTCTCTCATTTTGTTTCTTCTTTTGGTTCCTGTCTATTGGTATCCTTGGTACTTACTTCTGTTTGTCTTATCTGTTTTGAGTTTGTTAGTTCTAAAACAAAGGCATATTTCTCTGGTCTGGCCCTGCAAATGTGGTAGTACTATTATCAGACTGAAATGTGATACATTGTTTGGAATGCTTAAAGTTAACTCTCTAGGTGGAAACAAAATGACTACCAGGTTTAAATATACCTCATAATTGAAATCAGTGTTTCTATCCACTAGGAAACAATGTCGTCTTGTCTTGTCATTGCTTTTATGGTGCTTATATTTGTGTATAAGTGTTCTTATAATATGTATATGTTTTTATACATGTATGTTATTTATATGTATATATTTCTCTGTTTATTGTTTGACAGTCCTGAAGAAGTCCTGTTTCAGGATGAAACGCGTCGGCTGGTCTGTTTGTAAAGTCATATAAACTGTTTGCTCATTTCGGAAGGGGTTTGGGGTGGTGCACCACCAATTTGCTTGTCAATACATTACACCAAGTGGTCAGTAGTTGGTACTCAAAAAATCTTTATTTTAAATTAATTGTCCAAACAAAGCCTCAGCCAACGCGTTTCGTTCAGATTGAACTTCGTCAGGGCTGGAAGAATATAGAAAAACATAACATAAATAAACGCACCACACATAACATTTAAAAAGTACATTAAAAGACACCATTTAAAAGTTAACACATACTAAGAGAATATGCACAGGACAAATGATAGATGTACCCTAGTCAGTGAGTATACAGACATTACCAAACATAGCAATTTTATGCAACACAACATATAACAATACAAATGAAACCATTACATTAGTAACAAGGGAGGCATAAGTGTGCCTCTGTGGTTCCAAAATATATATATTCTGAAAACCCTTATTGCTTGAGAGTATGATTTAATCAAGAATGCTCCCAATTTAAACATGATTCCTATATATGTAGTGTTATATCTAGATGCCCCATCTAGCCATGTGTAATATAAAATATTTCATCAGAAATTTAGAGGGGGAGGGATGGGGGAGGGACATATATGTGCCTGTGTAGGTCCAAAGTTAGATTCACCCAAGCTGCCAATAAACTCTTATACTCAGAGAAAGCAAAAGCAAGCTGATTAGGACAAAAAGGCAGGAAGAAACTTTTAAGAAACCGTCCCCCGTAGGGAGACACGTACCATAAGTAAAAGTGCGAGTACAATCCAATGGTATAACCAAAGTCTATGTAGACAAATATCCGTCTCGCGAAGAGCTGTGAATAACGTTGTATGTTTCAGGTAAACAGTCCTGATTGTGCTTCCAGTGCCACCTTGATAAGGACACTGTACACGATTCTGTCAAAGAAATGATAACAGAAAATAAAATAGAAATAAAAAAAAAAAATCAACAAAAATGACAGAAAACAGCGCAAAGATATCAAATCAAGTCCAAAGATATATACATATATATATAAAGTTGGAAACAGACCCAATGTGGCTTTTGGTCAAAGTAAAAATGTCATTAGATACCACTAGGACGTGAGATTTGAACCGAACATATTGTCAGTCCAAAATAATAATTCCCACTCAGGTGTTTCTAACTGAAAAGTACAAGAGCAGTCCGTGAACATCCTACTTGTGAACACTACATGGAAACTGTAAATCAAAGGTTCCAAACCACAACCTAATAACAGAAAGCAAAAAACACGTAAATGAAATTGCCAATAGAACTGACAATAATTCATAGAAGGTGACTCAGGACAAAATATGTTCCGCCCTCGTGTGGTGTTAAAACACCACCGTCCGTGCGGCAAGGCATCCGCCCTGTAGACGCATGTGTAAGCAGAACCTTGCCACAGCACAAAGAAGGGAAAAAGCAAATGGAAAATCCCTTTGATCAGCCCGTAGTCAACCGCACTTTAAATGTTGCCAAAAGGCGAGTCAAAGCCAGGACTTTAATGCCGCATGCCGACAGAATCAAATGGTTGCCAAGAGTATCACCGTATACCTGTAACGCAATCAGAGTCCGTGCTCTCCCCTCCGAGTGTCCCGTATTGCAACCTGAAACAAGCGCCGAACTTTAAAAGCAGGCGTGCGTGTGCAAAAATCAACGCACGTCCGTAATCATGGACGAGCCCTTATTAACAATGACATACGATACCCCATGACGGAGCATTACAATAGAGTACATTTGGGTGACAAGTCCTTCCTTTTCTGTGGCATAGACCATATTCCTGTGAACAAACGAGGAGGGAATAGAGACCTCACATTGAGACAAACTGAATCCAAATGGATATGTAGATTACGGTCGGTTACTATGGGGCACGACTCAGACCATGAATTCCATTACTTCCTTACATGAGCTTACCTTTTTAGATGAGAGATACACTAGAATTGTATTCTTATGACCTTTGGAATTATGTGAGGACCTTAGAATTCGTTAATGTGTGTATCGCACCAGCTTTTTGTCTCCTGGTAATATTATGAAATCTCAAATATATCTGTAGTTTTATATGACCTAAAATTTGTCTGCATATCCTTTGGGTATATTTTATTAGTCTTTTCGCTCCTTGAACCGTTTAACGTGTTTTCTTGTTTATATCCTTCGTCAGACTCAGTCCACGAGTAGCCGTGTGACACCGCCTCCTTATGTCTCCAGATGTCTATAGTCTACTCTCGCGTTTGTAGTCTGCTCGCGTAAAGGAGGTTCTCGGTTATAAGTGATCTAATGTACTTAGATCACTTTACTGCATGATTCTGAACCAGGAGAATATCTATGGAGGGATTACAATTGCTGCCTTCCGACCACGCGTCCACAACTTTTGACGCATTGCGATATTTGCATATTGTTGGAAAACCACACTCCCACTCTGAAAGGGTGGTGGTGGTCTTCCGGACACACTGTGGTAGCTTGGCTCGAGTGGTCAGGAATCAGGCTCCGTGCTAAGCATACGACATACCCAAACAATAACCATGCGTGCATCCGTTCCAAAAACGACTCTACACCGTAAAAATTATGAAAATATCTTTCTTTATCTTCTTTTTCTCTTAGTTGCTGATTGGATAAATAAATAACAATCACAATATACAAACTTTTTAAATAGTGCAGGTCAAATAAATACTGGCTTAATGATTCAATAAATAGGGGTGATCATAAATAATGAAGGCATAAATATAAGTGCAATACATACAGGCAATTAAATATTCTGAGGCAATAAATACTGTAAACCAATAAATATTGTGCATCAATAAATACTGTGGACCAATAAATACAGTGAAGCAATAAATAGGTTAAATACAATAAATACAGTGCCCCTAATAAATAATTAAAAGCTGACAGTGACACTCATAGAATCAGATCACATTTGAATTCCTAAGGGCTGATTTGGCCCAGGCACAGCTTGTGGGGATGTGGAAGGCTTGAGGGTGTCTACTCCCTGGCTTGGACAAGGCTGAGGCCTAAACTGAGGTAGATCAAGGGGGGAATACCAGAGACCTGGCTCTCTCTCTCCACACAACCTCTCTAGATTAGTCCCAGCTCACCCCTGGCACAGTCAGGTTGGTTCCAGCACCTCCCTAGCCCCTTAGAGCAGTCTCTCAGGTCTCCACAGGGCCTTAGGCGCCCTCTACTCCACTTACTGCCCTTTTTCTGATGCTCCGACGCCGCTGGAGTCGTGTCGACGCCGTGAGGCGGTTCCGGTTCGTTGTCGGCGGCCTCGGCACAATGTCAGTTCCTGACGACGCCGGTAGGCGGTTCCGGTTTCGATGTCGGCGGCCTCGGTTCGATCTCGACCTCCGATTCGATGGCGTCGGGCAGTCTTTACTCGATGTCGACTTCGGGCGGCTCCGGTCCGATGGCGACCTCAACTTCGATGACGTCGGCCGGCCTTGACTCGATGTCGACTTCCGGCGGCTCCGGAGTGCGATCCTCACTCCCGACCTCCGGTGCTCCTCTCCTTAGGTTTCCGGCGACTCCGGAGTGCGACCTCCACTCCCGACCTCCGGCACGATTCTCTCAGGTTCCGGCGACTCCGGAGTGCGATCCTCACCCCCGACCTCCGGTACACTTCACCTCGGTCTCCGACGACTCCGGAGGGCGGACTTCACTCCTCCGATGACGCCGCTCACTCGACCTCGGGTGACTTCCTCCTCGACCTCTGGTACTCCTCACGACCTCTGACGGCGCCCTCTCTCGACCTCTGGCGGCTCCGGGTACGACGTCTGCTTTTCCAGTCAGCGCCGCTTCTCCACCTCGGGCTCCAGGTCTCAGGCTACTCGACGTCGGACTCCAGGGAAACCAGTTTCCAGGTCAGGATCTTGCTGTTCTCTGTTTCTAAGGCCTGTTCCTGCTGTCCAGGTCCTTAGGATGGTTTTTCTTACTTCTTCTCACACAGGGCTCCAGGCTGGGCTCAGTCAGTAGGGACTAGTATCAAGGGTGGGTTTATGGACCCCACTCCAGGCACAAGTTTCCACCCCTGCTGCCTCACTCCTTCCTCCTTCAGGTTTCTGCTGCTCACTCTTCACCAGTCAGGTGCCAACTGCCAGCTCCAACTGCCAACTCTCTGTCTTAGCTTCCCAACATTCTAAACCGCCTCCAACTGTCACAGGGTTCTGGAATGTTCTGGAAGATGCTGGTAGGTTCCAGTGGATGCTGGTGATGTCACAGGTGGCCACCATTTTGTGCTTCAGGCCCTCAGACAGAAGTTTCAGGGGTAGGTAAAATGGCTCCCTGAATCTGTAGCAACACTTAAAACGAAAACAAATGAGGGAAAAAGGGCCAAGTCCTACATAACCCCCTTCCAGCCAAAAGCCAGGGTAGACTGATCAATGCCTTGATGGACTTCCCTGCTTGGGGCGAGAAAAGGTGGACGCAGGCCCGCAACGGCAGGAGCACCCGCAAGTTCTCCTCCGCTCTGGAACCCAATGGTTCCCTAACGAACCTCCCTGGACCAACAAAACCACCCCACTGGGGCTCCCTAGCTAGTTGTGGCCAGGACCGGTCCCTGGGCCGTCCAGATGTCTCTGGCCCGGGTGATCTCGCGGAGTGGGGGGCAGTAGCCCCAGGCTTGTAGTGCCCGTTGACCACTCCGGTCCTCCTCCTTGCAGTCCTAAACTGCCTCTGGTCCTTCCTCCTGGGGTTCACACCCTTAGGCTGACCAGCCTTCAGGGGCGAGGCTCTCCTCCCCCTAACTCTCCTTCTGGGGTTCCTCACCCTACCCTGCGAGGCACCCTCAGACCAACACTTCCTCCTCAGTCTAGGGCCTTGACCCCTCAACTGATCCTTCAACCTAGGGTCTAAACCCTTAGGCTGAGTCGGTGCCCGAGGCGAGACCTTCCTCCCTCTGCACCCCCTTCCAGATTTCAGCACCCTCCTAACAGGAAAAGTACCCCTGGAAGTCAATTTCGGGGGGACCCGGTTAACAGAGGCCCCACCCGCCAGGTCAGGGAACCCCTGAGCCTGGCATCCCAGCCCAGGACCTAAACCCTGAAACTGGACCAACCCCAGAACCTCAGGCGCGCTGGTTACAGTTGCCCTGGGTCCTCCTGACACTAGTGGCTCCCCTGCACTGGAGGGCACATCGGAACAGCCTAGGCTCCCAACCTGGGGCTCCCTTGCGGAACTCTCCAGGCCCTGAGACTTCGGTTGGGGCACCTCGGGACACCTCCCCGTCTCACGCCTTCCTACAGATAGGTCGTGAGGCCCTACAACCCTCTCTCCCTGGGACCTAGCTGGGCTATCTGCCACTTCTCCCACCTCGCTGGGTTGGGAGATCCCTGCACCACCCCCTTCAGGTTCCCACCCCAATGCCTCCTCAGACACCCTGGTGATGTCATCCTGGGGTAAATAAACTTCTAGCTCCTGTGGAGCTTCCGATATGCTGCCACCAGTGTCCTCGCTGGACACACTCATCTGGAGGGCACGCAGCTCCAGCTCCTTCATCCGAAGCTCGTGCGCCATCCTTCTCTCCTCCATCTCTTTCTCCAGCCTTGCTAAGTCCCATGTGAGCTGTCTTTTCTCCCTCCGGTCTGTTAACTCCACTTTAGACAAGCCACCGCTAGAGGCACTGCTGCCCTTCCTGGAGAGTGTCCTGGGCCCCGCTGACAGGTTCCCCACCTCAGGTTGGTACACACCAGCTCCCTCACTGTCGGGCTCTCTATCCCTGTCCTCCTCCTCAGCCTTGCTTTCTCGGCGTGCCTCCCCCCAAGCCCTTAAGCTGGTTTGGAGTGCACCCTTCTTTGCTCCTGGGGGACAGTACACCCCCTCCCGCTGACAGAACTCCCTGAGTTGGGCCACAGTGTACGTTTCTAGATTTTCTAGTACAAACTCCATCTCGCCCACTCAGGTTAGAGGACAGGTTTTGTGCAGTAACTATGCAGGGGGGTACCTTTAATAATACCTCCTCCCACCACCAGAGTAAATTTGGAAAAAACAAAAACCCACAATTAGGAAGGCCGCTTTGAGAAAACTCCCGGTGTAGGCCTATGGACTACCCACAGTTATTGTTGAGTATACGTAGGCACAGCTCTATCCCACCACTGAACACCAATTATGTTGGAAAACCACACTCCCACTCTGAAAGGGTGGTGGTGGTCTTCCGGACACACTGTGGTAGCTTGGCTCGAGTGGTCAGGAATCAGGCTCCGTGCTAAGCATACGACATACCCAAACAATAACCATGCGTGCATCCGTTCCAAAAACGACTCTACACCGTAAAAATTATGAAAATATCTTTCTTTATCTTCTTTTTCTCTTAGTTGCTGATTGGATAAATAAATAACAATCACAATATACAAACTTTTTAAATAGTGCAGGTCAAATAAATACTGGCTTAATGATTCAATAAATAGGGGTGATCATAAATAATGAAGGCATAAATATAAGTGCAATACATACAGGCAATTAAATATTCTGAGGCAATAAATACTGTAAACCAATAAATATTGTGCATCAATAAATACTGTGGACCAATAAATACAGTGAAGCAATAAATAGGTTAAATACAATAAATACAGTGCCCCTAATAAATAATTAAAAGCTGACAGTGACACTCATAGAATCAGATCACATTTGAATTCCTAAGGGCTGATTTGGCCCAGGCACAGCTTGTGGGGATGTGGAAGGCTTGAGGGTGTCTACTCCCTGGCTTGGACAAGGCTGAGGCCTAAACTGAGGTAGATCAAGGGGGGAATACCAGAGACCTGGCTCTCTCTCTCCACACAACCTCTCTAGATTAGTCCCAGCTCACCCCTGGCACAGTCAGGTTGGTTCCAGCACCTCCCTAGCCCCTTAGAGCAGTCTCTCAGGTCTCCACAGGGCCTTAGGCGCCCTCTACTCCACTTACTGCCCTTTTTCTGATGCTCCGACGCCGCTGGAGTCGTGTCGACGCCGTGAGGCGGTTCCGGTTCGTTGTCGGCGGCCTCGGCACAATGTCAGTTCCTGACGACGCCGGTAGGCGGTTCCGGTTTCGATGTCGGCGGCCTCGGTTCGATCTCGACCTCCGATTCGATGGCGTCGGGCAGTCTTTACTCGATGTCGACTTCGGGCGGCTCCGGTCCGATGGCGACCTCAACTTCGATGACGTCGGCCGGCCTTGACTCGATGTCGACTTCCGGCGGCTCCGGAGTGCGATCCTCACTCCCGACCTCCGGTGCTCCTCTCCTTAGGTTTCCGGCGACTCCGGAGTGCGACCTCCACTCCCGACCTCCGGCACGATTCTCTCAGGTTCCGGCGACTCCGGAGTGCGATCCTCACCCCCGACCTCCGGTACACTTCACCTCGGTCTCCGACGACTCCGGAGGGCGGACTTCACTCCTCCGATGACGCCGCTCACTCGACCTCGGGTGACTTCCTCCTCGACCTCTGGTACTCCTCACGACCTCTGACGGCGCCCTCTCTCGACCTCTGGCGGCTCCGGGTACGACGTCTGCTTTTCCAGTCAGCGCCGCTTCTCCACCTCGGGCTCCAGGTCTCAGGCTACTCGACGTCGGACTCCAGGGAAACCAGTTTCCAGGTCAGGATCTTGCTGTTCTCTGTTTCTAAGGCCTGTTCCTGCTGTCCAGGTCCTTAGGATGGTTTTTCTTACTTCTTCCCACACAGGGCTCCAGGCTGGGCTCAGTCAGTAGGGACTAGTATCAAGGGTGGGTTTATGGACCCCACTCCAGGCACAAGTTTCCACCCCTGCTGCCTCACTCCTTCCTCCTTCAGGTTTCTGCTGCTCACTCTTCACCAGTCAGGTGCCAACTGCCAGCTCCAACTGCCAACTCTCTGTCTTAGCTTCCCAACATTCTAAACCGCCTCCAACTGTCACAGGGTTCTGGAATGTTCTGGAAGATGCTGGTAGGTTCCAGTGGATGCTGGTGATGTCACAGGTGGCCACCATTTTGTGCTTCAGGCCCTCAGACAGAAGTTTCAGGGGTAGGTAAAATGGCTCCCTGAATCTGTAGCAACACTTAAAACGAAAACAAATGAGGGAAAAAGGGCCAAGTCCTACACATATGCATATTTTTTCTTCCAGAAGTAGGCACGGTTTTGAGTCTTTGACATTTGCTTTTGGTGTTTTTTGTCTTCCCAGATTGCCCGGGAGACCATCAATGCATGGCTTACTTTGGCTAAGCCTTGACATACCCGTTCCTTTCTTGTGAGGACTTTTACCTGTTTGACGCTCCATTTTACTCGGGAGATTAGTAATGCAGGGATTTCATTGGTCACCCTCTTAATGCGCGTCTACAACTTCTTACGAACCGCTTTGACTGAATATGCACAATTTGCTTTTTAACTTGGCGTACTTTGAACCTCTGACATTGTTTTGGTTTGTCCTTATTGGCTAAACCCTTGACACACCCACTTACAACTCGTGACGCTCCGCACCGCTTTGACTACACATGCATAATTCCCTTTTAAACTTGGCGCGCTTTGAGCCTTTGACGTTGTTTTTGGTTTGTCCACATTGGCTAAACCCCAGACACACCCAGTTACAACTCGTGACGCGCTTTGACGTTTTAGACGCATTTTCCATGACCTTAACGCTAGCCCGGGTTTTTTCAACCTTTTTGGTACACACCCTGGTTTCCTAGGAAACCATTAATGCAGGGTTCGCATTGGCCACCTGTCACACGCCCGCTTACAACTCGTGACGCGCTTTGACGTTTTAGACGCTTTTTCCTTGACCTTAACGCTAGCCCGGTTTTTTTCAACCTTTTGGTACACACTCTGGTTTCCTAGGAAACCATTAATGCAGGGTTCGCATTGGCCACCTGTCACACGCCCGCCCTACGCCCGCCCATGATTACGGACGTGCGTTGATTTTTGCACACGCACGGCTGCTTTTAAAGTTCGGCGCTTGTTTCAGGTTGCAATACGGGACACTCGGAGGGGAGAGCACGGACTCTGATTGCGTTACAGGTATGCGGTGATACTCTTGGCAACCATTTGATTCTGTCGGCATGGGGCAGGGGGCTGTTTTATTAAAGTCCTGGCTTTGACTCGCCTTTTGGGAACATTTAAAGTGCGGTTGACTACGGGCTGATCAAAGGGATTTTCCATTTGCTTTTTCCCTTCTTTGTGCTGTGGCACGGTTCTGCTTACACATGCGTCTACAGGGCGGATGCCTTGCCGCACGGACGGTGGTGTTTTAACACCACACGAGGGCGGAACATATTTTGTCCTGAGTCACCTTCTACGAATTATTGTCAGTTCTATTGGCAATTTCATTTACGTGTTTTTTGCTTTCTGTTATTAGGTTGTGGTTTGGAACCTTGGATTTACAGTTTCCATGTAGTGTTCACAAGTAGGATGTTCACGGACTGCTCTTGTACTTTTCAGTTAGAAACACCTGAGTGGGAATTATTATTTTGGACTGACAATATGTTCGGTTCAAATCTCACGTCCTAGTGGTATCTAATGACATTTTTACTTCGACCAAAAGCCACATTGGGTCTGTTTCCAACTTTATATATATATATGTATATATCTTTGGACTTGATTTGATATCTTTGCGCTGTTTTCTGTCATTTTTGTTGATTTATTTTTTTTTGATTTCTATTTTATTTTCTGTTATCATTTCTTTGACAGAATCGTGTACAGTGTCCTTATCAAGGTGGCACTGGAAGCACAATCAGGACTGTTTACCTGAAACATACAACGTTATTCACAGCTCTTCGCGAGACGGATATTTGTCTACATAGACTTTGGTTATACCATTGGATTGTACTCGCACTTTTACTTATGGTACGTGTCTCCCTACGGGGGACGGTTTCTTAAAAGTTTCTTCCTGCCTTTTTGTCCTAATCAGCTTGCTTTTGCTTTCTCTGAGTATAAGAGTTTATTGGCAGCCTGGGTGAATCTAACTTTGGACCTACACAGGCACATATATGTCCCTACCCCATCCCTCCCCCTCTAAATTTCTGATGAAATATTTTATATTACACATGGCTAGATGGGGCATCTAGATATAACACTACATATATAGGAATCATGTTTAAATTGGGAGCATTCTTGATTAAATCATACTCTCAAGCAATAAGGGTTTTCAGAATATATATATTTTGGAACCACAGAGGCACACTTATGCCTCCCTTGTTACTAATGTAATGGTTTCATTTGTATTGTTATATGTTGTGTTGCATAAAATTGCTATGTTTGGTAATGTCTGTATACTCACTGACTAGGGTACATCTATCATTTGTCCTGTGCATATTCTCTTAGTATGTGTTAACTTTTAAATGGTGTCTTTTAATGTACTTTTTAAATGTTATGTGTGGTGCGTTTATTTATGTTATGTTTTTCTATATTCTTCCAGCCCTGACGAAGTTCAATCTGAACGAAACGCGTTGGCTGAGGCTTTGTTTGGACAATTAATTTAAAATAAAGATTTTTTGAGTACCAACTACTGACCACTTGGTGTAATGTATTGACAAGCAAATTGGTGGTGCACCGCCCCAAACCCCTTCCGAAATTTCATTTATCTGCTTGGCAGTTGGCATCTACTAACGGCGGATGCAGGGGCGTTTGTATGCACACCATCATTAACTATACCAATTTATACATACTGGGAACACAGTAAGGAGGTGCAGTCATTGGAGTCCGCCGTTAACCCTGCTTTTTTCTAAACTGTTTGCTCATGTCTTTAGAAATTATTATATAATTGAAAAATAAAATGTTTATAAGGTATGATCTTTGAAGAAAATTCATGAATGACAAAGGACTCCCTTGTCTTCCAACTGTCTATGTGGTGCACCTCTTGTTTTTTGTAATTATATGATGTTTGTATTGTTGAGAATAAGAATTTTTCAATGTGTAAAGTTTTTAAAAAAAGTCTTTGCATGGGTTGTAGTTTAAAGACTAAATGGTCTAAATAAACTTATGTTTGAACTGAAAAAAAAAACTGAACTGAACTGAACAATTGGGAATCCACTGTCAAAAAGAAAGAACGATGCAAATAAGGAAGAAGAGTTTCCTCCCGACGGCACCCCAGCTAGAGAAATGGCAGCGAAGAAAGGGTTACACACATGCATGTAGTTTAACCAATGGCACAAATATACGTCAAAAGACAGAGGGAGAGCCCTAGTTTACCCTACGTGGAACCTTCAACATTCCTTGAATAGACTATCTGAGAAGAAGAATGTATGATTTAAAACCACTACTCAGACCCACAGAATTTGAGGCGCTAAATCTTTGGGAACAAATGACGAGTGAGAAAAAGAAGATTCGTGGTAAAGCTCATTCTTGGAAAAAGGAGCAGGACAAGGAAAGGCAGAGAAGCTGAAGGGAGGAGGCCATTAAACAGTAGGAACATATCCTCTGTCAGAATGGGAAGAAAAGGAAAAAGAAAAACCTGAGAAAGAATCAGATACAGAAAGCGAGGAGGAAGATGCCCTCATTGAGGGACTTCTTAGTGTTAGACCACCCCCATCTAATGCTACAGCCTCAGGTATGTCAAGTGCATCTGCACCAATGCTGCCAGAGAACGCAGTGACCGCAGGATCCTCAGTGGAGTCCTGCGCACCCCTAAGTTACACAGAGCCACCTGTTCCATCCTCTACTTAGACACCTGTATCAGTCACAATAAGTACCATACCCTTGGGGGCATGGCTGCCGCTTGACAGCCGAAGATGGAGGACACCTAATTCTTCGGCTCCGCTCTAGCCTGTACTTTATCCTGTGCCATCAGTTGCCTGGGGTCACATCCCGCCCCTAACATATGCAAGTGTTAGTAGCGGTGACCCCCTGTGTTGGGGGGGTGATTTCGTGACCGCTGGTGTCCCTTAGATGCTGCTGGGCCTGCATGGAGGGTGACTATAAGCTGGCATGTGCAACTTTGCCGGAAGTGGCCAGCTCCGGACACCGGAGCTTGATGGGGCCCCTCTCTTGATCAGTCCATCCACCAGTGACGAGCGGTTTTCGGCCCTGGCTGGTGGTACCTCTATTGGTCAGAAGATTACCTGTCCGGCCTGCGAAGGATGGCTGCCTCAGTTCGTATTGCTGGGTGTCGGCAGCTGATGGTTTGCCCCGGGGACAATATCGCCACTGACAACCGCTGCTAGGCTGCGTGGCGGCGCAGTGATCTGAAGCCTGCCGATTGGAGACGCAGTCTACCTGCAAGGGGCTGCTCCCCCTAACCTCTGAGACATAGCAAGGAGAGAGCTGATAATGCCCTATGAGAGTCGGGGAGCCAGCAGAACAACGCATTTATACAAGAGGTGTTTGGGGTCAGGGTGGTGCCCCCTTCCCATGGAACTCTGCTGAGGTGCTTGCTGACAGAGGTGAGGTGAGGGGATCAAGGTCCCTAACTGAGGTACTGGTGCATTGTGAGTGGGCATTCCTGGAGTACATATTGGTGTCCGGTGTCAGCTTCGGCTCGTGGGAGGCGGCTTGACCCTCCTGGGGCCCACCTGAGTTTCGCTTCTGCCTCTTGAGGTGTCAGACGCGCATCGGCGTGGGCCCGTGTCACAGACTTGGTGCGCTGAACTTGGCGAGCCCCGCCACATCTATCAAGGGGTGCTGTGATGAACTGAGGTACAGCCTAACCCCGGGGGTGGTGGGTCATACATTGCATTCCCTCATCTCTTGTGACGGAGGGGTCTGGACTGAACCCCTCCCTATTAGGCCTCATATGACTCAGAATACAGAACAGAACCTCTGTAGCAACGTATTGGCCACTGGGTACTGAACACCTGCCCTGTGGGTCACTTGAAGACTGTGGCTTCATCAACTATAAAGTCCTGCAGAACTGGTGGTCTTGGCCAGACGCAGCCATCACAGGGGCACATTGCACATCTGGATGCTGACAGCTAGGGCCGGGCCTTCTAGGTGCTATATTGGTGGCTGTGGTGTTGCCTATTCTGAATTGCAGCGAAGACCATTCTTTGAAGCTGGGGCACCATGGTGGACCAGCCTGAGAAGCCTGGTGGGGTCCTGGGACATGTGAGCCCTGCTCCTTCAGCTACATGTCTGTTGCTCGCAGCAGACACTTCTACTACTAGGCGGAAACCAAGAGCTAAGACACCTGGCACACAACCGGGAGCAGGGGCCAACTCCCAGCCTGCGCCAGTAGACATGGACGGGACTGAGCCCACACTACCCCCACAGACCTTCAACTGGCTAAGATCCTCGCAGCCATTGCAGATACTAAAACCAACCTTCACCAGTGTATTAGTGCTGTCTTAGTTGGCTTGAGACTACTGAAAGATGACCACCACAAATTGGTGTCTAGGGTGAAGGATGAAGAGAGTGTGGTGGGAGTGTTGCAACCTGAACATCAGGTGCTGACCCAGCAGGCGACAGCCCTGAGCTACTGAGTACGCATCCTTGAACACCTTGCTGAAGATGCTGAGGGCCGCAACCGAGGAACGATGTACGAATTATGGGATTCCTCAAGGGTACGGAGGGTGGGGACATGGGGGCACATGCAACAAACTCCTCATTTGCGATTACCAAATTGCGATTTTCAAGGAATTGCTATTTGGTAATCGCAAAAGGCTATAAGAATCGCAAAATAATTTGTGATTCCTTAACATTAGCTAACAGCGATTCAGAAATTGCGAATCACTATTAGCAAATGTGACTCCATTCATTCCTATGGGCCTGTAGGCTACAGGCCCATAGGAATGAATTTTAATGCATTCGCAAATTGCGATTACCAAATAGGTAATCGTAAATTGTGAATGCAAATCCAAGGGTGCCTGGGGGCCTAAGACTCCCTGAAGCACCCCCCCAAAAAGGTAAGTGTGCACATGTAAAGCACACAATCAATCAATCAATCAGAACATTTGTAAAGCGCGCTACTTACCCGTGAGGGTCCCATGGTGCTGGGGGGGGAACGAATGCTGCTACAGCTCGAAAAGCCAGGTCTTGATGAGTCTTCTGAAGGACAGCAGGTCTTGGGTCTGCCGAAGGGTGATGGGGAGGGTGTTCCAGGTCTTGGCGGCGAGGTGGGAGAACGATCTGCCGCCAGAGGTCGCTCTTCAGATGCGGGGGATAGTGGCGAGAGCGAGGTCGGCGGTGCGAAGCTGGCGGTTGGGGGTGTAGAAGCTGAGTCGTCTGTTGAGGTATGCTGGTCCGGTGTAGTGGAGTGCCTTGTGTGCGTGGGTGAGGAGCTTGAAGGTGATCCTCTTGTTGACGGGGAGCCAGTGCAGGTCTCTCAGGTGGGGTGTGATGTGGCTGCGGCAAGGGATGTCAAGAATCAGGAGTGCTGAGGCGTTCTGAATGCTTTGAAGTCGTTTCAGGAGTTTGGCCGAGGCTCCTGCGTAGAGGGCATTTCCGTAGTCCAACCTGCTGCTGACGAGGGCCTGGGTGACCGTTCTTCTCGTTTCGGTGGGGATCCACCTGTAGATCTTGCCGAGCATGCGGAGGGTGTTGAAGCAGGAGGATGAGACGGCGTTGACCTGCTTTGTCATGGAGAGGGTGGAGTCGAGGATGAACCCTAGGTTGCGTGCGTGGTCGGTGGGTGTTGGAGCTGTCCCCAGTGCGGTCGACCAACAGGAGTCATCCCAGGCCGAGGTGGTGGATCCGAGGATGAGGACTTCAGTCGGCTGTTCTTCATCCACTCGGCGACGGCTTTCATTCCTTCATGGAGGTTGGTTTTGGTCGTGTGGGGGTCCTTGGTGAGGGAGATGATCAGCTGGGTGTCATAGGCATATGAGATGATGTTGAGGTCATGCAGTCGGGCGACGTGGGCAAACGGTGCCATGTAGATGTTAAACAGTGTTTGGCTGAGGGATGAGCCCTGAGGTACGCCGCATATGATCTCGGTGGCTTCGGAGCAGAAAGGGGGGAGGTGGACGCTCTGGGTTCTGCCGGAGAGGAAGAAGGTGGTCCAGTCCAGGGCCTTCTCTAGGATCCCAGCGTCGTGGAGGCGTGTGCATAGGGTGCAGTGGCAGACCGTGTCGAAGGCGGCTGACAGGTCCAGGAGGATGAGGGCCGCGGTTTTTCCGTTGTCTAGCAGCGCCCTGATGTCATCGGTAGCGGTGATGAGGGCAGTTTTGGTGCTGTGGTTGCTGCGGAACCCGGACTGGGACGGGTCCAGGATGCTGTTCTCCTTGAGGTAGCGGGTCAGTTGTTTGTTGACGGTCTTCTCGATGACCTTCGCTGGGAACAGGAGCAGGAAGATGGGCCGGAAGTTCTTGAGGTCCTTGGGGTCAGCCTTGGGTTTTTTGAGTAAGGCGTTGATCTCAGCGTGCTTCCAGCTCTCCGGGAAGGTTCCTTTCTCGAAGGAGATGTTGATGGTTTTCCGGAGATGGGGTGCGATGGTGGTGCTGGCTTTGTGTGCTATATGGCACTTTAAAAAATGCATTTTTGAGCATTTTTCAAAGCATGCACAAATTACTATCAACTTGAACTTGATGGTAGTTAGCGTTACCTAAATGCACAGTTCACATTTAGGAAAGGCTACATGCATCGCCATTAGGGAATTGCAAAAATGTATTCGAAAATGTAGGTAATCGCAAATAACTGTGATTCCCTAAATTGCGAATGACAAAAGGTACATGCCTTTTTCCACTCGCAAACAGACCGATTCTGCGAATCGGCCCGTTTGTGAATGGAAAAAGGCTTGATGCATGTGTCCCATGTGTCCCATGGTCTTTTACCTTGAACACTGGTTGCGGACAGAAATAGCATAGAATCCCCTGTCCCTCTTCTTCGCCCTGGAGCGGGCGCATATGGTTTCTGCTCGCCCACTGGCACCAAGCGGCCCTCCCCGGCTGCTGGTGGCCAATTACTTCACTTCAGAGACAGAGACTGTGATTCTACAAAGGGCATGAACGAGTGGCCTGTTCACTGTAGGCGATGGCACAGTATTGATGTTACCGGATGACACTGCTGCAGTGCAAGCCAAAAGAGCCTTATTCTTGGAGGTGAAAAAAGCGTTCCAGGAAGAAGGCCTGCAATATTTGTTAATGTTCCTGAAAAACTGAAAATCATGCTGGATGGCACTACGCACTTCTGTGACGATCCCAAAACTGCATGGGAGTGGCTGGATGCCTATAGATCAGGATTGGCCTGCCGGTCCCTTGGTCCTCGGGGGCAAGGCCAGGTGCAGACCCAGGAAGCACTCTTGAGGTGCCACTCGTAGAGGGACTCTGTAGAAGCCATCCAGTTTGCAGACAGAGAGAGATCAGGCGACTGCATTTTAGGTGGCGATCACGGTGCCACGTGTGTCAGACTCAGAGACGAGCTCCCCTTCGGAGTGCCAATCAGGAAAGTCAGATTCTGAGGGTTTGATGGTGGATTTATCTTAGATGTAGGGGGTTGCACGTTGCTATGTTGCATGAAACCCACCTTACAGGTGTGGAGGTGGAGCGGCTGTGGCGTCGGTGGCAATGTCAGATGCATGCCACCTTCTACTCCGCGTATGCCCAAGAAGCCTTGGTCTGGATTAGGGCCGGGCCTCTTTTTGAGTTGGAACATTCCTCCATAGATAAGGAAGGGAGATATGTCTTGGTCAAGGGCAGACTATTGGGTATATGCACTAAACGAAGACCAGGTAGCTTTTTTTCCAGTCACTCTCTGCTCCACTGGGTCCCCTAGCGGCTGACGGTCTGCTCCTGGGGAGACTTCAACTGTCTTACTGAAGTATTGGTGAATCATACCCCCCGCCTGGGGCCCAAGCACATAGAATAGCTGTAGACCTCTGAGACTGACCCAACATTGGGGATTGGCCCACATCTGGCACATCCAGCATTGGGTAGAGAGGGATTACTTGTACTATTCCCACATCTATACTTTACATACTTGACTGAACAGATTTGTGTGCTCCGACCGGCTGAGTCAATATGCCACACACTCTGAATACCTTGGCCGTACCCTGTCTGACTATAGCCTGTTGCTTCTGGGGTTTCGGATGCTTAATGATTGCCCAGTCATCCCTGTGTGGCGCCTTAAACCAACTGCCCTTGAAGACGCCTGTTATAGAGACTCCCTACACAACGGCATCATGGGGTAGTTTGATCTTGAGCAGTTCTCAGCGACCTCTGCTAGAGTGGGAGGTTTTTTAAAGCGGTTATCTGAGACAACTGTTTGGGTCAGTGAGTGGGAATCAGGAGGGCATTGAATGGGGAGCTTCGAACACTAGATGACATTCTCCACAAGCTGGATAATGCTTTGGGGGCTGGTCCTACAGAGCTCCATAGACTCCTCAAAGCGCAAGAGCACTATAAAACTGTTCTGCAGAATCTGCGCTGTCATGGCTATAGAAATTATGTTGTTCGAGCCCACAGAGATGAGGGACATTCAGAGAGGCTCCTGGCTTGGCTTTTTAGACCTGAGATTAGAGGTGCACCAATCACCCAGCTCCAAGCAGCTGACGGTACATGGCTCTATTCCCCAGAGGCCACTAATGATGCCTTCCTTGACTATTACGAGATGCTTGATTGATGCCCAGAGCTAGTCCCACAGGGTCTAGAAGCGGATTTCCTTGGCTGGTTACCACTCCAGACGTTGTCCTGTGAGTCCCGGGAAGAACTGGGAGGCCCAGTGATGGTCCAAGAGATCAGATCTACCATTAAAGAAATGACTACATGCAAAACCCTGGACCCGGATGGCCTGCCCACGGAGTTCTATTCCACATTTGTGCCAGTTAGCCCCGAAACTGGAGGTGCTCTATGCAGATCCGCTGAGTATGGGAGCTCTGCTCGAGTCTACGAAAATCGCTATTGTGATACCTCTCCCTAAGATCAAGATTACGGGTTTGCCTACATTCAGCCCCTGTTCATGCTTAACATGGATTTCAAGATTCTCAGTATATTTCTGACCTCTCGGCTGCTCCCTCATATGCCAGCGATGGTTCACAGGGATCAAAATGGTTTATCATGCCCCCCAGCACTTCCCTTAATCTCAGGAATCTCTATCATATCCTGTATAATCCTGTGATGCAGGCCTTACCCAGGGTGATGCTCATGTCAGTGGACCTTGAGAAGGCCTTTCATATGGTTAGGTTGGATTTCCTAATTAAAGTCATGTGCTGGATGGGGCTTGGAGTGGCTGGATCAAATGGGTCACATTGCTGTACTCCAATCCGACAGCAGGAGTCACAACAGGCTTCACGATTTCTCACAGATATAATATCTTTTGGGGCATGAGACAGGGCTGCCCCTATCACCCCGCCTATTTGCATTAACTATCAAGCCTTGGGCGGAACTGTTCCAGTGGAAGGGTAGAGGCTATGGTATAGTCATAGATGGCCATGAACAGATAACCTCGCTTTACACAGACGACCTCGTGTTTCATTTGACTGATGGCATTGCTGATGCCACGAGCACACTCCGACAATTGGAGGAGTTTGGGACGCTTTGGGGTCTTTGCGTCACAGCTATAACCTGCCTGTTCGCAATAATACCGGGGGCCCAGCGGCCATAACATTTTCCTCTGGACCTGACCTGGTCCCCTCGTCTTTTGTATCATACCCTGGAGGATTTGCCAGAGGGCAACCTCAGATGAGTGCTCTGTTCCCTGAAGTCTGGTGTCCCTTTCTGGAGGTCGTTATGGCTCCCTATTATGACCCGATATCCATCTCTAAAATGGTTATTCTTCCGCTCTTTCTGTATTTCTTTGCGAATCTCCCCATCAGGGTGTCGGCCTCCTGGTTCCAGCAGCTAGAAACCCTGCTCGGCAAACTGATTTGGGATGGGGCTGTCAGAGAGTGTCTTTTGAAGTTCTGCGGCATCCGGCTAATGAAGGGGGTCTGGGGGCTCCTACTTTGAGCTGTATTTCCTGGCGGCTCAACTTCAGTGGGTCACCCGGTGGCATGTTGAGCCTTCCCAGGACAGGTTGGATCTTATGGAACTGGCGCTGCATCAGGTAGTGCTACTGGCATGACTGCTCAGACTGACAGTGGCTAATCCACAGCCTGGTACCCTGTTGATAGTGACCCTAATGTGCTGGCGACGATGTATGGTGAGGACTAGGAGCGTACCACTTAATGGCCCTGCCGTGCCATTGGTGGGATTGCCTTGTGGGGATCCTATGACCCTTTTTACAGCTATGCAACTGTCAGACTGGATGGAGGCTAGGCTTGTGACAGTGGGTGATTGTTACTATCTGAGCACTCTAACCCCACTGGAGGATCTGGCGGTACATAACAAACTGACCCCTGGGCAGTTCCTGACCTGGTGCGGACTTTTGAGAATCTGTGGGACAGGGGCTGGTAGGAGCCAGCGACCCATGCAATACTCCTGTTGTTGATTTCTAATGGATCTGCACGGCACCTGGTGACTTGGTTTTACAAGGCCCTGAATGAAATGGTGCGGAAGCCTTTGGTGGCGCTTAGGACCAGATGGGGGGATATGTTGGGTCACAAAACTCCGGACCGGGAACGGTGCAAGGTACTGGCATATTCCAAGAAAGTCTCCAGAAATACAAAACTGAAATACATCCAGTTTATTTATGCCCACATGACCTACTTGACACCCCCCAGACTTCAGGTCATTTATGGGGGAGACCCACAGGAGTGCCCCAGGTGTAGACACCTGGACGTAGACTATTGTCATCTGACTTGGGGATACTCAACTCTGCAGCTGTTTTGGAATGAGGTGGTCCTCAGATTATACACTACCCTGGGTTGCACGCTTCCCTGTACAACTGAGACTTGCCTCTTGGGGAGGTTCCCCAGACCAAAGCTTTGGAAAGTGAGCTCCGGGTTTTTTGTTCTTGCTCTTATATTGGCCAAGAGATTAATTGCAATGGCGAGGAAGTCTACAAAAGGACCCATATTAGGTGAAACATTTCACCATGTGGGCTAGAGTGGAGGAGAGGGTGTTGCTGAAGGGCTGAAACGAAGTCCCATGGCTGGACTATGGATGGAGGTACTAGAGAGCTGGGAGCACCCGGAGGGTGAGGCGCGGTCAGATCTCAACAAGCGACATGAGTCTGTGGATGAGGGTCTGGGCAGGAACCCGGTACATGGGGCTGACACCACTGCGTGTTGAAGGGGGCTGGTCCCTCCCCTCTCTTCAGATACGGTGGCCTCCTTGACTGCTCGTGCAGTTTCAGTTTAGAAATAGGTTTATTTAGACCATAGGTCTTTAAACAACATAAAAACATGTTACAATAAATATTTTAAAACAAACAATACAAAGTTTCAGCAACACCTTTGAAGAAGCAATTCCTGCCTCACTCCTACAGCTTACACAGTATGGCTCCCTCCCGAGTACTGAAGAGGTAAACTGTGCGTTTATAAAAGAATAACGGACATGGTGAGATACCCGGTAGAAGGTTGAGTTGGCACATACATACTACACTTAGAGCCTTCTGACCGATCATATTGATCTACATATGCGTGTGATGGTCAAGAAATAGAGGCCTAAGTATCACATTTTATTTTTTAACACTTGATATAGCAGAGTGACGCTTGATCCTGATGAATGCCCTGAACATTATAGTCACTATGGCAGAAACATGTTGATCACTGAAGAGGGTATGTATCCATAACCCTACACTCACTTGCATTTTAACTACTACCACTTAGGAAGGAGGAATAAAGTTGTTACCCCTAAGTAGGTAGTTTTTGATACACTTTTTTCACTCATTCTTTAGCACTCTGCCCCTCCTTACCATTTCGAGTTGGTAGAACCAACACATGCTTTGCACTCCTGCTCCTCACCCCTTGGGTAAAGTTGTAGCCCACACGGGGTACCTTGCGGTCCCCGTGTGTTGGAGAAACCCAATGATGAAGCATGTCACCCTCGGGTGAGTGAGGGTTTTCGTCCACAACTTTGTTGTGCCCATTTACTCCTTTCCCTTTTCAAGACCAGACATCTTTCTATAGTGCTACCCTATATTTTGTGTGAGATTGATGTATAAAAAACACCCATGATAATATAAATGTTAAAAGTCTATCTAAAAATATATATAAAAAATAATGCTACACCCTAAACATTTATTTGGAGCAATGACCATGCTCGCTTCTAAGCTAATTCTTAACCAACCATTTCTATTTCCAGCAAGGACCTTTTTACCGCCTTCATATATTTTGCAATGGCAATTGCTATTTCGAGGTTTGGCATGTCTGTAAGAAGTTTAATCGCTAATAGGCGCTCGGTCACACCATATTTTAGAAAAATGGGTCGCAAAAACAATTTCCGCTGAGGTAAAACGTTTTTAAAGTCTATTATAATATATGTAAATTATCACATTTTGTGCCCAACCCACAGAAACATTTGCCATCAGGTCATATCATTACTGATTTTCTACTCACATGTGATACACAGTGATTAAAGCATATCCTCCATCCAATCACTTCGGCTCTAACGCCTAGGTTGAGTAGTCTGCTCATGCATCTTCCCACCGGGATATAGCTCGTACATGTTTCGGAGCTGCCGGCCCACTTGTCCCCACTTAGCTACACCTCCTCTGAACAATTTAGTACTTGATGCCACCACGCACCCTGAGACAGTTCGTTTTTTTTCTTATTTTGGTTAATCTCCATGTTTCCCCCTTCCCTCCGTCCTGGCCCAGGGCCTTATAGGCAACATGGGATACATTCACTTTTCACCATCACAGAGATTCTGCCTAGGTTGGTCTGTTGGACATGTTCTTTAGAAGGGCATGACACATACATTAATATTTAACAACTGGGTTGTATGTTTTTCCACCTTCATGTGACTGTTCCTGTGAATATCTGTTTGTTGATTATTCACTTATTATGCCATGACTTGGATATGCTTAGTTGTTACTTGTAGACTTCAAGACTTTCCAGAGGTGTGATATTGCTTTCTGTATCTTTGTACTTACTAAACTACTAATAAACATATGTTTAAAAGAAAAGCACCTTACCCTTACCAAGCAACAATGCTGCTCCCCTAGTTGAGACCGAGGATTTCTTGCCTCATTTGTATATGGACTGAGGACAGAAATCAGCAACTAAATTATTCAAGGCATCATCTAGTGGCAGAGTAAATCAGTTGACGGGATCCTACAGTATGCAAAATATTGCAGTGAGAATTTAAAGGCTAAACAAAAGGGAGTGAAAGAAAAGTTCATGATTGCTCCAACCAGGTTGGCTCAGAATGCAGGGATGAAGGGACGTAAGCTCCCATCCCAAGTGCCAAAATTAGGCTCTAATTTAAAAATGGTAATGCGAGGAGTTTCCCCAAACTATGGTGGAAATATATCTGGTATGGGGAGAGGTCGGGAAACGTGGCAGGGACTAATATAATTGCCCTAAAGAATGTGACAAGGTGCTACATTGGTAACAGGGTAGGGCAATAGAAGAGGAAGTGTAGGTACAATCCAAACTGAATCGTGAAAGAATCCCAAGGGGTGATTTCGGCAGGCAAGGGAGAGTATCCCCCAGTATCAAAACCCCCTATGGATGTCCGGAAAGATCCAAAGTCTGGAACATTGACTAACAACTTTAATCCAATGCTGATGCAGGGAGGTATCCCAACACCGCAGGCAAATCACAGAGTTCCCTAAAATCCGATGATCCTGCAAATAAATACAGTTTCCATGATGTTCAAAACTTCCAGAGATCAGGATCAATGATGGTGCATGGGGGGAGGAGTGCCTCCATGGCGCAGTCCTACAAGTGGATAAGAGTGAACCATACCTGGACGGCGAGGAAAACGGACATCATATATCTTTCCTAATAGAACTGTTGGGGTCTCTAACTTTTACCCCACTCGGGAAAAGATGTCCAAGTTGTAGGTGTCACAAATCAGCAGCCTACTAACCAAGTTACTGCCCCTGTGCCAGTGAAGGTAGCAGACATTAGTGGGCAGCACCAATTTGTAATCTGTAATTCCAGTCCTGTCAACCTTTTGGGCAGAGGCCATCTTTGAAAACTCAACTGCATCATACATTGTACATGGGATGGAGTGGGAATTGAGACTCAAGTGGCTGATGCCGAGTTTAAGTTACAGTCATCAGAGCCTGCATCAGGCTAAACCCTGCCCTCTCTACCAAGGATTTTCCAATAGATTTAAGGGAGACAGTTAAAGAAGACGCTTGGGATTTAACTGGAAAGGAAATTGGAATAATCAAGAATGCCAAGCCCCTCAAGGTTACCCTTCATGCAAATGCCATTTTTCCTCAGACACGTCCATACAAGATGACCCCCGAGACCATTGAAGATATTACCCATGTCAATGAAAACATGTTAGAGCAAGTGATATTGAAGGTGGTTATAGGAAACTCTTGCAACTTTCCAACTATGGCTTTACAGAAGTCAAATAAGAAGTAGAGGATCACTCAAGACCTCTGAAAGATTAACTAAATTGTCGATCCATGCTATTCTCTGGTACCGAAACCTGCCGTGATCCTAATCCAAATCCCCCCAGAAGCTAAGAGGTTCATGGTCATTGATCTTTGTCAGGCATCTTCTCGGTCCCGCTACACAAAGAGAGGCAGTTTCTCTATGCGTTCTGGTCCAGAGGCAAGAACCTTGTGTGGTGATACACCCCACAAGGTTACACAGACAGCCCATCCAACTTCAACCAGATTCTTTTTTTTTTTTTTTTTTTTTTTTGAAAACCTTTATTTCAAGATTCAGGACACAGCTATTCAGCCGACAGCCCGAAGGTTCGGCAGCATAACAAGTTAGATTACAGTGATGTGTCCCCAATGCAGTTCAAAGAATAATGCAAAAGGTTCAATTTTAAATACACACATAAAAAACTAACAACAAACCCCAGCAAGGCAAGGACATTGTGAGCCCATGGCGGAGGCCCCCAGGGGAGTCCGGACCCCACTCGTCTACTAAGTACAAGACTGTGTACGGAGGAAGAAGGGGAACAGCAGAGGCCCAGAACAATTACTAAAACCAAGCTGTGCGGGAAAGTAGGTCAGGGGGAAAGCTGTTCCTCGGGAGGTTCCAGATCCGGGGCAAGACATATTCCCCCCCTGTATTGGTTCCACCGCCCCCAGATGGCATGCCACTTCCGGGGGCGACCTCTAGAGCAGTAGACCGTCTTCTCCCTAAACATGCTCCAATCCATGTTTTCCTTCCACGCGGTCAGTGTAGGGGGTCCCGAGGAGCCCCATAGCCGCGCGATATCCCTTTTTGCTACCATGTTACCCAGTGTCACCCATTGGGTCTGCGCCTCATCGAGGTCAGTGGGCCCCCAGACGTTCAGGAGGCAGCACCGCGCCTCCGGCTGTACCACAATGCCCGTCACCTCCCCCATAACTGCATGGACTCTCCTCCAGAACTCCACAATGACACCACATTCCCAAATGGTGTGCAGGAAAGTGCCCACCATACCACATCCCCTTCTGCACAGGCCGTCCTCCGAGAATCCCATGCGGACCAGCCTTGGCCCCGTCACATACACCCGGTGCAGTATTTTAAGCTGCACCAGCCTCAGACGCGACGGGATCGCAACCTCCTTAGGCGAAGAAACCGCTGACTGCCAGTCCTCATTATCCAACTCAAGACCATCCCTGGTCCACTGTTCTCTCAGCCCCAACAGCAAGTCTGCCCGGACGTTTATCAACTTCTTATATATGAGCGAGATCGTGCTCTCGGGCATATGACCATCAAGGACTCGGTCCTCCAGGGGAGAGGACTCCGGCACCTTCTCACCCTCAACAAGGACTGATCGGAGGGCGTGACGCAGCTGGATATACCTGAAATACTCTGAGGGCCCTAGCTCAAACTCAATCTGCAACTCCTCGAAAGACTTCACCCTCCCCTTATGCAGTACATCTCCCACCTTGGATATACCTATCAGGTCCCACTTATCAAAGCCCTTCGTGTGCCAGAGTCTTCCCAATCTTTCCGATTCAAACAATGGGGTAGCGAGGGTTAGCCTATCCTTCCAGCCCAACGAGTCAGTCGCCATCTTCCATACGCGCACCGCCACACCTGTGGGCCCCGTGAGGGACGAGTCTAAGGACCGCGAATTCAACGCCCTGTAGTAGTTGCCTCCGCGCAGCAGCCACCTATCCATGGCATACCCAGGGCTGAGGGCAGGGCCATAAAACCCATGGTTGATCGCACTCAGCTGCGTGGCCCAATAGTACCGTCGGATGTCTGGGAGCGCGATGCCCCCATCGTACCATGGGAGCGTCAACTTTGAAATAGCTATTCGCGGCCGCCCATCCCACAGCAACGTCCTTTGGAGGCCTTCGACCTCCCGAAAGTATTTGGCCGGTACCCAGTCCAGGGTGTTCTGGAGAGCGTAGAGGAAGCGGGGAAGAGACATCATTTTAAACAGGGCCGCACGACCAACGAGGGAGAGCGGCAGCCTCCGCCAACCTTCCACATCTCGCCGCAAGCGTGCCAAGGGGGGGAGCAGATTCCTCTCATAGCGCACAGCAGGATCCAAGGATATAAAAATCCCCAAGTACACAAAACCCTGCTGGGCAACCTGTATCGAACATGTTCTAGGGATCGGTGGGACCTCGCCACTAAGGACGTACAAGTACGATTTGCCCCAATTAATCACAAGCCCCGAGTTCCTACTGAACGACGCGAGTACGTCACAGACCACTATAAGTGACTTCTTAGGTGAGGCAAGATACAGGAGGATATCATCGGCATAGAGCGAAATACGGTCCTCATGATCCGACGACCACCGAAGGCCCCGTATATCCGGGTGCCAACGTATCCACGCAGCCAACGGTTCAAGGGCGAGGGCGAACAACAAAGGCGACAGGGGGCAGCCCTGCCAGGTACCCCTACCAAGCTGAAACGGAGTAGATGCCCGTCCATTCACCACCACATTCGCTAGTGGCCCCTCGTACAGCAACCGAACCCAACTCACAAAACCGCGACCGAAACCAAACTTGGCCAGCACGGCCCACAGATATGCCCACTCCACCATGTCAAAGGCCATCGTGGCATCAAGAGATGCCACAACAGCCGGTTCACGCAGCGTGCCCGCCCTGGCGATGACGCCATGAAGACGCCTAAGGTTCAATGCTGTATTTCGGTGCGGGATAAAGCCAGATTGATCCGGGTGGACCAAATCGCCAAGTACCCTAATCAACCGGGTAGCCAGGAGTTTGGCCAGAATTTTCGGCTCAGCATTGAGGAGTGAAATGGGCCGATAGGAGGAGCATCTATCTCGGGGTTTACCCTCTTTATGTATGACCACGATCGACGCCAGCCGCTGGTCCAACGGAAGGATCCCATCCCCCCGCGCCTCCAAAAACATGGCGCGCAGATGAGGGGCGACCCTATCCGGGAACAGTTTGTACAGGTCGATCGGCAGTCCATTCGGTCCAGAGGCCTTACCCGAGTTCAACGCGCGAATCGCCCCCGCCACCTCGTCAACCGTGATATCACCATCCAAATCGTCCCTATCTATGTCAGAGAGGCGGGGCAACGCGATATCTCGGAGGAGATCAGACGAATCCTCGGGCGGCCTGTCCGACACAGAGGAATAAACCCTATGAAAATAGTCCGCGAAACACTTCACAATCCCCTCAGGTTCCACGATCGCCTCTCCCCCCTCTCCAATCAACTCTGGCACCACTCTATTGACCCGCTCTTTCCTGTCCAACCACGCCAGGAGTTTCCCTGCCTTATCCCCAACGTCATACAGGCGGCCCTGTTGTTCCCTGCTGAGGGTCTTAGCGGCGTTCGTCACCAAGTCCCTATACTCCGCCTGCTTCAGGCAAAGCTCATGCAATGAGGACTCTGTAACCTCCTCCTCCATATCCCCCTCAAGGGCCGCAATCTCCTCCTCCACCCGCCGCACCTCGCCATCCCTCCGGTTCTTGGCAGCCACCACAAGGGAAAGGGCTTCCCCCCGAAGCACGGTCTTAAAAGCTTCCCACAGCGACACTGCCGAGTCCACGGTTCCCAGATTGTCCTTAAAGTAATTATCTACCTTCTTTACCAGGGCGCTGCGCATCTTGGGGTCTCGGAAATACCATGGGTTGATGGGGGCCACCCTCCCTCCTCCCTCCCGACCTAGATCCAGCCGGATCCACACTGGCGAGTGATCAGAGATACCGCGTGCCATGTGCCTCGCCTCGGATATCAACGAGGCATGTGCGGCCAGAGTGAGCAGGTAGTCAATCCTGGAGAGGCTACCATGCGCCCCGGAGTGAAACGTGTATTGTCTCTGTGTGGGGTGCCGGAGCCTCCAGCAATCTATCAGACCAAATGTATCCAGGAAGTCTGGAAGCCATTTCTGAGCCCCCCCTGTGTCCCTGGGCGGGTATCTATCCAACATTCCGGAACCCACAGCGTTGAAATCCCCTCCCACTACCAGCATTCCCCCCGGGAGAGTCAGCAAAGCCCTGCCCAGTTCAGCAAATGTGGAGGCCTGCAGGGCCGGCGGGACATAAACTGAAACCAAAACCAACGTCCTTCCTTCCCACCGCCCCGCCACCGCCACAAACCTCCCCCTATCGTCAACAATATTGGATTCCACCTCAAAAGGCAGAGATGCTCTAACGAGGATGCCCACACCCCTGGACCCAGAAGAGAATCCCGAGTGTGCGATGAATTTATACCCCTTCCTATTCAGGGCATAGCACGTATTGCCTATGAGATGCGTCTCCTGCAGCAGGACAACGTCTGGCATTGAGCGTTTCAAAAATTGCAACACAATCCCCCTCTTGATGCGATCCCCCAAACCATTAACATTCCAGCTTATAACACTTAAGCCTCTACCCCCCATCCTCAAACGGAAAGAGGCCCACCCCACACCCGAGGCGCCACCATGGAACAGTCCTGAGGATAATCATCATGCCTTGCAGAAATAAACCCCCCAACAACAAACTCAAAATCCCAAAAACTCCCCCCACCCTGCACCCCTGCTGCAGCTTAAAAAGCCCCCCCAACTTGCAGTGTGCCTGTCGCCCTACAAAAACAAAAATCTACAAAAAGTACCCTAAGGGAGGAAAAGAACACCCCTCGTCCTCCCGCAACCCTCCACAGTTACTGCACTCTGTTCAAATCTTCAAGCATGGTTAAATCAAGTCAGGTCGGCTTTGAGATATCAGCCCTGTCCATTCCGGCCACTGTCTCCATGCTCGGCTGTGTCGTCCCCGGTCCGTCGCCGGGGCAAAGTGTCCAGCCATTCATCGGCCATAACAGGAGAATCAAAAAAGAATGTCCGATCTTCATGCACCACCCGTAGTCTGGCGGGGAAAAGCATGGCATACTTCAGGTCCATTTCCCGAAGTCTCCGCTTCACCCCCAGGAAGCTCTGCCTCTGTCTCTGCACATGCTGGGTGTAGTCCGGATAAAAAAAATTCACCGACGCATTCTGGAAGGGGACTGGGCCCGTCACCCTCGAAGCCTGCAGGATAGCGTCCCGATCTCGAAAGTGAAAGAGCCGGGCGACAATCGGCCTCGGCGGGGCCCCCGCCTTGGGCCGCCCGCCCGGCACCCTATGGGCCCTTTCCACCGCAAAAAACTTTCCAAGGCCCTTAGGCTTAAGATGATTGAGGACCAAATCTTCCACAAGCAGGTCCGTCGAAGCCTCATCCGAGGACTCCGGGACCCCGATGACGCGCACGTTATTGCGCCTGGACCGGCTCTCGAAGTCCTCCAGCCGGCGGGCGGCGAGGTCACTCTCGGCCCTCAGCTTCCGGACCTCGTTCTGCAAATCCGCGACATCATCAGCGAGGCCCGTGGTCTTGTGGTCCAGGTTCTTAACTCGTTCGTTTGTCTTGCCCAGGTCCGAGCGGATCAAATTGACATCCACCAGGATGGCATCCACCTTATGCGCCAGGGCCTCGAATTGCCTCCCCATCGAGGTCTGCATCCCGTCAAGCGCGCCCATGACATCCTGCAGGGATAGCTCCGGTGTCCCAGGCGAGTCCTCCTTCTGGGCATCCGGCGCCTGGCTCGGTCCACTCGGCGATGTTTTCAGGAGGGCGTAGCGGTCCATACTGTTGACTTGGGAATACGTTCCCCGCCTGGTGGACTTAGTCTTCAACCGATCCCCTTCTGCCTTGCCCGACATAATGGACTCCAGGCAGTCCAATGCAGTGAAGACCGCTCCCTCTCAGAGAGAGGAATAAGGAGTGAGCAAGTCCGCCTTGTGCTGCCAGAGTAGCCCGCCGAGCGTCCCTGGGGTTGTAAAGCCGCCCAGAGCTCTTCAGTGTCCGGGCAGACAAAGGGAACGAAACCGAAAGTGAAAGAGCGAGGGCCTCCGTCCGGCAGTTCACACCTCACCAGGCCGTTGTTGATCAACTAGGAGTCGGGCATCCTGCCAACTCTAGCCCCTGGCATCTCCGGGAGTTAGGCCGCAATCTTTCGCCCGTCGTAAGTCCGGTTCCCGATGGGCGATCCAACCGCGGATAGTGTCAATCGCCTCCCTGACAACTCAGCAACACGGTGCCATGCATACCGTCAGGATTAGAGACAGGATAATCGACGGAGGGCGCGAGGGTCTCGGGAGCTCTAAGCTCACGCGGCCATCTTGGTCAAGCGCTAGGCTCCTCCCCCTTCAACCAGATTCTTAAAAAGAACTTAGAGGCCTTGCAGTTGCCATGCAGCTCAACACTAATCCAATACATAGATGATCTCTTGTTTTCCTCAATGACTAAAGAAGTTTGCAAACAGGACACCATTGCTTTACTAAATCATTTGGCTGAGAATGGACACAAGGTCTCGCCTGTGAAGCTGCAATATTTTCTGAGAGAAGTCATGTACCTAGGATACAAAATAGCAAAGGGAGTGAGGCGAGTGTCGTGAACGCATAGAGACAGTTGTTATAATGAAATTCCCAACTACTGAGATAGAGGTGAGGATTTTTTGGGCATGATTGACTACTGCCAACAATGGATCCTGAACGTTTCCTTGGTGGCAATGCCTTTGATATGGCTAATGCATGCAGATATCAATGGCACGGTACCAAAAGATGATAAATGCATAGTAGCCTTCCATGAGCTCAGAAATCTACAATGCAGTGCACCTGCTCTTGGTATGCCTGGCTATATGAAAGATTTTGTCCCCTTTTGTCACAAAAGAGATGGGTGTGCACTGTCTGTACTTGCACAAGCCCATGGAGACACCAAGCATCCTGTCGGCTATTTCTTGGCTACTCTTGATCCGGTTGTCACAGCATTGCCTGGTTGTCTCAAAGCGGTTGCAGTAGTTAGCCTTAACATTCAGCAAATAATTGTGATGGACTATCCTTTGATTGTGATGGTGCCACACTATATTTAGATCCTGATGACTCGTACTAGAACCCAGCATTTGACAAATAGTCACCTAGCCCGCTATGAGAATCATTTTGCAGTTGAGAATGTTTCCATCGGGAGATGTAACACACTAAACCCAGCTTCCCGATTACCAACCCCAGAGGGAGATGATGAGAGTGACTTCAACCATAACTGCACCAGTGTAACTGAGTTGTGGACAAAACCATGGCCTGACATACTGGATGTCCCCATACTAAATCTGACCATACCCATTTTTTTGGTGAGTCATGTCTGAGAAACCAACATGGTATCTTAAGGGCTGCTTATGCTGTATGTACTTTGAGTGGGGTAGTGGAAACATCTTATTTGTGCTGTTTAACATCTGTGCAAGTTGCTGAATTGATAGCCCTTACCAGAGCCTGTTGTACTTCAGAAGGCTTGTGTGTTACCATTTACACTGACAGCCAGTATGGGTTTGGAGTTGTGCACAATTTTGATCAGTTATAGGCGCAGCAGGGATTTTTGACTTCGGCTGGTACCCCAATCTGTAATGGGTTATATGTTTCAAATCTGTTAAATGCCCTCCAATTGCCAAGGAAGATTGCAGTGTTGAAGTGTGCTACACATAAGAGCAGCAATGATTTTGGCATCAGAGGCAACTGGTATTTGGATGAACTCTCCCAATACTGCACTCTCGAGGCCAGCACCTTTCACCTAGATGAACCATGGAAAGCAGAGGGAGAGACTGTGACCAAAATGTTACTGAATACTGTAAATTCATTCAATGAGGGAATTGCAACATGCTGCACTGGAGATAGAAAAGGCCAAGTAGGAAAGGATGGTATGCACAGTGCAAAGGATGCCAGTGATACTTGGATGTCACATGAAGGAAAGCCAGTTCTCCCAGGTTCCCTCCTACCAGCAAAGGTGAGACACATGCATTGTCCAACTCATGTGGAAAGGGATCGAATGGTGTCTACTTTCCATTCTCACTAGTTTAAGCCTCGATTCAGAATAATGGCAGAACATTTGTGCCTAAAATGTATGGTCTGTCAAAAGCAAAATGAGGGCAGGAGAGTTGCGGTGACTATGGGTTACATAAAAAAATGTGATGGTCCATTTAATCACCTTCAGACATGAGTCGAGGCTTATCCCATCTGGAGATGTGTCAGTCTAACAGTTGCCAAACTATTGTTGCATGAATTAATACACCGATTCTGGATGCCAGTTAATTTTCATTCAGATTAAGAGACACACTTGAAGAGCGAAGTCATAAAGTTGATAAGTACAGCTCTAAGTCTTGACCAAAGGTTTCACTATAGCTACAGACTAGAAGCATCAGGAATTGTAGAAAGACTGAATAGGACTATCAGAGCTAAATTGGCTAAAGCTTGTGCCTCTACATGGCTTAAATGGACCATCACCTTTCCTTTAGGGCTCATGAGTATCCGAAGTACCCCATGTAAAAGGACTGAATAATTACCAAATGAATTGTTGATGGGGAGAGCTATGTGCATACCCTTTCTTCCAGTAGCTGCCCTTGTGAATATCACAGATAACATGGTTCTTGAGTACTACAAGGGATTGTCTAATGTGATGTGTTCTATCTCCCATTAGGTAGACATTGCTACTCCAGCAGTCCACGAATCCCCAGGGCATGACTTAAGCCCTGGTGACTGGATCCAAATCAAGAAACACATCCGCAAGTTCTGCCTAGATGAGCTCTGGCGTGGACCCTATCAGGTGATCCTGGCTACAAATACTGCTGTCAAGTATGCTGTTCTGCCAAATTGGATATACGCCTCCCACACCAAGAGGTGTTTGAGGCCTCAGATAAGACCGGAGATCCGTTATCTCCATCAGATGAACAGCCTGCATAACCAGAGACTGATGGAGATGCTCAGTGAAGTTTCAGTCTTTGCACCGCTATGTTTGATAAATGGATTTATGTTGTTGTGTGTGCTCCAGGGTATCACTAACTGAACTGAGTGTTTGTGAATATATCTGTAGTTGCACCCCCAAATCCATGGGGTGTCTCCCAGGCACTGAAATGGTCCTGATGACAGGATTCAATAAACTTGTGTGCGGTTTAATAAAACAAATATAGTCCGTTGTTGTTGATATTTTTTAATATCGTTGTTTCATCACAATATTAATGACAAACTCCAAATCCCAGAAGGCATGGTATCCAGAAAGATTGTTACATCATGTCCAGCTTCGGATCATGCTTTATTATCCTCAAACCCAATGCATTTCAGCTTTGCGCCTTCATCAGGGGATTTGCTGTGAATAAGTATAATTAACTTTAGGCCTATGTCGTACTAGAAGAATGCCTTATACTTATTGGTGCTCCCTGGGTGTGCATACGTGATTGTTAAAGAATCGTGCTTGAAAGTATACCGCCTCGATATCCATAGTTGTATGGTAAGTAAGTGATGTTAAGATCACAGGTGCTGTGGACCGTACGTTGAAGAGAGAGTCCACGAGCTAGTGGTTATAAAACGCTCGAAGGCCTTAGCGTGAATATTTGTGCCCGGTGTAGACAGTGCGATTCACGTGCCTTAAACATTATAAGGTAGCAGAGATAGCTGCAAATTTCTTAACCGCGCATAAGTGGGAAAGAAAGTCGCGTTTGTTATTAAAAAGGCGTTCGGTGATTTTAGCTATGAACAGTGCACAAGCTAGTAGTTATAGGGCGCCCGAAGGGCTTAGTTTCGGTGGTTGTGCCCAGTGTTAACAGTGCGGTTCACATGCTTTGGATATTGTAAGATAGCGAAGTCAGCTACAAATGGTTTAACCACGCGTGAATAAGAAGAGGAGTCGCGTTTCTAATTAATTTTAGCTGAACGTCATCGCCTGGTACAATTAGTGTGTTAATATCCCTACGAAAAGTCGTAAGTTGCTCTTACCGTAATCGAATGTGTTAGCGAGTTAGTCCAATCATCGTTCCTCACTGGAAGTGTGGTTAGTGCGTGTCGGTAAACCGGATGTGTACTTAGCGGCATTTGTAGAAAGGGTGTGCATAGAAAGCGGACTGTGTGAATACGATAATAGAAACTAGCGGTAATAGAAAAATACATGATTAATGCAAATTCAAAACTATGAACAATAAATTAAAATAACACAGTACACATTTTAACATGCATGTCGCTGCCAACAGTCTATTTTGTTATGTTATAGCAATTTACATATCATGATGTGTGTGAGATTACAGTATGAAGACATGGTGAAACAACAATGTCACCATCGGGACAAGCATGACTTTAGTCAATTTATGTAACCAAAATAAGTTTCCCTGGTTTTGTGGTGCTGTGTGTATTTAAAAGAAATAACTGATAAATCGATGTAAACCGTAGGTTAACCAGGTATAGTATCAGTCGTAAAAGTGTCAAACAGACAAAAAGCAAATACTGTAAATGTGCAAAATACAGGCCCACAACCCACACCCACAACCACACACACACAACCACACACACACACAACCACACACACACACACACACACACAACCACACACACACAACCACACAACCACACACAACCACACACACAACACACACAATCACACACATATACAACCACACACACAGCCACACACACACACACAACTACACACACAACCACACACACAACCACACACACAACCACAACCACACACAACCACACACAACCACACACACAACCACAACCACACACACCCAACCACAACCACACACACAACCACACCCAACCACAACCACACACACCAAAGCACACAACCACACACACAACCACACACACACACAACCACACACAACCACACAACCACAACCACATATACAACCACACACACAACCACACACAACCACACACACAACCACACACACAACCACACATACACTCCCACCCCCACACACACAACCACACACACAACCACACACACAACCACACACACACAATCACACACACACAACCACACACACACAACCACGCACACACAACTACACACACACAACCACACATACACAACCACACACCCAACCACAACCACACACCCAACCACACACACAACCACACCCAACCACACAACTGCACCCACACAAAACTACACCCGCACCCACAACCACACCCACACACAACCACAACCACACACAACCACACACACAACCATACACACAACCTCACACACAAGCACACACACAACCACACACACAACCACACACACAACCACAAACACACACAACCACAACCATACACACAACCACCCGACCACACCCAACCACACACACACACAACCACATACACACAACCACACAACACACACAGCCACAACCACACACACAACCACAACCACACACATACCATCACAACCACACACACAACCACACACAACCACACAAACACACAACCACAATCACACACACAACCACACAACCACACACACACAACCACACACACAACCGCATGCACACAACCACATACACAACCACACACAACCACACACACAACCCCACACACAACCACACTCACAACTGCACCTACACATAACCACAACTACACACACACACACACAACCACACACACACAACCACACACACACACAACCACAACCACACATACAACCAAACACAACCACAACCACACACAACCACAACCACACACAACCACACACACAACCACAACCACACACACAACCACACACACAACCACACACACAACCACACAACCACACAACCACAACCACATACAACCACACACCATCACACACACACAACCACACACACAACCACACACACAACCACACATATACTCCCACCCCCACATATAACCACACACACAACCACACACAAACACAACCACACACACAACCACACACACACAACCACACACAAACTACACACACACACAACCACACACACAACCACAACCACACACCCAACCAAACACACAACCACACCCAACCACACAACTGCACCCACACACAACCACACCTGCACCCACAACCACACCCACACACAACCACAACCACACACACACAACCACACACACAACCTCACACACAACCACACACACAACCACACACACAACCACACACACAACCACAACCATACACACAACCATACCCAACCGCACACACACACACACACAACCACACCCAACCGCACACACAACCACACACACAACACACATAGCCACAACCACACACACAACCACACACATACAATCACAACCACACACACACAACCACAATCACACACACAACCACACAACCACACACACAACCACACACACAACCACACACACACAACCACAACCACACACAACCACACACAACCACACACAACCACACACACAACCACACCCACACCCACAACCACACAACCACACACACAACCACAAACAACCATACAACCACACACACAACCGCACACACAACCACCCACACAACCATACACACACAGCCATACCCAACCACACACACAACCACACACACAACCATACCCACACAACCACACAAACACAACCACACACACAACCACACACAACCACACATACAACCACACACACACAACCACACACACAACCACACACACAACCACACACACACACAACCACACACACAACCACACACACAACCACACACACACAACCACACACACAACCACACACAACCACAACCACACATACACAACCTGTGAGACCGGCCTTGTGGCGTGGGCCCTCCCGACCAGCAAGTTACACTACAACCACGCCGAACCTCGTGGGCACGGCCTCCCGGCTTCCGTGGACCAACATCCCGAGGGCCGACCAGATCCCCAACGCGCATGCCCGGCCGGGGGAGAACGAAACCCCCCCCCAAACCAGACCGAGAGGCGCCGACCCTGTCACACCTCTGGTCTCTCCCCGAGGGAGGTTTCGATCGACCACTAGGCCCCCGGTGAGCGGGCGCCTCACCTGCTGGGTGTCTGGAGTCCTTCCCAGACCCACCTGAACAGATCAAGGGGCCGAGCAACAGGAAATGCCGACACACCGCCCCCAGGCACCAGACCCCTCTCCACGAGGACTCCGGACTTCAAAGAGGAGGGGGAGTATAACAAGGGGTGCTGAAGGGACGAGAGGCAGAGAAGATCTGGACTGACGAGAGCCTGCGGACTTGGTCGCGGCTCGATCGCTCCCCGAACAGAAGAACGCTACCCGAACGCTGAACCACCTGAGCCCTGCTGACGCTGTCGCGGCTCCCCGAACTCTGAACCATCTGAGCCCTGCTGACGCTGTCGCAGCTCCCCGAACTCGGAACCATCTGAGCCCAGCTGACGCTGTCGCGGCTCCCCGAACTCTGAACCATCTGAGTCCTGCTGACGCCGTCGCGGCTCCCCGAACTACGAACCTCCGGTGCCTGCTGAGTGACTCGCGGCCCGCTCCTCCAAGAGAAACGGCAGAGATTGCCGAGAGAAGCAACATCCCCTCAGCTCGAGGATTGAGAGCTGTGCGCCGGATACCTCGCAGAGACACTGATTCAAAGACTGTCCCGCTACCCCTTTTCCCTCATCACGAGATCGCTGCCGCTTGCGGCCATAATTCTGCACCTGCCTTCCGGATCATAAAGATCCCTGACAACTACCGATAAAAGTCTATTGTCTTACAAACGAATTACTGTGTGGTGTCCCTCTATCCGCAGAAGAAAGAAGCGTAGTGTGTGCGATCCTAGGTGCGAGACCCTCCCAGGAAGGGCCTCCCTGCTCTTGCTCGGCCTAACTCTGGGAAAGGTGGGCCTCAGGGTGGTCAGGAACACATTCCGCAGCCTCCCCGGGGAACGCCTTCCAACATTTGGTGGCAGGCGACGGGATCCGAGCCAACACCTAGAGATCGTGCAGTAGACGACATACGCATTACCAAGAAGGATGGAAGGAGAAACTTCCCTAGGTGCCGCAGGCACCAACCCGAGCACGGCATTCCAAAAAGACCAGTTAGAATCTTATACACACCGAGAACTGAAACAATTTTGCAAACACTTTGGAATCGCTACCACCGGACTAAGCACGAAAGAGGACTTCCAGGGGGCATTAAAAACCTGGGTCGAGGCAGAAACTCCCCGGACACAAACAGAAGGAGAACCTCCCAACGAACCACGAAGCAACCCGGGGAGGAACGGCGCCCCCGAGAGGGGCCTATCCCCAGAGGAACTAGCGGACCGAGAAAGAGATCGCAACCACGAACTAGAACTAGCAAAATTAAAAATCGAAGGAGAGCTAAAGCTGGCTGAGAAAAAACTGGCGGTGGAACAGTTACGCCTACAAGGAGAACTAGAGGAAAAGAAACGACAGAGAGAACACGATGAGAAAAAACTCCAACTAGAGCAGGAACGTAGCCTAAAAGAAATCGAGCTCAAGGCTAAGAAGGCGGAGGCCCGACCCTCGGAGACCCAACCAATCTCCTCCACCGTGGAACCAAAGGTCCACATCCCCAAAGATGTGGTGAAAGAATACTATAAGAACGACGATATTCAGCAATGGTTCAAGGCCTACGAAGTCGCCATGACCTCCCACCGAGTCCCGCAGAAGGACTGGGGGGCTGGGCTGTGGGGCCGGTTCCTG
The DNA here is from genome assembly GCF_964204655.1 of Triturus cristatus. NCBI lineage: Eukaryota > Metazoa > Chordata > Amphibia > Caudata > Salamandridae > Triturus > Triturus cristatus. Next base: position 566,009,526 of record NC_140588.1, read on the forward strand.
AGCGAGGGGAGAGATACCCTGCTGGACCTGCCCTCCACCGTGATGAACTCCTACAGTCACATGAAAGAGGCTCTAGTAGCAAGATATGGGCTCACCCCTGAAATGTACCGGCAACGGTTTAGAGACTGCAAAAAGATACCCGGTACCACTTGGGTGGAGTACGTGAACTTCTACAGCCGGGCCTTGGACGGATGGATCAAGGGCAGCAAGGTCTCCACCTTCGAGGAGCTGTTCGACCTAATCGCATGGGAACACTTGTCCGCGAATTGCTTCGTAGAGCTGCGCCAGCACCTCCTGGACAGCAAACTTACAGACCCTCGAAAACTGGCCGTCGAGGCTGACCGATGGGTGAACACCCGGGCCTCCCGGGGCCCCGTGGGGGACTACGGTCGCCACAGTCAGGGACCCCCCCGCCAGAGGGGCGGAGGGAATCAAGGCCGGCAAAGGGAGCTTCCGGGGGGATCCCCGCTCAGCCCTCCCAGAGGACAATCTCCGCCCTTTCCAGCTCCACCTCCGGCCAGCACCGGGCCACCAGGGAGGCCGGGGCCCCGAGTGAGGATCACCTGCTTCCGCTGCCAACAGACCGGACACTATGCCAGTGACCCCCAGTGTCCCCTGTACCAGCGGTCCACCACGACGACCCCGCCGACTCGACAGATGGCCTCCGTAGCCCTGGGGGAAGAGATAGAAGACTCCGAAGAATGGGAACCAGCCGCCATGGCCTTGGTCTCCCTAGGGGATCGAGAGATGGTCCCCGGAACGTCCCTGCCCGCCAACACGAAGAAGTACCGACAGCAGGTGACGGTCAATGGTCACCGCATTGAGGGCCTCCGGGACACGGGGGCGAGTGTCACGGCGGTTCATTGTCACCTGATCTCCGAGGACCAGATCCTGCCTGACGCCTTTTGCCCCGTCATCTCCTCAGACAACTCCGAGAGCCTCTGTCGGATGGCCCTAGTCCCCTTCGAATGGGGGGGAGTCACCGGCAAGTTAAAGGTGGCGGTCCGAACCTCCCAGCCCGTGGACTGCCTCCTGGGCAATGACCTTGAGAACTCCCCGTGGGGACAAGTGGAACGAAGAGCCCACCTCGAGATGATGGGCCTCCCCGAGTGGGTATGCGCCACCACGCGCTCAATGACTCTCCGGGCGCCTTCCTCCGAGGGGGGAGAAGCCCTGCCGCTAAACACCACCACCATCCCCGAGATCCAGAATACACCACCAGAGGCCAACGACCCCCTTCTGGACGAACCGACCGCTCCTGACGAAGGGTCAGTGCCTTCTGACCCCGAAACCCTGACCAAACTCGAGGACTTGCCAGAACTGGCCCAATGGCCCTGCGAAGGGGGCCCCTCCCGTGAAGAATTCTGCCAAGAACAATCCACCTGCCCGTCCCTCATCGGACCCCGACAACAGGCCGAGGCCCAAGCTGCAGGCGACCAGATGGGCACCCACTGGGTATACTGGGAGGACGGCCTCCTGTACAGCGAACAGAAGTCGGCCGAGTTGGGATCGGCCCGGGTACTAGTGGTACCCCTACGCTTCCGAAGTCTCCTCCTGGGCCTGGCCCATGATGTACCCCTGGCCGGACACTTAGGCCAAGATAAGACCTACCAACGGCTCGTCACCCACTTCTATTGGCCCAAGATGCGAGCAAATGTGGAGGCCCACTGCAAATCCTGCCCCACGTGCCAGGCCAGCGGAAAGAGTGGGGGCAAGCGCAAGGCTCCGCTACAGCCCTTCCCCGTCGTCAGTACCCCTTTTGAGCGGGTAGGAATCGACATTGTGGGACCGCTGGACCCCAAGACCGCCCAGGGCCACCGGTTCATCCTCGTCCTAGTGGATCATGCCACCCGTTACCCCGAGGCCATCCCTCTCCGCACCGTGACGGCCCCCGTGGTGGGCCGGGCCTTGATGGGGATCTTCTCCCGCATGGGGTTCCCCCGCGAAGTCGTGAGTGACCGGGGTACAAACTTTATCTCCCGTTATATGAAATCCCTCTGGCAGCAGTGCGGAGTATCGTACAAATTCACCACCCCGTACCACCCCCAAGGAAACGGACTAGTCGAGCGCTTTAACAAAACGCTGAAGGGAATGATCATGGGCCTCGAGGAACCCCCACGCCAGAGGTGGGACGTCCTCCTCCCATGTCTCCTGTTCGCCTACCGGGAGGTTCCCCAAAAATCCCTGGGGTTCAGCCCATTCGAACTATTATATGGACACCCCGTCCGAGGACCCCTGAGCCTGGTCAAGGAGGGGTGGGAGACAACCCCCCGGGGGACCCCTCCGGACGTGTTCCGATACATCTTGGCGCTCCGCAACCAGACCCGAAAATTCCGAGAACTCGCAGAAGCAAACCTCGAGGCCAGTCAAGAAGAAATGAAGCGCTGGTATGACCAGAATGCTACCCTGGTCGAGTTTCAGCCGGGCCAACAAGTCTGGGTCATGGCCCCGGTGAGACCCTGCGCTCTCCAAGATAAATGGACTGGGCCCTTCAAGGTGGTCGAGCGGAAGAGCCAAGTCACCTATCTCATCGATGTACAGTCCCCGCGGAACCCCCTCCGGGTTCTCCACGTGAACCGCCTCAAGCCCCACTTTTTACGGACTGAATTAAGTCTACTCCTGGCCACCGACGATGGGGCCGAAGAAGACACCGAGCCCCTTCCAGACCCCCTGGGGGCGAAGGAAACCGATGGATCCGTGGAGGGAGTGAGACTGTCGACCGCCCTCACAGCCCAACAGACCGACGACTGCCGCCAGCTACTAGGGCAGTTCGCGGATCTCTTCTCCCTGACCCCCGGGATCACCAGCTGGTGTGTCCACGACGTGGACACCGGAGACAGCCCACCAGTGAGACATCGGGCCTACCGGGTCCCTGATCGGGTCCGGACCTGCATCCAGACCGAGGTGGCAAAGATGTTAGACCTCGGGGTGATTGAACCCTCCGACAGCCCCTGGGCCAGCCCGGTAGTCCTGGTTCCGAAAGCGACTACCCCGGGTGTTGCCCCCGAGCTGAGGTTTTGCGTGGACTACCGAGGCCTCAATGCGGTCACCCGAGCAGACGCTCACCCTATCCCCCGTGCCGACGAACTCATTGACCGCCTTGGGGCCGCCCGCTACCTCAGCACCTTCGACCTGACCAGTGGGTACTGGCAGATTGCCCTCACCGAGGGAGCCAAGGAGCGCTCCGCCTTCTCCACCCCGGATGGGCACTACCGCTTCAGGGTGATGCCGTTCGGAATGAAAAATGCCCCGGCCACATTCCAGCGGCTGGTGAACAGGGTCTTGTCCGGACTAGAGGGGTTCAGCGCCGCATACCTCGACGACATAGCGGTCTTCAGCTCCCAATGGACCGAGCACCTCCAGCACCTCCGTCAAGTCCTGCTGGCTCTGCGCCAAGCCGGCCTCACCGTCAAAGCTAGCAAATGTCAAATTGGGCACGGCTCCGTAACCTATCTGGGGCACCAGGTGGGGAGTGGGCAGGTCGCCCCCCTCCAGCCGAAGATCGACGCCATCTTGTCCTGGGAACCCCCTGCAACCCAAACGGAAGTCCGGGCCTTCCTGGGCCTCACCGGCTACTATCGGAGGTTTATTAAAAACTATGGCAGCATCGCAGGCCCTCTCACAGAACTAACCTCCAAAAAACACCCCAAGAAAATACACTGGACTCCCTCCTGCCAGAAGGCGTTCGATACCCTAAAGGCCGCAATGTGCGCGGCCCCAGTGCTTAAAGCACCCGACTACGCCCAGGAGTTTGTGGTCCAGACGGACGCCTCGGAACACGGCATCGGGGCAGTCCTCTCACAGTACGACGACAAAGGCATAGATCAGCCCATAGCCTTCATCAGCCGAAGGTTACTGCCCCGGGAACAGCGGTGGAGCACAATTGAATGAGAGACGTTCGCAGTAGTCTGGGCCATCAAAAAGCTACGGCCCTACCTGTTTGGAACACACTTCCGAGTACAAACCGATCATCGACCCCTGCGGTGGTTGATGCAGATGCGAGGGGAAAACCCCAAGCTGCTACGCTGGTCCATCTCTCTCCAGGGAATGGATTTCACTGTGGAACATCGCCCCGGGACTGACCACGCCAACGCGGACGGCCTGTCCCGATTCTTCCGCTTCAGCGAGGAGAACTCCCAAGTGGATGGGTAGTTCTCCCCGCCTTTCAGCTGGGGGGGGCACGTGTGAGACCGGCCTCGTGGCGTGGGCCCTTCCGACCAGCAAGTTACACTACAACCACGCCGAACCTCGTGGGCACGGCCTCCCGGCTTCCGTGGACCAACATCCCGAGGGCCGACCAGATCCCCAACGCGCATGCCCGGCCGGGGGAGAACAAAACCCCCCCCCCAAACCAGACCGAGAGGCGCCGACCCTGTCACACCTCTGGTCTCTCCCCGAGGGAGGTTTCGATCGACCACTAGGCCCCCGGTGAGCGGGCGCCTCGCCTGCTGGGTGTCTGGAGTCCCTCCCAGACCCACCTGAACAGATCAAGGGGCCGAGCGACAGGAAACGCCGACACACCGCCCCCAGGCACCAGACCCCTCTCCGCGAGGACTCCGGACTTCAAAGAGGAGGGGGAGTATAACAAGGGGTGCTGGAGGGACGAGAGGCAGAGAAGATCTGGACTGACGAGAGCCTGCGGACTTGGTCGCGGCTCGATCGCTCCCCGAACAGAAGAACGCTACCCGAACGCTGAACCACCTGAGCCCTGCTGACGCTGTCGCGGCTCCCCGAACTCTGAACCATCTGAGCCCTGCTGACGCTGTCGCGGCTCCCCGAACTCTGAACCATCTGAGCCCTGCTGACGCTGTCGCGGCTCCCCGAACTCTGAACCATCTGAGCCCAGCTGACGCTGTCGCGGCTCCCCGAACTCTGAACCATCTGAGTCCTGCTGACGCCGTCGCGGCTCCCCGAACTACGAACCTCCGGTGCCTGCTGAGTGACTCGCGGCCCGCTCCTCCAAGAGAAACGGCAGAGATTGCCGAGAGAAGCAACATCCCCTCAGCTCGAGGATTGAGAGCTGTGCGCCGGATACCTCGCAGAGACACTGATTCAAAGACTGTCCCGCTACCCCTTTTCCCTCATCACGAGATCGCTGTCGCTTGCGGCCATAATTCTGCACCTGCCTTCCGGATCATAAAGATCCCTGACAACTACCGATAAAAGTCTATTGTCTTACAAACGAATTACTGTGTGGTGTCCCTCTATCCGCAGAAGAAAGAAGCGTAGTGTGTGCGATCCTAGGTGCGAGACCCTCCCAGGAAGGGCCTCCCTGCTCTTGCTCGGCCTAACTCTGGGAAAGGTGGGCCTCAGGGTGGTCAGGAACACATTCCGCAGCCTCCCCGGGGAACGCCTTCCAACACAACCACACACACACAACCACACACAACCACACACAACCACAACCACACATACAACCACACATACAACCACACACACAACCACACACAACCACAACCACACACACAACCATACATACAACCACACACAACCACAACCACACACACAACCACACAGACAACCACACACACAACCACACACACAACCACACACAACCACACACACAACCACACACACAACCACAACCACACACAACCACACACACAACCACACACACAACCATACATACAACCACACACACACACAACCGCACACAACCGCACACACAACCACACACACAACCACACACACACAACCACACACACAACCACACACATGCAACCACACACACACAACCACACACACAACCACAACCACACACAACCACACACACAACCACACACACACAACCACACACACAACCAATCACACAACCCCACACAACCACACACACAACCACACACACACACACACAACCACACACACTCAACCATACACACACAACCACACACAACCACACACACAACCACAGCCACACAACCACACACACACAACCACAACCACACACACACAACCACACACACACACAACCACACACACACAACCACACACACACAACCACACACACAACCATACACACAACCACAACCACACACACAACCACACACACAACCACACACACAACCACACACACACACACAACCACACACAACCACACATACAACCACACACACAACCACAAACACACACACAACCATACACACAACCACGCCCACACACAACCACAACCACACACAACCACAACCACACCCACACACAACCACAACCACACACACAACTACAACCACACACACAACCACACACACAACCACACACAACCACAACCACACACACACAACCACACACAACCACAACCACACATACAACCACACACAACCACACGCACAACCATACATACAACCACACACACAACCACACATACAACCACACACACAATCACACACACAACCACACACAACCACACACACAACCACAACCACATACACAACCACACACACAACCACACATACAACCACACACACACACACAACCATGCACAACCAAACACACGCAACCACACACACAACCACACACACAACCACACACAACCACACCCACACAACCACCCACACACCCACAACCACACACACACAACCATACACACACAACCACACCCAATCACACCCACACAACCACACACATACACCCACAACCACACACACAACCACACACACACACAACCACACACAACCACAACCACACATACAACCACACACATATAACCACACACACAACCACACACACAACCACACACACAACCACACACAACCACACACACAACCACAACCACACACACAACCACAACCACACACACAATCACACACACAACCACACACAACCACACACACAACCACAAACACACACACAACCACACACACAACCACACACACACACAACCACAACCACACACACACAACCACACACAACCACAACTGCACCCACACACAACCACAACCACACACAACCACAACCACACACACAAGCACACACACAAGCACACAAACAACCACACACAACCACAACCATACACACAACCACATACACACACACACAACCACACCCAACCACACACACACACACACAACCGCACACACACAACCACACACACAACCACAACCCCACTCACACAACCACACATACAACCACACATACAACCACACACAACCACACAGACAACCACAACCACACACACACAACCACACATACAACCACACATACAGCCACACACAACCACAACCACAACCACACACAGAACCATACATACAACCACACACACAACCACACGCACAACCACACATACAACCACACACACAACCACACACACAACCACACGCACAACCACACACACAACCACAACCACACACACAACCACACACACAACCACACACACAACCACACATACAACCACACACACACACAACCACACACAACCACACACACAACCACAAACACAACCACACACACACAACCACACACACACAACCACACACATGTAACCACACACACAACCACTCACAACCACACATACAACCACACACACAACAACATACGCAACCACACACACAACCACACACAACCACACACATAACCACACCCACACACACACAACCACACACACAACCACACACACACAACCACCCACACAACTACACAACCACACACACAACCACACAACCATGCACACCACACCCACACACAACCACACAACCACACCCACATAAAACCACACACAACTACACACACACAACCACACACACACACAACCACACACACAACCACACACACACAACCACACACATACACACACACACACAACCATACACACACAACCACACACACAACCACACATCCACACACACACCCACAACTGCACCCAGACCCACAAACGCACCCACACCCACAACCACACCCATACTCACAACCACACACAAACAACCACACACACACAACCACACACACAACCACACACACACATCCACACACAACCACACACACAACCACACCAAGCATTAGCATAGCCAATAGGTCTCGCCTTTGGGACCTTATAAGTGTTTAGCCACGCAACAGTTGATGTGGTTGCACCAAGGATATTGTGCTGCATAACTAAATACTTAGAAGGTCCCAAAAGCGAGACCTATTGGCTATGCCAAAGCTTGTTATAAATTGAGATGGTAGCTTTTGCTTTCAGTGACGGGGAGGGTGAAATTATGAGTTTGAGACCATAGGGAATGTTCTGTGTTAAATTAACTGCAATGAGGGAGTAAAACACATCCCACCATTTAGCTGTGCATCTCATGTGGAAAATCAGTTCAGTCTTAATTCCTCCTTTTGAAAAGCAAAATTCGGAGTCAGATAAGTGTCAGGGTTGCTTCTTAGGATATTGTGTTTGAATTTGTTTGCTCCATTCTTGGATAAGTCAGGTGGGTAGTTGATTCTGAGTGAGTTAATTCCAGAAGGGGACAAGGTGATAGCATTTGCATTATTGTGGCCAGACATAGTTATTTAATTAGTGTGGCTGATGTTTGTACTCCTCTGTCATGAGAGGGGACTCGACCTTTTTCGTTACTAGGGACCTAGAATTTATTTTGTTTCTTTCTCTATGGGAAGCCGCAGTGGGGTAGTATCTACATGTACTGTGAGTAATTAGGGAGTTGATTCGGGTTGAGTAGGACTACAACTTCTCCTCGAACAGGTATTTTAAGAGTGTTTTGAACAAGCAGGGTGGTTGGTAGTTTGTCTATTGTAACATGTCCTCCTCGGGTCAACTCTGCCCACTATGACCATCAGGTGTCTGTTTCACGTCATGGGGCTCTTCTTGTAAGTCGCGCTGTAGTGGAGACGGGGTTCTATGTACACACATTGCTATGTTAGCATAAGCGCCTTAGATGTAAAACGCCATCTTGCCACTTTGCTGCTTTTGCTCACGTCACTGCAGGTAGCTGTTATTACAAGAATAACTGCTTACTTGCTTTTTCTTCACATGAGAACGGTCTGTTGTTCGCATCCCTAGACGTGTACCGCGACCTTAGTCTGAACACTGTGTGCAGAAGCCGTCAAGGTCAAATAACAATGTATGCTTTTGAATTCAGGTTGATCGGCCCACGCTCTAGCCATAACACGCACACAGCTGCAAATATCTGAAACTCGGGTGCCTTTAATATTGCATTTGCATGCATGATTCAGATACTTGGAGAAAACCTTTTCCAGACTCAGAGCAGAGCTGATCCTGTGATGTGATTCACTTAAGCTGATATTTACGGTATGGGGTTCCCCATTCAAGCCTAGAGACCTTCTATTAGTTTTATAAAACTAGCTTACTGGCGAAGGGAGTGTGTTTGTTTTCCACTATCATTTGTAATATGATTTCTCCCTTCATTTTCTATGGTATTGTAACAATGCTGATGGTTTTGTTTTTAATCATTTGTCTGCTTATGTTAGCCAAAGTACTGCTCCTTAGGGCGCGTAGATAAAAATAAACATTTTAAACTTTTCCGTGTCTCTGATTACTCTTGTTGTGGACTGATATGAGAATAATAACGAAAATGGGTTTCTGATTCCCACCATTCCTGAGAGTACTCTAAGTCGCTTGTTCTGGGTTGTCTAATCATTGGTAGCTTCCAGATGATACGGAGAACGAATGAGACACTGATGCTAGTCGGATAGAGGTTCTGGGTACTGAGGTGAGTTTTTTGGTACACCACGGTTCACCGAGGTCCTGGTTTCCTACGCATAGTTCTGTGCATGAGCAGAATCCCTGCAACAGCGCTTTCATTTGAGGCATAGAGATGTTGGAAGAAAGGTGTCCTGGGCAGTTTAGGACACACCGGACTCTGTTATGCGAGTGCAGGTCGACCCAGGAGTAAGCGATGCCTTGCATCCTGTGCTTCTGATCCTGTTGAGCCCCTTCCCCAATTGACTTCACCCTTGGTGAGCCAGCCGGAGGCTGTTTTCCTTGTTGCTTCTTTGTTCTTCTTGTTGCTCTTCGTTGTAGTGAGCTTTCTTAATTCTTGAATAATATTTGCTCGTGGATGGGGCCTTTCTGTAATTTTCACAAGTATTGCGATCCCTAGCCCAGGAGCTCTTACTTGTTGGTCATCTTGGCTGAAAAAATGTGATCAACTAGCAACTAATACTGCGGGCACACTGACGGTGATTAATAAATAATTGCTTGAAATAGGAACTATGATTATGCAAAATCTTATTGCGCTGGACTTACTCCTCACAAAGGAAGGTGGAGTTTGGAAAAGTCACCCACTCTAGAGAATACTGCGCATACATTCCTCGCATAAATAAGCAGCTTAGAAGCTATATTACTAACATTATAAGCATAATGTACAAATTAACTGAGCTAGAAGAAACAGGCGCCTGGGAAGGATTAGGATAATTATTTAGCTCCATTGATAAGGGATTTGTTAAGCTAGGAGAGTGGGTGGGTAGTATAGGAGGATGACTTTTGAAGATGCTATTAACCCCTCTTATGATCATACTAATCGAAATTGCATGTGTGTTCATTTTCATCACCGAAAGGGATGTATTGTAGGTATAAGAAGCTGTCATCAATGAGAGGAAGGAACCGGAAGAGACTTGATTTCAAGGTTGAACAAATGCAAAGAGAGCTTTATGACACCTTGAAAGTTCTAGGAGAGGCTAAGCAGAAGAATTCAAAATTGATGAATTATGTGCTGCAATAAAGAATTTGGGTGATGATTAAAATCATTGGGGGGGGTTGAGAGCACTAATTTTCTGCTCGTAAAAGAGAACACAATAATTTGAGCTTATGCTAACATTAGCCTGTGTTTACACTGTCCTCCATATTGCCTCAATGTCACAAAATATTATGTGATGGCTGTTGTTGATTCAGTTTCTAAATAACTTTGTAGTTTTCACTTGAGTAAGCAGAAAATGTTCTTGAGAAATTTCCACATTGTACTAAATCAAGGAAAAGTCCCAGGCTATGTTAACAATGTATCAGCTTAACTGTACTGCTAAGACTGTGAGTAGTTGAATCCCAATGTACCACTATGTTGAGAGAATCTTCAAATGTGTTCTATACTAAAATGTTTCTTCTTGGATCATTCATATGGGTCCAAACCCTGAGAATCATGTATTGCCTCTTTGTCTAAAGCCCTATATAAGAATGCGGATTTTCTACCACAAGAAGGCCTTAGAAGGCCAATCTATGCCAGATTTCATTAATAACTGGACTGAGTTCTTTGTACCTCTTTGCTGCAATATTTACTACTGGCCCCTATTCCGCATTTTGCCAATTAATACTTATACAAAGAATTGAAAAGAGAACCTTTCTCATTCTTGTGAGAATGATTCAGCATCATTGTATGAGTGCCTCTAATTAAAAGAGAAGAGTCCAATTGGGGAGCACCAAACTCTGTACCTAGGCTACACCACTCCTGGTCCTAGATGTTGACGTCCCCCACGAGTTAGAATTTGATATAGATTTCAGCACCAATAGTCATGCTGTATTTTTTAGGCCCAATGTAGGAAGGAGGAATGATAATGGTGGTATGATGCTCTCATGTTATCACACCTGGACTATTGGAATGTCATGTACCTTGGCTTGCCCGGTATGTGGTTAGAAGGCTGCAGGTTGTCCAGAATGCCGCTGCCCGGCTCCTGATGAACATCTCAAAACACCAGTCTGCCAAGAAGGCTCTGATAGATCTACACTGGCTCCTGGTGAAGTGACAAGTGCAATTTAAGACTTTATGCATTATGCATAGGGCACTCAACAAAAAAGACCCCTTATTGCTAAGACCACTAGCCTCTCTGTATATGCCTGGGAGACTGCTCAGATCCTCCTCAGCACATTTATTAAACGTCCCCAAGATCCACAAATCTCAATGGGGTAGCTGTTCCATGTTCCATCTGGCTCCCAAACTCTGGGACACCCTACTTTTAGAGTTACGCTATTTGGAGCATGAACTTTCTTTTTGTAAAGCCCTGAAAACTTGTCTGTTTAGGAACTAACAAATCTTACTTTCCTTTATGATCTGACGACTTGCAATGTCTCTTTTTAGCACTGGGAGGCCTTCGGATAGCCACTTGCTTTATAAGAACTCGAGACTAGATTAGGCTATAATGAAATATTCAACTACTTCTCAGAGAGGAGGCTCTAATAGGCTAAAGATTTATAGCGTATGGTGACTCATCTGATTGTGACATCATTATTGACTTTATAGTAAGCTGTACATGTCTACACATTTCAGATTGCAAAGAAATATTATGTACTGATTGAACCACTCACAGTCAGAACTGGGAATCTTGAGATCTATGGAAGTACTGATGTCATAATGGGGAAACACTGCAAATGCACTCAGACGGGCACACTCCTCACTCTGCACCTATCTCTCACTCTGCACTAACACTTGAGCACTTACCCCTTCACTTACACAGACACTTCTTCTCCTGCACATCCATGGGCTCACCCCTCATCCTGAGATAAGAGGGGCATTCTCATTCAAACCTCCACCTCGCATTCACACAAAACACCTCATTCTGCACTCACCTCGCCCTTCATTCACACAGCCATACTCACCTCCTTGCGCTAGTACATGCACACTCCTAGCTTTGCACTTACATGAGACCAAACTTTATCCTGCATTGCCTGGCACAGCCACACTCATCAACCACCCCCCTCAGCCTGCACTAACACAAGTGTATCACTCACCTGGCGTTCACATCTCTCACTCTGCATTCACACAGGTATACCATGTCATACACTTGTAATTGAAGAAACGCTCCTGGTGCTCGGTTAAGTCTATAGGTGGGGGCAACAGTCTTGAGCAACAGTTAGTCGAGAGGCCAGTGGGACACAAGGAGGTTTCATATTGGTATTGGGCTATAGAAGAGACAGTGGATGGCGAATTTAAGCTTGCAAACGAGATATGGAGTGAAAAGATTCCAAATGCACAGTGTGATCTCCTATGGCAGGATTAATTTAAAACGCTCTTTAGCCTAGTTAAACCCGCCTGGTTGAAGAGGAATCATCTGTTCACTGTGCATAGAGCTTACCTGTCTCCTCTTAGACTATCTAAATTCCTAAATGGATCCCAAGCTAGGTGTAAGAAGTGTGGGTTGGATAATTTTACTCGATACTACTGGCCAGGAGGCAAATTTGTAAGCATTGGGTTGATCCAGCCCCTCCCAAGCATTCAGATTGGTTGACCTCATTATACGAAGTATCTCAGATGGACTTGTCTAGAGCTTGTAGTAGGAAAAAGATTGCATACTGGGACTTACTGTTACAATGGAAGTAAGCCATGAACAAATTAGTAATTTCCATTTATGCTTTTTGATTTTATTTATACTTGAATGAAGGGCGGGTCCTATGATTATGCCTCTTTGGATACTCCTTAGACCATGAGGGCTTCCCCGTGTTATCGAAAGGGTCCATCAGGTCCTTATGGACTTAGCTGGAGTGAAACCCATCCCCTTTTCAAGGGGAAGTAACAATCTGGTCTGGTAAGGTACCCTTACAGGCTGAAGGTATCGAGAGATTCCATCGAGAGACTATGTCATCTTAGGTCGTTGAGTAAGGGTATGAACAGACTGTGTGTTAACTGTGGTTGAAGGCGAATGAGGACAACAACAAAAAAGACTGGATTTCTAAAGAAATGCTGAAATAGTAGCGGTTAGGCGCGATAATAGTGCCCACCGTTGTCTCGTGAATAATTCAAGGCATCACTGCAGCTTATGGCAGCAGTTCGGCGGCAGGATTCTGTGTTCTAAGGATCCTTAGAACACAGAATCAGGAGCGTTTCTTCAATTCCGGTCCACAGGAGCCTGATTCAGTCAACCTTTGACGACCAGTCGGACAATACCTGCGGTTCACTTTCCCTAAGGCTTTAGGGTTTCACTCCACCTTTGATTAATTTGAAGATCCGGCTGTCCAGCTTATTCCCTGTCCTGAAGAAGACCCGTTTTGACATCCTCAATTTTAGCTTTTGTCTGGGTCGAAACGTCGATGGTTATTTGTCCATACTCCAATAGGTATTCTAGCTTACAAATCTATGTAATTTAATTACTGAGCTAGAGACATTGTCGCTACATTTTTGATATTGGATCTTGTTAAAAAATTTCACCTGTAAATATATGTACAGTATTATGTCACTCCTTTGTACGATACACAGATTTTGTCACCTTTTCGTTTCACTCACTGTGTCACTTTAAATCACGTTCACATGAGCTGCTTTATCAATTGAATTATCAGACAGCCTTTTTATTGTCTTTTCCTGGTAATTCTTGACCTTGCTCAATAACTTGAAAACACAAAGTAAAATAATTTTCCTTTCAAAACTTAAATCTGTTTTTGTGTTTGTGTTTAAGCGTACCACCAAGATTAATCACTTTATCCTACTTTTATGTATAAAACTACTAAGAAATTGCTTGACCCGACAGAACCAATTGTTGTTTGTATTATATATACCCAGGTTCTGAGGGATACAGGGTTACCCCTTTGCTTTTTATAATGTTAACTTTGCATGGGCCCTCAGCAGGCGAATGGTGGCAAGTGTGGTGAGGTGCTGGGGATCACCATTTCTTCTCCTTCAAGCGGTGAGTGAGTTCACCCACATCGTGGGGTGACATGCGCATTACCCTTTCCAGGCTATGGCGGCCGCATCTATGGAGCCATACACCCTCCTCCTTCACAGCAGTTGAGGCGGCTTAGCGGGTGGGGTCAGACCCCTTGTCGCCATTGTAAAGTCATGGGCTCAAAGCCCACATACTTAGAAATAATTGATGCACGTGTGCTCAGGCCTTTTTATTAACAGGCTCACGTCGCTCGTGACACCTGTGTTGAATGGGTGTGGGGTATGTGTAAAGGCCAGGCCTCAAAGGAGTGGCTGGTAAACTAGTGCATGCTGAGACACTAGAACATGTCCAGCAGAACACTACAAACGACTACTGTCAGTGGTTCATCGTTAGCACACCCTGGCTGCTGAATCATGGGGAGCTAGTAGAAATCACCTGACATCGCACTCTCTTTAATTAAACCCACGGTATACATCCACTTCGTTCTTGGAATGATCTGGTGCCCTGATGAAAGGGGCCATGGAAGAGACTTATAGCTAAGTGGTGAGGAGAGATCGAGGCAGCGCCCATCCTAGGTGCCAACCACTGACAGACAAACCAGGACGGTCCAGATTACCAGAGAATTAACTGCACCACAACACAAGTCAATATGGCTAATGACCACGTACATGACAGTGGCGGTCTGCCTGCCATGCATGAGAATGCCGTAGCCAGGATCCATGGCAACACCCAAGGAATAGGTGACCGACCAAAGCTACCAATCACAGGGGGGACCGCCCTGAACACACTCACTTACTGAAGAAACTGTGTGCTCACTCTATTATACCTTACGTGTGAAATCTGCCCCACCGCATAGCTCTGCCCTTACTTACGCCAAGATATACTGGTCAGGTATCAATTTTAGGATAAACATGTTCACCAAGTGCAGACCCGTTGTCACTTTTGTGATAACTGTACCTATGGCACTTTAAGAATTGTCATATTTCAATAGTTCTGCCATAATCAGATTCCAGGACCTTGTCTCCCCACTGGACCAAATTAATTATTCTGCTGTTCAACAGGAGGGTAAAAGGCTTCACCATCTAATAGACCCATTTTATAGTGCTTGCTCCAGTTCCTGGGAAAGGAAGGGTAGGGAGGGAATACGGACATGCCAGACTTTTGTTGTTTACTCCATGATATATCAGGGCCTCATGAGCCTTGGGTAATGCCTATTAGTCAGCCTCAGAGGTATGGTGTGGTTGGTGCATGGAAGAGGGTATGGATCCCGCTTCATCAGATGTCATAGGGTCTTAGATTTCTTAACCTTCTTGGCAGCTGGCCAAAATCTCTTCAGTACTATTAATGGATATAGGTCAGCAATATCAATGGTACATCCGAAAGTTGATGGGAGGCCAGTTGAACAGCATCCTTTAGTCTGCAGGTTGCTGAAGGGAATCAGATGTGCAAATTCTAGTAAGCCCAGATATTCTACCCTGTGGGATTTTAATTTGCATTTACAGTTGTTTCAGTTACTGGGAGGATAATGACCGACTTTCTTTTAAATCACTGACCACCAAGTTGGTAATATTGTTATGCCTGTTGTTGTTCAGAAGGGTGCTGGATGTCAGACCTCTGCAATGCATTTTTCCCTAGGGGTGGAAGGGGTGGGGCATTTTTACAATTACAAGGCATACCTAAATGCTCTATTGAGTTCCCATCACTTCTTTCACATCCCAAATTGTGTGTAGTAAGGTTCCTTAAGGATTAAGTAAAAGTAACTAAGAACATCCACCACACAATCTTTAATTTCCACTTACTCTGGTAATCTCAATTTCCCTAAGTAGATGGGTTAAAGTGGTGATGGCCCTTGCATGGGTGGACACTGGTTATTTTGGGTCTCATTCTGCCCGAGGGGTGATGGCATTGATTGCTGGATAGATAAGGATGGTGTTTGCACCTAGCAAACCCGGTGCAAACTCAAATCTCCGCTATGTCCACTAACTTTGCATTACCAATTTCCCCACCACTGAATGCTCACAGGGCCATTGCAAAAAACATCAACAATTTTCCTTTATAACTATTCAGAAAGCTTTTGCTAACCGTGGCTGCTTACACCCGAATTCCTTTAACTCCTTCAACTCATCATAGACCCAGCACTGTCCCTCTTCCAATTCCATTTCTTCCCTCTTTCCTTTCAATCCCTTGCCATCAGCTGATTTCTCTCCACCTTTTTCTTCTGTATTTTTTTTCCCTTTTCATCAACTGGAATCCCTTTATGATCAAGAAAACTAATCACACAAGCTCCAATAATTAATATATGCCATAATATAGCACCTCCATTTCCATCTCCAAGTCCATTTATCTGCAGCAGAAAACCATTTCCTAATTGCTTCTCAAGCCCCTGTCTCTTCCAACTACCCACCCAATTAGAAGGAAACTGGTTGAAGTACTCTTCCCACATATATAATACACTCCCGGGAAAGCGATGTATCTTCAAGCCAAAGAAAATGCACTTTCAACCTCTACTCCTTGTACACACTTACTCTATCCTACCTCTAGTGGATTCTTAGCCCAGAGTTTTGATCTTATAAAACATAACTTCCCTTCCTTTTTCATATTCAGACTCAATCTAGGATGTATTGCTGTGTCTTTCAATTAATGTTCTTCCTTTTCCCAACTGACAGCCTTACCATTCGCTGAATGCTTTGCAATCTGTTCCCTTCTTGCCTCCAATTCTTCCATAAAGTACTTTTCTTCCCAGTTCATCTTACAAGATTCCCTTTGTTATTAGTCAGTGGTGTATCACAACCTAAAAAGTATCCAATTTCCTTTATATCTCAAACTTCAGGATATGTGTTGGAGCCGGCCTCGTGGCGTGGTCCTGTTCCCCCTCGCCAAGCCGCAGGAGGTCCCCTGCACCTCGGGGCTCCTCCATTTTGGATTGTACGTGACTCTGCACACCAGCCTACGTGACCCCGCTCAACCCGGCCTCGGCCCCCAGCAGGCCCTGACATCAAGGCACCAACAACTGGCCAGGGGGTACCACGTGAACACTTCCCCACTCCCGGCGGAGGGCAGTATCGATGGGACCCCCAACCGTCCTCCCACACCTCGGTGCGATCGCCCCTCAGCTCTCCTGGGCCTGGCGCCTCTCCTGCTGAGCGTCTGGCCGCTCCCGACCCGGCCTCTCCGCCCCCCCCCCCGGGCGCAAGGGTCCGGACATCAAAGGGTTCCAGACCTATATCTGGGGCGACCCTGCAACAGGACAGCAGTTGTATCCCGGAGTCAAGAGCCCTGCTGATCGGATCGCGGCTGACCCTACGGAGAAAGACTCATCCTGGAACCACGCTCTGAGCCCTGCTGACTACGTCGCGGCTCCACCGTGCTTAAAGACCTTCACGAACCTTTGGGGCCCTGCTGACGCTGTCGCGGCCCGACCTTGTGGAACTTGCCATCAGAGCCCAGCTGACCTCGTCGCGGCTCGACCGAAGCGGACCTACCACCGGAGCCCTGCTGACTGTGTTGCGGCTCGACCCAAGCGGAACTACCACCCGAGCCCTGCAGACACCGTCGCGGCTCTCCACGTCCGAGCTGCTTTGAGACCAGCACCTGCCGCTCCGGTCCCCGGAGCCACCTTCGGCCTAACGCAAGGTCTGGCGCAGAGCTTCCCCGTACCAGGCTGGTACTCAGACTGTCCCGCTACCCTGTCCCTACAAAGACATTGAGACTCTTTTTGGATCTCTCGATCCCCCTGTAAATATTTCGAATGTGCTACTATTGATAAAGTACCTAGATAAGCAACTGATACGGAGTCCTGTGTGGTGGTGTTACTGGGCCTAGTACGATCATAGGAGAAAGACCTCTCCTAGGAGGCTTCTCAGCGGCGCTCGGCTATAACTTTGCGGTAGGAAGGTGCCCCGGAGTGGTCCCCCCTGACTCCCCGGTGGTCCTCCCTCCAACAATATGTATTCAGCCCTCTAAACATAGGTACTCCATGTATAGGTGTGTCAAAATTTAAAAAAACGATAAACTAAACTACACAAACTAGTGAAAATTCTGCACATTAGGGGGTAGGTTAGTGGAATATGGTAGAAGTTCACACCACCATTAACAGATGTTGGCAAATAAGTACACAAATAACACCCTTTAGCATCTAATAGCTGTGAATAACTATGCAACAGCTTGAAAAATTCGTTATTTGAAAAATTACCCTCAGACTATTTTCCATGCAGAAGCTCTAAATGAAATGTATGCTGCTCTTCTACATCATTTAAACTAGGCTCTGGTATAATGTTTCCTCCAGAACTATCTCCATGTGAAATCTACAAATCAAATCTACTTTGCTTTTCTGTGTGAATTAGATTAGGCTTAGATTTAGCTTGAATAGTAACATCCTCAGCAGGAGAACTCATGTTTATTGATAAGAAAATCATAAGAATAACAAAAATCATTGATACTACAATCACTAGTATTCTACGCTAATTCCATGAAAGAATCCCCACGGTTTCTCTCGACAAAAAAGAAAAAACAAAACTCAAAAATAGCTTAAAATGAACACTTCTATTTGCGCAAATCTGCAACTGTTGATTAATTCACAATAAATTCATCAAAGTCAGGTAGTTCAGATTTGATCCCTAACCCTATGTCAGCTTCTTCTCAAATGACATCTCTACTCTTCTATAGGAGCACTTCAGTATGACAGTTCAATCATCAGTTGAATTAAGTAAAAAAAAAATCCGTCAAGCTTCACTGTGCATCTCCAATCGAGGAGGTTTCCCAAAAACATTCAGTTGAGTTTGAGTTTCATGTGTCCTCAAATCAGCATCACTCTCAGCAAAGTATATCCTTTCAGAGATGAGCACCTTCAGCTAGGCACCCCTTTTCTTTTTGATCTCCTGACTACTGGTTTTTCAGTATCACTTTGCTCACATGTCTCTGTCTCTTCGTTGCTGGTTTCCAGAATGCATTCTTCAGATACAGTAGCTCTAAATCTCCCACACTTCTTTGCCTTCTTCTGGTTTCTGACCCCCTCTGAATGAACTGCTTGTTCCTTCTTCAGGCTCAGAGTCTGGGCTTACAGTACTTCCAGCTTGGTTCACCGCAGCTACTCTTGGCTCCCTCACAACAGGCTGTACGCTTACCTCGAGTTGACTTTTAAACACTTGCGCACACCCTTCTTTTCGCTCAGATCACTCAGGTTACCCTTTAGTTTGACTCTGCAAACCAGTGTTTGTTTTTACCACCTCTTCAACAGCTTGTCTCTTTCTCTTGGCGTGCGAGGTAAGAATCCAATTCGGAAGGCCTCCACATTTAATAGCAGTGTTCATGACCAGAATGACTTGATATGGGCCTTATCATTGTGGATCCAGGCATGCCTTCTTATTGTGCTTTTTCACCAGAAACCAGTCATTAGGACACAGGTCATGGCACTGCTAGTGCCATGGGAGGGGAGTTTCCAATCTTACCTGGTGAGAGACAGAATGCGCCACATCAGCCAGGCCTTTGCAGTAGTCAAGAACCATGTCATCTGTAATAATTACAAGTGTAGTCGCAGGCACAGCAGGAAGACTCATGGCTCTACCTATAAGAATTCCATGGGTAGACAGTCCTTTCTTTTGATCTGGAATGCTTCTCAGACTCATCAACACCAGTGGAAGCTTTGGACTTTAGAAACGTGGATGTATGTCATTAAGCAAGATAGGATTTCAGCCTCTTGTTTATCTGTTCCACAATACCCAAATCCTTGGGTCTGTAACTGCAATAGTCTGGTCCACCTGCAAAGATGCACACAATAATTTCATCGCTTCATTCTTGAAATGAATACTACAATATGATTCAAGAGAAACTGGGATTCCAAACCTCAGAATCAACTTTCGCAAACAATAGTTTAGCTACAGTACAACTATCATTTCTCCTGGTGTGATATGCCTCAACACAATGCGAAAGAGACAAGCCACTACCAAAAAGTGACAGAGCCCATTACAAACAGACATCTTGACAAACTTGTGCTGCATGTGATTAAAGGTGCCACCTATGTGGGGGACCACCTATGTAGCTATTAAGGACTGCAATTATCCTGCCTGCATTTAGCTGTTGGCATGCGGCACATTGGTGACATAGCTCAGCTGCAACTATCCGAAGTCTGGGATTAAACTAGTATGTGTAAAAGAGATGAACCATCTTGTCTCAGCCTATGTGGTTAGCACCATGAAAACAACATGCCATAGAGGGTAGCATAGAGTCATTCAACACAGGACAACCATCACAGAGATCCAAACCTCATCCTCATTCTTAGTAAATCCTAAGAACGAGGATGTTCACACTGTGGTGCTTCTTTCTGCAATGTCTTCACTCCTTCCCACATAGCAGCAACAGTCAGCAAAAGATCCATAGACGTGTCATACTCAGATTCATTTCAAAATTCTCTGTTGAATGTGCAAGACCCATGAGCACAGTAACTCTCATGCGGTTGCCAGCAGTAACAAAATCATGTACGCTCTTGTGTGCGGCACACTTTACAGCAGCCACTTCAGATGTCATTTGCAATGCATCAATAAATCCTATAACATAATGCCCATTTCTGATAGGGGAGCGAGACGAGGTCACAAAACCACTCTGGGGCAACAACAACCCAAAATCATGGACCAAGCAAACCTATACTGGCTGATCGTATAGATGGTGACTCTTAAATTGTCAGAGACAAAAATGCTCTAGTAAGAGCAACCAGTTTGGCCACCTGTGCAGAGGTTACATTACACAAATAGGAGGCTTCCACTACACCCTTTCAGGTGCAAATGGCATATGTTGCTTTCATAATCCCTCGTTCGTCTCTTAAACAAGAGCCATCCACAAGCAACATATAATCAGGCTCTTCCTGAGGGACATCTTGAATATCAGGTCTTGGCTTGGTACCCAATGCAGTCACATTGAAGTAGTCATGGCCTACCCCATCATGATTTTCATCAACAATAGTCAATGGCAACAATGTGGCAGGAATGAGACAGGAGCACCTCCACAAAGTAATGTTCTGTACAGAAAGAATGATTTGCTCATACTCAGTGAGCTGACTGTTGGTCAAGTGTTGAGTTTTAATGCGGGTGAGTAGGTTCTTGACAGAGTGGGTACAGCATGATTGTGAGAGGGTAACCCATAAATATTGCCTCACATTGTTGAAAGCTGACACTAAGTGTGACCACTGCCTTTAGACAACCCTGTAACGCTGCAACTACTTGGTAAAAAGTGGCTGAAAAATAAGCAATGGGGCGTTTGGAGTTTCCATGGGTTTAAATTAGTACTGATAGGGAGCACCCTTCCATCTCAGAACAATACAAAATACATGGTTTCTTATAGTCTAGCATTCCTAGAGCCAGGTCAGAGCTCAGGCTCTCTCTTAGCTCGAAAAAGACTTTGTCAAGATCGTTGTCCCATGATAGTGGATATCACACATCTTTGTGTGTACGCCTGTGTGCAGGCTTGGCCACTGTGGAAGTTGGGAATCCACTGACACAGTAGCAAACCACTCCCAACAAATCCTGACTTCTCTCTTGAGACACTTTCCTTGCTCCTTTCTCATTATGATGTCACAACAAATCAGATGACGGTCTGATATGCCAGTCAACAATATGTCTGGAGGGATGGAGTATGTGCCCCTTATAGCGATTTATCAAGGAAAATAATTTGTATGGTTGACCCTTGCACAGCATAAGTCGGGACCAGCTGTCAGCTCCGGAGGTCTCAGCGCAACAGCCGAACCTCAGATGCCCACGGCTGGAACCCTCAAAACATTCTATTAAAAGGTTCTTATCTCCATTCCACAAGTAATGGAAATGGAGAACATGACAACCCTTCACATTGATTTGGTTCTTTCATGGACTTTAGACTGCTGTCCTCAAAAAAAGAGGATATGGCTTATGGACTGTCCCTATTTATAGTGTATTATGTATTTCTTCTGTGTTGGTATATGCTGCCCAGGGGAGCAGGATTGTGGGAAACGTAGTGTACTCCAAGGTGCTATTTAAATAAACAGTAGGAAAAAAGACTACTTAATACTCGCCTCCTTTTTTTCTTTCATATAATTAGGACTCTCCTACACGGCTTGCTTGGAGAATCTGCAATTTATCTTGCACTGATGTGTCAAATGATGTAGGCTGTGTATGCTGTGGTAACTGGGTAGGTCATCAAATCATTTTATGCTATCTGCAAGACAAGGTTTCAAAATTTAACAGGCACAACTCAGAATATTTATTTTTGGGAGATTGGGACTTGAAAATAGATCTTATTCAGTGATCATGTCACTGTAGGAAGCTGAGATCTCTCTATATCAAGCGCTTGTGCTGCATTAACGCTGTTAGTTAATCTCAGTTATGCACACATACAAGCAAAAATAAAAGAAAGACTTCGAAAAAATAAGTGGAATTTAAATTTCTCATTAACTTACATTGAAGTGAGGGACGTTATTAGTGGAAGAAAGCAAAAAGAACGATTTTTTTTGTTGCTTTAAAAATTAAATGTCCCCCACCTAAGTTGGAATACATGGCTGTGAATCACAGGGTAAAGCCTGCATTTTTTATTTTATTGTTTAGAGTTTTATATAGCGCGAACTCGAGCACCAGCTGTGTTACAGACAGACACACACATTCATTTTGTTAGGCACAGGGAGATTAAGTGATTTGCCCAGAATCACTGGATTCTGAGCGTCGCAGCTGAGACTCAAACCCGGTTCCCAAGCTTCGAGGTCGGCCGCTCTAGCCATTGCAATTAGTATGTGCAGGACCAACAGAGGTTTTTATATTTCTGGGTTGATAAAACTGACCCTAGGGTTGATGAGGTAGTCCTACCGGATATCAATATTTATCTTTACTTCACAAATAAATCAGTTTCCCTGCTGCTAAGGTTTTCATATATGCCTTCAGAAGTGGCCAAGTAATGGGGCACAGTGATATTGCACGGTGGTACCAAAACTCTGCTTTATTACCCAACCTTTATCTGAACGAGTTTAGCAGCTCAAACAGTGAATAATATACTTTAAATTATGTTTCCGCGTCCGCTTTGTAGCTTCAGCTACAATCCACATCTAGATTACCAGGCCATAAATAATAAAGGCCTTGGTGTCAAAGTTTCAAGATTAGACAAGCATTGGCAAAGCCAACGTGTCTGGCTTTCCTTTTGGGCAAGGCCAACAACTTCACAGGCAGATAAGCATTCATAGAGACCCTACACGTGGGCAACACCTACCATCACACTGGTGCACACAGGCAAGCACATATTTATGTCCTGCGCGTAAAGTACACATATGCATGCTCTTTGGGACAGTGTGTGTGGTTTGTGCATGTGCGACTGTACTTGCTGCTTGTGTCTATGTTATCTGCATTCATAGATCTGCGTGTAGAGTTGCCGGTCTGTGCATGCACTGTTGCATATTTGGCGTGAGACAGTATACTTTATCGATAGTTTCAGGGGATCTTTATGATCCGAGATGCAGTTGTTAAATCAGTGCCACAAGCGGCGGCGGTTTCGCGATGGGGGTATTGGGGTAGCGGGACAGTCTTTGAATTCAGTGTCTCTGCGGAGTATCCTTCCCACAGCTCCCAATCCTCGGGCTGGGGGACGTGGTTTCTCTCGGCAATCTCTGCCGATTCTCCTGGAGGGGAGCGCCGCGAGTCACTCAGCAGGCACAGGTGGTTTCGGAGTCGGGGAGCCGCGACAGCGTCAGCAGGGCTCATATGGTTCAGAGTTCGGGGAGCCGCGACAGCGTCAGCAGGGCTCAGATGGTTCAGAGTTCCGGGAGCCGCGACAGCGTCAGCAGGGCTCAGATGGTTCAGAGTTCGGGGAGCCGCGACAGCGTCAGCAGGGCTCAGACGGTTCAGAGTTCGGGGAGCCGCGACAGCGTCAGCAGGGCTCAGATGGTTCAGAGTTCGGGAAGCCGCGACAGCGTCAGCAGGGCTCAGATGGTTCAGAGTTCGGGGAGCCGCGACAGCGTCAGCAGGGCCCAGATGGTTCAGAGTTCGGGGAGCCGCAACAGCGTCAGCAGGGCTCAGGTGGTTCAGTAGGTCAGGTAGCGTTCTTGGTTTCAGAGATCGATCGAGCCGCGACCAGGTCAGCAGGGCTCTCGTAGGTCCAGGTCTTCTCTGCCGCCTGTCCCTTCAGCACCCCTTGTTATACTCCCCCTCCTCTTTGAAGTCCGGAGTCCTCGCAGAGAGTGTGTCGGGATTTCCTGTCGCTCGGCCCTTTGATCTATTCAGGTGGGTCTGGGAGGGACTCCAGACGCCCAGCATGTGAGGCGCCCGCTCACCGGGGGCCTGGTGGCCGATCGAAACCCTCCCTGGGGAGGAGGTCAGGGGTATGACCGAGGCGGCGTCCCCCGGTCTGGCTTGGGGAGGTTTCTCTCTCCCTCGGCCGGGCATGCGTGGTAGTGTCTTGGGTTTGGCTGGGGCCCCGGCCAGCCATCGAGTTTTTTGGGCCATGGTGGCTGGAAGTCTGTGATGCCGGGGATCAGGTGGAGTTGCAGGGTTGCTTATTGGTCGGGAGGGCCCACGCCACAAGGCCGGTCTCACATTAAACATGTACTTTGTCAAGGTTATCCCCTAGGATGAACTCCTCCGAGTATTTATCGTATTTTCATGTTGTACACATTATTTTGACTACGACATCAACTTAAATACCAGAGCCTGTTGGATCGATTACTTTGTACGTAGAGTAGGCTTCCTGGTTTATTCCAGAATTCTGCTTAACATCAACTTACAGTTTGAGACTGCACTGAGTCTCCCATCTGTCTCATTATCATCATGTTGTGGACATTAAGGGCCTGATTTATATGTTAGCGGAGAGGGAACTTCATTGCAATGGCGCCGGGGTTCCTTCTTCACCAGCACGGGGGTCCGCCCGCCTGATTTTGGCGTGGGTGTACCTTAAATGTGGCTCCGGCAGAGATTACGTAGAATTGGCTCTATGTTCATCCACTCAATTAGAATGGGTGGACTTAACGCCACTTTCTTGCGGTCCTCCACTGCCAGGCAAACCCTGGCTGTGAGGGACAGTAAACCAGTGATAATGCCCCCGCTTGCCATGGGAGGGGACTCTTATGGTGAGGAGGGCTGGGCATCATCTTTTTTACTGTCAAAACTCCCAAATTTGGATTTTCTTTTTTAAAAATAAAAAAAAACTTTGCTGTAAGGCTCCGCCATATTGACGGAGCCCTGCACCGAACAGTTCAATGATTGACAGGGACTGCCGCGATGGCAGTTCCTGCCAAATCTATATAAATGACTGCCAGCTTGGTGGCCATTAATAAATCCGGCGGGCGGCATCTCCGTCAGGGCGACGGAGTAATTTACCCCTAGTCGTTAAATAGTGTATTGAAAGGATGACATTTGTTGGCTGTTGTAGTTGGTATCATATGTGACTTTGCATATAGCCTTGACAAAGGGGCCCCTATTAGATCTCTTGGCAACCAATGATAACACCAGCAACATGTTTGTTGGTGATGATGCTGTCAGGCTGTAGCCAACAGCAAGAAAGAAAAAAACACTTGGAAAAGCAAATCTGTACAGACAGCAACTCACCATAATAAACAAAGTTGTTAAACTATGCCTCGATAAAACAGATAAACAAATTAACTGTTAAACACAATTACAAATGCTTAGTGAGCATGGGTTCATCGGTTGCTGGCGACTTGGCTAGCAGGCAGCAGATGAAAACTAGCAGGCTCAGCAGAGGATGCATGCAAAACAAGTGATGATAAGTGACCTGTTGACTGTTACCCGTGTCCAAGGTGCACAACAAGCTCAATTGTTCAAAAGCAGGAAGCATGCTAGGGTGGAATTAGGACAAGGTGTATCCCATCATTACGCCATTTATTATGTCACCAGAGCACACGGCTGATTAGACTGTACAAACCATTACGTGAGTACATGCAAATACTGTTAGTTGGTACTCGCTCGCACTTTGAATGATGCCCTGTGGTCATGTGGGATCTGAAGCTTAATGGTTAACTTGCAAAACACTCGGTTAGACACATTGAGGGGCAAAGGCTCGTGAGTGGGTTAAATCCTTCCTATGTGAATACTGTAAACGCTCGTCTATGGTGTGTGCTGAGTCAATCAACAGTTTGCATTCGTGAACCTCCAGACATTCTTGTGTGTATTTGCTATTTATGGCTCCCACTGAGAGCCACTTGCATGAACACCAGATTCTAAATCTGGTTATTCACTGCTGCGATGTAGGAACAAAAGTTGGTTCCTGTTGTTTCTGCATCATAAAGGAATTCCAGTCTGCTCTGACATGGATCACTGACACCCTGTCATTGCAGCGCTGGCTCTCTGACAACCTATCTATTTTGCACAACACCATCTTTTGCAAATAAACATATAAGTTAAAAGAGGTCAACTTAAGTTTAAATGCTGCATTTTTATATGTGAACTACTTCATTACTTCATTAAACGACAAGTCTCCAATTATTTGCTAACCTTGGTATTTGTGTAAGTAGAAACATTTTGCAAAGTTGTACGAAAACAATTATGCAACTATTATTTATTATAAAAATGTATGATCGTCAAAGGTCAAGAAATAAACATTTTATGCATCTCTAAGCATTTCTAGTGAGTTCAGCTCCTCAAATAATGTTGCTTCTGCCATTTGAGGCCTTGTACAAGTAACTGTGGTTGCCAGGTGCAATTTTTGCATTTAAACGCATTCTTTTCCATTGAACCCTTCACATTAATTCTGCACATTTATCATAAACTATAATATCTTAAATTTTTTATAAAACACACATACAATTGAGCCCAGAAGGTAGGAACTAATCCAATCCTTGACTGGTCTTTTCCACCCTGGCTTCACTTACTACTCAGGATCTGATGTCTATGACATGGACAGACCATTACGTGATCCCCATATTTTTCTGCCTTAATCAGACCTCCCATCATATGCCCACTAGACCACGAGTCAACAGACACTGGCATAAACTAGATTAAACTACTTTATGTGATCTCTTCAGCTGTACCCAACCCCAAACTTGATCTAGCCATTGAGGAGTCAGTTTATACGAAAATAAATATCACATCAGTTTTAGACACTGATTCTCATGGCTACTATTTCACTTAAATCTAAACCGCCTGCAACCTGGTTCGACAAGACCTTGATGGTGACTATGCAAGGCTGTAAAATTTTAAAGTTTGCTAGAAGGAAAACCTATGAAATCTCCGCTATTCTGCCGTTAAAGTACATTGCAAAGCGATCAGAATACCCCACACCAACTATTTTGCTCCTAGGATAGAGAGCGCCCAGCATTCAGTCAAAGAGATTTGTCTTCCAATCTTGATTCATCAGCAGATAAATGTAATTTGTTAGGCAACTGCTTTATCAAAAAAGTGGCCAACGTTTACACTAATTTCCCAGAGGATGAGGTCACAACTGACCTTGATGCCAGTGCCACTATGTCAGGGTAAAAACACAATACCCAGTCTGACAAGTTTCAACTTAATGAGCACAGAGATTTCCAGACTCCAGCTTTCCATTAACTCAAGCTCCCCAGAAGATCCAGCAGTGCCTACAGTTTTTCAGAACTGGCATGGCCCAGCCTCTCTTCAACTCTTAACGATCTCCTTAGTCTTTCTATAATACATGGGATTCTGTAATTCCTGTAAAAAACACAAGTCTATAATTTCTTTATAATCGGCGACTTGCCACAAACTCAGTCGCAGATTATAAATAAAAGAATTCAGAACTTGACTACTATAAGTCACTACAGTCGAGTTCTGGCGTCATAATGCCTGCTGCCAGAGCCATCAGCTGAGGTGAAAGGCAGGCCTGGTCATGGAGCATAATTGAAGCAGCTGTTTAAAGCAACAAACACAGAATGTCGCTTTTCTTTCTTCTGCTCTAGTTTACAATGACAAGCAGACAGTACATGTTTATTTTCTGCACTTCTTAGATAGTTAGAGGGAAACAAGAATCTTCCTGCATGTTTCTACACATTTCAAGCTAGTGCAGCTTCTTTAAAAAAAAATGACTTACATTGTTTCTAATATCAGTTTGCAACAAATACCTAATGTTTTTGATGAGTTTAATTTTGCACTAGTCGATTTATTTTTATTTATCATGTTTACAAATTTGCTCGTACTTTCATATGAAAGAGTTACACACAAAGGTTTTAAGTGTTTTATGGGAAAGTTGATGGTGTGACCATGTATTATATGGAATAAAGTGCCCCCTAGCATACATAATATGAATATTGTAAGTCACTTTAGAGTTCCATAACCTTATAACGAAACTTGGCCTTCGGCCTTGTTCCTCCATGCGGTTATGCAACTCAGTGACTTGCAATATCCTTTCTAATGTATGGCAGGTCGTACTTTATCCCTTATATAACAACTGCATTAGTCCGGGCCCTGTATAAACAGGTAATTATAATGCCCTTGCTAAAGAAACCGGCACAGGATCACATGAAACCAGAGAACTATATCCTATGCCAGTCCTAGTGAAAGTGCTTGAAAAAATAATTAACCGACAACTATCAGAATATCTAGACTGCCATCAACTATTCCACCCATTCCAAACAGGTTTTTGGCCGGCTCACAGCACTGAGTTCGCTCTACTTGCTGTGACTGGAGAACTTCGCCAAATAGCAGAGAAAGTTGGATCTGCGGCATCTATATTATTAGATCTTAGTGCCGGTTTACATATAGTCTCCCATACTGGTTAAGAGACTGAGAGACTTTGTGATCAGTGACAAAGTCTTACTGTCATGGTTGTCGGGTCGGACGCCTGCAAACTGCTGAGGCTTTCCCCGCAATCCTGACAGTTGGCGAGAGACTCCCGTCGGACGCGCATGCGCAGGGATAGGCAGAACAGTTCAAACTCTGCCTTTCCCGAGCGAGAGCGCTTCGCGTTCTAGTGTTCTCGGGCCTGGTTTCGTCACTTCCGGTGCATCGCGGCCCCTCACTTCCGCGTCGTCGGCGTCCTGGTTCCTCGTCGGGCGTTAGCTCCTGTTTTCAGCATAACGTTTGTATCCTGCGCTCTCAGAAAGCCGTGAAGGCGAAGAAGCAGCATATATATCCGTGGTTACGGTATTCAGCGCCTTGCGCTGCCTTTGTTGTTATTTGTATTTCTTTGCAAGTTTATAATAGCAATCTCCAATCAGAGTTACTGGTACCCTGCTGAGCACCTATAACTTCCTCTATTGGTGCTAAACTTCGTCTGCTCTGATATTTTATTGATGTTCAGTTATTTATGTCAAGAAGTTGCAAGAATTATTGCAGGTGGGCATAATAGAAAAAAGGGGCATATGGAAAACGTTTAGATATATGCATCCACTAAAAGATTGTATCTTGCATTTGCAGCATTGTTTAAAACTTGTCCTCATTCTGCACCTCCTATACAGTCCTGGCCAAGAAAAGGGGACATAGGTACATATCTTCCTGCTGAGAGTCATACAACTAAAGGAGTTGGTGGTATTTTGTTTTCTAATAAGTTTCATTTTCCTTTAGCTTTATTTGCCTTGTGGCTGGTTATCAGAAATCTCCTGGTTTTTGAAGTCCCTTCGCAGTTCCTGGTATCACAGAGGAGTGTCTCCCCATCTTTCCCTTGTTTTGTTTCCCCTCTTCCCCTAATTACCTAGTGTAGCCTGTTTTCCTATAGGCACATGAGGTGATTGGGGGGAAGTTGTGGAGTTCTGCTGCAGTTCCGTGGCGTTCCTGTAGAAACGCAGGTGAGGTATACGACACTTACTATGGCTTACTCTCTTTCTGGAAGTACATTTCAGGTGAAGACTGCCCCATTCTCATCCAGCAAATGTCAGTTGACTTCTGGAGTACATCAGGGATCTTCCTCGAGTCCCATCCTATTTAATATTTATGTCCGTCTGTTAGCAGACATAGTTGATACTTTTGGATTTTCCCTGTTCCCACATGCAGATTATACTAAATTATTTCTCTGACCTCTTCTTCGAATGGCAGTCGCCATGTAAATTTAGAAACTGTGTGACAAGGGTCACTGACTGGATGCAGCATAAGTAGTTTAGGCTGAATGCCAGTAAAACCGAGGTACTAATCGTAGGAAACCAACCCCCTTCTGCAGGGCCCACAGTGGTGGCCAGATGTGTGATGGAAAATTCCCTCCCCTAAGCCCGCCATTAAAAGTCTATGTGTCTGAATAGACAGTATCAACAGTATAGAGAGTATCTTTTGATCAACAGATTAAGACTGTGACGGTTTCCTGCTTTGGTCTGCTTAGGAAACCAAAAGAAAATCTGTGGAGTTTTCCTCCTTCTGTCCAGCGGACCATGATCCAGGCCCTCACAATATCACGCCTAGATTATTGCAGCATCCTCTACCTAGGCAATGCAAAGGCCTCGAGGAGGAGGCCACAGCTCATTCAAAACGTGGCAGCCAGGCTTCTGGGGCATTTACTAAACCATGATGCGGCCTCCAAGCAGCTGAGTAGCCTGCACTGGCTACAAACTGAAAACAAGCATTTGCAATGCGATAGCTCTCACCAACGGGACCTCATATGTATTTAGCTATGCAGCACATTAACCTGGGTGCTGAAACATCTACTGTTCTTTAACATGGAGGGAAAGTAAGCACCAAACTGCTTGACATGCCAGGTATGGCAACACATGGAGAGAAATATTGCCTTTCAGCGGGAAATGGTATAGTCCCAAGCTCTGTTTTTAATAGAACAATCAGGGCCTTCGGTGGCCATGTCACTGAAAATCCAAGATTTGAAAAAAATGCTATTGCCTCATGCTCGTGGAAGACAATTTCTATGGACTGGAAACTAGAGAATGCTAAAGTGATTCTGGTATTTTACTGACCTCTGCTGTTCATTTTCCATCAAGAAAGTTAAATATAGATAGTTGCTAGAAAAATAAAAAAATAAAGTCCCTCAGCAGAAAGCAATTCTGTTATTTTACTGACCTCTGCTGGTCGTTTTCTATCAAGACAGTTAAATAGAGGCAGTTAAACAGAAAAAAAGTCCCTAAGCGGAAGCAGACAAGTCCTAGGGCTGATCTCCAGAGCCCACAAAGTAAATACACACATAAGTATATAATAAGTATATACTAAAGTATATACAAGAGGTCTCGAATGCTCGACCTAAACAACCCCAGTTGAAGGCACTATGGGGCATATCAGCAACAAGGCGATATAAAATTATCGCCGCTTTTGCGTCCGTTTTCGGGCGAAAAGCGGCGATAATTTTATTGCCTAATTAGCAAGGTCACGCTATCGCGTGAAACCTTGCATTAGCACCTGGATTCTTAATGCCCAGCTTTGCATCTCTAATGAGATGCAAAGTGGGCGTTCCTGACCTGACATGAATGGAGGAATGTCGCCAAGCGACATTTCTCCTATCATCAAGCCCCACGCTATGAAGCATAGCGGCAAGAAAAGTAGCAATAACCCCTGTTATCGCTACTTTCCTTACGCCTGCTTCAGGACTGACTTAGCCATGATATCCTATGGAAGGTGGATATCATGGCTAAGTATGGGAGGCCCTATCATCAAGCTAACGCCAAACTTTGTGAGATTATCGCTGGGTTTCCAGCGATAATCTCACGTTTGGTAGTTAGCGCTAGGATTTTTATCGCTTTTGAGATAAGCGTTGCTAATAGCACGCTATCTCAGCGATAAAAATCCACTCTAGCCGGCGATAATTATCCTAGCGCTAAGTGCGCTTAGCGATAATTATCGCCGGTTGTTGCTGATATGCCCCAATGTGTGATCCATCGTGCCATGAATAATACTGGTCCTCTGTTTCTCAATAACCTTCTTCAGATGTACACCCCGAACAGATCTTTAAAATCTTCCAATCTTAACCTGGCTACGATTCCCCCCATGAATCGTTCAAGACAGAGGCCCTCTTTTCGGCTCCTGGCTCCTGCTCCCTGGAACATCCTCTCTGTGCATCCACCCTCTAACTCAAGTCTGACGAGCTTTCGTAAGAATTTGAAAACGCTGCTATGTTAATGCTATTTAGATTAGGTATGAGGTCTAGATTTATAACAGGTTCTGTGCAGTGGCGCTGGGAAGCCTCGTGGGCCAGCCATGCCCGTTATAAATTCAATAAGTAAATAAACAAATAAATCCGACTGCTTTCAACTTCAAGAAAAACGGGAAACAAGCCTCTTTAAAAAAAGGTCTTGCGCTCATATCAAGGTACCATTGGTACGCCCCCTCTCCCCACATGGCCCCACCGCATGCATTCCAAGCACTGCAGGCCCCTAGCCTTAAATGTCCTTATATGACCCGAGCATGGATTGAAGCAACTAGAGAACTTCGCTCTCTGACGCCGCTAGCGCTATGAAGTAGCTTCCTGTCACAAGCTAGCGCTACACCACATATATCAAATACACAAATAACAATAACTTCTGGGCAGTATTCGACACTGTCCCTGCTAGGCATGGATGGAGATCTTCCTGCAGCACTTCCAAGCCCGCGACCACCCTATTGAGAAAAGGGCTCGAAAAAGGGGTCCTCTATGGGGGGCCACAGAGTCCTACTGAGCAAAGGGGTCGTTTATTACATTCAGCTGCAAAGACAGGCCCGGGCATATTGCACGAGACGCAAGCGTCCTGGTGACGACGACCTCTCCCCTGGTTTAATATCATCAGCCTTTATATAGCTTGGTAATGATGTCAGTGATGACCTGTGATAAGAAAGAGACCTGCCGTGAAACGATGCTTGCTTGCATCACTCCTTTCCTGTCATCATGACACATTATAATAAGCTGTAGACATGCTCGCATCCGCCTATAACAATATCTAAACTGATGGTGCCTGGTACTCCGTTGCATCGGCGGTGTCAGCTCCTATAATAACTCATTTCATTTCCATATCTGCAAATAGGTGATTAAATAAAACCCGAGGCCACCACCACTGTGCGTCCCCTGCCCACCGCGCAGCAACAAGGTGAAATGGCGCGTCGCGCGCGGAAGTCGTTCCGTTATCGCGCTTGAGTAATGTGTTTGCCTAGTTTCCGTAAATGGGCGCGAGGCCGCTGAAGGATTGTTAATGGCGCTCACATGAACAGGCACAGGAAGCCCGGCCCCCGGCCCGAGGGCACCAGAAGAGTTCTGCTGGGACAAGCAGCGTGCCATCTGCTCAGCTCGTAGGCACTCTTTCTCAACAAGAGCAAGATACGGCCACATCATCACATTGGGCATCAGAACGAAAAAGCGCCCCACAAATGCTGACCCAAATCTTTGGTATCCACTGCAAAATTTGTGATCAGTGGTGCCGGGCCCACTTTTCTCTTTTCGACCCTTCGGGTGGTTCGCCTGGCACTGGGCGCTGTTCAGCTGATCCAGTTTGCTGAAACAGTCACTAAACTAGCAATATTTCAGGCCTTGATAATTCAGGCCATCTGGAAGGTCAAAGGTTCGAACCCAACACCATAAATCCAGTCTACAGCAGTACACAGGCACATCAACAATTTTTACTTGTAAGAGATTAGGGATAGATGAACAGAGAAAGAGGACGTGTAAAGCCTGGAACGACCAGCACCCGCCTTAGGAAAGAGAAAGAATAATAAAGTCCCTTCAGAACTCTTGGGACTGCTGCAAGACGAATGTCAATGGCGAGTTACCATGGAGACTAATGTTAATGGCAATAGAAGGCAGATTAAAAGTGAGGGAGACTCGTCAGCAGGTTAGGTATAGAGGTAAATGTAAAGGTGGGAAAGCCAACTATTTAACAGAGAGAGCAGAGGCGAGACACGCTTCTGGCTCGGCTCTTACAGCCCGCCGCTAGCCCAGCTCTGAAAATATTCGCTATGTAAGCATCACGTAAAATATAATAAAGTCTATTCAAAATTTTAAAAGTACTTCTTTAATATATTTTACATTAATATGGCATATTATAGCACTGCATTGAGAAATACTTATTAAAAGTGATACGTTTTTACTACTTTTACTACTACTGGAAGTCTAAACTCATATTTGAAATAGCCTTCATACCGCTCGTAGGCTAGTCACTGCCAATCTCTTTACTGGAGTTTTACCTGGACCTTGCTGGGGGTAACATCGGACGCCTTGCTGCTTTGAGGGGGCAAAATTCCTGCTTGGACTGCGCTGAGTCGGGACTGCGAGGACCAGGCTGCTCGCTGGTGACCGCAGCTGATTCCTCTTCCCGACTCCTCCCCCTCTGTGCATTGAGCCTCGCGGCCCCCGCTTCGCGGGAGCCGCTCGTAGGCTAGTCACTGCCAATCTCTTTCCTGGAGTTTTACCTGGACCTTGCTGGGGGTAACATCGGACGCCTTGCTGCTTTGAGGGGGCAACATTCCTACTTGGACTGCGCTGAGTCGGGACTGCGAGGACCAGGCTGCTCGCTGTTGACCGCAGCTGATTCCTCTTCCCGACTCCTCCTCCTCTGGCCCCCTTTGTCTTTAATTGCACATACCCGGGACGCGCACGGGACGAGTGCCGGGCCGAAGACCGGGCAAAGAGCGGGCCGTTTGAGGCCGTTAGAGGACGGGTGAGGCCGGGCCTGGGCCTCCCCCCCTGGACCCCCCGGAAACTTTGGCTGAGTGCGAGGGCTATCATCTCTGCCCACTTCCAGAAATGTCAACAAGAGAAACCCGGAGTAAAAGCGCTATGGCTCTTGAGCCTACACCAAAGGGAACATTGGACAACTATTTTGTGAAAGCTGGGTCCCTGCTAATTGAGGATATAACGTTCCTGGAGAGACGAATATCTCAAGAACTGGACTGGGTGCGGAGATCGTCCATGGGCCCTTTGGCTCTGGCAAAGTCACCTGTGGTAAGCACAGAGCTCCTTACGTTGGATACAGGGGTGGATGGCACAATAAATCTTTCTGGGACATTGGACATATCAAATTGTATTTCCCAGTTAAGCAGGAAGGACCCCAATGATGATTTTGTTGATTTTAGTATGTTAACTCTCCCCCCTGCTCAACCCCACCCCATACCTACTATAAAACCCACGCCAGATCCTGACAATGTCAACTCCACATGCTTAAAAATGACAAAGCGAAAGGGGTCCAGAGAAGGAGCTATCCCGAAAAACAGAGGAGGAAGTAAGAATAAGAATGTGCGAAAGCCAAACATCTCAAAACCCTCCCTGAATCCGCTGCCAAAAAGTTTCTGCCTAAATACTAGGGAAAAAACGCATAAAGATAGAGCTGAGACCCCTCGTTTTAATCCCCCGGGGGAGACAAGTAATCAAGCTGAATCAAACTTGCCTGAGACCATTGAGGAGGATGTCACCCTGGCAGATATAGGCGCCCTTATAAGAAACCTTTTAAGTCCATTGGAAGAAAGGCTAATAAAAATAGAAGCTAGACTCGTGGCTATAGAAAAATCGACAGTCCAACTAGCTGATAGTCTGAAAACAATGAACAATGGTGGGACCAAGGCTCCAGACAGGGCAACAAAAAGGGGACTCTCTCAGCCTACAAATGGGACTAAAAACGCTACACATATAGTGCACCAGGTATCACCTACTCCGTCCCTAAGTATTAACACTCACCCGAAGGAAAAAACTTCAAAAAATCATGTAGCTCAGTTGAATCATTCCTCTTCCCCTCAAAACAGGGTAAACCAAGCGGGGCTGAGTGATTGTGCTCCCACCAATGCATCGAACAATGGGGAGCAACTGATGGGGGGTGTGAGCAAGAGGCTAGATCCGGGACCAATACACCTTCCACCAGAGGCAGCCCCATATACTGTTGTTCTGGTGGGGGTACCAGAATTGAATCCTGCCTCCAAAGAATCCACCATTTCCCTTAAAAATAAGGTGATAAATTGGCTTCGCACACATAGACCGCTCCCGGAAGGTATACTGAGCCCTGTTCTTATGGTACGAAGGGTCCCATGGTTGGGCAGTTCAACTAAATCCATAAATGGTGACTGTGTTATAGTCAACTTTAAAGATCATAGGACCGTCCTGCATATATGTGGATGGATCTCAGAGGAAGATGGGACTACTGTTCAAACCCTACCCCTCTCCTTTTTTTACCCCCCTCTAGCATATGATAGAGAGGACAAGATTTGGGAGGATCGGATACAAAGATCGACCGGGTGGGGAGATCTCAAAAGAAGGGAAGTTCACCACCACCCCAGAACCCAATATCAAGAGCACCCTGAAATCCGTGCACAATACACTTATTCCGAGAGATCGGGTGGAGGGCTGCTAAGAGGATGGAGAGAAACACCCAACTCTCGAAGACAGGAGTTAGCCCACTATACCTCCAATATGGGCAACGAGGGATGGGAAATTTGCCACAGGAAAGGCGGCAATTGGGGTACAGGTGGGCAAAATTACTATCCCCGGAGACCCCTCCAGCAATGCCAGCAATTTCACTTTCCAACCCACAATAGGTACAGCCAACTAGACATGGTGGATTGACTGCCTATACATATGGGCAGGAAATCCAACTCTGTAGTATGGGAGGCTGTAGATGAAACTAGCTTAGAAATAGACCCGCCCAATACCTTCAAACATTATGGGGCTCTGAGCAATTCCATTGGCAACTTAGGTCATAACACAGTATGGGAGGTTGTGGATCGAACCAGTCTTGGAATGGAGCCACCCAATACCTCAGAATATCAAGGGGCCTTGGGCGATTCCACTGGCGGGGCAGGATATAATGCGCGGGAAGAATTAAGTATCCCCCTAATACCATTTGAGATTATCACCAGCAATAAAGGGACTACCTACACATATACCACTACTTTGAATGATAGGCCCCCCATACTAAAAATATTGTCATGGAATGTGGCGGGCCTGGGTAACAAATCTGACTTACAGGAATGGACTGAATACATCGACTCCAAAGACTTATGCATGTTCCAGGAAACCTGGGAGAGAGAGGAACATGCAAGGCAGGGATTTGCAGTATTCTCCATTCCTGCGAAATGGGGAGGAAGGGGGCGCCCATCGGGTGGACTTGAAACCTGGGTAGCAGCGCACCTGGGATGCAAAGCCACGCGCTTTCCAGTGGCATCAGAAGATATACTTGTGGTTCTACTGGAATGGTCTCATCGCTGTAGACTAGCGGTGGTAAATGTGTATTCGAGACCGGTAACCATTTCTCAGGAGTCACCCACCATCGATGAATTAGCGGATCTTTTGACTGAACTCCCTAAGGGTTTCCCTTTTGTAGTGGGTGGGGATTTGAACTCACATTATGAGCCCATGCCAGGTCTCCTAGATGGGGACCTCCTAGAGGAAGAGACAAGATGGCGAGTACCATCGCTAGCATCTATTCCGCCCAAAGCTTGGAGTCCATTGGCAGTGCAGATTACTGCCTTAACTTTAAGACATGGGGTCAGGGCCTGTAACGGGCGAGCTAAATCTGATACCCCGAGTAAACCTACATTCAATCGGAAAGGCAGTGAATCAAGATTAGACTATCTCTTAGTGCAACTATCCTCGTGGTCGCATGTCATTGATTTTAGGGTCACTGATAGAGAAGACAGCGACCACAATGCCCTGGAATTGGACTTTCTCCTTCCCGGACGGGACCTTGGGGAAGTAGAATTACCCAAGACAAACCCCGATTTAGTCCTTGAAAGTAATAGGAGAAGAATCAAGTGGGAAAAAATTGCAGCAAGTACAGCCAAGCTCCCACAGTTTTACAAAAATTTTATTCCTATTTTAGAGAATATGGCGTTTCTAAGTGAGGAACCAAATATAGGGGACGTTAACAAACAAATCTGGCTGAACCACGAAGAAGTCATAAAGACTCTGTCTGCAGATTTATTTAATAATGGTCCAAGGAGGGGGGGGGTGGAAGGAACCAGTGTACTTGGTACAATGCGGAGTGCCGCAGAGCAAGGAGAGATCTTTTGTTGAGTATCAAGAATCGTAAAAGTAGGCTGGAAATTCACGCCAGGAGACGCGAATACAAAAAGCTGATTGTCAATGCAAAGATTGACTGGGAGCAGAATAAATGGGAAGAGCTTGCTAGCTCCCTAGCGTCTATGGATTCACGGAAGTTCTGGCGAATTGTCAACTCAGGTTCTGGGGAACTTGCCCAGGCAATAAAGCCAAATATTTCTTCCAAGTCCTGGCAGGAGCATTTTCAGTCTCTGTATACAGAGGAGCCTGGCCATGGGGGTTGCACCACTATTTCGTCGCTCTATAATTTCGTGGAAGGGGACCCATTCTCACTTAGAGAGGTCCGGGTTGCCATAATAGGCTTGTCAACTGGAAAGGCGCCTGGCTTGGATGGCCTTCCGGGCGACCTTTACAAACAGGAGCCAGACATATGGGCCCCTTATTTCCTGATGCTATTTAACGCGATTCTAAGGGGCATGGAGGTGCCCTGTACTTGGCTGGGCGCAGAGGTGGTCCCGATCTTTAAGAAAGGCTCGCCCCTGCTCCCATCCAACTACAGGCCCATCAGCCTGATAGATGTGTCGCAAAAACTCTTCGGGAGGCTCATCTTGGACCGCTTACAGAATTGGATAGAGGAGGCAGCCATTATGAGCCCTTATCAGGCCGGGTTCAGGAAAGGGGTTTCCACTATGGACCAAATCTTTCGCCTCAATCTCATTTACTGGAGGACGGCACTCGTCGAGGGCGGCAGCTTGTAGACAGTATTCGTGGACTTACGGGCCGCCTTCGACCTGGTCCCTAGATCCAAGCTCTGGAGTGTCCTGGGTGAGCTGGGAGTCCCGCCAGATATCCTGGCTATTTTGATTAAACTACATCGGGATAACTTTGCGCGGGTCAGGTGTGGCAGGATGGGGGGCCTAACCGAAAGATTCCCAGTTGACAGGGGGGTGAGGCAGGGATGTGTGCTTGCACCCACCCTGTTCTGCCTCTTTGTCAACGGGGTAATCGCCCATCTGTCCAGGCTGAAAGACATTGATGCTCCCAAATTGAATGGCAGCAGGGTGCCTGCCATAATGTTTGCAGATGACACCCTGCAGCTGTCCAAATCCCCCATAGGAATCCAACGGATAGTGGATGGGTTCTTGAAATTTTGTACCGAGAGGGGCCTAGAAATCAACGCCTCCAAGACAAAATTTATGATCCTAAACCCTACCCCCTCAACACGTCCAAACCCTTTGTTGGGTATGGTGCGGTTGGAGAGGGTCTCCACATTTGAATATCTGGGGGTAACCCTGAATGAGAAGATGACATGGAGGACACATACGACTAAGGCAAATTTGAAATTATTGCAGAAGGCGGGGGCATTTTAAGGATGACGGGCAAATCTACATATCGCCCACTGGGCCCTATGATACAGATTTATAAATCTCAAGCCCGGGGTTCAGTTGTATATGGGGCAGAACTATGGGGCCATGTTCCTGTAAAAAATTTAACAACTACAGAGAATAAATTTCTCAGACAACTAGTGGCCCTCCCCTCTAGCACCCCACTGCTCCCCCTGAGACTGGATTTAGGTCTAAGGCCAATTGCCGAGGAGCTAGGTATAAAGCCCCTTGCCTTTTGGCGACGAATATGGAGCAGCCAGGATCTCAGTGACTATAGAAGTGAGCTCCAGGAGTTCCTGGCTTTACCAAATATTAATAGCATCCCCTGGCTAAAATATATAAGGAGCACATGTGAAAGTCTAGGTCTCCCGGAACTATGGACCGACCCTGCTAATTCAAGTAGGAGGATCTCTCGAAAGGCACTTACACAACTTTACTACCAGTCAAGGCTGACTATCGATTTAGGCAACACACGTGCGGGATCTTTGACCCACACATTTATCCAACTGAAAGATTCCCATCAATTGGAAACTGTATTAGATGGTATGGGTCCTGTGTTGACAAGAAAACTCTACTTACAGTGGAGGTAAGGCACTCTACCTCTGAGGGCCTTCACCAGCTCTTGGTCCCGCCTTTTAACAACAGAGCAGTGCCCAGCCTGCACATATCCTCAGGAGAGTGATCTACACGTGGTCCTTTTTTGTAAAGCCTACCAAAGAGCAAGGAGGTATTGGCTCTTACCTATCCTCAAAAATATGGGCTTTAGGAAATACCCCCCTGCATTTAGAATCCTCAAAACTGATTTGTCACCTCCGACTGTTTTTGCTGTGGCAAAGTACCTAACGGCCATGTGGCACGTTCGGTTTCGCATTTTAAAAGAGGGGGGCACTGTATGAAGCTATGAGATATTGGCTTATCCTTTTATGATTCTTAATGTTTGACCTGTGGGGATTTCCTTCTTTTTCTGAAATTTATTTGTAAATGGAATTGTTTAAAGTACTGAAAATTTTAATTTTTTTTTAAAAAAACTGTTATGTATTTATATCTTTGATGATCTAAATGATCGAGAATAAAGATTATTGAATTGAATTGATTAGGGATAGATGGTAGTTGGAATGCAAGAATACCAGTGACACTGCCCAGTTTTTTCAGTCACACTTGAAAGATGCCAATGGCATTGTGGACCAGAGGATCAGCCATTTCCAACAGGCCTCATTTAAGCTAAATGGTTGGGTCTGCATCGTCTGCCCCATTTGCCGGGGCTCGGTCCAGCGGTTTAGATGGAGGTACGTAGGCATGGCCAGTCCAAGTCAGCAGCCCCAGCAGCCGACCAGTTTGTTTAATGGATCAAGTAAAGTCAAAGATAGCGCTGCTGCTGCGGAGCAAGGGGAGCTGTCTTTCCCCAGCAGCAGGTGGGTCTGAAATTCATGGAGGCAGAAGGGTACCAGAGAGAATGGTCTAGGCAGAAGACGTCACTTCCTGGATTCTGGTGAGCGCCAGTAGCAGGTCCCCTCAGACCACATCACGCCCATTAAAAAAAATAAAGGTGTGTAGTGCTATGAGTAGCAGTTTATGGCGCTCTGAGAAGTCTACACATTGGAGATATCCTAGGGTGATTTTAGGCTAGCTCCTAGAGGAGAGGTACCTTGGATTCACAGAGTTGGTTTCTGCTCACATTCCACCTCAACAAAGCCCAGAGTTAAAGTGCAGACGTTCCCTCATCCTAAGCATACATTTTAAAGCTACAGAAAAAGAGATTTAGGGCTCGATTTAAAAAGAAATTGCTGTGTCTTACATTTGTAGTACTCCTGGTTTATTCTTGAATTCCAGGATTCAGGAGTAGGCCAGGAGTACTACAAGAGTAAGTCACACCTCATACCAAAATCTTCATGAAATAGACCCATTGTGGGGGTGGGGTTAAGAAAGAAAATTTAAGGAGGGATTCGGAAGGGCCATGCTAACACAAAACATACACCCAGAAAAGAGTAATTCACAAAGTACACTGATAAAGTTACAACAACCCTAGAGATGCTACAGCCCAGCCTTAGAGTAAGTCAAGCACCACATATGGCCAGCCATTGGCACTGCAACACATTCCCACAGAAACAATCATTGGTACTGCCAATAGGTCTGGCTTATGAACGAAAGTGCCTTTTGTGTCACAGATGGGTGTACATACTCAATAAGTTACTATACACGCACTTTGTCACTCATCTTTGCACTCGCGCATTCATTCATCAATTCACTGACTCATCCTTCCATTCACCCTCTGACACAACCACACCAACTCAACAGTAGCGGCTGCTACCGGACGGGGATGGTGGAGTGGTGGTCAGGGGGATGAAAAAAAAGTAAAATAAGGGCTTACCTGGAAAGGCTGACCACCGCTTCTTCTCCGTCCTCTTCCATCTTCGTTCTTCCTGTCTCAAGTCCCAGCCAGCAGCAGGAAGCAACGGGGCACGCAAGCTCCCCTGAGCCAATCATAACTCTGCAATCCACGTTGTAATTGGTCTGAGCGCTCTGGTTCGGCGCTCAGACGGGGACAGGGAGCCTGTGCATGTTCCTCACCAGGCTGTGTAATGCAGTCTGGTGGAGAACATGCAAAGTGTGCATGATTGTTTGGCCTGGCCAAGGGGGATATTTTTAACTCACCTAGCACCACACCTCATAAACCCGCACTCACCACTGTGGCGTTCCTCGAAAAGATCTCCAATAAAGAGCCCACTCGCGGGGCCCGTGGGGGACTGCAGCATCACCCTTACGAGGAGCAACCCCGATGATGAAGCATGACACCTGCTTGGGTGTGTGAGAGCACTTCATGAACAAGGAGGAATTCCCCCTTTAAGAAGTCCTCCAACCTACACTCGTCAACAGAATTCCTGTCACCAGTCCTTCCTGCGACTGGACTTGTCCACTCTTCTTTGATGAACAGCTACCCTCTAGTGATTGATATTATAAATAGTCTATCAAAGTTTTTAAGTTCAAGCATGTCTGCCACATTTAGAACCAAAGTGTTGGTCATCTTGGAATGGTAAAACAGTGATACACTATAAACAACAGCATTCCAGATTGATTCCCCAGTTGAGGAGGTGGCCATGTGGAAGGGGCACACTGCACATGAAATGAGTGGCAAGCAACCTGTTAGCACTACCTGGAAAGCTGCAGTATTCTCTTAAGAAACTTTAAAATAAAAAGACGAGTAGCAAAGAAATGAAGGGGGCACTGTAAAAAGAGAATTTGTAAATTAAAGGACTGGTCAGCCAGCCCTGATGCTGAAGCGTCCTTATTTTAAGGTGGATGCACACATGTGATCAGAAAATGCCATTGTTCACATGGCAGAAGAGCCAATGGCTGATTCAGGCTGAACCATTACCCCATGAAGTTCGCTGTCTTGGATGGAAGCAGACTGTCAATGACACTAAGATAGACCAATGACAAAATGGAGTAGACCCAAAGACACTCTAGGCCTCATTACGATGTTGGTCAAAAAGCATTCTGACTGATTCGGTTTCGGAATGGTTTCCAGCCGATTCGGGTTCGGGGAGTCCGGCTAACCGATTACGATGTTACAGAAAACCATTCGGTTGGACTCCCATTGACTTTAATGGGAGCCTGTGTTCTGCCCGACAACACAGGCTCCCATTGAAAAAAGGGGTTGTCATGGAAATCCTTGGA
Source organism: Triturus cristatus (assembly GCF_964204655.1). Taxonomy (NCBI): domain Eukaryota; kingdom Metazoa; phylum Chordata; class Amphibia; order Caudata; family Salamandridae; genus Triturus; species Triturus cristatus. The sequence goes on from NC_140588.1 coordinate 566,052,893, forward strand.
CCCTGTGGTGGGCACCCCTTGATGCCTGCCACATCGTTCGTGCATGGTTGGAAAGAGTGAACCCATGGGTACTTCCATGGGTCCCAACCTGAGGCCTATGGGTGAAGGGGGGCCTGCTATGGGCCCTCCAAGTCAGATTCCGACAGCCGATCCGTGTCGGACAGACTGATTCGGAAAGGCTGTCTGAATCCGACATCGTAATCGCTTGGTTGGAAACCCGGTCCATAGAAGTGTACGAGTCGGCTCTGACCGACTCAGAGTCTCCGAATGCTGTTCGGACTCGAGTCAGAACCAAGTCCGACATTCTGAACGGTTTCCAACCATCAGAATCAGTCAGTAGGAAATGTATGTTTCAGAGTAAGTCGGAAACAAGGCTTCCGACACGGATTCGGATGAACCGAATGCCGTTCGGAATCTTTCCGACCGACATCGTAATTGGCCCCTCTATGCCTCTATATGGATATATATTTATAAATTGAGGGATGTATTATTTAACGATTTGTTTACTCAATCCTGGCAGACATATATGAAGAAATTCTAGCAAGTATTATTACAGTGCAAATTGTCTCCCCCTAGGGTCTGTCAGAGGTAGTAACCAACACAAAAATGATAACTGTGAGAAAACAGGGTTCTTTGCTGGTGTCCCCCCATTTTTTGCCCTCATCTTGTACTGAAACTGGTGTTTTCTGACTCTGATTGTGCCCTGGGCACTGCTAGCCAGGCACAGGGCCAGTGCTCTGTGTAAAAGGTATATGGTAATTAGGTGTTATTACAATTGCTACTAACAACCTACCTGTAAGTGCCTAGTATCTGGTAGGGCGTGTAGGTTTAGAGGCCCAGTGAATGTAATGCACTTAAGTGGGTTCCCTGACAAAATATCGACTACCAAAATATTTACATACAAAAATATTGAGTCAAAAATATAGATGCAGAAGTGTGGTGGTTACTATTAATGGTCTCCTGAAAGGATTTGATGGGTATGATATTTTATAAACAGCGTGTATTATTTTGATGCCAATGTTTTGTTTTCTTCAAGTCGAATTGTCATTATGATTGTAATTCCTGGAACCAATGCATTTCTTTTTGTATATTTAATAAAAACTGCTTTAAAAAAAAAAAAATAGAGATTTAAAAAATATCGACTTCCTATACATAAAGTTTAATACAAAAATATCGGAAAAAATATCGTTGTCACTAATACAGTTGTCAAAAATATCCATTTTTTAATATAATAGTAAACATTAATTAAATAAAATAATAATATAATAAAAGAAAACAGTTATTTTTTTGAAAAATATAACAACTATTATTATTTTCAAAAATTCTAACAAACATGTATATTAATATATATTATCTACTGGCGGCCGCCAGTAGATAGTTATAGTTAGGACCGTGTTTCCATAGGAAATCCGCAACATTCTATTTGGAATAACATTGGCGCCGATTTATAAATCCTCGCGAAATTTTCAAAATAGGTGGGGCGCTCCGCTCCGCTCCTACCCTGAAAGTCTCGGGGGGATTCGTCAAGCGGGGGCTGAGAAAAAAGGGGGGTCCCAAAACGCGTTTTCCCCATGCATTTTTCCATAGGGACCTTTAGTCCAAGGTACAGCCCAAACGGCTGAACAGAATTACTTGTAATTTGGCATAGAGGTAGTCCTCAGGTCAGGGATGTGCCTTTTGGATATCTGGAGTCAATCTGTTCAGTAGTTCCTGAGAAAATTGCAGTTAAAAGTACATATATATCTATAAGCGCGCACCGTGCGCGTACGGTAAGCATACCGTACGCGCATTGTGGTAAATATTTAAATTACCTGTACTATTTTTTATGCGGTAAAGTCTAGTAAGAATAACTCAGTCAAAATAAGAGGCAGAATCCGTGGTATTAGAGGTTCTGAAAAGGGCTTTATTCCTTACAAAGGAATTATGGTTCGAACCAGGCAATCTTATTCCATCACCACGAAGGTTCAGGAAGGGATAGGCAATACATTATTGACAAGTAATAGTATATATACGAAAAGCATTGCATTAAGACAGATGCAGGAGGCGTAACAGCTGATAATACAGATAAGAATACACATACGTAATGAAAATAGGCGTAATAACAGGCGTATACTAGAAACGTCATTTAAAATGATGTCACAAGTGGGTGGATCCATAAGAGAATCCTGCAGTGTCAGCAGAAATATTTGGCAGAGATGCGCGCGCAGCCGCATGACGTGTGATTGACGTGCAACTAGAGGGTGAAGGGGAATTGACATTTAGCCCTACATGTGGAGACAGAAGTCTGGGGGGTCAGGTCAACCTAATCCCAAATCGTATCTAATATCTTTGTTTAAGGAACTGTTTTATCCAAAAGGAAAGGTCTCTCGGACGGAATCTTTTCTATACTGACTGTTAGTGCATGTACAAGCGTCTATGTGTCTACATGAGATGCGAGGGGGCAGGAATCTTTCATGGTAACAGGGGCTATGGATTACTTGCATAGAGACAGCGAGGCCGGGCCCTTTGCTCGGTAGCTGGAAGGATGTTTACCTAAACTACTAGACAGGAATGCATTGGATGAGGAGCGGAGCAGATAACTTGAAGGCTGAATACAGTTTTTGGCAGGCAACAGGCCGCGTCAGGCACCGTTAGCCGCGCAGGGAGTAGGACAAAGTTCATGGATACGGATGCAGGTCCAAGCTGGAGCATTTCAGAGGCAGAAGCAGGAAAAGGCTTGATGGCAGAATTCAGGGCCTACTCGCCTGAACTGTAAAACATGAAAGGTGAACCATATAAAGTCGGTGGCCAATCATACCTAGGAAGGGAATATTCGACCCATTCATGGCGGATCTGAAAGAGGACATGTTGACGTTGGACGCACATGTATTTGCGTCTTCATAGCTGGAACTGGAGGGAACATACATGTACTTGTAGCATGTACATGGAGCCGTTGGGGTCTAAGATAGGGGACACAATTGACCATAAAAATTCATATTTCCTCATTCCCCCCTTGTCCCCTACGGACCCTTATGAAATATCCATCTTCATCAATCCATCAATCTGTTCATATAGCATCATTTGTTCTTCTTTCTTCTTCCAGGATCTTGAATGAAAATTTGAAGGCGGGATACACGATGTGGCACACAGACCACAAATCGCTGGCCCACATTGTAGACACAAGCAGCAACTGAATAGAATGAGAAAGCCAATACCTAGGAAGGATAGGATCCTCCATCCCCAGGCACAACACGCTCCAGAACCAACCGGACCAAGTCCAGGTGCCTGGATTCTGGTGTATCTGGCTTACGATCTTATGAAGGCGAGTTATGGCTTTATATACTGACGGCGCGTTTTCTGGTATGAAAACACAGCAACTTGATCCGATGACCCTACAAGCTCCGCCCCTATCGGCCAGAATGACGTCAAGGACAAGACGATTTTGAAGAACAACAATCCGCATCGCAGACTGCTCCTCTGTTAAGTTGCCTAAGGCAGAAGTAGTTTCATTCACTACTGCTTCAAGGGTTCTAGTTAATCTACGTATCAGCTTACTATTAGTGACTGTACCTATGTAGGGAAAGAAACCTTTATTGAAATCTGTGTATTGCTCCCATGCTGTTTCGGTGTAGTCGACAATCAGGAGATCTCTCTGCTGTCTATTGTGTACTAAATGGGTATTCCTATGGTAATCAGGCGGGGCTAGGAAAACGGGTGGCAGAAGGAATGCAATGTAACAGGTACCATCCCAATCTAGGGGTAGGCGTATGTATGCGGTGTGACCACAGATGAAGTAGGAGTGACGAGAAGCTCTAAATGTAGACTTGCCTTTATCACTGAATTCTATTACAGTGGTACATTTACTATGGCCCATGTGCATTGAACCATTCTTCTTTACACATAATTCGCCTCTAACTGGAAATACTGACATAGCGGGCAAGATTGGTGTAGCTTCAGATTCAACATTCAGGATCATGAGGTTAAGTGTAAAGTTACCTAATCCATATACTTCATTTTCTAGATCAGTTCCTGTTCTTTTGGGAAGTCCCTCCTTATTAGGGTAGCAGACTTTAAGTAAAACTAGGTTCAGGTTTCCCCAAACCCAGTTGTCTTGATAAACTACTGAATTTGAATCTAGGGAATTAATCAAACTAAACCATGCTCCACAGGAGCCATTGTGTGTGAATGGATACGGAAAGAGGGGCAGAACTCCCTTGTATTTCTGATAGGGAGGGAGTCGGCCACATATCCAACAATTTGTAGCATTGCTGGTCTGATGAGAATGATGTAACATACTAATGAATGTGTTGTTGCGCAGCGCAAATCTATAGGACAACTCATGCGGGGGTAATTCACTAAAAGAATGTTCGGCAGTAGCATTGAAAGCACGCTTGGAAATAGGGTAATACATGTGTAATAATATACTGGTAATAATAATCAGAAGACTTAGAAAAAACATAATTAACAATGTCACTATGCAGTGACTACGAAGTGATTTACAGTACGCATGTTTCTTGAGCTGTTTCTGTCTATTTCTCTCTCTATTTCGGTCTAGAGGATACATGTCAGAGACAAATTCAACCGATTCACCTTGGAGAGGACTTAAACAATCAAATTGTCTGACTTGCTAGACCTTAGTTTCAGTTTATAGTTTTCTTTTTCTGGCTTGTCAACCAGGGGGAGTTTTGAGTCAGTCTGTGAGGGAATGCAGGGCTGAAAATTCAAGTCGGATGATAGTCCATGAAATTTTTTGATATGGCTCGAGTGCAACCACCCTTTACGTCCCTCAATCTTCACGGCTGTCCTTGTGGTCAATAAGACGAGTTTAGGCGACTGCCAGCGAGGCTCCAGCGGGTTCCTTCTGTCGAAGTTCCTTACAAGTACAAGGTCTCCCGGAACCACGTCATGGGGCTTCACCTCAGTGTTATCGGGAAAAGCTGCAGCTACCTGTGAACGACAAGATTGTAGTGCAGACATCAAGGAAGCCAGGTAATCTGTCAGCATATTACAATCAACATCAGTGATTTTACGAGGTATAGGCGTCCCCCACATATTTGGTGGTCTACCGAAGATCACCTCATACGGGGATAGCCCTGTTCGAGAGTGTGCTACCATTCTCATGTAAAAGAGCGCAACTGGTAAAGCTACTATCCAGTCGACACCTTTTTCTCTACATACTTTGGACAGTCTAATTTTCAAAGTTTGATTATGCCGCTCCACGAGACCTGCTGCCTCGGGATGTCGGACACAGTGGAATTTCCATTGATAGCCTAACAGAAGTGAAACATGTTTCATTAGCTCGGATGAGAATGGCTGGCCATTATCTGAGTACACGACACGGGGCAAACCATACCGTGGGAAGAATTCTCGAACTAACTGTTTGGCAGTAGTCGGGGCAGTGTAATCTGAGACGGGATACGCCTCTGTCCACCGGGAAAGAGCGCATACAACTACGAGGACATATTTGAATCCTCGACATCGTTCCATCTGGATATAATCCATCTGGAGGACTTCAAAAGGGTGATCGGGGGGTTGAAATCCACCCTGTTCTACAGGTACGCCTTTTCCTGGATTGAACTGGCAACAAATCATGCAGGTACGTACTTTCTGTTTAGCTGCTGCTCGCAAGTGTTTATTGAACCAAATGTGTTGAATACTGTCTAGCATAGCTTTCTCTCCTAGGTGCGCTGGGCTATGTATTGTGTTAATGATGACTTGAACCATGGAGTCAGGAAGAAACCATATAGATTTTCCCTTCGTCATCCATCCTTGATCCGTTTGGATCCCTCCTAATTCAGTCCATCTCTTTATTTCTTCTGGTGTAGCATGTGTCTGTATGTCAATTACATCAAGGGCGGGATCCTTAACTGTCATGCAGTGTGTTGGTGTCGGAACTATTGTCTTTGTCGTGTCAGTTGGATGAGTCTGATTCTGAGCAGTCTGTTTAGCTGTTCTGTCAGCTAGGTCGTTACCCTGAGAAATAATGTCAGTCACTTTTGTATGGGCTTTACACTTCATAATCGATATTGCAGTCGGCAGATGTATTGCATCTAACAGAGCTTGAATAAGGGGACCGTGCTGGATGTGGGCACCGTGAGAAGTTAAATAACCTCTCTCTCGCCAAAGCACACCGAAGTCATGGACGACTCCGAATGCATAACGTGGATCTGTGTATATGTTGACTTTCTTATTTTTGGCTTGAATACAGGCTTGTGTCAGAGCGATGAGCTCTGCTGCTTGAGCTGACAAGGTATCTATACAATTTGTTTCAATAACTTCAGTGTCTGTTGTGACTGCATAAGCGGCCACTAACTCTCCTGTACTTGTTCTCATGCATGAACCATCTACATACAATGTCAGGTCTGGATCTGATAATGGAATATCTGTCAAGTCTTGTCTGGGTTTCGTCGTAATAGTAATAACTTCAATACAATCATGTGCCAATGGGTCTGTTCCACTTAATGGCAAAAGTGTGGCAGGATTTAATGTACTACAACGTCTGATTTCTATGTGTGGCTGGAACAATGTCAATTCATAACCCGTCAGTCTTGCTATAGTCAAGTGTTGTGTTTGGGTCCGGTTCAAGAGAACCTCTACTGCGTGTGGTACTTGTACTGTCAATTGATGTCCTAACACTATGGCATCGCTTTGTCTGATTGCTAAAGCTGTTGCTGCGACTGATTTCAGGCACGCAGGAAGAGCCTGAGCTACGGGGTCTAATGTACTGGAAAAATAAGCACATGGCTTGTGTGATCCTGCTTGTTCCTGCGTGAGTACTGACAAAGCAGTACCTTCACGTTCTGTAACAAAAAGTGTAAAACGTTTGCTGTAACATGGTGTTGCTAAAACAGGTGCTTGACATAAAGCTTTCTTTAAGCTTTCAAAAGCTTGCGTATGTTCCTGAGTCCAAGGGAGGACAGTCGATGTCGCTGCCTCCTGTGTTGTCAACTGAATGAGTGGTTTCGCTAGAAATGCATATTGAGGGATCCACTGCCTACAGTACGAAGTGAGGCCTATGAATGCTCGCACCTCCTTTTGTGTCTTGGGTGGCGGCATGTTAACAATTAACTGGATACGGTCGGGTGTAAGCTGTCTTCCCCCCTTGGACAGCAAGTGCCCAAGGTACACAACTTGCTGGACACAGAATTGCAGCTTTGAAGGGGACACTTTGTGCCCCTTGTCGGCTAAGAAATGTAAAACCGTCAGTGATGCTTTTTCACATTCAGGTTCGCTTCGGGCGGTGATCAGCAGATCATCGACGTATTGAAGCAGGGCAGTGTTAGCTGGCATGTGGATACTGTCAAGTTCTCTTTTCAGTGCTTGGCTATAGATGCTGGGGCTTTCTGTGAATCCTTGAGGTGCGCGTGTGAATTTGAAACTTCGTCCATTTAAACTGAATCCGAACAAATATTGGCTTTCCGGATCGATTGGGACGCTAAAGAAAGCGTTCTTGAGATCAATTACAGTAAAGAACGTTGCTTCTGAATCTATGGCTGTTAGCAATGAAGAGATATCTGGGACCACGGGATATTGTGGTACAATGCATTTATTTAATTCTCGCAGATCAATAACTAATCGATATACTGGTGGTGCTTTTGGATCAGTTCGTTTAAGAATCGGAATTATCGGGGAATTACATACATTGGAGTTCGTTTCTACAACCACTCCTTGTGCAATGAGCTCGTCAATGATTTGCAGCAAAGCCACTACAGCATCTGGGGGTAACTTGTATTGTCGTATTCGTGGTAGTACCACTCCTGTTTTGAGTGTGACTCGATATGGTGTAATGTGCATACAACCTACATCAGTGGGGCCTTGCGCCCATAAATGTGCAGGTAGATTCTGTAACCGGTGATCCATGTCTCTAGACACGTAGTGACCTTTAAAGTCACGCAAAAACAGTCGTACTCCTTCCGGAGAACAACATATTACAGCTCCTAGAGCCTTCAATGTTTTTATACCTAACAAGTTTTCTGGACATGATTTAGTAAGCAATAGATCTGTAGTCCGTGTTAATGGACCGACTGTGAATGCAAGTGGTTGCGATACTTCGTTAATAGTAGGCTTTCCTGAGAAACCAAGGGAAATATTTTGTGAGCCTGAGAGGGGTGCCCCTGGGACTTCGCTGTGACTGATAGTGGTTCTGCTTGCCCCTGTGTCGAGTAGGAACTTTCTGTCTTTCCCTAATACTTGACTCTGTACATAAGGACCCTCCTGATCTACGGGAACCTCAATAAGGGGTAAGCCAACTTCCCTCTCTAGGCTATTTCATGTGTAGCGCTGATACTCTGGATAGTCATTTTGTGCATACTGGTACATCTGTTGCGTCGTGTTTTGTGTTGCAGCAATAGGCTGTGGCTGTTGTTGTGGTTGTTGTTGTTGTTGTGGTGCGGTCTGTTGTACAGCTGGCATAGGCTGTATATTCTGAGGTACTTGTTGTTGGATCTGATCCTGTCTAGGCGGACGTGGTCTCTCTTTCGTTATACCCGTAGAGATATTATGTTTCAGAACTGCGCAATCGTGTATATAATGACCTGGCTGTTTACAATAGTTGCATGTCCCTCTAACAGGACCCGCTGAATCATTGGACTGCGTCGTACCCTTTTTATGACCGTCAGCTGGGACTGACTGAGCAACGAGCATTTTCATTTTCGTGTCTTTCATACGTCTTTGTTCATGTTCTTGTTCTTCTCTAATTCTATTGTGATGATATTGTAACATTTGTAACATCTGTGACGGTGTGTTACCTTGCCAAGTATTCTCGAATTTTAATACTCTACTCTTAACTTGGGGCAGGGAATTTTCAACTAATTTTGTCACAAACAGATGTGGATACGACTCACTACTTGCTTTTATGCCACTATTAATACCAAAACATTTTTCAAATCGGGAATAGAAATCACTAGTGTCTTCATCTTGTTTTTGTTTACAGGCTGAAATTGCACCCCAGTCTTCCTTTTTCGTAGTCAATAAACGTGGTAGTACCTGCACTAATAATCCTGGTAATGCTGTAGTCTTTTCCCCAAGCCCTGAACCTGCAGCTCGGGCCTTTTCTTCATTTTCTAATGCTGTCCAATCTATCTTTTGGTCTCCCACCTCCCATTCCTTTTCTTTGAGTTTCTCGTAAATACCGGCAGGCAATAGAACTTTCAATATTTTCATAATGTCAGGATAAGTATACTCTCCCATGAGTAACATGTCTTTTATCTCACGGTGGAAACCTGCTGGGTCTTTGTCATGGCTAGGTACTACTTACTTCATTTCTAATAATTCAATTTTAGTTATGGGCGTGTACACAAACACGCGTTTAAAAGTATTGTCTTCACCTCTGATTGGGTGTACTTCGCGCAAGGGATTCTGTCTGTCTATGTGATACGTTTTTCTTTCCAACTTGGGGGGAACTGAAACATGTTCTGGGCATACGAAGACAATGTACTGGTGTCGATATTCTAGAATTTCTTTAATTAAATCAGTACCTGAACCTCTCCATTTATTCGTGAGTAATTCTATCAGTATATCAGGTAGGGGACCAGGATCGGAGTGTTGGCTTCTATATAATATAACGAGGTGTTGTATCATGTATATACCAGCTAAACGCTGTTCGTCTTGGGTAAGATTCAAAAACGTGTGTGCTAGCGCATCATCACTGTATTTTTCAGAACTGTCAGCCCATTGTACTGCTGACCTGGCTAATTCTTGTTCATCCATAGAATCGAGCATATGATACCCCCTTCGGTCTCGGAGTAATTTATCAGCAGCCTGGAATAAGTGTTCAGGGGACTTCGTATTTAGCATAGGGGCTTGAAAATGTCTGTTACATTCTGGACGTATCGGACGTATCGGGTCATTAAAGTATCTGATATTGTTACAAGGTCTTCCCCTACCTACATAAGCTATCGTTTCTAATTGTCCTGTGGGCATTTCTGATTCTTCCTCCTCCTCTCCCTCTGATTCAGTTTTGTCTGCCTCCAATCTGGCTTTATGTATTCGTTCTACTTCTTTGCGGATCTTTCGGCACATAGCTACTATACACGTCTGTTTATCATGTTTTCCCTCTGATATATTCTGACCCCATCTGGTAAGTACTTGCATTTCATCCTGATCTACCTCGGACCTGTCTTTGTCTCTGATCAAGCAGTTTATGAAGAAGCGTAACAGTAGTCTCTGTATATCCACTTTCTGGTATTCCATGGCTTCGTCAATACTTTCAGGGCCTTGCCCCGTTTGGACAAAGCGATATATATTGTCTAAATGTTTAATCATTCCTGGTAGCGTCGTTAGATATATTGAAGCTCGTCGTATACGTAGTGATGATAGCAGCATTCTGTCATTTTTACCGGGCACTGGATCATATCTACAATCTACAAGATGTTCCTTAAACATGTCGGACGTTGCTATTTGGGGTGTACGTTGGTTTGCTAAATCTCTAAGAGACGATTTACTTCGTGATGGTGGCGTGGCAAAAATTGCTGCCGCACCCCCTGTCGCACCTTCTGAGGTGCTAGGCACGAAAGGATTTGTGGGATGTAAGGTAGAAACTGTGGATGCAGGAAAAGTGGTGGAAACAAATGGACCTGTTGGATTGTGCGGAGGAGTTTGTGGTTGCGGAGTTGGGGGCGGATGATCTCGGGGCTGAGCACCATCGACAGGTGGCGTGTGTGGTGGAACATTAACATATTCGGGAGCTACATCGTCTAAATAGGAGGAAAGGAAAATATCTTTTGCGGTCTTGGGATGTGCTTTAATCGGGAGTAATGGGGGTGGCAAATCTTTCGGTATTTCCGGGGTGGCCTTAGGTAAACCTTCGGCCAAAAGAGGATACATACCATTCATAAGAGTGTTTCGTTGTCGGTCTACTTGTTCTGATTTTACTCGGATACCTTCCTCAACTAATACATTTTCTCGGGCTTTATTTGAGTTCTCCCTACTTTTCTCTTCCTGTCTGAGCGCTTTCTCTGTGCGCCTATGCGATTCTTTACGTCATAACTCAATGGCATCTTTCTGTGACTGTCTGGCTTTCTTTTTCCATAATTCTTCTTCTACTCTCATGATGCAATCTGCATCCCATGTCCCAGCTGCGGGCCACCTCTGACTTTTTGCTAGATCCTTGGTGTAGTCCACCCATAAGTCAAGATATAATACGGCATCTAGGCCATGTTTATGATACATGAAATACCCTGGAGTGTCCCTAGGTGGAATGGGAACAGCTTCTTCGAGTACTCCTTTTCTAGTTTTGATCTGTCTTAATTTTGAAAAGAACGGCATCTTTAAACCTTCCTACTTGATTCTTACTCAAACTGGACTTGAACACAATTAATACAATAAACACAATAATGAACACTCATTCATACCACAATTTTTAAACACAATAAAACATTTAACATTTAACATTTAATATTTAACGAACAATGATAATTAGAAGAAAACTAGTTACTGACATAATACTAATACTAGATAATACTGAATTATATACATGAACATACTGGATATACTGCTAAACAGTACAGATACACTGCTAAAACAGTGCAGACCGGATCTGTGTACCCAAACCCGTCAGGACCGGCACAAATTAATGTGCACGTCTAACTGCCTCCCCAGCAACGGTACTCACCGGGTAGCACGGAACGGAAGGCCTCGGAACTGAACTGGACCGGACTGGACTCGACTGGACTCGGAACTTCGGAACCTGGTGGGCCTCTGTATACCTCGGATCTTGCTCTCTCAGCTAGGCTCTGGTCGGGATACTTCGCACTTCTCACCGCCTCGTCTGGGTGTTGATCGCAGCCTCAGTCACCCCCGCTTGGCCGGAGGGAGATACAGGAAATCCTGCGGGTACGCGTTTTTGTCCGTCCAGCTGTGGCAGGAGACCGGGCCTGCAACGCACCTCCGGCGCGTGAGATGAGAAAGTGTCCCTGTTCGGGCGCCAATTTATGTGGTAAATATTTAAATTACCTGTACTATTTTTTATGCGGTAAAGTCTAGTAAGAATAACTCAGTCAAAATAAGAGGCAGAATCCATGGTATTAGAGGTTCTGAAAAGGGCTTTATTCCTTACAAAGGAATTATGGTTCGAACCAGGCAATCTTATTCCATCACCACGAAGGTTCAGGAAGGGATAGGCAATACATTATTGACAAGTAATAGTATATATACGAAAAGCATTGCATTAAGACAGATGCAGGAGGCGTAACAGCTGATAATACAGATAAGAATACACATACGTAATGAAAATAGGCGTAATAACAGGCGTATACTAGAAACGTCATTTAAAATGATGTCACAAGTGGGTGGATCCATAAGAGAATCCTGCAGTGTCAGCAGAAATATTTGGCAGAGATGCGCGCGCAGCCGCATGACGTGTGATTGACGTGCAACTAGAGGGTGAAGGGGAATTGACATTTAGCCCTACATGTGGAGACAGAAGTCTGGGGGGTCAGGTCAACCTAATCCCAAATCGTATCTAATATCTTTGTTTAAGGAACTGTTTTATCCAAAAGGAAAGGTCTCTCGGACGGAATCTTTTCTATACTGACTGTTAGTGCATGTACAAGCGTCTATGTGTCTACATGAGATGCGAGGGGGCAGGAATCTTTCATGGTAACAGGGGCTATGGATTACTTGCATAGAGACAGCGAGGCCGGGCCCTTTGCTCGGTAGCTGGAAGGATGTTTACCTAAACTACTAGACAGGAATGCATTGGATGAGGAGCGGAGCAGATAACTTGAAGGCTGAATACAGTTTTTGGCAGGCAACAGGCCGCGTCAGGCACCGTTAGCCGCGCAGGGAGTAGGACAAAGTTCATGGATACGGATGCAGGTCCAAGCTGGAGCATTTCAGAGGCAGAAGCAGGAAAAGGCTTGATGGCAGAATTCAGGGCCTACTCGCCTGAACTGTAAAACATGAAAGGTGAACCATATAAAGTCGGTGGCCAATCATACCTAGGAAGGGAATATTCGACCCATTCATGGCGGATCTGAAAGAGGACATGTTGACGTTGGACGCACATGTATTTGCGTCTTCATAGCTGGAACTGGAGGGAACATACATGTACTTGTAGCATGTACATGGAGCCGTTGGGGTCTAAGATAGGGGACACAATTGACCATAAAAATTCATATTTCCTCAGCATGCTGCCGTGCGCGAGCGCAATTCTGATTGGTTGTTAGATGTCAGTAAACATTCGAATCGGTCGAAATCAGGAAGTGTCGGCCGCCATTTTGTCTCTCGCAGTCTGAGGCAGTGAAAAACAAAGGTGGAGAACATGAAAAGGGGGCAGGGTGGACAGTTCCTGACCCCCTAGCCTTTGTCAGGGGGTCACTGAAGGACCCCCCAGGGTGAAAAAAACAAATTTTTGAAAAAGCGCGAGGTGCGCGCACCATACGCGCACGGCACGCACAACGCATCGTGTGCGTTCGGTGCGTGATGCGCACCTAACGCCCACAGCGCGCGCACGGTGCGCGCACGGTGAAAAACCTGGAAAAAAAAATATTAATAAATACATAACTTAGCATTTAAAAAACCGTACAAATTCACTTAAAAAACCATAGGTTTCACACACGTTATAGTTAGGAATTAGCATTTAAAAAACCTTGCAAATTCACTTAAAAAACCATAGGTTTCACACATGTTATAGTTAGCTGGACATTTCCCTCGTAAAAAAACAATGAAATTCCCCCGTTATAGTTAGTGCAGGCAACTATAACTCACGCGACCGCAATCCTCTGCTGATGATGTTAGGTATTACATCACTGATGACATATGTGTCTTTCTGAAAAATAAATATTTGTAATATATGTATAGCTAAAGATTAATGGAAGAAGACATGGGTAAATAGGTGTCTAAATACAGTGATGTAATATCTGACATCATCAGCAGAGGATTGCGGTCGCATGAGTTATAGTTGCCTGCACTAACTATAACGGGGGAATTTCATTGGTTTTTTACGAGGGAAATGTCCAGCTAACTATAACATGTGTGAAACCTATGTTTTTTTAAGTGAATGTATATATATATAAGCTACTGGCGGTCACCAGTAGGTAGTTATAGTTAGGGCCAAGTTTCCATAGGAAGAGCATTTTTTCTTTTGCTTATAACTTTGGGGTCGTTTGATGAATCTTCATGAAATTTTCCAAACTAATTCTTTGTTCATATCAACTCCTATGTGGGAAGTTTGGGGGTGATTCATTAAGGGGTGGCCGAGAAAAAAGGGGGGTCCAAAAACGTGTTTTCTCCATGTTAATTTCCATAGGAAACTTTAGACAAGGCTACAGGTCGAACGGGTGAACGGAATTACCCCAAATTTGGCAGGGAGAACGGTCTTGGTCTAGAAAGCACACTTTTGTTTATTTGGTTTAAAACGGTTCAGTAGTTTTTGAGAAATATCGAAATTTACAGATATTGATATTTGGGAATTCTGCCATCTGATTGGCTGAGGCGTAACGAGCACGAGCTTGCTGCTTATTGGTTGGGAGCGCTGCGAGCGGCTGCAACTAGGAAGTGTTGGCCGCCATTTTGTGATTCTGTCGAAGCGAGTAAGGGGAAAGAAGGGCGAAAAAAGTAGGAAAGAGAGTAGGAGTGCTGTAACATTTGTGGGGGTGATTAGGGTGTGCTATAGAGGGGGGGCGAAGTGAACTACTCATAGCTACCGGTCTGAAAGTGCTGGGTACGGAAATTAAGTGAGGTACTACGTAGAGTCTGATGCTGCTAAGGTGAGCTGGTGTGGTAGTCGGGGATGAAAGCGTGAGCCTAAACTGTGTGTCTTATGGTTTGAAGTTATGTGCCCTGGCCGCTGTGCCACACCTGTCTAAGTAGTGTCAGTAATATTTTATACGTAGTAGGAGGAAGTTTTGTTTGGAACACGGTAATTTGTATATGGTGCTTAGGTGGTGTTATACAGGGAGTGTGAAGGTAAATCAATACGATATTTGTAAAGTGCAAACTACACAGAAAACGATAATTGATTGGAAGATAAGAAGCATTGGGTACTAAAAACTAGGGTGCATATTAGTTGCGTGAAAAAGCATGTTTGTCATTGGTTAATAAAGAGCAGTCTAAACGGTGAGTAAATTCGGTAGGATGAAATGTGCAAAGCTCAACCAGACGTGCTACTTGCATTTGGAAGGTACATTTGGAACTTAAAACAAGGGTGAACTTTTAACCCGCAGGTGCTGTTAAATGTTCGAGAATATGCTGAAAAAACCCTGTTACGTTTAAAAATATCATGAACTTTTAACTTGCAGGTGTCGTAGAATGTTCCAGAAAGTGTGGTGATAAAATAGGTTGAATTTCTGACCTGTATGTGGCACGGAATATTAAGTAGCTTTTCAGATGGAAAATTCAAAAATAACCAATGGAGATAAGTTTTGGAATGTCGATGAAGGAATGAAGTATTCTGATTTGTTCATTACATGTATTTATATGTGGAGCGACCGAGAAATTGTGCCATTACTGGTTCCATTCTTGATAAAAGCAGTGCATTACATGTACTGTGTGACAAAGGAAGAATTGCATGCGTGTGTGACATTTGAAATCTACATACCAACTACAAAGGTGAGGTAGAAATGAACAAGGTGTGTTATGTGTTCTGTAGTATTGTTTTAAGTATTTGAGGTAATATTTTTAAGTTTGAAAGTGTTTTTTATTTGAAAATAATACCCTGTTAGTAAAGTGTGGTGTTTCCTATTAGTTATAAAATATGCATAAAGTTTGACCTGTTGTTATATAAGTACTTTATATATGTTTAGGATTTTTTTACAAAGAAGAAATGTAGTTTGTCATCTTTAAAGGACTGTATGGTTTTGAAAATGAGGTACAGCGTTAATTTGGGTTTGTTAATGTATTCAGGCGAGATAAACAAAATGTCGCACGTTTGCAAATTATACTTTTTGTGGGAGTAGTGGGGAAGGGGGGTAGGAGATGTATGTTTTATTAAATTAAAAGCGATAAAACCAAAGCCAGAAATGTTATGTGGACAGGTTGTGGTCTAATTTTTGACAGTGAAAGGTAGATTTGAATATAAGTCTAGGGGCCATATTATGATGGAATGGTGATAACATTATCGCCGCTTTAGCGGCAGGAATCTGCCGCCAAAGCGGCGATAATGGGCTTGATAATATGCCCTTGTGAATTCCCATAGAAGCCGAGGTTCACACCAGACCTGGGCTTCTATGGGAATTCACAAGGGTATATTATCAAGCCCATTATCGCCGCTTTAGCGGCAGTGTCCTGCCACTAAAGCGGCGATAATGTTATCGCCGTTCCTTGATAATATGGCCCTAGGTAGGTTATTGTACTGTGAGGCCGTCTACAGTGTTTGGAGATTACATGAAGAGGAGATGGAGATAGTAAAAGTGATACATTCCATTATATGTACGCATTGTTTGAACCATTTGAATCTAGGTTGAGATGTAATATGAACATGGTTTCTGGTTTGCATTTGAGTATAGTTAATAGTTTTAGTAGTTTGTGACTAGTGAATAATAAAAAGGTAGATATACTAAAATATATGGTAGTAAACGTATTAATTATTTTCTGTTCTTATGAAATAGAAGTGGTTGGGGAGTGTTTCTTTAGAAGAGATGTTTTATAAATGTGTGAGAGATGAAAAAGAAATGAAAATGTTCGGTATATTTTCTGTATGACTTTCTTGACATTAGTAAAGTACATGTCATTACAAGTGATAGTAATTGTCAGGCTGTGTTCCTGTGCTGAATATACATAGGTTTAAGTGGTCCGGGTTTTACCGGTGCTCAGTTTCACTATCTCTTTTGAGACACTCGTCAATTTTTTTATTCAATTTAATGTCCTTAATATACATACAGTAAAGGAAGGGTATATCAAAAGTTTGGGAATTACAACTTTGTTTACTCTCCCCATACTCTACTATACACTGTACAGAGTGTTTAAGCAACTTTATTAACATACAGATGTATAGCTAGTAAAGGTGGTGTAGTGCCACTGGGCCCATTTATAAACCGTGCTATGGGATGGTTTATGTTTTACCCGCCAATTTGCATGTTTTAATGCTTTTTGCTGATAAGCGTTCCGGTAGACACCTGTTAAAATTAAGCCTGTGTTTGGGTATAGTGGCGCTACTAGGAATGGTGGCGGTTTCTCTTTGATTTCGTACGGTTAAGTAATGGCGGGGGTGGGGTGGGGGAGGTGGGTATGTTGGTGATTAAAACACAGACTTTAGTAACGTGCAGATGTCTAGCTAATAAAGGTGATGTAGTACCACTGGGACCATTTATAAAGCGCCCTATGGCATGGTATATGTTTTACTCGCAAATTTGCATGTTTTAATACTTGTTGCTGATGAGTGTTTCGGGAGATATCTGTTGAAATTAAGCCTCTGTATGGCTATAGTGGCGCTTCCAGGTTTGCTGGGGCTCTTTGTTTTATTGCGTAAAGTTAAGCAAGGGCAGGTGTGGAGGTGGTGTAGTGGTAGTGGGACTATTTATAAACCGCCTTATAGTATGGTGTATGTTTTACTTGGAAAATTGCAGGTTTCAATAGCTTTTGCTGATCAGCATTCCAGCAGACACCTGTTAAAATTAAGGCTATGTATGGCTATAGTGGCGCTAACGGGAGTGCTGGGGCTTGTTGTTTTGATTTCGTAAGGTTAAGCAAGGGAAGGGGTGGGGGTGGGAGAGGTGGGTATGTTGCATGGACATTTGTAACGTGCATATGTGTAGCTAGTAAATGTGATGTAGTGCCACTGGGTGAAGTTATAAAGCGCTCTATGGCATGGTACATGTTTTATCTGGAAATTGCATGTTTTAATACCTTTTGTTGCTGGGCGTTCTGGCAGAGACTTGTCCAAATTAAGTCCCTGTATTGCTATAGTGGCTCTACCAGGTTTGCTAGCGTCTTTCTTTGGTTTCGTAAGGTTAAGCAAGAATGGGGATGAGGGTGGTGTAGTGGCACTGGGCCCATTTATGAAGCGGTTTATGGTATGGTATACGTTTTTCTCGCAAATGTGCATGTTTTTATACCTTTTGGTGATGAGTGTTCCAGCAGACAGCTACGCAAATCACACAACATTTATGTGAATAACAAATCTTCGTGCTGATAGACACTCTTGCACTGTGGGAGAAGGCTGCCAGTGTTGATGGCAAATTATGAAAACTTGGTGCCATTGTACATTTAAATGGAAGCTTGGATCATTTCTTTGTTACTATGGTGCAGTGAAGGCTTTAAGTGGGATAAAAACTGGGGTTGTTCTAAAAGGGGCAGGCCAAACCTGTTAAAGGGGTGTGGGCTATCCAAGTAGGGGCGTGGTCTACATGAAGATAACTAGCATTGTGTGCTTAAGAAAATCCCCTCAAATAATCCTACGTTCGGGAAACACGCTCTTTAAAGGATTGCTCTTCCTCCTACAACGTGGCTCACGTAGCATGATGTCTCCACTTCTCAGTAGTGAGCAAAATGAGCATGCGCACATCAATGTGCATGCTCTGACTGCAGTGCAATAAAAAAAAAAGAAAACTTGACTACCTTTGCGAGGGCCGAAAATAGAGCCCGATAGAGACCCGTTTCGAGTTTTTCTGAAAATAACTGCCGGTGCTCAGAGCCAGCCCACTTAAAGCCCTGCATCCATTCATTCTAAGCACTGCACCATCCAACTTTCTTTCAATTCAGAGATTCCTACCTACATACATCTGTCCCTGCAGTTATTCTAAGTATCTATCAGCCCACTCGCCTATGGTTAGCACTGTGCGCCATCCATCCAGTTATACGCCCATATATTCATACATACATCTGTCCCAGAACCAATCCTACGCATCTATCAGCCCACCCGTGTATCCTAAGTACTGGTACATGCATTCATTTATTCTTCCATTCATCCATATATCCATCCATCCATCCATCTAGCTATCCATTCATCCATCTGGCCATCCATCCAGTCGCCCTTTATTCAACTATCCGTCCTTATTTCCGTGCACTCTCCGCCGCTGATCCTAAATACTGCGTATTATACTCATCCACCCAGCCTATTAAGGGGCCGAAAAGGCTGGCGATAATCATTGAGAGGCAGATGAAGTTTTTGATAAAGAACAAGAAAGATTTGAGTTTCTCTGGTGGTGTTTTAAACAAAGGTTGATGTAAGGAAAGAAATGTAAAGTAGCTTTTCAGTGTAAGATGTTAATTTAGAAAGATAACGGGGCATCAAGAACGGCGTTAAAATTATTACCGCTTTAGCGGGAGGAAACTGCCGCTAAAGCGGCGATAATGGGCTTGATAATATGCCCGTGTCAATTCCCATAGCCGGCCAGGTTGTGGTGTGAAGCTGGGCTTCTATGGGAATTCACAAGGGCATATTATCAAGCTCATTATCACTGCTTTAGCGGCAGTTTCCTGCCGCTAAAGCGGCGATAATTTTAACGCCGTTTTTGATAATATGCCCCTAAGTGAGCCAGGCAAAGCGTGTATTTTCGTAGCTCTACAACAACACCTGTGAAAGATGAGAGCAGGGTTGTGTTGGAGTTGGCTGCGTGTGGTCGTCTCCAAAGGCGCAACCAGAGCGAAATTTCAGGGGAGGCTATTTCTTTCAGCAATAGGCAGAGTGGGGATGTAGGGCCTCTAAAAAGGGGTGGAAAAAAACAGAGCATCATCTACAAGCAAATGGTCTTTTGAAGACTTGTGAAGTACTCAGGTGCGGCTCTGTGTGTGCTATTGGGAAGCTGTCTCAGGGAGTCCGGGGCAATGGGCGTTGTGCGCCTGGTGGTCTCTCTGATAATCACGCCACAATGATGTTCCTCCTGCGCTGCAAAAAGAGAAGGGAAATCGTGAGAGAAAATGGCTCTCTTTAAAGGATTTCTTTTCTCCTACAACGCGACTCACCTGGCATGATGTCTCCACTTTTTAGTAGTGAACAATGTGCATGGTCTCACTGTCTCACTACGGTCCAATAAAAAAAATAAACAACGGACTACCTTCGCGAGGCCCGAAAATAGAGCCCCATAGAGATCCGTTTCGAGGCCCCCAAAAATAAACTGCCGGTGCTCAGACTCCCTCCCCTCCAATTAAAGCTTTGGGTGCAGTGTTATGTTTGCGAAGTTGTAGATAAAATTGTTAGGCTAATAATGGTAATTTTTCTGTGTGCCGTTTGGTTGGCAATATCATCCTAAGTATATAGATTACAATTTTTAAAAACATTATCTATAAAGTTGTCTGCGATGGGTTACAGAGGGAGTGTGTGGGGTGGTGGGGTGCGGTGGAGAGGTGAAAAGTATGAGGTAGTGCAGTTACATGTAAATTGTAAAGGTGTATGTAAATAATTAAATAAATACTTGCTGTATGTTCTATGGCACTACCCGTCATCCTACTGCTCCCCCTGCCGTGCTCCATCACGTTGCAGCACTGCCTCTGGAAGCCATCAGTAGAATTTATGTAATTGTATGTTATTATTGTAATATATTGAACTGATGTAAAAAATAATTTAATCTATTTTTTTTTCTTTCAGAAAATTATTTTGTTTGGATAAAAATTTGAAAATGCCTAGAAGAATTGAGAAAAAAAGACAAGAAAAGAAGCATTTATATTTGCAGAAAAGAAAAGATTTGGAATTACAAAAAAATGAGGGCACTACACAAACAGGTTCTTCTGGTAAAAACACTAAACAATTTCTGAAATTTTTTTTACGAACATTTAATGAAAATAACATCACACAAAGGAAAAAGAAGAATTTTTCAAGTAAGGAGAAGGAGACTTCAATTTAAAATACAAGGAAAAGAAAACATGATTAAGAAACAGTATCTGTTACCCGGAGACAAAAACAGTTTCAAGAAATTCGTCAGAGACTTTTTTGAAGTAGAGTGATTCAGAATTTAATGAGAACATGCTGCAAATATAATAAGAAAGTTCTGCAATTCAAACAGAAGCAGCGTATCGAAAGTATAGTGGATACTGCTTTTACTTTAAAACAGAAGTAATTCATTGTGATTTTGAAGAGGATGAAAGTATTAGATAAAGTAATCAAAGTGTTGAAAGAGAAAAGTAGAAGAAAAAGACTTGTGAACAGAACCAACTTTTGCAAAATCTTTAGTGGACATTGGAAACAGACTTCTAGTAGTGAGCCTTTTTTTAATGAGGAAAGTTATTTCCAGGAAAATAGTTTACCATTTGCAGTGGATACTGGAGGTCGTTGCTACGAAGTTCAGGATGCTTGTCCCCTTCCAAAAGAGGAATTGGTTGGTAAAAGTGCAGAAGAGTTAATAGTTGAAGAAGTGCAAGGGAAACGTACACAAGCTCCTGTGTATAAGTGGGGTTATGGCAGTATTTGTAGTATTCGACAGGAATCTATTGACATAATGCAAAATTTGCTACAAGAATATACACAGAAAAGTATTAAACAGAAGATTAAGTTGTTGCAAGGACTAGATCCATGTAATATAAGAAAATATACTGAGAAACATGGGCATTCTCTGGCTTGTCTTTCAAGAAAAGTGTGTAAAAGTGTTTTTCATCACTTCAGGATGTTAGCAGTACACCAATCAGAAATGCGGAAGTTTGTAAGGAAACTGTACTATGTAAAAAGTCCTGCATTATGTTTAAGTGAACTGAATACAGCTCTTTTATATGGTTCTTTATCAGATGTTCAAAAAAAGTGTGATGATATTGAAATGCGATATTTTGGTTCAGAAGAGCAGTCAATAGAAAGTGAAAGTTTGACAATTACAGATGTTGAAGGAGATGGGAAAGTGATTAGCACTGATCAGTTTGAAGAAGAAATAGGAAGGTTTAATGTAGTGTGCTCTGAGATACTAAACTATGTTTGTGTTAGTTGTCGACGTATTCATTATAAAAGTCAAACTAGGAATGTTGATTTGTATTTGAAAAGTGAAAAGGAGAACAATAGTAAGTGGGAAGAATTTGAAACTTACTTGTTGGTGGAAGGTCGATTTGAGTTAGGTAGTGATCAACGTATATGTAAATATTGTTACAACAAATTAGACGAGAACAAAATTTCCTGCTAGAGCAGTACATAATAACTTAGAATTAGTAGCTACTCCGGAGGAACTGGCAGAATTGAATATGTTTGAGTCAGTTCTAATTCAATCTGTTCATCCTTTTCAAACTATAATTCGGATGGAGCCTAAAACAGGTAAACTGCCACCAACAGACTTGCAAAGAGGGCTGAAAGGAAGAGTGGTGTACTTACCTTTGGATTTTAAGAAAAATATTGAAACTATTGCTGGAGAGAAAGAGGAAAATGAGGCAGTAGTCATTCTAGTAAATGGTGTACCAACAAAGAGTCGGAAAATATGGCAAGAATTTGTGGATGTTAATAAAGTTGAAAAGGCTACCTTATATCTTATAGAGAACAATATTGATTACAAAACTGTAAATGTGGATGAACAGGTAATAAGTTTAGAAGATGAATGTGAAATTTCAAGTGGTTAAATAGAGAAAGTGGACAAGTCAAGTACTGCAGATATTTATGAACATTACACAATATGTCCTTTGCATTCAAGAGAAGTAATAGGAAGCAGCATTGAGTTATTTCAAATGAAAAAAGCACAGGGAACTCCAATGAGTGTATGGGAGAAGTGCTTGGAAGCTTGTTGTTTTCCACAGCTGTTTCCTTCTGGAGAAGGTGGACGATATGATTACCGACCTGTACGTATTCCAGCTTCAGAATATCGGTCAACAAGATTATATTCTGAAGATCCTAGATTTCGACAGTGCATTCCACACATATTTCACCTTTTGTTTGAAAGTGATTTATCTTCTCTGTCGTATGCATACTTAAAACTGGAGTTCATCAATCACTTCTTTCTGCAAAAGAATTTGTGGAGAAAGTAGAAAAAACTGATGAAAATTTAGAAGCACAGTTAATCAATTTGATGGCATGTCAACGTGGATCAAATGAGTATTGGTATCGTCGTCATGGAGAACTCAAGAGTATGTTACGGAACTTAGGTAAACCAACATGGTTTGTCACACTTAGCTGTGAAAGAGTATGCATGGGAATATTTGCTTGAGTTTCTAAGAGAAGTGAATTCCAATATTAAAAATGTTGAAATAAAGACTCCTGGTGAACTGTGTTCATTGGATCCTGTAAATGTGTGCAGATATTTTAATCATAGGTTGCAAGCTATGATGTCTTTTATCTGCAATAAAAAGAATCCACCTCTTGGAGAAGTTACCGATTTCTTTTGGAGAAAGGAGTACCAAGCAAGAGGTGCACCTCATATACATATGCTACTATGGGTCAAGAATGCACCTAAATTTGGAACTGATTCTGATGAAACAGTATTGTCTTTCATCGAACAGTATGTGACATGTGAGATTCCGAGAGGAGAAGGAGATAGAAGCTTGAGACAGCAAGTTTTACGTTTCCAAAGTCACCGTTGTGGAAAGTACTGCAGAAGAAAATACAAGTCTAAAGGAAAATTTTACACCAAATGGCGGTTTGGTTTTCCATGTCCAGTCATTTGTAAAGGAAGAGTAAATTATTTTTTTTCTTCTGTAAGGCACACAATAACTCGGAAATCTCCAAAGAATACCTACAACTTAAAAAGAACAGAAGTGTCAAAGTATATCAATGACTACAATCCAGTCATTTTAAAAATGTGGAATGCGAACATTAATATCCAGTATGTTGCAGATAACTCAATTGCTGTTGCCCGTTATGTTACATCGTACATAACAAAATCAGAAAAAACAGAGATGAAACAAATGTGAGAAGAAATTGCACAAGAGAAAAGCCTTAGCAAAAAATTGTACAGCTTTACTTTGAAAATGCTTTCCCACCGATAAATTGGATCCTATGAATGTTCAGACCGCTTGTGCTCTTCAAGTTTATATTCAAAGTCTCGAGGAATCATTTGGGTAAGTTTAGGTCTTGCCTGCTCATGGAATAGAGTGTTGAAATCATTAGAAGAAATTGAATACTATGAGGTCCATTAGGATGTAGGGCAGAAAAACACCCCGACCGCCATGGAAGCGGAAAACAACTGCCCGCCGGGTCCCGTGGGAAAACCGGTGGACAAATTAGCATTAACCACCAAAAACAATGACCGCGGCGGTATTAGTCCCAGAAAAACCACCTGTAGAGGGCGGAGAAGGCCAAAATCCGTCCGCGGCGGTCGGAATCACGGCGGTAAAACAACAACCCGCCGCAAGTATAGCGGAGACACCGCCCCGGAAATTAGTATATCCCCGATGGTCCCGCGGTACGTACCGCCGTCTCTGACCGCCGCGGTCGCACAATGGAATGAATGGGAGAGCCAGCGGAAGAGCTGATGCACAGCCACCACGGTGGACGAACCGTCAAAAATATGGCGGACGAAGCCAAAACCCCACAAGAAGGCCAAAAGGTGCACACAGAAAACTAGGCATGCCTCTTGAATACACAAAACACACCCCAATGACACAACCACATGGCAAACTGAATAATACAAATCCCAGGACAACACACCTGTCAGCAACACCCCAATTGGACAGACCCACATAGCTGCGTATAAAACCAGCCCCATCACTGACCACAATCCCTTGCAAAATTCCAGGAGAGAAGGGACACATACCCCAGCTGACAGGAGAGGCAAAGGACACAACATCACCAGCCACACCATACACAGCATCACCACCACCTCCAAACCAGCACAACTAACCCCCTTGCACAACACACACCATACACAGCACAACCACCACTCACACCCTTGCACCCACAATCACTTTGCACACCACACACCATGGCCACACAGAAAATGCCCAAATTCACTGAGAGTGAGTTGAAGGTCATGGTAGATGAGATAGTCAGAGTGGAACCACAGCTTTTTGGTACCCTGGTCCAACAGACTCCATTAGCCACAAGGACACATATGTGGGCTAGGATAGTCCAAAGGGTCAATGCAGTAGGGACCACCCCAAGATTAAAAAAGGAGATCATGAAGCGGTGGCATGAACTGAAGAGGGTGGTCAAGGAGAGGAGGAGCAAGAACCGTGAGGTGGCTCAGAGGACTGGCGGTGGCCTTCCCATTCCACTAAAAACATTCACACAATGGGAGGAGAAGGTGCTTGCCATACTGCATCCAGAGAGTCTCACAGGAGTAGCCGGGGGAGTGGAGGCTGGTAAGTACAAACAAATGACTACCGCCACTCTGCTATGTACTGCCTTGCACAACTACAAAGCTACACCACCGAGGACACACACCATCCATCTGCACCCCACACTCACAAAAACATGGCTCACAGATCCAACATTCACCCACCACCATTCACCACAAACATAGCTAACAACATAACCATGGGGGCATGTGTACAGACAGACAGCACTACAACAACCACCAGGCCCCCTGGCCCACACCTGAGCAGGATGGATCCTTCCCCCACCCCACCCAGGAGCAGTTGGAAGCCATTGCAGTACAACAAACAAACTTACAAGTAGGTAGCCATCTTCACAATGAGGGTGTCTGGGGGTGGGGGGCCTGCACCACTACTCCCACCATGCCCCCTGTCCCACAGCCTAGCAAGATGTATCCCTCCCCCACCCCACCCAGGAGCAGTTGGAAGCCATTGCAGTACAACAAACAAACTTACAGGTAGGTAGCCATCTTCACAATGAGGGTGTCTGGGGGTGGGGGCCTGCACTACTACTCCCACCATGCCCCCTGTCCCACACCTGAGCAGGATGGATCCCTCGCCCACCCCCCCCCCCCAGAAGCATGTGTCATTCATTACACAACCCTCATCAAACTTACAGGTAGGTAGCCATCTTCACAATGAGGGTGTTTGTGTGAGGGAGGGCTGCACTACTACTCCCACCATGACCCCTGTCCCACACCTCAGCAGGATGTATCCCTCCCCCACCCTACCCAGGAGCAATTGGAAGCCATTGCGGTACAACAAACAAACTTCCAGGTAGGTAGCCATCTTCACACTGAGGGTGTCTGAGGGTGGGGGGCCTGCACTACTACTCCCACAATGCCCCCTGTCCCACACCTGAGCAGGATGGATCCCTCCCCCACCCCACCCAGGAGCAGTTAGAAGCCATTGCAGTACAACAAACAAACTTACAGGTAGGTAGCCATCTTCACAATGAGGGTGTCTGGGGGTGGGGGGCCTGCACTACTACTCCCACCATGCCCCCTGTCCCACAGCCTAGCAAGATGTATCCCTCCCCCACCCAGGAGCAGTTGGAAGCCATTGCAGTACAACAAACAAACTTACAGGTAGGTAGCCATCTTCACAATGAGGGTGTTTGTGGCTGGGAGTGCTGCACTACTACTCCCAACATTCCCTGTGTCCCACACCTCAGCAGGATGGATCCCTCCCCCACCCCACACAGGAGCAGTTGGAAGCCATTGCAGTGCAACAATCAAACTCACAGGTAGGTAGTCAGTATGTGCACCCACACATTCTCCCCAAATTAAATGGTGCCATATGACAACACCAGCCCTAACATTGCACAAAGAGCCATACCTACCCCATTGCCAAGCACAGTGTGCACACAGGTAAGCCAAGGAAACTGTCACAACCACCGAAGTGTGACACACCAATGCACAAGTAGAAGAAAGCCTGGGCATATTCATGCACAGCAACTAGTTACATGTGCATCACCATGGGGCAAGTGCAACAAGGACCATTCTCAAAATATGAAAGCATGTGTGGTGGCACAAATCAAGATATGCACATGACAGGACAAAGGGATGCAGGAGATGACAATGGCCAGCCCATGGCCAGATGTGACGTCTGCTAGGTCAAACAACTAAACCATGAGTCAACAATTAAATACATGTTGTACCAGGCCCTAGATGGCAACAAGTCCCAGTAAACCTCAATTGGACACGGTTTGCATGGTATGCCCTGACACCTCGCACCATGGACAAGTAATGCTTGTACCACTGTATCATGTCAGGGAGCACAGTACTGCACACAGTCAACAATGTGATGATATGTCAATTGTGCAGTGTACAAAATGTGAATGACATACAGCTAACCACCAGCAACCTGCAGAGCCAGTCTCCACCCCCGGTACAAGGACTCCCGGATGTTGACTCCCAGGATTCCGTGGACGATGAGCTCGAGGCCGGCCCATCTGGTGTGCCAGGGAGCAACAGGTCCCAGGACCCCAGCGCCCCCCCACCACATCTGCAGCAACAACAACTCCACCACCACCACCTGTGCTGCCGGCAACAGCCTCCCTGTCCCAGAGGATGCCCCGCACACACCACCCATGGAGGAGGGCAGGGAGAGGATGCGGGTGCCCACAGTGGTGAGGCAACAGGTCCGTGGCAGCAGGGCAGGTGGAAGGGGCAGGGTCACCAGGAGGCTGGGACCCACTCCCTGGAACACATCACCAGAGTCATGGGCGCATACGAACAGGCCCAGGGACGAATGGGCCGGTCGGACGATCTGTTGCAAGAGCTCATCCTGCTGATGAGGTCCATCGACAGATGCATGGGACAAATCGTGGACCTCTTGGGCCAGCAAGTGGTGGAACTGAGGGACAGGCATGAGCCTCAGACAACACCTCCGCCTCCCTCTGGTGGGCTGCACACTGACCCATCCTCCCCTGCGCCCACAGAGAGGGGTGAGTCCACAGACCGCACTGGCCCTGCAGCAGGGCCCCGTCTGCCAAACGACAACGTGGCTGTCCCAAGAAGACCCTGGGAGTATCTGGAGGCAAAGCACCTACCAGACGCAATTCACGGAGCCAGCCATGATGGCAACCCTCTCCACCACTGCATTGACTCTTTGGACTGTCCTACCCCACACTGACTTGTGAATGGCATCTGCCTGTTGGACTGGGTCACCACTGCAATGTGGTGACTACTCGACCATCTCATCTACCACGACTGTCAATGCACTCCCCTCCCCAATGGAAATGTTCACCCCCCCTTGCATCTCACCATAGTAAATAAAATATCCTCACACACATGTTGTTGTGTCTGCTCTGTCTTTATTGCAGGGTGTACAGTCTTCAACATGATTACAATGTACCTGGACCATGGGCTGTATTTAGGCAAGGAGAAGTCGAAGGCACCTAGGGAAACACAACAGAACAACTGTCACTGGTCTGGGTGTGGCATCACAGATATCACACAAGCCCTAACACCAGGATAACCCAACATGCACGTCACAATGGCCCACAAGTGTCAACATACCCGTCCCATTGATGTTCCCAAATGACATGTCCTAGAAACATTTCCAACCACCACTGAGTCTACAACTGGCTGATGCTACAATTCTCACATGCCCCTTCACGAAAACAGCAATCTCATCAGACAATGAGTATGTTGCATATTGCCACCCACCATCAAGTGAAGTAGCGGGTGATGAGCTGTTCACGCAGGTCAACACCTTCCTCCTCTCCACTGTCCTCATCACTGGACACGGCTTGGTTTGCAGGCTGGGGCCTTGGGTCCTCACCATCATCCAGGAGCAGGGGAATCTCCCTGCGAATGGCTAGGTTGTGGAGCATGCAGCATGCAACAACAATCTGACACACCTTCCCGGGCGAGTATGCCAGTGCACCTCCGGTCTTGTCCAGGCACCGGAAATGTGACTTGAGCAGGCCAAAAGTGCGCTCCACCACACGACGTGTCCTCCCATGGGCCTCATTGTAGCGGACTTCAGCCGGGGACCTGGGATTCCGCAGTGGGCTCAGCAACCAGGGACGGTTGGGATATGCAGAGTCACCTAGGTATGACAAACACAAATAGACATTGCAATGTGGCAGAGTCTCAGGGGAGCAGGTCACACACACAGCATGCCACACGACTAGGCATACTCACCCACAATCCATGCACGCTCTGGAAGAAGATTAGCCATCAGCTGGGGCACTATGCTGTTCCTCAGGATGTAGGAGTTGTGGGCTGAGCCTGGGCATTTGGCACACATCTGCGAGATGGTTATATCTGCCAGGCACACCACCTGCACATTGAGTGGTAATGCTTGTGATTGCGGTAAATGTGCTCACTTGCCTGTGGTGGCACAAGAGCGACATGGGTGCAATCAATGGCCCCAACAACATTGGGGATGTGTCCTGTGCAATCAATGGCCCCAACAACATTGGGGATGTGTCCAAGGGGATAGAAGTCTCCCTTCACAGCTGGCAATTCAGCACCCCTGGGGAAATGGATGTATCTGTCCTTGTATAGCATCATGGCGGACAGTACATCACACAGCACCATGCTGAACATCGGTTGTGACATCCCACCAGCGCTGGCCACAGTCTCCTGGAACGATCCTGTGGCAAAAAAATGCAGGGCTGCCATCACCTTATAAGTAGGGGTGAAAGCTGTTGGATATGTCCTGCGTGGCTGCAGGTGGGGCTCCAACAGATCACAAAGGGTTTTCAGGGTGGCTCTGTCCAGGAGGCATTTGCGTATGATCGCAACATCCTCCATGTACTCTAGCACCGTCAAGTGACTAATCAAATTTGGCCTCCTTCTAATGGAGTTGATAGTGGACACATGTCAATACAATACACCAAGATGATGTGCACAGCATATCACGTTCAGGATGACACAACGACAACAATGACTGACATCTAGAGTGACTAACAGACCAGCTTACATGGAGGGACACCTTCAGCTACACAAGGGGCACACGTGTCAACTTACACAAGACAAGTACCTCAAACACCACCTTTGGCTATGTGAATGCACATAGGGATATGGCCACAGTACACATGTGCACGCCTGGGAGTCTAGCATCCACCATATGTGCAACTAATCAAAACCACTGTCTCCTACCTAGCTGCCGTACCGGTCACACCTTGATGCGTCATTACAACCTGGCACACATCCACCACACAATGACCACAGTCGGCGCTGGAATGATGAATGTGTTCATGAGCAGACATGAGAGGCAATGCTAATTAGACCAACATTCATCAAAACGAGCATTGCTGTGATTGACACTGGACCTCAACACATTGACATGTGTACACATTGTACAGTCCAGGATTACACTGTCCTGCCTACACCAACATCAAATCCTCAAGTGACATGTGAGTGGGTACAGACAAATGTACGTTACACACACACAAACATGGCATGTGTAGCCATCAGTGGAGTAAATTGAACATTGGCATCGTGTGCACAATGATGTGCCATTGAACATGTTGGCACTATGCACTGTTGATGTGTGACAGATGGACATCGCCATTGCATGGCACCCATTTCGCGGTAGCTACTGCCTGGCACCAGCGGTGTGTCACCAGCACTCCCATTCACACCAGTGCAGTACTCATAGGCATGGAGACATGTGGAAATGGCGGTTGGCATGCTCCGCCGCCAGAATGGCGGTGCCTCGTGTCAATGCATGGCACCCATATCGTCGTAGCTACCGCCTGGCACCGGCGGTGTGTCACCAGCACCCCCATTCACACCAGTGCAGTACTCATAGGCATGGAGACATGTGGAAATGGCGGTTGGCATGCTCCGCCGCCAGAATGCGGTGCCTTGTGTCAATGCATGGCACCCATATCACGGTAGCTACCACCTGGCACCGGCGGTGTGTCACCAGCACCCCCATTCACACCAGTGCAGTACTCATAGGCATGGAGACATGTGGAAATGGCGGTTGGCATGCTCCGCCACTAAAATCGCGGTAGCGTACCCTGGGCCCCAGCGGTGTTACACCACCATGGAGCTCGCCCTAGAGCCAATGGGAAGCTTGATAGCAGTGGCATGATGCAATTTTGAAGATCGTGGTAGGCGTGCTCTGCCACCGCGGAGGCGGTCATTGGCTGCATTTGAAAGATGCACCATCGCGGTAGCGCACCCCGGGCCCCAGAGGTGTTACCCCGCCATGGAGCTCGCCCTAGAGCCAATGGGAAGCTCGATAGTGGTGGCATGATGCAATTTTTAAGATCGCGGTAGGTGTGCTCCGCCACCGCGGAGGCGGTAATTAGATGCATTTGAAAGAGGCAGACATGGACCACCAATTGCTGCAGCTTGGCACCTTTGAAACGACCCCAGGGGGCTATATATGTGGGAGTAAGCCTCACATTGCCACTGCTCACAAAACCTGCTGCCTGAGACCCATCACCTGCTGCTGCCTCCAGGGACTGCTGCCTGAGACCCATCACCTTCTGCTGCCTCCAGGGACTGCTGCCTGACACCCATCACTTGCTGCTGCCTCCAGGGACTGCTGCCTGACGCCCCTCACCTGCTGCTGCCTCCAGGAACTGCTGCCTGGGGACCCTCGCCATCAAAATCCCCTGCTGTTGTCTCACGTGCACAGTGATAGCAAGGACAGAGAAGATCCATGCCAGTCCCTTCACGAGTGAGGAGCTGGAGGTCCTGGTGGACGAGGTGCTCACACAGTACCCAAGGCTATATGGTGCCCCAAATGTCGTGGTGAGTCTTAAACAGTGTTGTGGTAGGGCAGGGGGGCCACACATGTAGTGGAGTGATGCAGTATGTGCCTGGGAGTGTGGGGTAGTGTAATGCACTGCCTGACATTCTGTCTCCAGTGGGAGGGTGTGTATACCCAATGCCACAGCTTTCCCTCCCTGCACATGTAAGTATGAGTGACCTGTGTTGTGTTGTCAGTCATACAGTGACACAGAAGGTTGTTCATGCTGTAGTCAGGAGAGTGATTGCTTGGCTGGATGGATGTGTGTGCCCCTGTAGTCCATCTCAGTGTGAGCCTAGCTGGCCTGCACAGTCCCCATCTACTAGGACAAGGACACATCACTTCACTTACAGAGTATGACATCAGTCTTTTCACATTGCACTCCAGCTGTGGCCCATCTCAGCACTGTAGATTGCACACAACCGCCCTTGGAAGGGCATTTTGTATTTGTGAGATCATGTCCCTCAATGTGACATCCATGACACAGTTATCTATTCACAGGGCAGGGACATTGAGGGCTGCGCAGTCTTGGACACAGTGGGTCACCCCCCAACACAGGTTGATATGTGATGTATGTGTAGCTCAACCCAACAATTGACTGGAGATGTGGGCAGGCAGGTTTCAGTGCTGGCATCCTGCATGTGTGTGAGATGTGCAGGGACTGTGTTCCCCCTCACACCTGCATGCTTTAACATCAGCTTTTCCCATGCAGGGGTCACATGTGGGCTGTACTATAGTCTCTGATTCATCTATAGTTGGATATGTGATTTGGTTGTATCTTGCTGCTATACTGATAGATGTCGTTACATGGCACTGTATACCTGATCATTTCTCCCACTTGTCTCCCATGCCTGCAGCTCAAGGTACACCAGCGTAAGGCCGTGTGGAGGGCCATTGCAGCGAAGGTGCGAGCCCTGGGGGTCTCAAACCGACGGCGCACCCACTGCCACAAGAGATGGGATAACTTCAGCCGGCTGGCAAAGAATGTGGCAGAGATGACCCTGGGGCTGCTTCCTCGCACTGGACGTCTGGCATGGCGCAGCATGACCCCACTAATGGGGCGCATCTTGGCGGTGACACAGCCTGAGCTGGATGCACGTTTGAAGGAGCATCAGCAGCAAGCCAGGGGTGAGCATTTGGGGAGTCTGACTTTGGATGGGAGTGGCTGCATGTGTACAGAGCCTGTGCCAGCGCTGGTCTCTGTGATGTCGGTAGTGTGATGCTGTGGCATGTAAGTGGCTGCTGGCCTGGGTGTCTGTGGCATGCATTTGCCCTACCTGTACTTACAAAGTTGATTTGGAAGCTGTGCCTTCACATTACATTCTGAGTTGTGCTATTTAGGCTTCTTCTGCATTGGTGTAGTCTTGGGAATCCCATGGGATGGAACGGCAGAGTGCCCAATCTGACTGTGCGTACATCAATGCGTCCATTGCATGCACCCATATTGGGGAGGGCTAGATATCTTACAGCAATGTGCAGCATTCTATTGTCCCCAAGGTACGACATGGTGGGTGGCATGGGCTAATGTCCATTGTGGACTGTCATGTTGTAGTCTGGGTCTGTGTTGTCCCTTCCTGTTACATCCAGTTCTGTCATTGGCAACAAGTTGTGTGCCCCCATCATGTCCCTAGGTGTGCTCAGAACTAGTTGTGTGTCTGTTTGAACAGAGCCACAAGCAGGGTGTTGTGCTATGTGGTCATCACATGGCTCACTCATGCCTGAGTTTCTAGTTTCCATGCACTGCTTGAGTCTATGTAGTGAGTTGGCACGATGTGATTGCACAGGGTGGTGTGCAACATGTAGATTTGCTCAACTTTTGTCATGCATTGCTTGCATATGTTTGTTCTGTTTTTGCCACTGACCTGGCCCTACATCTCTCTCTCCCATGCAGCATCACCTGTGGTTATGGAGGGACGGTAGACGGACACCAGTGGGGGTGAAACTAGCACCACAGCTGTCCAGGAGCCCAGTGACACAGAGTCCCAGCCTGAGACGCAAAGCACCACATCATTCGATGCCAGCGGGGATGCATCCATGTTGGAGGGCACAGGGAACCGGGACTCTGCATCGACTTCCACCACACAGCGGCCATTGCCCACCCTCCCAGCCACTTCCTCTGGTGCTGCCTGTGTCCGCCTCAGTAAGAAGGGAAGGGTGTCCTTCACCCCTGGCACTGCTGCCCCTGCCCCTGTCTCCCCTGCTGCCATCGGTGCTGAGTCTGTAGACCTTTTGCACCAGCTGTGTGTAAGCCAGACAGCTCTCCTAAATGCCTTCATTGACCACGACAAGAAATTGGCCCAGGTTGTTGCCTTCATGGAGGGCATGCATTCCGACGTGGGTGGGCTGCACCGGACAGTCCATGCTTTGTCATCAACAGTGACGTCTGCCCTGCAACAGGCACATTCTCACGGTCCAGCTCTGGTCCCTTTGTCCACCCCCCTGGCAGTGGCCACGTCTGACGATAGTGACCATGGTCCACATACATCAAAGTCACGATACAGCACACGGAGCACACAGCAGCAACAACCCAAGCGGTCCCATGCGCAGACACCATCCCCACAGAAGACCAAAGGCACCGCAGAGCGCAGGGAGATAAGCCCATCAGGCGACACCAGGGGACAATTAGCAAAGCAGCAGACCTCAGGCACACATGCCTCAGTGGCATCCCCATCCAAGGACTCTCCTGCCTCTAAGGCATCGCGCAAAGATAATCGTACACCAAGGAGGCGGTGCATGCCAAGGGTACACCTGGGAAGGGCTCAAAGGCAGTATCACCGACCACCTCGACTCCCACTCCAAGCCCAGTGAAGCAGGGGCCGGAGGGGACTGTAGGGGTGACACCTAGTAAACAGGGAAAGGGGGGGGGCAGAGGCGAAGCAAGGCAAAGCGTTCCCCTGGGTCCAGCACATCACCAGAGGGGCTGCCAGCGCCTGCACCTGCTGCAGCAGTGGTGGCTGCCTGTTGTGCCCACACCACTTCCCATTTATTCCACAGTCAGTCAAGCCATTTAGGATCCCCAAGAAGTGGTAGTGCACCCCTCCACAATCTCCCAGCCACACCGTGACTCCCGTCTGCATGATGCCACCTCCACGTGCCACTACACCACCTGGTCCAAGCAGCCCTCCAGCCTGCCAAGACACTGATCGCTCTACCGCAGCTGTTCCGCTCTCTCCCCCTTTAAGTGCCCTGATAGTCCCGAGGCACAGGCAGCTCCCAGTCTGCCTGACAACCAAGTCTGAGTGGTAGTCACCCTCACACACCTGTGTATCACACAGGAGGGCCTGTACTGCACATTGTTGCCCCCTGACTGTGTTGCTGGCCATGGAAAGGTACAGTCGCACACATTCCCTGTGCAGCTTCTCATGGACATGCTCTGCACTCTGCCCTGCCCACTGGCCTTGTTGTTCACTGCTGTGTTGGACCATTGCCTGTGCAGCTTCTCATGGACATACTCTGCACCCTGCCCTGCCCACTGGCCTTGTTGTTCACTGCTGTGTTGGACCCTTGCCTGCGCAGCTTCTCGGATATACTCTGCACTCTGCCCTGGCCACTGACCTTGTTGTTTACTGCTGTGTTGGACCCTTGCCTGTGCAGCTTCTCATGGACATACTCTGCACCCTGCCCTGCCCACTGGCCTTGTTGTTCACTGCTGTGTTGGACCCTTGCCTGTGCAGCTTCTCATGGACATACTCTGCACCCTGCCCTGGCCACAGGCCTTGTTGTTCACTGCTGTGTTGGACCCTTGCCTGTGCAGCTTCTCA
The DNA here is from genome assembly GCF_964204655.1 of Triturus cristatus. Taxonomy (NCBI): domain Eukaryota; kingdom Metazoa; phylum Chordata; class Amphibia; order Caudata; family Salamandridae; genus Triturus; species Triturus cristatus. The sequence goes on from NC_140588.1 coordinate 566,087,947, forward strand.
TGGACATGCTCTGCATTTTGTGCCTTACTCTTCTCTTCTCATGGTGCCTATCTGTGCAATTTGTGAATAAAAACAGTTGCTCCAGTTGTCTATTTTGTCAGTGTCCTTACTGAATAAAGTTCTTTTGCTGTGTGTAAATGGTTTACTGTGCCACATGGAATGTGTGGCACTTCAACATGGTCAATGTTTGGGCTCACTTGCTTTCTTTTTTTCAGGGGTGACAGGGGCTTCAGTTCTTCTTTGCCCAGATACTTGTGGTGGCAATGGTGTCAATTTTGAATGTTTAGCAGTAGTCATTTACTTGATTCGTTCATGTTGGCTCTATTGTACACATGTCAGGTTGGGGGGCACTGCAAGCACAGGGTGGGTTTCTGCACACAGTATTTCAGGCAGGCTGTCCAGGGTCATCATGTGTGCCCAGTGGTGTATGTGTGTGGTCATCTTGTGATGGCCAGTCATCCTAGTCCCATGGCTTACTTTCCATGTGTGCTCTTGGATGGCCAGGTATTGTGCTGTGTGAAGGGGGTGAGTTTGTGGGGAGTGTTGATGTGTGCATGCCTCTGCAATGTCAACTACACACATGTGTCACCCAGGAGTTGTGTGCCTGTTGTTTTGATTGTTCATCCCTGTGGATGGGGTTGTATGCCCATGTGTGAGTTGTATGTTGTGCACTGTGCAGTGTGTTGGTGTGTCCTTGCAGTTCTGTCTGACTCCTACTTGTTGTTTTTGTCTCTTGTGAGTATGCAGAGGGTGTTACTGGCAATTCAGTGTTGTGTTTTGTTGCACATCCCTGTGTCTGGTGGCTGTTTTTGAGGTCTGTGCAGACCTGCTGCTCCCCACTGCCATTGTGGTTGTGTTTTCTCATGCCATGGTGCCTTCTTGCCTCCAGTGTGGCATGTTGTGTGTGTTGTCATGCCATCCCCTATCTGTGCTTCAGCTGCCTACCCATTACGGGGCTGCACTCCCTCTCTTTGTGTATGGTACACTCCTGCCATGTCCCCTACTGACATGCAGTACACTTCACTTTGGTGTGAGCTGTCCCCTTGGTTTGCATGTGTGTGTGCCTCCCCATGACTTCATTTGTGCCACTGTGCTTTGTGGTGCAGTTCTTTGTCCAGGGTCAATGTGTCACTCAGTACATTTCTCCAATGGGTCATGTGTGATTTACTGGTGCTGTTTGTCAGTCATGGTTGCTGCTATGCAGTTCAACTGTGTGTGCTGCCCAGTCCTGTGGTCAAGTTGTTTCCACCTTTGTGTCCCAGACTTGTGCATCTATTGGGTGTTGTGTTGGATGTATGTGGGTTGTTTGTGTTATTGCTTCACTTCCTGGGTGTGCTGTTGTCTTTGTGCTGTGCTGTATGGTGTTGTGTGGGTTGCTGTTCTGTCACTGATGTCTGTGTGTGTCTGGTATGCTTGGTGTGCACACACAGCTTGTTGTGCTGGCTGTGCTGTGTGTATGTTGCCTTGTGATTGCCTGTTGTGCATCCCCTGATGTCATGCTATGTTTGCTATGTGATTGTTCTGCCTGTGCATCTGTTGTTTGTTTGCTGTGGCCGTGTTGTTCTGTGATGGTGCACTTCTTGTGTGTGTTGTGGAATTTTGTCTGTGCATTGTTCCTGAGTGATGAGGTTGTGCACTCCTGTTGTGTCTGTGCTCCCATTGCCTTTCCCCAGTTTAGCTGCAAAGGGCATGTCTGTTGTTGTTGTTGTGGCTCAGTGTGTGTTTCAGTTGGGCGATGTATTTGTCTGTTGTATTTGTTTCCACATTTGTGGTGGCATCCCTGTGTGTGTGTGTGTGTGTGATGTTTGTGGCTGAGCCCAGGGTGTGTGGTTGTTTGTGTGTGTATTGCCTGCCATGAATTGCCTGCCTTCAGTGTGTTTGGCACTGGTGTTGTGTGCTGCTGGTGTGAGGGGGGTATGTGTGTAGATTCCTACTGGTGTTTGTCAGTCCTGAGGTGTGTACATGGTCCCTGTGTGTAGTGCTGCTTGTGTACTCCTGTGAAGTAGTTGTACATATGTGTGGCTGTTCCCAGTTTGAGTTCAGGGCCTTCCTTTCATCCTTGTGCCTATACATGGCTTGCCTTGCTGTCTCCCTGTGTGGTTGCACTGAGCTGTCCGTGGTTTGATTTCACTGACTGTGCCAGCCATGTGTGCTTTGATGGTGTGAGGGTGTTGTGCTCTGTTCCTTGTGTTGATGTGATGTACACATGCTTGTTGTGTGTCTCCATGGCCTTCCATTTGTGTGCAGCCCACTTTGGTTTCCGTATTTGTTGTGCTCCATTGCTGTTGGCATGTGGGGTGTGTGTGTGTGTCAGTCTGTGATATGTATGTGTGACTGTGCAGGCTGTGTGTCCATTTGGATGTTGCGTCCTTGTGTGTGTTCATTTGTTGCTTGTCCTCATTGCTTTTTCCCTGAGTGTGATGTAGTGTGTGTTTCCCTGGCCCTGTGCTACTGTGCTGTGTGTTGTATGTTGCTGTGCAGCCACTCCTGCATTGTGTGTCTCCATGATTGTTGGTTGTGTGGTGCAGGGTATGTATTGCCCTGGCTTGTTGTTGTGCATGGGGTGCACAGGGGGGGACACATGACATGTGCCTTCATGGGGTGTGCTGGTGTGTGGGAGTGGCCCTGTGGTCTTTGTGCCCTGCCCATGCCTGGCACTGGCCCTGCCTTCTGCATTGCGCATGTATTTGCTTGTGTTTGCCGCTGCGGTGACTTGACCGGGACATTGCTGCATGATGGCGGTAGCTGTGTATCCAGGATGCAGCAGGGTGAATTTGTGGCAGGTGGGGGATGTGTGGGTGCCCTTAGGGATGTGTCCCTAACCCCCCTAGGGTGTCTGATGTGGATCTGGACCCTGTGTCAGGCCGTGGGTTGTGTGTTGTGTGTTGTGTGTTGTGTTATTGCGTACCTGCGGCGGCTTCCGGTGCGGTCCATGAGTTCCTGGTGATGTAGCAGGTACAGCACCGGAAAGACGTGTAGAGCTGGGTCCATTGCGGTCGTGTCCGGGTGGTGTGGACCGGGACTCGAGTTTCCGCCGTCTCGGGTCAGGCGGTGTCTCCGCTGCAGTGCGTCTGCTTGCTTGAGCCATCCTAATTTGTGGACCGGGGCGGACGTCATTCCACGCAGCGGAGGGTCTCCATTGGCTCCCACCGCCGCGGTGGCGGGCGCACTTTGATGGCGGTGCGCGTCGCACCGCGGCGGTCGGGAATTGGCCTATGTTTGACCATACTAATATTGCGGGCGTGATATCCGCTGCTAGTGGGTGGAAAAAGGCATTTTTCCGCACCGCCAGCGCGGCGGTGGTCCCCCACCCTACATCCTATGGGACCCCTTAGCATCAAATGAACCAGACAGTACAGACATTCTTAAAACTAATATGTTGGACACATACTATCCGAAAAGGAGTCAACATCTGGAACAGCTATGTCTGTATGAAGTACTTCAACATTACAGCTTCAAAAGAAATGTTAAACATAATTTAAAAGAAGGAAAATATGCAGTAGTTGGATGTCATGGTTGTTTAGTAAAACATGCAAAGGGTAATTGTGAGACCGGCCTCGTGGCGTGGGCCCTCCCGACCAGCAAATTAAACTACAACCACGCCGAACCTCGTGGGCACAGCCTCCCGGCTTCCGTGGACCAACATCCCGAGGGCCGACCAGATCCCCAACACGCATGCCCGGCCGAGGGAGAACGAAACCCCCCCCCCAAACCAGACCGAGAGGCGCCGACCCTGTCACACCTCTGGACTCTCCCCAGAGAAGACCTGGACTGACGAGAGCCTGCGGACTTGGTCGCGGCTTGATCGCTCCCCGAACAGAAGAACGCTCCCCGAACTCTGAACCATCTGAGCCCTGCTGACGCGGTCGCGGCTCCCCGAACTCTGAACCACCTGAGCCCTGCTGACGCGGTCGCGGCTCCCCGAACGCTGAACCATCTGAGCCCTGCTGACGCCGTCGCGGCTCCCTGAACTAAGACCCTCCGGTGCCTGCTGAGTGACTCGCGGCCCACTCCTCCAAGAGAATCGGCAGAGATCGCCGAAAGAAGCAACATCCCCTCAGCTCGAGGATTGAGAGCTGGGCGCCGGATACCTCGCAGAGACACTGATTGAAAGACGGTCCCGCTACCCCTTTTCCCTCCATCATAAGATCGCTGCCGCTTGTGGCATTAATCCTGCACCTGCCTGCCGGATCATAAAGATCCCTGATAACCACCGATAAAAGCTTATTATCTTGCAACGATTTACTGTGTGGTGTCCCTCTATCCGCAGAAGAGAGAAGCGTAGCGCGTGCGATCCTAGGTGCGAGACCCTTCCAGGAAGGGCCTCCCTGCTCTTGCTCGGCCTAACTGGGAAAGGTGGGCCTCAGGGTGGTCAGGAACACATTCCGCAGCCTCCCCGGGGAACGCCTTCCAACATTTGGTGGCAGGCGACGGGATCCGAGCCAACACCTAGAGATCGTGCAGTAGACGACATACGCATTACCAAGAAGGATGGAAGGAGAAACTTCCCTAGGTGCCGCAAGCACCAACCTGAACACGGCATTCCAAAAAGACCAGTTAGAATCGTATACACACCGAGAACTGAAACAATTTTGCAAAGACTTTGGAATCGCTACCACCGGACTAAGCACGAAAGAGGACTTCCAGGGGGCATTAAAAACCTGGGTCGAGGCAGAAACTCCCCAGACACAAACAGAAGGAGAACCACGAAGCAACCCGGGGAGGAACGGCGCCCCCGAGAGGGGCCTATCCCCAGAGGAACTAGCGGACCGAGAAAGAGATCGCAACCACGAACTAGAACTAGCAAAATTAAAAATCGAAGGAGAGCTAAAGCTGGCTGAGAAAAAACTGGCGGTAGAACAGTTACGCCTACAAGGAGAACTAGAGGAAAAGAAACGACAGAGAGAACACGACGAGAAAAAACTCCAACTAGAGCACGAACGTAGCCTAAAAGAAATCGAGCTCAAGGCTAAGAAGGCGGAGGCCCGACCCTCGGAAACCCAACCCATCTCCTCCACCGTGGAACCAAAGGTCCACATCCCCAAAGATGTGGTGAAAGAATACTATAAGAACGACGATATTCAGCAATGGTTCAAGGCCTACGAAGTCGCCATGACCTCCCACCGAGTCCCGCAGAAGGACTGGGGGGCTGGGCTGTGGGGCCGGTTCCTGAGCGAGGGGAGAGATACCCTGCTGGACCTGCCCTCCACCGTGATGAACTCCTACAGTCACATGAAAGAGGCTCTAGTAGCCAGATATGGGCTCACCCCTGAAATGTACCGGCAACGGTTTAGAGACTGCAAAAAGATACCCGGTACCACCTGGGTGGAGTACGTGAACTTCTACAGCCGGGCCTTGGACGGATGGATCAAGGGCAGCAAGGTCTCCACCTTCGAGGAGCTGTTCGACCTAATCGCATGGGAACACTTGTCCGCGAATTGCTTCGTAGAGCTGCGCCAGCACCTCCTGGACAGCAAACTCACAGACCCTCGAAAACTGGCCGTCGAGGCTGACCGATGGGTGAACACCCGGGCCTCCCGGGGCCCCGTGGGGGACTACGGTCGCCACAGTCAGGGACCCCCCCGCCAGAGGGGCAGAGGGAATCAAGGCCGGCAAAGGGAGCTTCCGGGGGGATCCCCGCTCAGCCCTCCCAGAGGACAATCTCCGCCCTTTCCAGCTCCACCTCCGGCCAGCACCGGGCCACCAGGGAGGCCGGGGCCCCGAGTGAGGATCACCTGCTTCCGCTGCCAACAGACCGGACACTATGCCAGCGACCCCCAGTGTCCCCTGTACCAGCGGTCCACCACAACAACCCCGCCGACTCGACAGATGGCCTCCGTAGCCCTGGGGGAAGAGATAGAAGACTCCGAAGAATGGGAACCAGCCGCCATGGCCTTGGTCTCCCTAGGGGATCGAGAGATGGTCCCCGGAACGTCCCTGCCCGCCAACACGAAGAAGTACCGACAGCAAGTGACGGTCAACGGTCACCGCATCGAGGGCCTCCGGGACACGGGGGCGAGTGTCACGGCGGTTCATTGCCACCTGATCTCCGAGGATCAGATCCTGCCTGGTGCCTTTTGCCCCGTCATCTCCTCAGACAATTCCGAGAGCCTCTGTCGGATGGCCCTAGTCCCCTTCGAATGGGGGGGGAGTCACCGGCAAGTTAAAAGTGGCGGTCCGAACCTCCCAGCCCGTGGACTGCCTCCTGGGAAATGACCTTGAGAACTCCCCGTGGGGACAAGTGGAACGAAGAGCCCACCTCGAGATAATGGGCCTCCCCGGGTATGCGCCACCACTCGCTCAATGACTCTCCGGGCACCTCCCTCCGAGGGGGAAGAGCCCATGCCGCCAGACACCGCCACCCCCCCCGAGATCCAGAATACACCACCAGAGGCCAACGACCCCCTTCTGGACAAACCGACCGCTCCCGACGAAGGGGTAGTGCCTTCCGACCCCGAAGCCCTGACTCACCTCGAGGACCTGCCAGAACTGGCCCAGTGGCCCTGCGAAGGGGGCCCCTCCCGTGAAGAATTCTGCCAAGAACAATCCACCTGCCCGTCCCTCATCGGACCCCGACAACAGGCTGAGGCCCAAGCCGCAGGCGACCAGACTGGCACCCACTGGGTATACTGGGAGGACGGCCTCCTGTACAGCGAACAGAAGTCGGCCGAGTTGGGATCGGCCCGGGTACTAGTGGTACCCCTACGCTTCCGAAGTCTCCTCCTGGGCCTGGCCCATGATGTACCCCTGGCCGGACACTTAGGCCAAGATAAGACCTACCAACGGCTCGTCACCCACTTCTATTGGCCCAAGATGCGAGCAAATGTGGAGGCCCACTGCAAATCCTGCCCCACGTGCCAGGCCAGCGGAAAGAGTGAGGGCAAGCACAAGGCTCCACTACAGCCCTTCCCCCGTCGTCAGTACCCCTTTTGAGCGGGTAGGAATCGACATTGTGGGACCGCTGGACCCCAAGACCGCCCAGGGCCACCGGTTCATCCTCGTCCTAGTGGATCATGCCACCCGTTACCCCGAGGCCATCCCTCTCCGCACCGTGACGGCCCCCGTGGTAGGCCGGGCCTTGATGGGGATCTTCTCCCGCATGGGGTTCCCCCGCAAAGTCGTGAGTGACCGGGGTACGAACTTTATCTCCCGTTATATGAAATCCCTCTGGCAGCAGTGCGGAGTATCGTACAAATTCACCACCCCGTACCACCCCCAAGGAAACGGACTAGTCGAGCGCTTTAACAAAACGCTGAAAGGAATGATCATGGGCCTCGAGGAACCCCTACGCCGGAGGTGGGACGTCCTCCTCCCATGTCTCCTGTTCGCCTACCGGGAGGTTCCCCAAAAATCCCTGGGGTTCAGCCCATTCGAACTATTATATGGACACCCCGTCCGAGGACCCCTGAGCCTGGTCAAGGAGGGGTGGGAAACAACCCCCCGGGGGACCCCTCCGGACGTGTTCCGATACATCTTGGCGCTCCGCAACCAGACCCGAAAATTCAGGGAACTCGCAGAAGCAAACCTCGAGGCCAGTCAAGAAGAAATGAAGCGCTGGTATGACCAGAATGCTACGCTGGTCGAATTTCAGCCGGGCCAACAAGTCTGGGTCATGGCCCCGGTGAGACCCTGCGCTCTCCAAGATAAATGGACTGGGCCCTTCAAGGTGGTCGAGCGGAAGAGCCAAGTCACATATCTCATCGATGTGCAGTCCCCGCGGAACCCCCTCCGGGTTCTCCACGTGAACCGCCTCAAGCCCCACTTTGTACGGACCGAATTAAGTCTACTCCTGGCCACCGACGATGGGGCCGAAGAAGACACCGAGCCCCTTCCAGACCCCCTGGGGGCGAAGGAAACCGATGGATCCGTGGAGGGAGTGAGACTGTTGACCGCCCTCACAGCCCAACAGACCGACGACTGCCGCCAGCTAATAGGGCAGTTCGCGGATCTCTTCTCCCTGACCCCCGGGGTCACCAGCTGGTGTGTCCACGACGTGGACACCGGAGACAGCCCGCCCGTGAGACATCGGGCCTACCGGGTCCCTGATCGGGTCCGGACCTGCATCCAGACCGAGGTAGCAAAGATGTTAGACCTCGGGGTGATTGAACCCTCCGACAGCCCCTGGGCCAGCCCGGTAGTCCTGGTTCCGAAAGCGACTACCCCAGGTGTTGCCCCTGAGCTGAGGTTTTGCGTGGACTACCGAGGCCTCAATGCGGTCACCCGAGCAGACGCCCACCCTATCCCTCGTGCCGACGTACTCATTGACCGCCTTGGGGCCGCCCGCTACCTCAGCACCTTCGACCTGACCAGTGGGTACTGGCAGATTGCCCTCACCGAGGGAGCCAAGGAGCGCTCCGCCTTCTCCACCCCGGATGGGCACTACCGCTTTAGGGTGATGCCGTTCGGAATGAAAAATGCCCCGGCCATCTTCCAGCGGCTGGTGAACCGGGTCCTGTCCGGACTAGAGGGGTTCAGCGCGGCATACCTCGACGACATAGCGGTCTTCAGCTCCCAATGGACCGAGCACCTCCAGCACCTCCGTCAAGTCCTGCTGGCTCTGCGCCGAGCCGGCCTCACCGTCAAAGCTAGCAAATGTCAAATTGGGCACGGCTCCGTAACCTATCTGGGGCACCGGGTGGGGAGTGGGCAGGTCGCCCCCCTCCAGCCGAAGATCGACGCCATCTTGTCCTGGGAACCCCCTGCAACCCAAACGGAAGTCCGGGCCTTCCTGGGCCTCACCAGCTACTACTGATGGCAGCATCGCAGGCCCTCTCACAGAACTAACCTCCAAAAAACACCCCCAGAAAATACACTGGACTCCCTCCTGCCAGAAGGCGTTCGACACCCTAAAGGCCGCAATGTGCGCGGCTCCAGTGCTCAAAGCCCCCGACTACGCCCAGGAGTTTGTGGTCCAGACGGACGCCTCGGAACACGGCATCGGGGCAGTCCTCTCACAGTACGACGACAAAGGCATAGATCAGCCCATAGCCTTCATCAGCCGAAGGTTACTGCCCCGGGAACAGCGGTGGAGCACAATTGAACGAGAGACGTTCGCAGTAGTCTGGGCCCTCAAAAAGCTACGGCCCTACCTGTTCGGAACACACTTCCGAGTGCAAACCGATCACCGACCCTTGCGGTGGTTGATGCAGATGCGAGGGGAAAACCCCAAGCTGCTACGCTGGTCCATCTCTCTCCAGGGAATGGATTTCACTGTGGAACATCGCCCCGGGACTGACCACGCCAACGCGGACGGCCTGTCCCGATTCTTCCGCTTCAGCAAGGAGAACTCCCAAGTGGATGGGTAGTTCTCCCCGCCTTTCAGCTGGGGGGAGCACGTGTGAGACCGGCCTCGTGGCATGGGCCCTCCTGACCAGCAAGTTACACTACAACCACGCCGAACCTCGTGGGCACGGCCTCCCGGCTTCCGTGGACCAACATCCCGAGGGCCGACCAGATCCCCAACACGCATGCCCGGCCGAGGGAGAACGAAACCCCCCCCAAACCAGACCGAGAGGCGCCGACCCTGTCACACCTCTGGACTCTCCCCCGAGGGAGGTTTCGATCGACCACCAGGCCCCCGGTGAGCGGGCGCCTCGCCTGCTGAGTGTCTGGAGTCCCTCCCAGACCCACCTGAACAGATCAAGGGGCCGAGCGACAGGAAACCCCGACACACCGCCCCCCAGGCACCAGACCCCTCTCCGCGAGGACTCCGGACTTCAAAGAGGAGGGGGAGTATAACAAGGGGTGCTGAAGGGATGAGAGGCAGAGAAGACCTGGACTGATGAGAGCCTGCGGACTTGGTCGCGGCTCGATCGCTCCCCGAACAGAAGAACGCTACCCGAACTCTGAACCATCTGAGCCCTGCTGACGTTGTCGTGGCTCCCCGAACTCTGAACCATCTGAGCCCTGCTGACGCTGTCACGGCTCCCCGAACTCTGAACCAACTGAGCCCTGCTGACGCGGTCGCGGCTCCCCGAACTCTGAACCACCTGAGCCCTGCTGACGCGGTCGCGGCTCCCCGAACGCTGAACCATCTGAGCCCTGCTGACGCCGTCGCGGCTCCCTGAACTAAGACCCTCCGGTGCCTGCCGAGTGACTCGCGGCCCGCTCCTCCAAGAGAATCGGCAGAGATCGCCGAAAGAAGCAACATCCCCTCAGCTCGAGGATTGAGAGCTGGGCGCCGGATACCTCGCAGACACTGATTGAAAGACTGTCCCGCTACCCCTTTTCCCTCCATCATAAGATCGCTGCCGCTTGTGACATTAATCCTGCACCTGCCTGCCGGATCATAAAGATCCCTGATAACCACCGATAAAAGCTTATTATCTTGCAACGATTTACTGTGTGGTGTCCCTCTATCCGCAGAAGAGAGAAGCGTAGCGCGTGCGATCCTAGGTGCGAGACCCTTCCAGGAAGGGGCTCCCTGCTCTTGCTCGGCCTAACTGGGAAAAGTGGGCCTCAGGGTGGTCAGGAACACATTCCGCAGCCTCCCCGGGGAACGCCTTCCAACAGTAATCTTATAAACCACAAGAAACTCAGTTGTGAAACTCCAGATAAGCGAGAATTTTACTATTTAGCACTTATTCAACTATTTAAACCATGGCGTAGCAAAAGTGAATTACTTGGAGACTTTGACTGCTACGAAGATTCTTTTATCCCCTTCTGTGCCACGCCCTTTCCCCCTCCTGTGCCGGGCGTTACATTAGTGGGTGGGGTTCATGACGAGATAGTCTCGTCATGGGCACAGCGCGACCGTGCTCCATGACGAGACTATCTCGTCATGGGCACTGAAGAGGTTAATGCATGTAAAGATAGCATTGCATGTACAATTTTCCCTACATATTTAAAAATGTTGAATGATGAAGTTGAACAGGAAAAGACTATTACAGCTGAAATAGCTAATGAAAGTTCTCAAGATAGTCAAAGTAGTGGTCAATGTAGTCAAGATCCTCTTTGACAACCAATACTGGAAAATGAAGCAGCGATTGCTATGCATGAAGTCGAAATTGCAATGCAACAAACACACTAGGAGAATATTACATTGGAAAAGTTAGAAGAACAACTAAATGTTGACCAGAAAGAAATATATGTACAAGTGAGAGAACAGATAGAACATAGTTTGTTGCATGAAAAAAAAGAATGTGTGTGTTCATCTTTTAAACCTCTTCTCATGTACATCAGTGGTCAAGCTGGGACAGGTACACGTTTTTTAATTAAAGTTTTGACCAGTTATCTTAAAAAAACTACTGGTTCACATTTATGTTCTGTGGTAACAGCTCCAACTGGATTAGATACACACAATGTTAAAGGAGTTACTTTGCATAGATTACTGATGTTACCAGTTGAGCATGATAGTAAATTACAATATCAGAAGTTGTCTGGAGAAGCTTCTCATGAAGTTTCAAGAGTGTTGAAGAAAATTAAACTATTAATTATTGATGAGGTGAGCATGGTCTCAAACTTAATTCTTGCTTTTGTGCACTTAAGATTGCAGCAGGTATTAAAAACAGATTATGACGTTCTCTTTGGAGGAAAACATTTAATTGTATTTGGAGATCTGCTACAACTAACACCTGTAAAAGGAGAACCAGTATTTAAAACTCTTCTACATGAAGACACAAAGAAATCTCTGGGAAGTATTGCAAATGTGAATCTGTGGTTAAATTTTGAATATAAAGAACTCACTCAGAATATGCGACAAGCAAGAGATGAAGATTATGGAAATATTCTAAAAGATGTAAGAATTGGTGTTCTAAGCAAACATTGTAAAGAAGCTTTTCAAAGTTGTCTACTAAAGAGCTTGTTTACAAATGAAAACACACCAGCAGAAGTAATGTACAAGAAAATGAAAGAATAAAAGTCTATAGTTTGCTTAATGCCTACAGTGGAAGAGTGTTATACATTTAATAGAGAGCTTATGAAATTGGAAAATGAAGAAATAGTTCACATTGAAGCTATTGACAAAATCGAGCATCAGGAATAACAATTCTTTCAGAAAAACTACAGACTAAATTGGATTCTTTGGAAAAGTCTGTATCAAAAACTGCTGGTCTAGAAAAAAACTTAGATGTAAAAACTGTTGGGTAATTATGAGGCGTAATCTGAATGTAGAAGAAGATTTAGTGAATGGAGCAATGGGGAAAGTTGTTGATTTTGTGAAATATCAAAATAGAAATGGAATTGAATTCTTGATAGTTAAATTTGATCAGATTACAGAGTTAAAACAGATTGCACGTTGTGCTGTACGTTTTTTGCTTGTAAAAGACTTGTATGTTCGTAGAAAACAGTTTCTCTTCTGTTTAGCATATGCAATAACTATTCATAAATCTCAAGGTTTAAGTGTAGATAATGCTTTGATAAATGTAGGAAGAACTGTGTTTAAAGAGGGAATGGTATGTGTTGCATTATCTCGAGTTAGAACGTTGTCTGGTTTGTATTTAATTGATTTTGATGAGAACAAGGTTAGTGCTGATGTTAATTGTGTAAGAGAATATAATCGTTTGAGAAGGCTTTATGCTCCAAGTTTAGGTGAATATCCTATGTATGAGAATCGTGTTGTGTGTTCAAAACGCAAACATGGTGAAGAATCAACTATGGTTGGAAAGCAGAAACAAAAACAAGAGAAAAGAAAAGATGTAAAGAAGCAGAAAATACAAACAAGTGATGATGTTGTCGGATTCCAATTAGAAAAAGCTTCTGGTGTCAACTGCTATGGTAATGTTATTCTAAACGTTATATTTTATCTTGAAGATGTTTATGGTGAAATTATGGAAAGTCAGGACAAAAGATTATGTTTGGCACTTTATACTTTATTTCAAGAATTGAGAACTGATAGAAGTAAGAGCCATTCTGCTTCTGGTATTCGCCAACTGTTGGATACATGTACCGGATCTTTAACGTTCAGATGCACAAGAATTTCTGATGGTTATGCTTGGAGTACTAGAAGATGAAGGAATTCTGATTGAGAGTTTATTTGGACTCAGTTACAAATGGGAACATAAATGTGAACAGTGTTCGTTAACTTCAAGCACTATAGTTGACAGAGAACGATTTCTATATTTGACAATACCTGACTGCAAATCTGTACCATTTTCCAAGTTACTAAAAGAAGCAGATCACAAGATGATCTGTTCTCGTTGTAAATCAACAATGCTATCTACATTATGCCTACAAAGATATGGAAAATATTTGATTATAATGCTACAACACTGTAGACCAAATGGAAGAAAAGTGGAAACCAAAATTAAAAATGTTGTTGCTAGTCAAGTATCTATTTCTGGAAGAACTTTTGCAACAGTTGCTATTGTTTCCATGCTGGAAGTACTACCACAAGGGGATATTATACAGTTTATTTAAAGTGTAATAATGGTTGGAGTCACTGCAACGATACACACTTGGAAATGAAACCGAGATTGCCTTATGAATTACCCAACTCATACTTGATATTTCTGAAACAAAGATTTTAGATACACCATTCGGCTTTGTGGGAAGGTGTAAAGATACTTTAAGGAATTCCTACTGGATGCTTTCAAAGCGAAATTGTTGATACATTATTTGGTGCATTGAGAAAATGTTCACAGAAACTATGAAGTAAAGGTAAGATTTGAAGATTGGAAATAGTATTGGATGTGTTATTTGTGTTGATTTTGTATTATATTTGTGAGAATTAGGATTTTTTTTTTAACAATCTAGTTGATTGTTTTTTTCCCTGCTGTTTATGATGAAACTACTCTGACATCACTGTGAATAGTGAAGTTAAGTAGTAGCTGATGACAGCAAAAAAAGGGAGAAAAATTGTTTTCTGAATGTTAAATTATTTTGTATTATTTAAAAACTCACTGTAATTTGTGAAATATATTGCATTACATAGTAGTTTTGCAGTTTATTTTATGTAGTTGAAAAGTTAGAAAAAACAGTAGTAATGACAAATAGCATAATAGTAGTTCAATATTTAAAAAACCTTTGAAATTCACTGAAAAAAAACATATGTCTCAGAGACGTTATAGTTAGTTGGACATTTGACTCATATAAAACCATAGAAATTCGCCTGTTATAGTTAGTTGAGCTAACTATAACTCGCGCGCTCTCAATGCACTGCTTATGACGTCACATATTACATCACTCATGACATGGTCAGTGACATCACTCATGACATCACTGATGACATCTCAAATGACATCACTGATGACATCACTGATGACATCATCCAGTGAATGTGTTTTTCTGTAAACTGTAAATATTTTTCTTATATATCTATGCCAAGGTCTATTGAGGAATGAGTCTGTAGCATTAAGGGCCTCATTATGATGGCGGTCGGACAAAAGTCCGACCGCCATCATAACGGGGATGGGACCACCCGACTTTCAGCATGTCCCTGCACTATGTTTGCAGGCACCCCAAAACCTAAAACTGAGGGCCAGGGGGCAAGTGGGGCCCACTCCGGGCCCCCAATGTCCCTTTCTGCCAGCCTTTTCATGGCGGGTAAACTGCCATGAAGCAGCCAGCGGGGAGAGACATCATAATCCCTACAGCTGTGTCTGGCAGGCACCACCACCATTGTAGGGATTCAAGTTCTCTCTGACGTCCATCGGGCTCCTTGAGCCAGTCGTATCAGTGGCAGTCGGTTTCTCCGACTGCCACCCATCTGTCCGCCATCCTAATGTGGCGGGTGAAAAAGATGGTTATGACGATGGCAGCGGAACCACCACCGTGAGGGGAACGGCCGACTTCCAGCTTCCTTCCAACGGCCAACGAGTAAACTACAACTCCCTGCGGCCCCTGTCCATCGGGTGCTGGGTGAAGCTGACACTGCGACGGCGGAGCTTAAAAAAGCCGCATAGGACCTCCGCAGCGCGGGACGCGTGCAGGCGGCACCCGGGTGGTGCCCGGGCCAAGGGCGGCCCCATCTGAGCCCGCCCTAGACCGATCGAGGCAGGGCTGGGCCACACCTCTTTGAAGTACGATTGAACAGGGCGGGTGAGTGTTTCATCAAATTTATATAACTGTCCATCGGGCGCTGGGTGATGCTGACACTGCGACGGCGGAGCTTGAAAAGCCGCGCAGGACCTCCGCAGCGCGGGACGCGCTAACTATTGTATGTGCTGTGAGGGGAACGGACATTACTCACCACTTTGTCAAGGAGACTTCTTTCTTTATTTTCCCTTGATGACTCAATGCGGCCACTGCCCCCCTTTTCAAGCATCGGTCGAGGGCAGCGACCTAATGGAGTTCTTATTTCGACGCAGTTCTCCTTTGGATCGGGGCTGCTCGCGGCTGCCACAGTTTGACGCCAGCCTCACCACCTGTTTGCTCTCTCTCTGGGCCTGCTGAAGGGGCACCTCTGAGGGGCTCCGGCAGCTGCCCCAGTTGCACAGCCTTTTTTCCACTTATATTAAGAGGCCTCACCAGTTGCCGCCGTAGGGACACTGTGTGGATGCGGCCAGTGCAGAGGCAGAGGTGAGGTGCGGATGGTCGGGCCTGGCTGGGGGCGCTCGGGCTCTGCATCTGACTGTGGGATTTAGCCGTTATTATATAGGGGCAGAGTGATGTGAGTCCCATCTGTCTCAGGAGCCCTGCGGCCCCCCTTTGTCTAGTCTCAAGCAATGGTCTAGCTAATACTAGTACTGGAACACTTCATGCCCCAAAAATCCATCACACAGGAAAGTCCTGGTTACATGGTGGAGCCCTCATGCTGGGTTTTAAAAACCTCTGAAAAACGCGTTGTTAAATATTAAAACAAAAGTCCTGGTTTTGGGTTCAAACAGCACCCATGATGCCGAAATTACCCACAAAGCAAAGCTGAAGCACAGATGACATATTCACTCAATAAGTTGATCTATCATTATTGTGCAGACGTAAATAACACACTCTCAGCCTTCGACAAGGAGCCCGTCGTGGTTCTCTCAACCCACCCACTTCTTTAGATAGTCGGTTTTTCTGGGCGCGCAGGAGGTTATGTTATAGTTCTAATGCCAGTCTTAGAATATTTAGGAAAGAGCAGGCCATACGGTGTTTCTGTTATTTAAAAATATGGCCGCTTAACCTGGCCGATTCCAGTTTGCTTTCATAGTACTACTTTAAGATAATGTATTAATTGTCTGTTTTTAGAGTACTATTCTTAGATGATGTTCCATTTATAATGTTTATTATTTTTTATCGAATGGCACATGTGCACTTTATCCCTGAAAATTGTCAAGTCCTGTAACCTATTTTAAAAATGAAATAATAACTTTTGAATTATCCCGAACTGGAAAAACTCAATTGATTGTGGTTAATTTTATGCATTGTATCCAGGAATGTTCAATTAGGTAAAGTGTTTGGTTTGTAAATATTTTTGTCCTTTTTGTAATGGTTTTAATTAATCAACAAATAAATCAATCAATCAATCAATCAATCAATCAATCAATCAATCAGTGGTGGAGTTCGTTTTTTCTGATATGATCGCACAGTCATTCCAGTGGGCACGTCCCAGAGCTAACCTGCATGCTCAGTTTCCAGTGTCAGGGGCCCCCCAACTTTTTATCTTTCCTATCTACACCATTAAAATCTCTCAACTTAAGCTTAAGAAATCATTTTAAAATGATAGGATGCAGGCGATAAGTTTTCAAGTCCACTAAAATGGCTTTCTGACTGGGATAGCTTGTAGGGCTGGGCCCCCTGCTGGAGAAAGCTTAATCCGCCAGGCACATGTTTCAAGATCTTTGAGTCATATTGCTTGTCTGGTCAATAATGCACCTGTGGCAGAGATGTATAATTTAGGAGTCGGATAGTGTACCTGCTGCGAACATCTGTGCATAACTTGTACTTTTTACAGTACTAGTGAGAAAGGAACGATGAAGTGTGCATGTTCTGCGGAGACTCCAAGTAATCTTTTAGTGACATATTTATCTCCAAAGAAAAGTCATATGCGAATATTGTAAATTTGCAGCAGGATCTCGCTGTGTGTGACAATTACAGTTTAAATAGGAAAAAATGCAGTGCAGCCCGAGTCCTTAGAACTTGCTGACGGGGCCAGGATTCAGGAGAGGCCACAGGTTGAGTAAGAGGCATGACTTTAAATAGCATTGCCAGTTTTATATGGTTACGCGTGCTCGTGGTCTTCTCCCATGTACAAAAGGTGGTATTCTTATTTCAACAGGAGAATGTGCATTTATGGGCCCATTGTCACATGCTTGTGTTCATTTTTAGGAATAATCATTTGTAGCAAGTAGCATGCGCTTTGAGAGCATAGTTGGTGGATGGTGACAGATCTAGCTAAGGAAAAATCACTCAGCTAGTGATTCTTTAAATTTTATTATGTGACTGGGATTAACATGCCTTTTCCACCGACTGCTATGCAGCTTGGGGGCCAGCTAGACAGACAGCACTCAAGTGGCTTTCCTGGTTCCCACTGAGCCGAATGCTATCTCACAAACATGGTGGAGGTGTTTTACCAGATCTTGGGACTGACCAAAATAACAATTAATGAGGCCTGAACATATTCATACCAGAGTTCTTTTCCCATAAGTATGGACCATTGCCCTACACAAACGACTAACACAGCCAGATCAGGTGGCCTAATGAACCAAAGCTTTCACTATAGGGACCTGCGTTTGACCTCATGGCCACAGGTTCAATGCCTGACAGGTTCCATTCAGCCTTGCATCTTACTGGGGGCGATAAAATGGGTAAAATTGAATTGTGCAATCTGTTATTCAGCACCAAGATACCGGTTATAGTGAACTCGCATTTTACACACGTCAAGCCAGTTGTGGGTCATTTACAGCAACAGCTAGGGCCCGAGTATCTAGGTGTGTTGTTAATGAGCACCTTATTATGGAGGGATAAGTCTCTTGCTTACATCTTTGAAGTTCCAACCCAAACTCTTCAGGTAAGGTACTTATTTACTATTGCCAGAAAAATGTACCTCCCATTGTCTGAGCCATTTTAAATACTTTAATAGATTATAGTGATGCCTTTCCATGAGGGACCTCAATGTGGAAACTCAGCAGGTTTCAAATACTGGAGGAGTATACTTGCCTAAAACATTGTTTACTTTTGCACGGCACTAGGAGGCGGACAGCATCCCCAGGTAGCAGCTGAATACAATCCAAAGGTCCAAAAAAATAAATCTAGGAGAAAGGCCCCCCCTAAAAATAATTAAAGGTCCAAGAGTAGGGGGGAAGAACAACCAAGGAAGAAATCTGAAAAAACTCTTTCAGGACCTATATTACTTTAACAGAGACTTATACAAGTTCTCACCTGTCAACCATAATAAATTGATTGAAAATTTAAGCAAAAATAGAGTATTATTTAATAACCATTTTTATTTTTTCCACTTTTTTTCAATTTAATAGGATCTATTTAGAAAATAACATCCATTATTTTATGAACACTTCACATACATATTCAATTAGTGATATGCAAAACAGAAAACACTTATTTTTTAAATGTACATAACCCCGTCACAAATATAGCGCAAAACAAATCTCTCATCATACTCTCAATCATACATCAGTCATACTC
This sequence comes from Triturus cristatus, assembly GCF_964204655.1. Classification (NCBI taxonomy): domain Eukaryota; kingdom Metazoa; phylum Chordata; class Amphibia; order Caudata; family Salamandridae; genus Triturus; species Triturus cristatus. Next base: position 566,106,451 of record NC_140588.1, read on the forward strand.
ATACTGTTAAAATTGCAATGAACATTTAGAGGTTTGGCACGGTCCCCCAAGAATGTAAGGGGAGAGAGACAGCAATTGGCACAGTTCTTTTCTGATGGTGCTGGGTCTCTTGGGACCTCTCCTCTAGATGGATAAGGTAGGCCTACGCGCGTTTCGGTGGAAAGCCACCTTCTTCAGGGCCACCAACAGGAGGGGCAACAAGCCCTAAAATGGGACGGGGTTTTCTGGATAACAATAAAAATGCTAGTCAGAATAATGATGTTCAGGAACAATCTTGTCTGTCTACTCGACCCAAGGGCAATCAGCGTCCTTTCGTATTCATGAGAGTAGTAAATTAGCTAGTCCAAATGCGTATGAGAACTTCTTCAGTCAAATGTTAAATTCCGCGCAATCCGCTGTATGGTTACAGCCAGGGCGGTCCGATCTCAATGCTGCTTGGGATTACCTCCTTTCGTGTTTGCGAAAGTAATAAATTTGCAAATCCAAATGCGTATGAAGACTTCTTCAATCAAGTATTTAGTTCCGCGCAGTCCGCTGTATGATTACAGCCAGGGCGGTCAGATCTCAATGTTGCTGAGAGTTACCTCCGATTACTGCAGAGTGTCGATCTGGGTCGTACATCACCATAGGGAAGTTCATCCTTCCTTAGTTTTCAGATTACAATCCAAAGGTCCTACACTAATATGCAAAATGTTTTTCGGCATAGCTTAGCAGTACCCAAGCCGCAGCATTATTCTATACCGCCTAAAAGAATACTGTGATCTGTAGGTACATAATCCTTGATGCTTCCCAAGAAGGTTAGCTAAGGGAAAGTGGGCAGACCTGTTTTTGGTTGCACCAGCCTATTATGAACTTCCTTAACAGGCGCCCGGGTAGCATTCAGCAGCTAAAGTCTTTTAAAAGGGTCTCAAAAATCAATTTATTGGTATAACGCCATCTGGGTCAGGTGACCAAGCGCAAAGGTTGGAAGGGTACACCCCGGACAAAAGTTGCCCGTATAGATGTCGTGAAGCTGGGAAGGATCATAGGGGTCTTGGACAGTGTATGTGAGACTGGGGATGGAGGTAACTTTGTTTTCAGCGTCGCCCCTCACCGCTTTTTTCTCTGGCATTCTACAGAGCCTGCAGGGTTTCTGAAATTGTGGTGGGGGCCAAACAGGACATCCTCTGTGGTATTTCTACTCAGTAATATTTTATGCTTAGGGGACACCCTGGTAGTCACCAGTCCACGCTCAAAAACAGACCAACGTGGAAAAGGGGATCAAGTGATTCTGAGGTGAGTGCACAGTTTTTTTGGGGTGCTCAGTCAAGGCGACTTATGCATAAGAGTATGTATGGTAGTGTGCCATCTCCTTGTCACTACCCATGCACTCCTCCAATCATCCCGCCACTTCCATGTCCTTATCTAATCACTGCGCCGAAACCCAAGCACTTATAAATTCACTATGCACTCTCCTTGCAGTACTCTAATCATCCAGTCACTACCCATGTACTCTTGCCATGACCCAGGCACTAACACATGCACTGCTACAATCCCCTGATCACTACTAATGCAGTCCAGCCATCGCCTTGTCACTATCCATGCACTCCTCCAATCACCCAGCCAGTTCCATGTCCTTATCTAATCACTCTGCCAAAACACAAGCACTTATAAATTCACCATGCACTCTCCTTGCTGTACTGTAATCATCCAGTCACTACCCATGTAGTCATGCAGTGACTCAGGCACTAACTCACTTCTACAATCGCTGGAGCACTACCTATACAGTTCAGTAATCTCCCTGTCACTACCTATGCACTCCCCTAATCATCCAGCCAGCACCATGTACTTATCCAATCACTCCGCCAAAACCCAAGCACTTATAAATTCACCATGCACTCTCCTTGCTGTACTGTAATCATCCAGTCACTACCCATGTAGTCATGCAATGACCCAGGCACTAACTCATGCACTTCTACAGTCCCTTGAGCACTACCTATACAGTTCAGTAATCTCCGTTACTACCTATGCACTACTCCAATCACCTAGCCAGTCCCATGTCCTTATCCAATCACTGTGCCAAAACCCAAGCAATTATAAATTCGCCATGCACTCTACTTGCAGTACTCTAATCATCCAGTCACTACCCATGTAGTCATGCAATGACCCAGGCACTAACTCATGCACTTCTACAGTCCCTTGAGCACTACCTATACATTTCAGTAATCTCCCTGTTACTACCTATGCACTCCTACAATCACCTAGCTAGTCCCATGTCCTTATCCAATCACTGCGCCAAAACCCAAGCACTTATAAATTCACTATGCACTCTCCTTGCAGTACTCTAATCATCCAGTCACTACCCATGTAGTCATGCAATGACCCAGGCACTAACTCATGCACTTCTACAATCCCTGGAGCACAACCTATACAGTTCAGTAATCTCCCTGTCACTACCCATGCACTCCTCCAATCACCCAGCCGGCACCATGTTCTTATCCCAATCACTCCGCCAAAACCCAAGCCCTTATAAATTCACCACGCACGCTCCTTGCTGTACACTAATCATCCAGTCAGAACCTATGTACTCATGCAATGACCTAGGCACTAACTCATTGCAAATACAGAGGAGGTCATGCTAATCAAAGGGGTACCCCAACGCATAGTGTTCCCTAGTGTATGTAGATGTCTTCACTGTATTCTAAGTGTCTTTTAGCATAGCACTGGCTCTAGACCTGGTTATTCAGAGTTAGTTACCACCTGTACCTGTCAGCAAAAAGTTGGGGGCACAGGGCTTTCTGCTCCTCTGTTGGTTCTTTCTGCACATGTCTTGCTTCTTCCTGCACTTTTCTTTGTCTTTCTGGACTTTTGGCTTTCCTCTTTCTGCATTTGTCTTGCTTCTTTCTGTGCTTTTCTTCCTCTTTCTTCACATGTCCTACCTTTGTAGGCATAGTTAGAAATTAGCATTTAAAAAACCTTTGATATTCACTGAAAAAACCATAGGTTTCAGGGATGTTATATTTAGAAATTAGCATTTAAAAAACCTTTGAAATTCACGGAAAAAGCACAGGTTTCAGGGATGTTATAGTTGGACATTTCACTCGTACAAAACCAGAGAAATTTGGCCGTTATAGTCAGTTCAGCTAACTATAACTCCCGCCCCCGCAATGCACTGATGATAACGTCATATATTACATCATTCATGACATGGTCAGTGACATCACTGATAACATCACTGATGACATCTCAAATGGCATCACTGATGACATCACTGATGACATCATCCAAGTGACAATCTAATGCACCTCCTCATACCCTAATATAACCTTTGATACACCCACTCTAAAATACAGACTACCATTTTCGAAACCATAGACACACCAATACCAGTTAATACATATCCACTCACTAATTCCTAGGTCTAAACACACATCTACTCACTCACACGTTCAGTCACACATGCTTACGGTCACTCAGTACAGGACTATCATACACCTATATAGACACTCACACAGCGCCATTCATCCATAGAGGTACTCACAAACCTAGTCAGTCATGCAAAGAATTAATCACACTGCCATTTACTCACCTATACAGTTATACACACACCAGCTCACTTACTCATACAAATACTAGCACATTCTTACGCTCTTATACAATCACTGATACAAGCACACACTCATCCATACAGCCACTCTCATAATCACACACTCTCACTTATAGCCATTTATATACTCCAACACACATATATACTGCCTTTCAGATATGTAGTTACTCACACATGTACCACTGAGATATACATTTACTCCCTAACACACCCATACACACAGTTACCCACCCATTCAGTCCATCACAGATGCACTTTTGAAACCATGCACCCAGTGAATCACCCACTCACACATCTATGGACAGAGTCACAGACACCCCACCCACACAAACACTCAGGCACCCAGACAGATACTCAGACAACCAATCAATAACCCATATAGACACTCATGTAGCTATTCAAAAACCCATGTAGCCGCTTACACACCTACAGACAGACGGATACAGACATTCACACAGTTTAGTCACTAACCCATGCATTGAGCAAGATACATTTAATCACTCACTTATAGAGTCAGTCACGCACCTACTAAATCATCCATTCAGACACTTCTACACCCCCTCATTCTTCAATATGCCTTTCCCTATATATATTAAAGATATTTAAACTTTACAGAAACACACTGTCACTGGAGGATGTCATCAGTGATGTCATCAGTGATGTCATTTGAGATGACATCAGTGATGTCATCAGTGATATCACTGACCATGTCATGAGTGATGTAATATGTAACGTCATCAGCAGTGCATTGGGGGGGCGCGAGTTATAGTTAGCTGAACTAACTATAAAGGGGGAATTTCTATGGTTTTGTACGAGTTTACCGCGAGGATCCCAACAGATGGATTAGAGTTATTAGTTGGGAGGACCTCAGTTATTTCAGTTATCTCCAAACTGCTAGCACTCTCGTTTATAGCAGATGGATTTCCAGCCTCAGGGTCAATTGGTGGTAGTAGAGGTTGCTCTAGTGTGTTATCTGGTGAGGCACCTCTATGGAGGATAACAACCGCCCATCCTTCAGCATCGAGGGACAGGCGTCTTTCGGTGAGTGCAATTTCACCTGAGACGATGTTGACAACCCTCTCAAGCATACTGTTAATGCTGGATTAATGGGGCGTGCTGGCGGTAATGTAGTGCGTTTTCCCATATTTAAAGTAAGCTTGTTCAGTCAGCTCGCGGGCAGAAAATGACTAAGACAATTATATAAATTTGATGAAACACTCACCCGCCCTGTTCAATCGTACTTCAAAGAGGTGTGGCCCAGCCAAGCCTCGATCGGTCTCGGACGGGCACAGACGGGCACGCCCTTGGCCCGGGCTTCGCCCGGGCATGTCCCGCGCTGTAGAGGTCCTGCGCTGTAGAGGTCCTGCGTGGCTTTTCAAGCTCCGCCGTTTCAGTGTCAGTGTCACCCAGCGCCCGATGGACAGGAGCCACTGGGAGTTGTAGTTTACTCGTTGCCCGTTCCCCTCACGACTTGATGGAAGGAAGCTGGAAGTCGGCTGTTCCCCTTACGGCTCCGTGACAAAGTGGTGAGTAATGTCCGTTCCCCTGACGGCACCGGAATACAATAGTTAGCGCGTCCCGCGCTGCGGAGGTCCAGTGCGGCTTTTCAAGCTCCGCCGTCGCAGTGTCAGCGTCAACCAGCGCCCGATGGACAGGGGCCGCTGGGAGTTGTAGTTTACTCGTTTGTCATTCCTCTCACGGCTTGATGGAAGGAAGCTGGAAGTCGGCCGTTCCCCTCACGGCTCGGTGACAAAGTAGTGAGTAATGTCCGTTCCCCTCACGGCACCGGGATTCAATAGTTAGCGCGTCCCGCGCTGCGGAGGTCCTGCGCGGCTTTTTAAGCACCGCCGTCGCAGTGTCAGCATCACCCAGCGCCCGATGGACAGGGGCCGCAGGGAGTTGTAGTTTACTCGTTGGCCGTTCCCCTCACGGCTTGATGGAAGGAAGCTGGAAGTCGGTCGTTCCCCTCACGGCTCAGTGACAAAGTGGTGAGTAATGTCCGTTGCCCTCACGGCACCGGGATACAATAGTTAGCGCGTCTTATACAATAATTAATACAAGCACACACTGATCCATACAGCCACTCTCATTATCACTCACTCTCACATATAGTCATTTATACACTGCAACACTCACATATACTGCCTTTCACATATGCAGTTACTCACACATGTACCACTGAGGCAACCATTCACTCACCAACACACCCATACACACACTCACCCACCCATACAGCCCTTCACAGATGCACTTTTAAACCCATACACCCAGTGAATCATCCACTCACACATCAATGCACAGACTCACACCCCCCACCCACCCACACAGACACTCTATCATCCATACAGATACTCAGACAACCAATCAATAACCCATATAGATCCTCATTTAGCTACTCACCAACCCATGCAACTGCTTACACACCAACTGACAAACGAAACTGTGTGAATGTCTGTATCAGTCACTAACCCATGCATTCAGTAAGACACATTTAATCACTCACTTATACAGTCAGTCACGCACCTACTAAATCATCCATCCAGACACTTATACACCCACTCATTCTTCAATACACCTTGGCATATATATTAAACATATTGAAACGTTATTGAAACACACATCCACTGGATGATGTCATCAATGATGTCATCAGTGATGTCATTTGAGATGTCATCAGTGATGTCACTGACCATGTCATGAATGATGTAATATGTGACGTTATCATCAGTGCATTACGGGGGATGGCAAAAGAAGGGGGGCTACACAGCCCCCTTCTAATTTTTTTTTTTTAAAAGCCGTCATCTCACCGGAGGCCCTGCACCACTCTGCAAACACGCCCCCTGGTGCGTTGTAAGTTGGGAAATTAATTTCCCTTGAATACTGAGGATCCCTGGGGCCAACTAGCCCACCAAGTACCTCCAGTATGCGCCACAGAGCTGCATTGCAGAGAAGTGGTCCGAGGCCACCCCCCTTTTTACACCACTCTGCAAACGCACCTCTTGGTGCACTGCTGGTGGGGCGATGAGGTCCTCTTTTGTCCTCCGAGCAGCAGTGCACCAGGAGCCACGTTTGCAGAGTAGTGTAAAACGGAGCGTGGCCTCGGACCACCTCTCTGCAATGCAGCTTTGTGGCGTTTACTGGAGATACCTTTTGGGCTAGTTGGCCCCATGGACCCTCAGGATTCAAGGGGACTTAATCCTCCAACCCAGAATGCGCCAGGAGGTGCGTCTGCAGAGTGGTGGAGAAAGGAGGCATGGCCTGTGTCCACCTCTCAGCAATCCCACTGTGTGGGGCTTACTGGAGGTAAGAGGTAGGCTAGTTGGCCCCTAAAGGACCCCCTGCAGCAAAGGGGACTTCAATCCCCATCCAAGAGTGCGCCAGGGGGCGCGTTTGCACAGTGGTGGGAAAAGGGGGTGTGGCCTGCTATAAGAATTTAGCAATCCTGCTGTGTAGGAGTTACTGGAGGTAATAGGAGGGGTAGTTGGCCCCCAGGGATGTCCTTGGGAGCCAACTACCCCTCTTGTTACCTCCAGTAAGTCCCACACAGTGGATTGCTAAGACGTCTTCGGGGGCCATGCCACTTTTTCTCCACCACTCTGCAAACGTGCCTCCTGGCAGACTGCGGGATGGGGGATGAAGTCTAATTTTCTCCTGAGGGACTTTGGGGGTCAAGAAGCCCTCCTGGTACTTCCTGTAAGTCCTACGCAGCAGAATTCATGAGCGCTGGTCGTAGGCCCAGCACCCTTTCACCACCACTCTACAAACATGACTACTACTTGAAGAAGCATCTTTCTTAGAGGTAGTTTTAATCCCCCTGCCCTATTATATACTAGGGCCTTACAGGGGAGGTCATGCCAATTGCAGGAGTACCCCAACCCATAGTACACCCTAGTGTATGTAGGTGCTTTTACTGTAGTCTAAGTGTCTTTTAGCATAGCACTGGCTCTGGGCCTGGTTAGTCAGAGTCAGTTACCACCAGTACCAGTGATCAAAAAGTTGGGGGCACAGGATGACTTTGTAACAAGGCCTCTTTCTGCACCTTTGTTGGTTCTTTCTGCATAGCTCTTGCTTCTTTCTGTACCTTTCTTTGTCTTTCTGAACTTCTGTTGCCTCTTTCTGCATTTCTCCTGCTTCTTTCTGTGCCTTTCTTCCTCTTTCTGCACATGTCCTACCTCTGTAGGCATAGTTAGAAATTACCATTTAAAAAACCTTTGAAACTCACTAATAAAACCATAGGTTTCAGGGACGTTATAGTTAGAAATTAGCATTTAAATGTATTGATGAGTTACTGCATGCATGAGTGACTGTATAAGTGAATAAGTGGATGTGTTTGTAGACCTAGGAATCAGTGAGTGGGTATGTAGTAACTGGTATTGGTGTGTCTATGGTTTCGAAAATGGTAGTCTGTATTTTAGAGTAGGTGTATCAAAGGTTATATTAGGGTGTGAGGAGTTGCATCAGATTATCACATGGATGATGTCATCAGTGATGTCACTAGTGATGCCATATGAGATGTCATTAGTGATGTCACTGACCATGTCATGAATGATGTAATATGTGACATCATCAGCAGTGCATTGCGGGGGCGCGAGTTATAGTTAGCTGAACTAACTATAACAGCCGAATTTCACTGGTTTTGTACAAGTGAAACGTCCAACTAACTATAAGGTCCCTGAAACCTGTGTATTTTTCAGTGAATTTCAAAGGTTTTTGAAATGCTGATTTCTAACTATAACGTGCCTGAAACCTATGGTTTTTTCAGTGAATATATATAGTACCTACTGGTGTTCGCCAGTAGGTAGTTACAGTTAGGACCTTGTTTTTTAATCAAAAAGCGTTTTTTCTTTTGCCAATATCTATGGCGCCGTTTGACGAATCTTTGCGAAATTTTCCAAACTAATAGCTCACTAAGGTCAGCTCCTCTCTTGAAACTTTCGGGATGATTAATCAAGCGGGGGCCGAGAAAAAAGGGGGGGTCCCAAAACGCGTTTTCTCCATGTTCATTTCCATATGAATTTTGGAACAGCCTACAGCCTGAACTGCTGAACGGAATTACAGCAAATTTGGCAAAAAGGTAGCACTTGGTTCAGAAACCGCCCTTTTTTTAAATGGTGTAAATCCATTCAGTAGTTCCTGAGAAATTCAAAAAATAAAAATATCAATATCTGAGCACCAAGGAGGATTCCGGAACCCTCCCGAGCACGAGCTTCATTCTGATTGGCTGCCAACCCTCAAAACCAGGAAGTGTTGGCACCCATCTTGTGACTCGGTGACAGAGTCAAAAGAAAACAGTTAAAAAAATGATTAAAGAACAAGAAAAGGGGGCAGGGTAGAAACACCATGACCCCCTAGGCCTGCTCAGGGGGTCCCACAAGGATGCCCAGGGCCAAAAAAACCAAATCAGCCGAATTCACGATGGGTACGCGAATCCAGCTGAGAAAATTAAAAAAAATTAAGCGAGGACTCCTGGGTGGGCCAGGCCCCGGGCAATGCCCAAATAATTAGCGGGGGCCCACGGGGGCCCCTGCAGCTCCGGGGACTGCCACCTCCCCAGGGCTTGTATAATTAGAGGTGGGGGGACCTTTCAGGCCCCCCAAGCTCTGGGGACCGCCACCTTCCCGGGGCTTTATTTAATTATACGGGGGGCACGTGGCCCCCTTGCAGCCCCGGGGACCACCACCTCCTCGGGGCTTTGTTTGATTGTGGGTGGGGGGCCTCACCACACTGCCTCAGGGACAACCACCTCCCCGGGGCAAACTTTAAATGAAGTGAGGGGGTTTGTTGCGGCCCCGGGGCCCACCACCTCCCGGGGCTTCAATTAAGATGGCATGGGGGCCACACAGATCCCCTCCTGGAGCCCTCGATGACCCTGGGGACCACCACTCCCCAGGGCCGGCTCCTGTAATGTCCTGGGGTGCCTTCCCCTGGAACATTGCAGTTTGCTATAACAGGGCGGGAGCACGGCATGGCAAACAATGCTTTGCTCCTTGGAAGCGAGAGCAGGAAACCTTCTCTCACTTCCAAGAAGCAAAGCAGAACTGCTTTTGGGCAAGGGGAGCTGCATGTCAGCAGCTCCCCTTGCCCAAAAGCAATGCCATCTCCCGCCGGAGATGGGGAGCCGGCAGGGACTATGGGGGCATTGGGGCTCCCCCCACAGTCCCCAACTTGAGGTCCCCGGGGCCAGAAGTGGCCCGGGAGGGGGGCCACTCAGCCCCCTCCCCTTTATTTCATTTATTTTTTAAAAAAAGGAAGGCCGGCCCCATGGGATTGGGTCCCTGGGGCCAGAAGTGGCCAAGGGAAGGGGACCACACAGCTCCCCTCCTGTACTTAAAAAGATAAAAAATAGAAAATGCCCCGGGGATGGGGTCCCTAGGGCCAATAATGGCCTCAGGAGGAGGGTCATGGGGCCTCCCTCCAAAATTAAAAAAATAAAATGCTGGCCAGGCCCCGGGGATGGGGTCTGCGGGGCCAATAGTGGCCCAGGGTAGGGAGGCCAAGCGGCCCCCTTCACGTTTTTTAATTTAAAAAAAAAATGCCCAGGCCCCCTTCTAAAAATATTTTTTTTAAAGCAAAGCTAGCATCTCGCGGGAGGCCATGCCCCCTCCCTGCACCATTCTGCAAATGCGCCCCCTGGTGTGTTCTAAGTTAGGGGATTAAGTCCCCGTCATTCCTGAGGGTCCCTGGGGGCCAATTAGCTCACCATGTACCTCCAGTAAGCCCCACACAGTGGGATTGCTGAGAGGTGGTCTGAGGCCATGCCCCTTTTCACACCATTCTGCAAACGCGCCTCTTGGCGCACTGCTAGTGGTGCAATGAGGTCCTCTTGTGTCTTGAGGACCTCAGGACACAAGTAGACTTCCTCCCCTGAGCAGCAGTGCACCAGGAGCCGCGTTTGCAGAGTGGTGTAAAAAGGGGGCATGGCCTTTGAGCACTCTCAGCAAACCAGCTATATGGGGCTTACTGGAGGTAACAGGAGGGCTAGTTGGCCCCCAGGGACCCTCATGAGGAAAGGGGACTGCCTCCCCCAACCAAGAGCGCACCAGGAGGCGCGTTTGCAGAGTGGTGGAGAAAGGGGGCGTGGCCTGTGTCCACCTCTTGGCAATCCCACTGTGTGGGGCTTACTGGAGGTAAGAGGTAGGCTAGTTGGCCCCTAAGGACCACCAGCAGCGAGGGGGACTTCAATCCCCATCCAAGAGCACCCCAGGGAACACATTTGCAGAGTGGTGGGCAAAAGGGGCGTGGCCTTTTATGAGAACTTAGCAACTTAGCAATCCTGCTGTGTGGTACTTACTGGAGGTAATAGAAGGGGTAGATGGGCCCCAAGGATGTCCTTGGGGGAAATTATCCCTCTTGTTACCTCCGGTAAGTCCCACACAGTGGGATTGCTAAGACGTCTTCGGAGGTCACGCCCCCTTTCTCCACCACTCTGCAAACGCTCCTCCTGGCAGACTACAGGATGGGGGATAAGGTCCACTTTACTCCTGAGGGTCTTTGGGGGCCAAGAAGCCCTCCTGGTACCTCCTGGAAGTCCTACGCAGCGGAATTCCTTTCTCCACCACTCTGCAAACGCAACTACTAGTTAAAGAAGCATTTGCAATGTAATAGGTTTCGCATTTGCGAGAGTTAGAGCTATGGGCGTTATAACTGTAAAAGTTCTTTACTAATGTTTTTTGGTGTACATTAGATGTACATTGTGTGTAGTGGAATTGTCTGGTATGTTGTGCAGTGAAATTATGTGAACAGAAAGTATGTGGTATTTAGAGTATCGGAATAATGTGGAGTGGTATTATGTGTTTTGGAGAGTAATTCTGTGGTATTGTAGTCTGTATTGTGGAGTGGTAACCTCAGGTTTAGTCTTCCTCATTTCCATAGAAGCTAAACTATAAACCCAATGAGACACAAAAAAAGAAGGAACCGCTGAGGAGCACTTCTGGACCTAGTCGGAGGTATGAGCAGGGCCATTGGAATGATGTGACTGTTCGGCTACACCAATATTCACATAATTAAAAATGACCGCATTTGCCAAATATTCCATCATCTCCTGCCTAATTTGCAGATTTGAACAAAAAAGCCTTGTTTCTAGCTCAAACGGCTCAAATGTTCCCAAAAATGCAGCTTCACATGTTACAGCGTGGTGGAAGACCCTTTGCAAAGCTGGAAAGGTCACGTGTTACTTATTGCTAAGTGTGGGTGTTAAATTGGTACTACTGATGCACAAACCTCTCTTCTTTCTGTGCCTCTCTTTCCTCTTTCTGCATTTCTCTTGCATCTTTCTGCACCTTTCTTCCTCTTTCTGCACCTCACTGTCTTCTTTCCGCACTTCACTTGCCTCTTTCTGCACTTCTCTTGCCCCATTCTGCACCTCACTTGCCTTTTTCAGCACCTCTGTTGCTTTTTTCTGACACCTCTTGCCTCTTTCTGCACCTCTCTTGCCTCTTTCTGCACCTCACTTGCCTCTTTCTGCACTTCTCTTGCTTCTTTCTGCACCTCTCTTGCCTCTTTCTGTTCCTCTCTTGCCTCTTTCTGCACTTCTCTTGTCTGTTTCTGCACTTCCCTTGCATCTTTCTGTACCTCTCTTGCCTCTTTCTGCACCTCACTTGCCTCTTACTGCACTTCTCTTGCCTCTTTCTGCACTTATCGGGTCTCTTTCTGTACTTCTCTTGCCTCTTTCTGCATCTCAAGTGCCTCTTTTTGCACTTCTCCTGCCTCTTTCTCCACTTATCTTACCTCTTTCTATACCTCTCTTGCCTCTTTCTGCACCTCACTTGCCACTTTCTGCTCTTCTCTTGCCTCTTTCTGAACCTCACTCTCTTCTTTCTGCACCTCTCTAGCCTCTTTCTGCACCTCACTTGCTTCTTTTTGCATCTCTCTTGCCTCTTTCTGCACCTCTGTTGCCTCTTTCTGTACCTCCGTCGCCTATTTCTGCAACTCTGTTGCTTCTTTCTGCACTTCTCTTCCTTCTTTCTGCACCCCTCTTGCCTCTTTCTGTACTTCTGTTGGTTTTTCTGCACTGATCTTGCTTCTTTTTGCACCTAACTTGCATCTTTCTGCACTTCTCTTGCTTCTTTCTACACCTCTGTTGCTAGCTTCTTTCAGCAATTCTCTTGCCTCTTTCTGCACTTCTCTTGCTTATTTTTGAACCTCTCTTGCCTCCTTCTGCACACCTGTTTCCTCTTTCTGCACCTCTTTTGCTACTTTCTGCTCTTCTCTTGCCTCTTTCTGAACCTCACTCTCTTCTTTCTGCTTCTCTCTTGCCTCTTTCTGCACCTCACTTGCTTCTTTTTGCTTCTCGTTTGCCTCTTTTTGCACCTCTGTTGCCTCTTTCTGCAACTCTATTGCTTCTTTCTGCACTTTTCTTGCCTCCTTCTTCACCCTTCTTGTCTCTTTCAACACCTCGGTAGCTTCTTTCTGCACTTCTCTTCCTTCTTTCTGTACCCCTCCTGCCTCTTTCTATACCTTTCTTGCCTCTTTGTGCACCCCAACTACCTCTTTCTGCATCCCTCTTGCCCCTTTTTACACCGCTGTTGGTTCTTTCTGCACCCATTTTGGCTGTTTCTGCAACTCTCTTGTTTCTTTCTGCACCTCTCTTGCCTCCTTCTGCACCTCACTTGCCTCTTTCTGCACTTCTATTGCCTCTTTCTGCACCTCTCTTGCCTCTTTCTGAACGTCACTCTTTCTTTCTGCACCTCTCTTGCCGCCTTCTGCACCTCACTTGCCTCTTTCTGCACTTCTATTGCCTCTTTCTGCACCTTTCTTGCCTCTTTCTGAACCTCACTCTTTCTTTCTGTACCCCTCTTCCCTCTTTCTGCACCTCTCTTGCCTCCTTCTGCACACCGGTTACCTCTTTCTGCACCTCTTTTGCCACTTTCTGCTCTTCTCTTGCCTCTTTCTGAACCTCACTCTCTTCTTTCTGCATCTCTATTGCCTCTTTCTGCACCCTACTTGCTTCTTTTTGCATCTCTCTTACCTCTTTCTGTACCTTTGTTGCCTCTTTCTGCAACTCTGTTGCTTCTTTCTGCACTTTTCTTGCCTCCTTCCTCACCCTTCTTGTCTCTTTCAGCACTTCGGTTGCTTCTTTCTGCACTTCTCTTCCTTCTTTCTGTACCCCTCTTGCCTCTTTCTGTACTTGTCTTGCCTCTTTTTGCACCTCTCCTACCTTTTCGGCACCCCTCTTGCCTCCTTTTGCACCTCTGTTGGTTTTTTCTGCACTGCTCTTGCTTCTTTCTGCACCTTACTTGCTTCTTTCTGCACTTCTCTTGCTTCTTTCTATACCTCTGTTTCTTCTTTCAGCAACTCTCTTGCCTCTTTCTGCAGTTCTCTGGCCTCCTGAACCCCACTTGCCTTATTATGTACTTCTATTGCCTCTTTATGCACCTCTCTTGCCTCTTTCTGAACCTCACTCTTTCTTTCTGTACTCCTCTTCCCTCTTTCTGCACCTCTCTTGCCTCCTTCTGAACACCCGTTCCCTCTTTCTGCACCTCTTTTGCCTGTTTCTGCAAATCTCTTGCCTCTTTCTTCAGTTCTCTTGCCTCCTTATGCACCTCACTTGCCTCTTTCTGCACTTCTATTGCCTCTTTCTGCACTTCTCTTGCTTCTTTCTGCACCTCTCTTGCCTCTTTCTGTTCCTCTCTTGCCTCTTTCTGCACTTCTCTTGTCTGTTTCTGCACTTCCCTTGCCTCTTTCTGTACCTCTCTTGCCTCTTTCTGCACCTCACTTGCCTCTTACTGCACTTCTCTTGCCTCTTTCTGCACTTATCGGGTCTCTTTCTGTACTTCTCTTGCCTCTTTCTGCATCACAAGTGCCTCTTTTTGCACTTCTCCTGCCTCTTTCTCCACTTATCTTACCTCTTTCTATATCTCTCTTGCCTCTTTCTGCACCTCGCTTGCCACTTTCTGCTCTTCTCTTGCCTCTTTCTGAACCTCACTCTCTTCTTTCTGCACCTCTCTAGCCTCTTTCTGCACCTCACTTGCTTCTTTTTGCATCTCTCTTGCCTCTTTCTGCACCTCTATTGCCTCTTTCTGCAACTCTGTTGCCTCTTTCTGCACCTCCGTCACCTATTTCTGCAACTCTGTTGCTTCTTTCTGCACTTCTCTTCCTTCTTTCTGCACCCCTCTTGCCTCTTTCTGTACTTCTGTTGGTTTTTCTGCACTGATCTTGCTTCTTTTTGCACCTAACTTGCCTCTTTCTGCACTTCTCTTGCTTCTTTCTACACCTCTGTTGCTAGCTTCTTTCAGCAATCCTCTTGCCTCTTTCTGCACTTCTCTTGCTTGTTTTTGAACCTCTCTTGCCTCCTTCTGCACACCTGTTTCCTCTTTCTGCACCTCTTTTGCTACTTTCTGCTCTTCTCTTGCCTCTTTCTGAACCTCACTCTCTTCTTTCTGCACCTCTCTTGCCTCTTTCTGCACCTAACTTGCTTCTTTTTGCTTCCCGTTTGCCTCTTTTTGCACCTCTGTTGCCTCTTTCTGCAACTCTGTTGCTTCTTTCTGCACTTTTCTTGCCTCCTTCCTCACCCTTCTTGTCTCTTTCAACACCTCGGTAGCTTCTTTCTGCACTTCTCTTCCTTCTTTCTGTACCCCTCCTGCCTCTTTCTATACCTTTCTTGCCTCTTTGTGCACCCCAACTACCTCTTTCTGCATCCCTCTTGCCCCTTTTTACACCGCTGTTGGTTCTTTCTGCACCCATTTTGGCTGTTTCTGCAACTCTCTTGTTTATTTCTGCACCTCTCTTGCCTCCTTCTGCACCTCACTTGCCTCTTTCTGCACTTCTATTGCCTCTTTCTGCACCTCTCTTGCCTCTTTCTGAACCTCACTCTTTCTTTCTGCACCTCTCTTGCCTCCTTCTGCACCTCACTTGCCTCTTTCTGCACTTCTATTGCCTCTTTCTGCACCTCTCTTGCCTCTTTCTGAACCTCACTCTTTCTTTCTGTACCCCTCTTCCCTCTTTCTGCACCTCTCTTGCCTCCTTCTGCACACCGGTTACCTCTTTCTGCACCTCTTTTGCCACTTTCTGCTCTTCTCTTGCCTCTTTCTGAACCTCACTCTCTTCTTTCTGCATCTCTATTGCCTCTTTCTGCACCCCACTTGCTTCTTTTTGCATCTCTCTTACCTCTTTCTGTACCTTTGTTGCCTCTTTCTGCAACTCTGTTGCTTCTTTCTGCACTTTTCTTGCCTCCTTCCTCACCCTTCTTGTCTCTTTCAGCACTTCAGTTGCTTCTTTCTGCACTTCTCTTCCTTCTTTCTGCACCCCTCTTGGCTCTTTCTGTACTTGTCTTGCCTCTTTTTGCACCTCTCCTACCTTGTTCTGCACCCCTCTTGCCTCTTTTTGCACCTCTGTTGGTTTTTTCTGCACTGCTCTTGCTTCTTTCTGCACCTTACTTGCTTCTTTCTGCACTTCTCTTGCTTCTTTCTATACCTCTGTTTCTTCTTTCAGCAACTCTCTTGCCTCTTTCTGCAGTTCTCTTGCCTCCTGAACCCCACTTGCCTTATTATGTACTTCTATTGCCTCTTTATGCACCTCTCTTGCCTCTTTCTGAACCTCACTCTTTCTTTCTGTACTCCTCTTCCCTCTTTCTGCACCTCTCTTGCCTCCTTCTGAACACCCGTTCCCTCTTTCTGCACCTCTTTTGCCTGTTTCTGCAAATCTCTTGCCTCTTTCTTCAGTTCTCTTGCCTCCTTATGCACCTCACTTGCCTCGTTCTACACTTCTATTGCCTCTTTCTGCACTTCTCTTGCTTCTTTCTGCACCTCTCTTGCCTCTTTCTGTTCCTCTCTTGCCTCTTTCTGCACTTCTCTTGTCTGTTTCTGCACTTCCCTTGCCTCTTTCTGTACCTCTCTTGCCTCTTTCTGCACCTCACTTGCCTCTTACTGCACTTCTCTTGCCTCTTTCTGCACTTATCGGGTCTCTTTCTGTACTTCTCTTGCCTCTTTCTGCATCTCAAGTGCCTCTTTTGCACTTCTCCTGCCTCTTTCTCCACTTATCTTACCTCTTTTTATATCTCTCTTGCCTCTTTCTGCACCTCACTTGCCACTTTCTGCTCTTCTCTTGCCTCTTTCTGAACCTCACAGTCTTCTTTCTGCACCTCTCTAGCCTCTTTCTGCACCTCACTTGCTTCTGTTTGCATCTCTCTTGCCTCTTTCTGCACCTCTATTGCCTCTTTCTGCAACTCTGTTGCCTCTTTCTGCACCTCCGTCACCTATTTCTGCAACTCTGTTGCTTCTTTCTGCACTTCTCTTCCTTCTTTCTGCACCCCTCTTGCCTCTTTCTGTACTTCTGTTGGTTTTTCTGCACTGATCTTGCTTCTTTTTTTTTGCACCTAACTTGCCTCTTTCTGCACTTCTCTTGCTTCTTTCTACACCTCTGTTGCTAGCTTCTTTCAGCAATTCTCTTGCCTCTTTCTGCACTTCTCTTTCTTGTTTTTGAACCTCTCTTGCCTCCTTCTGCACACCTGTTTCCTCTTTCTGCACCTCTTTTGCTACTTTCTGCTCTTCTCTTGCCTCTTTCTGAACCTCACTCTCTTCTTTCTGCACCTCTCTTGCCTCTTTCTGCACCTAACTTGCTTCTTTTTGCTTCTCGTATGCCTCTTTTTGCACCTCTGTTGCCTCTTTCTGCAACTCTGTTGCTTCTTTCTGCACTTTTCTTGCCTCCTTCCTCACCCTTCTTGTCTCTTTCAACACCTCTGTAGCTTCTTTCTGCACTTCTCTTCCTTCTTTCTGTACCCCTCCTGCCTAATTCTATACCTTTCTTGCCTCTTTGTGCACCCCAACTACCTCTTTCTGCATCCCTCTTGCCCCTTTTTACACCGCTGTTGGTTCTTTCTGCACCCATTTTGGCTGTTTCTGCAACTCTCTTGTTTATTTCTGCACCTCTCTTGCCTCCTTCTGCACCTCACTTGCCTCTTTCTGCACTTCTATTGCCTCTTTCTGCACCTCTCTTGCCTCTTTCTGAACCTCACTCTTTCTTTCTGCACCTCTCTTGCCTCCTTCTGCACCTCACTTGCCTCTTTCTGCACTTCTATTGCCTCTTTCTGCACCTCTCTTGCCTCTTTCTGAACCTCACTCTTTCTTTCTGTACCCCTCTTCCCTCTTTCTGCACCTCTCTTGCCTCCTGCACACCGGTTACCTCTTTCTGCACCTCTTTTGCCACTTTCTGCTCTTCTCTTGCCTCTTTCTGAACCTCACTCTCTTCTTTCTGCATCTCTATTGCCTCTTTCTGCACCCCACTTGCTTCTTTTTGCATCTCTCTTACCTCTTTCTGTACCTTTGTTGCCTCTTTCTGCAACTCTGTTGCTTCTTTCTGCACTTTTCTTGCCTCCTTCCTCACCCTTCTTGTCTCTTTCAGCACTTCAGTTGCTTCTTTCTGCACTTCTCTTCCTTCTTTCTGCACCCCTCTTGGCTCTTTCTGTACTTGTCTTGCCTCTTTTTGCACCTCTCCTACCTTTTTCTGCACCCCTCTTGCCTCTTTTTGCACCTCTGTTGGTTTTTTCTGCACTGCTCTTGCTTCTTTCTGCACCTTACTTGCTTCTTTCTGCACTTCTCTTGCTTCTTTCTATACCTCTGTTTCTTCTTTCAGCAACTCTCTTGCCTCTTTCTGCAGTTCTCTTGCCTCCTGAACCCCACTTGCCTTATTATGTACTTCTATTGCCTCTTTATGCACCTCTCTTGCCTCTTTCTGAACCTCACTCTTTCTTTCTGTACTCCTCTTCCCTCTTTCTGCACCTCTCTTGCCTCCTTCTGCACACCCGTTCCCTCTTTCTGCACCTCTTTTGCCTGTTTCTGCAAATCTCCTGCCTCTTTCTTCAGTTCTCTTGCCTCCTTATGCACCTCACTTGCCTCTTTCTGCACTTCTATTGCCTCTTTCTGCACCTCTCTTGCTTCTTTCTACACCCCTGTTGTCTCTTTTTGCACCCCTTTTGTCTCTTTCTGCACTCATCTTCCCTCTTTCTGCACCTCCCTTGCTTCTTTCTGCCCTTCTCTTGTTTCTTTCTGCACTTCTCTTGGTTCTGTCTGCCCCTTCTTCCCTTTTTTGCATCCCTCTTGCCTCTTTCTGCTGTTCTCTTGCCATTTTCTGCACATCTCTTGCCTATTTCTGCACCTCACTTGCCCCTTTCTGCACTTCTCTTGCTTCTTTCCATACTTATTTCTTCTTTCAGCAATTCTATCGCCTCTTTCTGCACCTTTGTTGCTCTTTCTGCAACTCTGTTGCTTCTTTCTGCACTTCTCTTGACTCCTTTCTCACGCTTCTTGTCTCTTTGAAGACCTCGGTTGCTTCTTTCTGCACTTCTCTTCCTTCTTTCTGCACCCCTCTTGCCTCTTTCTGTACTTGTCTTGCCTCTTTGTGCACCTCTCCTACCTTTTTCTGCACCCCTCTAACCTCTTTTTTAACCCTGGGCGTAGATCGCATAGTCACGCTACGCTACGAGAAGTGCACTTTGCAGTACGTTGCACAACGCGTAGCTACGCAAACTGCATAGTGCGGTAGGGAACTGCTGTCCGCAATGATTGCACAGTGCCAGATGCTTGTTCGCACTGTGCAGTCATTGCGAACGGCGTCATGCACAGTGCAAGCGGTCGTTTCTGCCGCTCAAGTAGATTTGTACTCGAGCAGCAGCTTTCTCAACGCGGACTGGTAGTTTCTCATACGCGACCACTCACAATGAGAAACCTGACCTCCCCGCTTTGAGAATCTCGTCAGGAGGTTTAGTTTCCACGTTTGCGATCGACAACATGATGTTGCCGATCGCGAACGAGGAAAAAGTCTTGCCGGGATGTTGATTTTGTTCGCTCGCGGTCGCCAACTTGACGTTGAGGACCACGAGCGAGCAAAAAATACCCGCTATGCGTTTTTGCACTGTGCTACGTGCGATTTGCATACCACGTAGTTGCACTCGCTACGCACACTCCACGAGCGTAGCGTAGTTTCCCGCCCAGGGTTACTCTTTTTGCACATCTGTTGGTTCTTTCTGCACTGCTCTTGCTTCTTTCTGCATCTTACTTGCTTCTTTCTGCACTTCTCTTGCTTTTTTCTATACCTCTGTTTCTTCTTTCAGCAATTCTCTTGCCACTTTCTGCACTTCTCTTCCTTTTTTCTGTACCCCTCCTGCCTCTTTCAGTACCTTTCTTGCCTCTTTCTGCACCCCTCTTGCCCCTTTAAGCACCTCTGTTGATTCTTTCTGCACCCCTTTTGCTTTTTTCTGCAACTCTCTTGCCTCTTTCTGCAGTTCTCTTGCCTCCTTCTGCACCTCACTTACCTCTTTCTGTACTTCTATTGTCTCTTTCTGCACCTATGTTGCCTCTTTCTGAACCTCACTCTTTCTTTCTGCACACCCATTCCCTCTTTCTGCACCTCTTTTTCCTGTTTCTTCAGTTCTCTTGCCTCCTTATGTAACACACTTGCCTTTTCTGCACTTCTGTTGCCTCTTTCTGCACCTCTCTTGCTTCTTTCTGCACCCCTGTTGTCTCTCTCTGCACCCCTTTTGTCTCTTTCTGCACTCGTCTTCACTCTTTCTGGACCTCCCTTGCTTCTTTCTGCACTTCTCTGTTTCTTTCTGCACCTCTCTTGCTTCTTTTTGCACCTTCTTCCGTTTTTTGCATCCCTCTTGCCTCTTTCTGTACTTGTCTTGCCTCTTTGTGCACCTCTCCTACCTTTTTCTGCACCCCTCTAACCTCTTTTTTAACCCTGGGCGTAGTTCGCATAGTCGTGCTACGCTACGAGAAGTGCCCTTTGCAGTACGTTGCGCTACGCGTAGCTACGCAAACTGCATAGTGCGGTAGGGAAATGCTGTTCGCAATGATTGCACAGTGCCAGATGCTTGTTCGCACTGTGCAGTCATTGCGAACGGCGTCATGCACAGTGCAAGCGGTCGTTTCTGCCGCTCGAGTATATTTGTACTCGAGCAGCAGCTTTCTCAACGCGGACTGGTAGTTTCTCATACACGACCACTCGCACTGAGAAACCTCACCTCCCCGCTTTGAGAATCTCGTCAGGAGGTTTAGTTTCCATGTTTGCGATCGACAACTTGATGTTGCCGATCGCAAACGAGGAAAAAGTCTTGCCGGGATGTTGATTTTGTTCGCTCGCGGTCACCAACTTGACGTTGAGGACCACGAGCGAGCAAAAAATGCCCGCTATGCATTTTTGCACTGTGCTACGTGCGATTTGCATACCGCGTAGTTGCACTCGCTACGCACACTCCACGAGCGTAGCGTAGTTTCCCGCCCAGGGTTACTCTTTTTTCACATCTGTTGGTTCTTTCTGCACTGCTCTTGCTTCTTTCTGCATCTTACTTGCTTCTTTCTGCACTTCTCTTGCTTTTTTCTATACCTCTGTTTCTTCTTTCAGCAATTCTCTTGCCACTTTCCGCACTTCTCTTCCTTTTTTCTGTACCCCTCCTGCCTCTTTCAGTACTTTTCTTGCCTCTTTGTGCACCTCTCCTACCTCTTTCTGCACCCCTCTTGCCCCTTTTAACACCTCTGTTGGTTCTTTCTGCACCCCTTTTGCTTTTTTCTGCAACTCTCTTGCCTCTTTTTGCAGTTCTCTTGCCTCCTTCTGCACCTCACTTGCCTCTTTCTGTACTTCTATTGTCTCTTTCTGCACCTATCTTGCCTCTTTCTGAACCTCACTCTTTCTTTCTGCACTCTTCTTCCTGCACCTCTCTTGTCTCCTTCTGCACACCCATTCCCTCTTTCTGCACTTCTTTTTCCTGTTTCTTCAGTTCTCTGGCCTCCTTATGTACCTCACTTGCCTCTTTCTGCACTTCTATTGCCTCTTTCTGCACCTCTCTTGCTTCTTTCTGCACCCCTGTTGTCTCTTTCTGCACCCCTTTTGTCTCTTTCTGGACCTCCCTTGCTTCTTTCTGCACTTCCCTTGTTTCTTTCTGCACCTCACTTGCCTCTTTCTGCACTTCTATTGCTTCTTTCCATACTTCTTGCCTCCTTTTGCACCTCTGTAGGTTCTTTCTGCACTGCTCTTGCTTCTTTATGCTGTTCTCTTGCCATTTTCTGCACCTCTCTTGCCTCTTTCTGTACCTCACTTGCCTCTTTCTGCACTTCTCTTGCTTCTTTCCATACTTCTTGCCTCCTTTTGCACCTCTGTAGGTTCTTTCTGCACTGCTCTTGCTTCTTTATGCACCTCACTTGCCTCCTTCTGCACTTCTCTTGCTTCTTTCTATACCTCTGTTGCTTGCTTCTTTCAGCAATTCTCTTGCCTCTTTGTGCACTTCTCTTGCTTGTTTCTTCACTTCTGTTGCATCTTTCTGCGCCTCTGTTGCCTCTTTCTGCACCTCACTTGGTTCTTTCTGCACATTTGACTTAAAGAGATTTTTAATCCCCCTGCCCTGTTATGTACTAGGGCCTTACAGGGGAGGTCATGCCAATCACAGTGGTACTCCAACCCATTGTGTGCCCTAGTGTATGTAGGTGTGTTCACTGTATTCTAAGTGTCTTTTAGCATAGCACTGGCTCCAGGCCTGGTTAGTCAGAGTCAGTTACCACCAGTACCCGTCCGCAAAAAGTTGGGGGCACAGGATGATTTGCAACAAGGCCTCTTTCTGCACCTCTGTTGGTTCTTTCTGCATATCTCTTGCTTCTTTCTGCACCTTTCTTCCTCTTTCTGGACTTCTGTTGTCTCTTTCTGCATTTCTCTTGTTTTGGAAGGGGGAATACAAGGAAGTGTTTAAGTTGTTGCATAAAAAGATAAGGGCTAAAGAAGGGTCAAAAGAGTAAGAGTAGAAACTGGCAGAAAGACCTAGAGTACCAGTCACCATTTAAAACTGGACAGTGGCGTTTTTGATATATGACAGCGTATGTTGTGAAAAATTCCCAGTGCGCTGTGTAGCTTTTAAAAAATAAATGGATGTAATTTGGAAAGCTTATATCACCTTTCAAGGCTATGCCTGGGTGTAGTATGATAAAGAATCTAGGGCACGATTAGCAGATTATTCAGAAGGTAAGTTGGGTGAGCTAGACGACTGATGGATGCATACCATGGTGCCTGTGTGACCCACACCATCTGTGTTTACGGCCAGTGGTTTGCTGGTAATTTACAGGTCCCTTCAAGAGTACTCCACCCAGGGAGGGGTGGGGCCTGCAGAAAGAGGATAAACAGGGCAGGGAGGAGCGTGTTGAGCCTATAATGGAGAATCATATAGTAGGGGATATTTTATATTCAGGCGTGAGTGCTCAAAATTCATTGTGGAAGGTATGTGGGAGCGCAAGGAGTATGAGGGGTCCAGTGGCAGCAGACAGCACAGAGAGAAGGGGGAAACAGGGATCTGTGGGAAAGGCTCATACAACAATTACAACGGACAGGTTGGTTTATTAGCTACAATGGTACGACAAGTAGGAGTACAAGAGGTTTTTGATAGATTTGATTTGATTTGATTGAGGATTTCTACCATAGTTTTCAACTGGGATATGTGGGGCCCAGAGACAGGAGATGGGCAGAGAATCTGAAATCTGTGTGGGAGTACTCAGAAGTGGTCGGGAGAAACTGAGCAAGGAAGTTTGAGAGGGAAGAATGACTGGCTGTTGGAGAGAATGATTGTGTCGCCAGCGGGGGTTGTAGCACAGAAGGAGAAAAGGCAGCATCTGTCCTGCCTGGAAGGACATTCTGTAAAACATTTCACTCCGGAACAAATATCTATGGTTTCCTACTCATCAATGGAAGTGGCACTGGATATGGTGAACAGAGCAGGACAGGGAGCTGAAATGACTATAAGTAACATTAAGACAACATTCAGACTACTCCCAATATATCCACAACAGTTCAAGCTGTTTGGTATACAATTTTGGGAATAATAGTATGTTGATAAAGCACTGCCAATGGGCTCTTCAATATCATGTGTTTCATTTGAGAAATGTATCTACTTTCTGCAATGGTTGTTCAGTGCCACACTATTTGGATGAATTTTTCTTTGTGGAACCTCCTGGCTCTGTGGACTGCCAACAGATGCTGGTAAGTTTTAAGGACCTCATGGTGGACGTGGGGCTGCCCCTGGCGGAAGAAAAGACGGTGGGTCAAAGTACAGTTTGACCGTTTGAGCATAAAAATTGACACAGAGAAGAGAGACGCTCGACTGCCAGAGGACAGAAAGAGAATGATGATACAGATGATAGACTCTTTGCTGGACAAGAAAAAAGTGCAGGTGAGGGAGGTGCATCTCCTTTTGGGTCATTTGAACTTCGCATGGAGGGTTGTGCGGGCAGCCAGAACTTTTTGCAGGAGATTGGGCCTGGCCTTATCAGGTTTTACTTTGCGACACCGGTTGCGGCTGAAGGCGGGGTGAAGGAGGAATTGAGGATGTGGTGCTCAGTTTTGAGTCATTTAATAGCATTTCACTGTAAGGTTTGGGCGAGGAGAAAAATTGGAAGATTCAAATTGTTTCTGATGCGGCAGGAGGAGTGGGTTTTGGCCTGTATTAGTAGGTCATTGGTGAGCAGAAAAATGGCCTGAGGATTGGGAGAGGGGCAAAAGGAGCACAGCATTTCTGGAGTTGTTTCCACTGTAGGCCGCTCTGGTTCTGTGGGGTGATGAATTTGCCAAAAAGAAAGTGTTGTTCAATGTGGATAACATGGCAGTGGTACAGCTGGTGAATAGGCATACCCTGTCATCATCATTCATTAGCTCACTTCACCACCCCAGTTCAGACACATCATCATTCTTTAGCTCACTTCACCACCCCAGTTCAGTGAATAGACAGTCAGCAAAGGATGTACATGTCTTGAAGTTGTTAAGAGTTTTTGTGTTGAATTGTTTAAAGTATAACATAAGTTTTAGGGCACGTCATGTACCGGGTCATGATAGTGACATTTCAGATGCTCTGTCTCATTTTTTAGTGGCAGAGGTTCTGTGATCTTGGTTCGGGGGCAGATGAGGACAAGACACTGATGTCAGAGGAATTATAGGAATTAGGTGCAAAGGGATGCTACAATTTGTAGAAGGTTCATTGGTGCAGTCTATAAAATGGCCATATGGACAGACTTGAAGAGAGTTTTAGGGATCAGGGGCACAAGAGACGATTGGAGGACAAAGCAGGGAAGAGACAGGAGGATGTGGTAAATTTTATCATGTCTATGATAGAGAAAGCATGGTCAAAGGTGACAATAGCGTGGACGTTCTCAGGTATTGGCTTTGTGGAAAGCTGCTGTGGGATCATGCTCCATCGGTAGGGGGCTGGGTACAAGGTTGTTGGAATAATGGGCAAGAGAGGCAGGGAATGGGGGGCAGAAGAGGAGATCTTTGCTATGGCCAGAATTTTTAAAATAATGGAATTGTTACCAGCGGTATGTACAGGCAACGGGGAGATGGTTTTGTTTTTCTGTTTGATGAGTTGCATGCTCTTTCGGACCTTCAGGATGTCAGAGTTGCTGGGGAGAAGAGAGGTCGAAGGACTCTGTTGGTCAGAGGTGCAGCCGTTTGGGGGTGGGGGTGTTCAATATTACATTAGGAAGTGCAAGACAGATCAAATGGCAAAAGGGGCTCGAGTTCGCACCCTGTAAGGCAGTATTGTCCAGTTTTTGGTGTCAGCAGTTGAGAGAGTGGGTGAGGTGCATGTAGGGTTTGGTTTTTCAACATCAGGATGGATCACAGTGACTGCATTTCAACTGTTGCATGTGTTATGCAAGGCAATGAGACAGTTGGGTTTACGTACAGCAGAGTATGCGACACGTTCATTTAGAATAGGGGCCGCAACTGAAGCACATAGAAGGGGATGGGGCAAGGAGCCATTCATTTGTGAATTGGGAAGAGAGGCAAGCGAACAAGAAAGGTTTTGGAACACAGCTTGGTTTGTTCCAGCATGGGGTTGAGGATTTTTGGAAGGGAAAAGTGGGAATGTTGAGGGGCGAGTTGGTGCCTTGTTTGAATGGGCTAAAGGATTCAGGCATTTGCCCAGACATGTTGGTACTTCACCTAGGAGAAAATGATTTGGTTCTGCGAAAAGGTTTAGCGCTTTTGAATGCCATAAAGGCCAATTTGGAGGCAATATGGAAAGGTTGGAGATACAATTACATTATATGGATGGAGCTGGCCCTGTGGAGGGAGTGGAGATGTGGAGACAGGCTGGCTGCCATTGATAAAGCACGGTGGAAGATAAATAGAGAATAGAGGAGGTTTTAGAAAGTGAAGGAAATAGGTAGGGTGGTTCATTTGATCTTCAAATTCTGATTGGCACATTTTTAAAGAGGCAACAGCATACATTTGTCTATCATGGATATGCACCATTATTTGCTGCAGTTAGGAGAGGCAGTGGGTGATACGCAGGGCATCAGAAGGTGGCCAACAGGGTAAAAGGAAAGGTGGCAGTGGGGCTGCAGAATGGGGGAAGAGGTTGGAAGGGGCAGAAAATCTCCCAAAAGAGTTTTTCTGAGTAGCTATTGATGATAGGTTTTCATTATTTGTATTGCTGTGACAGAGAGAGAAAGCAGTTGAAAGGGGAGGGTGGGAGCTGCTTTTATACCTGCCAAGCCTGGAAGTTAAAGGTTTCCAGTTGGAAGAAGCAAAGTTAGTTCATTAGGTTCACAATGTAAAGTGCAGTGCAGAGACAGATGGTCGAGTTTTGGGGGAAGTGTTGGATGGTAAAAATTAGATGTGGTGGGTATTTGTGTATAGTGAGGCTTTTAGTTTTGTAAAGCACTTTGCCTAGTGCTTTGTAATGTTTTGTGATGTGCACCTTCTTCAATAAAGCAGCCTTTGTCCCACTACAGGTTATCAGTGGTACATGCTGTCGTCTGACCCAATCTTTACTTTTTTCTCTTTTTATATCAAATAATGCTACCACTGGCTCTACCGTTTACCTACGCTGCATGGGAGTCACTCAATTCGCACTGTTCGGGGGCCTGCTCTAGAGCTCTTTGTAAGGAATTTTGTTGTTTTAGTTCTTGGTTCAGTATTTTTCACTTGGGGCATCATCCTTTTGGACTTTAGAATATTGTCAGTATTTGTCTAATGAGGGGGCCTTTCTTATTTCCGTTCTGCTTGAGGAACAGCAATGCTGGTTGCAGGCTCTGGGAGCACCATCGATACTGAAGGCAAGGAGATATTGCAAAGATTTTCCATGGATGAAAATATTGATATTCTGAGGATTGCTGGTAATTTTATTTACTTGCAATCCTTTGAAAGTGAACATCACGGGAGAGGCATGGCCAAGCCGAGCTACGAGATGGCGGCTTAATCTATCGGCGCCGACGACCGAGCACGACATCCGTCACACATCCGGTTAAATCGCCTATTTAAAGACTCTAATGCCAACTGATCGCTATCTCCTGGGGCCAGAACGGGGGGACAAAACACCCACAGCGAGCCCTGCACCATCGGGCCTGGTTGGGGAGGCGGCATGGCCGTGCGGCCTGAGCATCGGTTGTGATATCGGCGGCGCGTGCTCACCGGGCTTGTTCCCTCTGGTGTCTGGATGGTGGCGTACCAGTGAGCTGCGAACCGTTGTGCCGCGAGGGAGGCCTTGGACCGCGGCTTCTTCATCTGCGGCCCGCAACTGTCAGCGGGCGCGCCGCCGGCACTCCGGAGCCCAGACGGGCGAACAGTGTGCGGGCACCCAAGTGGTCGGTAAGAGCGGCACTGCGGACTTACATCTGTGTCTGCCCCTGCTAAAGGGGGCGGTGATGTGGTGTGATTGCAGCAAGGAGTGAGCCCAGCGCCGCCGCTGATCCGGAGCCTCTGACATACTGTAACCCAGGTGAGTACCTGAGAGGCTGGCAGACGCGGAGCTGCAACATCAGCCTCTGGATCTGTCCTCATTAAAGTGAGCGGTATTGTGGTGATACAGCAGCGAGAAGGGAGCCCAGCGCTGGCTGTGAGGGAGGGGAGTGCCCAGGCTGAATACTGCTAAGTCCATATTTACTGAGGGGCTCTCTGGCTGGGCCCACTGTTCTAAATCCCAGTAGATGCCTGTATGTACCACAAGAGAACGCTGACTCCTGCTAAGAAGCTCCTGGGGGTGGAACCCCCTTTTCCCCCAACATCGACCGTGTGGCACAGCTGAGTCGTAGCTCTGGAGAGGCCTTGGCGCGCATTTAAAACTACCCTGGTGCTGGGGTGTTCGGGTTGTATGCTACCAGTGACCTGAAATCCTGCTGTTTATGGGCTGTGTCGCGGAGCTGAGTCTGGTGCTTCCACGACTACTGCCACATAAAATACTACCTACCTACCGTGAATAAGCCCCATGGGTGGGACTTGCACACATTATGGCGGGGGGTCGTGGCTCGAAGGCAGCCCTCCAGACCAAATTGTCGAAATATGCATGGGAGGGAGGCCCCGTCATGAGCCCCAAAGGAACCCAACATACATCCGATAAACCTGAGGCTAGTGGGAAGCACAAGGAGCCAACTCTGCAGGATATTCTTGAAGCCATTACCAGTGTTCGCACGTCCTTGGAGTCGCGCATCGACACAGTATCCACTGAGGTGTCTCTAATCAGAGAGGATATGCGCTCAATGAACATCACGCTTAAAGGATGTTGAAATCAAGGCTACCTCCCTGGTGGAAGACACGTCTGGTGGTGGCTCGCCCATGCAGGACTTGAACGAAGCGGCGGGGGGCGCCAAATAACTGGTCTGTATGTTTTTTTTTGTTTTTTTTAATTTCTCTTTTGAAGTTGGAATGGTTCAAACAAACGACGGGCTGTGGGGACAGTGCTGTATTAGCCACCTGCATCAGACTTTGTTGTCTCAAGTTGGACTGTCATGGGGGCGTGGTTGGGCTGCTCTCCCCGAATTTGGCCCGGTTTTTCGTTAACTGAAAGGGTGTCTTTGGGTTTGTTTTAGGCCCTGGCTGATACTCCTTGTATGCATATACTTGACTATTCATGTTGATGCTGGTACAGTAAAATGTCTTTACGAAAATGCTCGGGTTGGCTGCACGAACCCGTAAGTTTTTGGAAGGGTGGGCGATAGTCACTCTGCTAGTTTGGGGGGTGGGAGGTGTTGCTTCCGCCAAGCAAGGAGGGGGGTATTTGGGGGTTGTACGCGGGGTTTGTAGGGTGGGTGGGGGGATTGTAATTGTGTTTCGATTTTGGAATTGTTATTGTATGAGTTGGTTATTTTTGTGTTCCTTTTGTTTTGGCATGTCACATTCGATTGTTCTAGTGAGCAGGACTCGACTGACGAGGCGCTTGTAGTGTTCTCATTGGCAACAGTACTCAAGAATGCAGGGACGTCCTTCCCCTTCTCCCCCTTGATGTGCCCCTCAGCGGGGTACCTTGTATTTACGACATCGGACGATGGGTACCACGCATAGACAGAAACTTAACCTATTATCCTGGAATGGGCTGGGTGACAAAATCAAAAGAGGGGTGGTTCTCCAATTCTTGAAGCAACATTCACCTGATATCATCCTTTTGCAGGAGACCCATCTGTTGGGTAATGGTTTTAAGGCCCTGTCTCGGTGGGGATTCCAGCTGGCTGCCCATTCCGCCTTTGGTTCTGGCTCTCGAGGGGTGGGCATCTTGGTTCGCAGGTCCTTCCCCATGATTGTTAACAAGGTCCACACGGACCCCCTGGGCAGGTTCGTAGCAGTGTCCGGGGTGTGGGAGGGGGCCGCCCTTAATCTGGTATCTGTGTATATCCCGCCAGGCCTACACACACAGGCATTTATAGATCTTGGTGATCTTCTCCTGAATCTACCGGACGGGAGATTGTTGATTGGGGGAGATTTTAATTCCATTGTTTCCAATTCCCATGATCGCTGGCCCCGAAAAGACCTGCCGACGTCCCGTAAACACATACATGGCTTTTTGGGGGCCATGGGACTGGTGGATGTCTGGAGATACTTACATCCCAGCGAGCTACAGTACACCCATCTCGCGGGGCCCCATTGCAGCATGTCACGAATAGATTATGTACTCACACTCACGAACCAGATTCTTAATGTCAAACAGATTCAGCACTTGGCTAGGGGGATTTCAGATCATTCACCCGTGCTGTGCAGGGTGGAAGTGGGGGAACCCACGGCTGGCCGCGTGGCACCGCTTATCCTCTGGTATCTCACTATTCCCTCAGTTAAGGATAAAGTATTGGGCGAAACTGACCTCTATTATCAGTTGAATCAGGGTTCAGTCAGTTCGTCAGTTTCCCTTTGGGAAGCTTATAAAACTGTCATTCGGGGGGTAGTGTTGGGACAGGTTGCTGGACAACGCAAGGAAAAAGCCGCAGGCATGGTGCGATTAGAGGGGGAGGTCCTAGTCTTGAAACGCGCAGTTCGTACGCAGGACTCGGAGGAATCGCGTCACAGGCTCTGAACTAAGATGAAATAATTTTCTGACTTGGCCACTGACGCTGCCAAAGCACAATACAGGGCGACTCTCAGCAGAATTTATGATGTTGGCGATAAGGCAGGCAAACTGCTGGCATGGTTGGATCGTAGAGAGGGGGCGAGGTGAGTGGTTGTGGAAATTGGCACCGACCAGCACTCCCGCATTACCGCGCCACAAGACACTGCGGATGCGTTTGGGCAACACTACCGCTCCCTATATACTTCTAGTACAATCTATTCGGAGGAGGATGCTTTATCTCTACTCCGCGATATAGACATGCCGACACTCACTGCAGAGGACAGCTCCAATCTGGAGCGTAACCTAACTGTGACCGAAGTGGAGAAGGCCATCCATGACTTGCGGGGGGGGGGAAGCATCGTGTCCCAATGGGATCCCCATATAATTATTTAAGCTGACGGTGAATGTAAATGCCCCTTATCTTACTGACATGTACCGGGAGAGTAAAGAGATTGGAATCCTTCCTGAAGACCATAGACTGGCCACCGTCATCCACAAAGTGGGCAAACCTGCAGATCAGTGTTCTTCGTATAGGCCTATTTTGTTGCTCAATTGCGTGGCTAAAATCCTTGCGAAAGTCCTCGCTACCCGTCTGTTGCAGGTTCTTCCCACCCTGATCCACCCGGATCAGTCCGGGTTTATGCCGGCAAGAAATACATCTCTTAATCTCCGCCGACTACATGGAGTACTATGCAGGGCGGACACTATTAGAGAGGATGCCGTGGTGGTGTCCCTAGATGCCGCATCGGCCTTCGATACCATAGAATGGACCTACATGTTTGCGGTGCTCCTTAAATTAGAATTTGGCTCAGAATTTATTAACTGGGTGCGCCTTTTGTATTGGCAACCGCTAGCGCAGGTGGTCGTCAACAATCGCAAGTCCCCTGTTTTTCCCTTGGGAAGCGGCACTAGGCAGGGATGTCCCCTGTCACCGCTCCTCTTCGCTTTGGCCTTGGAGCCCCTGGCGGCATGGATCTGGTGGGACCCAGCCATCAGGGGCGTGAGATGGACTCATGGCTATGAGGACCGCATATCTTTGTACGCGGACGATATCCTGCTTTACCTTGCCACCCCGGCGAAATCGCTTAATGTGGTGATGGACATATTTTGTAGATTCACAGGTTACCGGATCAACTGGTCCAAATCTGTGCTCTACATCCTCAATGGGCAGAAGTCCCGACTTCCCCGGGATTGTCAATTGACGGAGGCCGTGGCAAGGTTCAAATATCTGGGAATCTGGGTATCAAAAGGCTTGTCTCGATTTTATGAGACTAACCTCCAGCCTCCGTTAACGCGCCTCAAATCAGATGTCCAACACTGGAAGTCACTTCCCCTAACTCTCCAGGGGCGTTCGGCATTATTTAAAATGATGTCCCTCCCCCGACTTTTATATGCGCTACAGAACACGCCAATACCGGTAGCAGCGTCATACTTCAAGGATATAGAGTCTTTGGTGCGGGAATTACTATGGGAGGGTAAGCCCCCCGCATTGCTATGCAGAAACTCACGTTGGGCTGGTACGACGGTGGAATTGGGTTTCCTGATATGAAATGGTACTATTGGGCTTCACAGCTTGTCGCCGTCAACCAATGCCGATATAGACGACACGACGACCCGGCCTTTCGAATAGACCGATGGCTCCTCCCAGGAGGCGACTTCGAGGGGGCGGTGTATAGTAAGTCACCATTATCCGTCCTGTCGGAACCGACAAAACATGCTGTGCATGTCTGGAAAGACGCTACCAGGAGTCTGGGTTGGGAGGGCAAACTCACCAGGGTCACACCGCTATGGCACAGTGACCGGCTGGGTCGTCTGTCGCGGTCCCAAGGATTCGACAAATGGGAAACCATTGGCATCTCCAGAATTGGGGACCTATGGAAATCGGGGAGGTCATACCATTCTCCCAATTGCAGCAAGAATATGAAATGGCCAATTCCGAACAGTTTCGGTATCTCCAAATAAGGCACGCGTGGCTCGCAATTCTCCCAAAAGGGGCTGACATCCCTGAGTCCTCTCCGCTGGAGGACAGGATTTTGGATGGCGATTTGCCAGAGAAGGCTATATCCCTTATATATAGAAAACTCATTAACAACACGCCGGATCCCCTGATCCGCCTCAGAGGTAAATGGGACCACGATGTGGCTGGGTTGGATGACGAGGAGTGGCGGACTGCTGTGGCATCTCCGCGGGAAGTCGCCATCTCTTCCAGATTCTGTTTGGTCCAACTCAAAATCCTTCACAGAACATATTTGTCTGGACCCTCACTGGTCCATATGGGCTATGCCCAAGACACTAATTGTGTCCGGCACTGTGGGCAAGAGGGCACCTTTATTCATACACTGTGGGAATGTGCTACAATACAGAAATACTGGGAGGGGGGTGGTACGTATGATCGAGGAGGCGTTAGGACAGCAGATACCATGTAACATCAAATTGATTTTGTTGAACGTCTGGGAGTCCACGGACCTCAGTGCTAAAGAGAGAATTTGGGTGGCTCTGGGCTTCATGGTGGCTAAGCGCAATATTGCACGTCTATGGAGGGCCCCGAAGCCACCCAACATTGGTGACTGGGCTAAGGACATGGACAGGTGTATGGTGACGGAGGTACCTATCTATGTTTCTAGGGGGTGCCCGACGAAATGGTCACAAATTTGGGGGTCATGGAACACTTTTCGCGGGGATATATGAGAACCACCCGGGGGCGGGGAGGAGGATGCTGCTGTAATGTTATAATATGTGATTTTTTTAAATGACCTTTGGAATGTATTGTGCCATGGGCTATTGCTGCTGTATTAATGTGCTCTACAGACCCTTTGAGCATTACGGTGCCTTGTTTGTTTATATGCCTTTTTACAATAAAAAGATTTATAAAAAAAAATTTTTTAAAAAGAAAGTGAACATCACGTTTGTATGTTGATACCAATTATCAATTTCCTTTCCTTGTTTCTGTTAGGGATGATACTTTCTGTTCTGGAAAAGTTTTTAGTGCGACATTTTGGCTGCTTCCGCTTTCCATTTTTTTAACCAATTCTGCTCAGCCCATTAGCTTGAAGGTGCTTCTGATTTGTGGTTTTTGGATCTTGGATATGACTGCCAGGTCTCTCTAAATGTTCTCTGCCAGGATGCCACATCTTCTCATACAATCTGTCTACCCTTTATTTACATGCATAAAGCCTTTTGAGACATTAGACCTAGAAAAACTCTGAAGATGGTGGGGTGATTAAGATTTGCCCCTTCCCCTTTCTAAGGTGATGATCGAATAGATGATTGATGTAACTCCACTACCTTATCTTCAAGTTAGTCTCTCTTCAATCGCTTTCCTGCTCCTATCTGCCCCATTGTATAAACAATGGTCATTAATCCCTCAATCTAGTAATAAGTGGTCTGTAACATGAAATCAAATGCTGTATGCAGTGGGAGGAATATTTGCAGACCCTTAGATGGGATTCTGGTGAACCGCTTAGCATCTTACTTTAACGAGGCCAAACGATGTTCATTTTTTCAGATTTCTATTCAGTCTTCACATCAAGCTACTGGTTACCTCTGAAAGTCTAATGTGAGCCTAAAATGAAGGAAAACTAAACGAAGACAACGGTATTACTTTTGGGGGCCTTTATGATCTTTTGTTCATTTGTAAGCTGATAAAGGAGGTCCTAATTGTATGGTATCTTTTGTCCACCTTTTCTGATTTAAGACTTTAAGTGTTCAAAAATACATCTTGACACCTTGCTTTTAATCACATAGGCATTATTTTGTCCAGCCTGTAGCCATTATGTCAGGTGCCTCCTCGATTGTTTTAGTTTTTCATAGTTTGTCCTTTAACTCTGAAGAACTCACGTTCTACTTTGTTTAAAGGCAGGGAGTGGATTACTGTTAACCCTGGTAACAGTTTGGAAGACTGAAGAAGTCTTATGCTTCCCATATAGGGAGAATAGTTCTTTCTGCAGTTCTTCCTATTAAGACTGTTCAATTGTATGTACATTTGTGGCAAATGCAATGCACGCAGCTTAGACAATTGCTATACACACACTCTTGAATGCACAGTTCTACAATGTCTCCGACATGCTATTAAAGGTAAACAATTATTCTCTAAAACACATCTAAACTAGATGAAGGACCTGGATTAAAGCTCCATGCAGCACCCATATTTTTAGAACTGGTTGTTTTAGAGCAAGTGTACAGCCTATTACCTTGTTGTAACAAGCCAACAAGCCAACTTTCTGCTTTCACAATCTGATCACTAGCGTACTTCTCCAGTATAATCTACAAAACTGCAAAACGTCAGTGCATGCAACAAAGTAAAGCCTTTATACAGCCGGAGATGACGTTTCTTCAGTGTTTTGGGGCTCAGTCATAATTTTCTGGCAACATTTTGGATATTTAGATTTGGACCAATATTTGGGGTTGCGCATGGTTAGGTTTGTCTCACTAAGTGCTAATTCAGAGGGAAGACTTCTACAAACGTGAAACCAGACGTTACCGTTGGCGCCTCAGGTCAACATAGGTTTGCTCACGATAATGTGAATGAATTTCTGAACTCTTTTATTGCTTGGGTGGGGACACTTATATATGGCAGAGGTTTTGTCCCCCCCAAATACAAACATTTGAGCCATCAAACACATTTATCTCCTTTGCCTTGTGCACCCAGATAATTTATATAGCCCTCCTGATCTCACTCCCACATATTCAGGATCATCTTTCCCCTTCTCCTCAACTTGTTTTGAGTGCAGAGATAACAGACAGATGTTTATGTTTTTAATAGGCCAGCAGTGCCTATAGACCTTGACCACACCGCGAATGCAACCTATTTTAGAGTGACATAGTAAACATGCTGGCTTGGATCTTCTTGGTACGATCTGTATTCACATAGAGTATTCAGTTCCTCTAAGTCACAGGGGAAAGAATGGGTAAAGCAGTAAGTCGGAAGAGGCCTGAGCAAGCAGATTGGGGGATCTGATTGCTCAGAAGAAAGAGCCGTAACACAGCAAGATGGGTGTCATGCTTCATCATCGGGCAGTTCCTCGTTGGGCCGGTGCTGCAATGCCCAACTGGCCCCTCAAGGGGGCTCTTTGACGGAGGTCTTTTACGGATAAGATGCAGTGATGAAGTGTAAGTGGAGGTGCAGTATTTGTAGATTGGTGTAGGTGTGGTATAAAAATAACTAAGAAAGACCCTAAGGAGTTTTAATGCAGGGGCCCTCTTGTTATAAGTAAAAACACAGGGTGGCTGTGTTGCAAACAATGATCCAGTACAGCTCACAGAGCAGTGAAAAAATAGGTCAACGTGATTCTTGCCATTGATAGTCGCTGTCGATCTGGGCAATTCATCAGGACCATGAACCTAATCTACAAATTATTGGGGTTGTAGGTGTAATAATTAACAAATTACCTAATCACAAAAAGGCACTATCAAAGTGTAGGTTATACCTTAAAATATCTAAAGTCCGACCTAAAGGGAAAAAATAAATATACAGAGGATGAGAGGTAATACAGGTGTGGGTATTCAGGCAGTCATACGCCACTGCAAATTGACAATACATTAGACAATTGTAAAGAAAATAATGCCATAGGCGAAATCACGCCTGTCAATGAGCATGCAAAACATATAAACAAACACACAAACCGGCGGGTGATACATATGTGAGATTTTACAGACACAAACCCCATCATCCACACATATATGAGTGTGGTCAGGCACTATTATAGTGAGCACAGACAAAAATGCAGTAGAAGAAAGCAAAGGTGGAAAATCTTACCCAATTTGAGTAAGCAAATGACCCCTTAGGTGATGGCAAAGACAGCGCTAGCTGCGGAATAAAACTAATCAAAAAAGCATTTATTAGCACTTGAATGGTGAAGGCAGGTTTGCAAAGTAAGGTTTTCTCAAAGATACTCACGCCGTCCAGCACGCGAGGAAAGTGGCGACCTACCCGTCTCTGCCACCCTGGAAGTAATGAGGAAGCATAGGAGGCGGTTTAAATACTGGACTAAGTGGTAGTAATCAGTTGCAGGTGTAGCTATAGTGTGCAGGTTTGATTACTCGTGAAACGGCAAAATGAGGTCGATGTTACTGCCATCTTGGGGTGGGTCGAAGTGCAATACAGATCTGTCAAAAACGTTTTAGAATCGCAAAGAGATTGGCAACCCCCGCTTGAGAGAGGCGGGTGCCACGTGTGCAGAATCC
Source organism: Triturus cristatus (assembly GCF_964204655.1). Lineage (NCBI taxonomy): Eukaryota > Metazoa > Chordata > Amphibia > Caudata > Salamandridae > Triturus > Triturus cristatus. The sequence continues at coordinate 566,142,498 of NC_140588.1, forward strand.
CAGCTACCTTCAGAGAGTACTCGTGGGGCAGGGCATCTCGTGAGGCATTGTCGTAAAATAGGGCAGGGGAGCCACCCATCCCTTGGGATAGTAGAACGAATTGGCTGCCATCTTGAGGAGAATGTGTGATATTGAATATCCTCATTCCGTAATGGGGCAATACGCAAACAGGATATATTATTTAAGAAACAAGGTTCATATTGAGGAACCTAGTGTATAGCGCTCATGTACATTGAGGGATCTTGTATGCTGGACCTAGAAGCTGATAGAGCATTAAATTAACCTTACACAGATGTTAAAATGTGCCTTGACAAAGAACGTAGAGAATACTTAACCAAAAACAAACCGTAAGAAAATGTGCATTTCACAAATGTGTAAGAACAAATGTGCAGCCTGTTAGTCGACAGAAAGCTCCCATTTTCATTGTGCTTACATGACTAGACCTCATATTCTTTTCTTTTTCCCCTTTCCCTTTAATAAAATAATTTCTTTTAGAACTGCTTATTTAGTTAAAAATGTAACTGTAATAAGTGTCATTGTCAGAAAATGTGCTGTTCTTTCTTTCCTCACACCATATAATTTAATGTATTAGATCAAGTCACCCGCTATGTATAATAATCAATAAAAGGTTTAGTAGAATTAAGGCTTACTGAAGAAAACTTTTCTGATGATCTAACCAGGACATTGCAAATAGAAAATGTTTCATTTATCCCAAGGCCGGAACCCCTCTAGGGTAGAGAGTTTACCAAACCAAGTTCCCCGCCATAAGGGGGTCATTCCGGTCAAGCGGTGGATCCAACCGGTTAGGTGAAGGGCCGCCATCTAACAAATGAGGGACACCCCCATGGATGAAGGCAGGGTACTCGGTAGACATGCTCCATATAGGAGTTCAAGCAGGCCATATATCCCGAATGAATAGATTTCTAATCGATTTACCTGATCATCCCAGCCCCGTGAACAAGTCATTAACTGACACCATCTTAAAAGACAAATAGGACTCCAGAGATGTTGTGGAGTCCAAAGTGGATGGTCTCCGAGTGGCTCTCTAACTGCTGAATATGAGATAATATAAGTAAATGTCAGGTAGCCCCAAGCCTCCATCAAAGGGAGACTTACATAACGACTGAAACGCCACTCTGTGTCAGCCCCCACTCCACACAAAATCGGTAACCTTTGCGGTCAGGGCGTGGAACCACTTACGGGGGATGGGATAGGGATAATTACTCAACACATACAAATAGCGCGGTAGGCACACCATTTAAAAAAGGGCCGTACAATAGGATTCAATAGTAGCATGATCCAGCATCCTTTGCTGCACTGCCTTAATATAATCCGAGAACAGGAGAATCTTTGAATTTTCGAACCGCAGATCAGGACGGGTGCGGGCCTCCTGTAGTATCACACCCTGGTCTTTAAAGTTGAGCAGCCTCAACAGGCCGCGGGAGGCCCCGGGAGCAGGCCTCAGGACCAGGGAGCAATGTGCCTTGCCGATAACAAAGAAGGGGGACAGTTTGTTTTCGGGTACCCATGATTTGAACCTGTCCTCCAGAACACCCGCCAGGTCTCTCTGCTCCAACGTCTCCGGTAAGCCAATGAGTCAAAGATTGTTACGGCAAGATCTTTTTTCGGTGTGCTCCACCCTCTGTCAAGGTGGACACCGAAGACGCAGCTGAGTTTGGAAATTTCATCCTTGGCAGAGGAAACACAGGTCTCAACCTCTGGGTTACTCTGCACCACATTTTGCAGGTCTGGGCACAGCAGGGAGAGATCCACTCGGAAGCCATATACTTTTGACTCTACAGCATCCCTGGAGTCCTATACGGCTTTAAGGACCACATCCAGATCCACCGCCCGCTGTGCTGAGTCAGGCCCTCTTTCTGTCAAGCCCTCTCTATGTTCCTGTTAGACCATTGGTGGGACCGTGTACTGATCCATTTTCGTCTGAGCCGGAGATTGCGGTGGAACCTTCCCTCGCCCCATCCTCCAGGGGCGAGAGTCCAAAGACCAGGTAGGGAGGGAGCAAAAACACCAAGAGGCCGGGGCTCAGGGTGACCCAAAACGGGGTGGAAAGAAGCCATTGACCAGTCAGGTCCCCAGGCAGCAAGCCCCAGCACCCGATGTCGAAGATGAGGAGAGATGTGTCCAGCACAGTCCACAGTACCACACACAGTAGGAGGACTCCCGCTCAGACCCCTGCCCTGGGTCTGCTCCTGAGGAACACTTCACTGCTTCCCCAGCTCCAGGGGGTTATTCAGCCAACAGTTCTCCATTGACACACATGTTCTTCACCCAGGGCCCAGCTCAGCCTCCACACATGGTAAGTCCACTTATCCAGCCACACAAAGACATCAGGGGCCCACTGCGGGATGCCACTATCTCACAGTGCAGAGGGATGTGCCAGCGTCCAGAAGCCTCCCCCCATCACGCCTGATCCAGTACAGTCAGGGTCAGTCTGCTCTGTTAACTCCTTGAGGTGGCACCCAGCAGTTCAGTGCCATAGCTGCCTGCTGCAGTCTCCACAGCACAACCAGGCACAGTCTGGCCTCCAGCCAGGCGAAAAGATAGATATGCTGCAGGGATTCAATTCAGCAGGCTGCAGCCTCCATTCCCGACCCCCCAGCCTCGCTGTGGGTCCCTTAGAGGCACCCCTGGTGGCCTGCGCCCCCCACGCGTACAGTCCAGCCAGAGACGGGAAGGGGGCCGGGGAAGAGAGAAGAAGATGGGCCTATCACACGTTTGCGGACGGCGGTACAGCTACACCGGCCTTGACTAGGAGGGCCCAATATCCAATTGGGCCCACGCTGCATGATGGCACTCCCCTGCCCGGATTGGTGCAGTCAGCGTTCACTCGGCTGCCGTCAGGCCTCTGCCCAGCCCACCAGGACAGGGCGCATCACCCGCTGGAGCGACGTACCGCAGGCCAGCTCCACAGCTGCCGGGGGGATCCGTTTGTTCTCAGGCAAATCCATGGAGTGAGCCGCTCCCACTAAGTGCGGCAGCTCCGCTCCTCTGTGCAGCCCTCGCAGAGGATCTACAACACATCCAGCCTCCCTGCTCCTGCGTCGGCCCGGCGGCCCCAGGATGTTCAAAGGAGGCGCCTCAGAGCCCTGCAAGGAGCCCCAGGAGTCGGAGAGGCCGTCGTCTCCAGGCCAGATAACGGCAGTTTCCTTCGGCCGTTGGGAGCTTCGCTAGTGCTCAACCACCATCATGGCTTCCACGGCCATCGAGCAGATTCCAGTTTTGCTTGTTCATCATAGTATAGCTCCCATAAATACAGCCTCCATATCTCTGCATGGATGTTGTTATACAGGATCATCTTGCTCTAGTGCCCGAATTAGTCCCTGGAATTTATTTGCGTTATGCAATGCTCGCCAGTTCTTTATATGGTGCCAACGTTTTGCTTTAAATTATTTTCCTCTTCTTGCCATCATTTTGCTTTATAATCTGCTCTTAAGCTATTCAGTTCTTCTTGTTGAGAAGAGGGGTTCCACACCTGGTGAGGCACCTGTAGGGGCAGTTAAATTGACTTTTCATGACCCTCAGATCGTATGTATGTTTTATGGGCTTTTTTTTTGTTGTTTACCCTAGCTTGATGTTTCTCATTGCTGAAGGGGTTTATCGCCCGCTCTTACATAGAAATCAACTAATGATGAAAGGATGTTATCCCAATAACAATTATAATCACATTCAGCCGCAGACTGGAATTATTTCTCTATTTGTTTACTTCTGTGTAACAGTCACCAGCATTCACAAACCCCTGCAGAGTGTTCCTCTGAAGTTTTCCAGGCTGGGATTGTTTTCGTCTTCTGCTGTGGTCATTAATTGATTAGTGCACTTAATGCACCATCTAATTTCTGTTACCAGAGGCCAATGACCGGTCTCTATCCTGGACACTATGTAAAATGAAACAATTTGCTGCAATAGGGAGGTAGTTACTAGGGTGGAATATAATAAATTGCCTTTTGTAGCTACAAAATGCAATGGCCGAGCAGGTATATCCAATGATATTCATATGACCTGAATGCTGAATATTGGTACCCTAAAACTGGAGTTGGTTCTGGTGAAAGACCTTCGCTTGATTTTCATAGCTGGGATCTCTCAGAAGAATAACAGGTCTTTTACTTGGTTATGAATAAGCCAAATTGGGTTCAGAGGCTCGTTTAAATTCTCTGTAAGGATAAACTACATGATTGTATTTCCCATTTGCTGACTGATGATGTGATCAAACAGGGTGGATTCCCTAAATATTTTACGTAATGCATCCTGTGGGATGTAGCTGCTATACAGCACTAAAACTGGATGGTTAATAACCCAGCAACATTTTATTTCTGTAACTAGAATATAATCCAAGTCGCTTGGTATTATTCTTTTTGGTATTCTCCAGCCACGATGTAATTATGGTGTCTTGTTTAATCCAGGAGGTAGAATCTTGAAGCACAGGATCATCCTTCAACTATGTTTCTTGTAAACATTCTGGGCCTGATTCACAAAGTGCCTCCACGCGTTGCGGAGGACCAGCAGTCGTGGGGGAGCCTCCGCATTCAGGGCAGAAGCTCTGCAGTGAGAATTCTCACTGCGGAGATTCCGCTCCGAGTGCGGAGACTCCCCCACGACTGTGTTAAAGAAATAGCGTACATTTTTGCTACGTTGATTTTTGTTTTTCATTAGCTTTTTTAGCTTTCATGATTCCTTCTTGACATCTCCAACATTGGCTGCTCCCTAGTTACATTTGAAATGGGCTCAGTGTTAGCATGTTATCTAATTGTTTATCCTCCTCCGGCTCAATGGAAGCCAATATTGATGTTGATTCAGAAGTAGGCATGCTTGGAATAGAATTGTCAAGCAACTCTGAATTTGCAGACATAATTGATTCGTTTTCTCTACTCTATATTTGTGGATGGATTATGATTGCATTAATGTCAACTGATTAGTTTTCTCTACTCTATATTTGTGGATGGATTATGATTGCATTTATGTCAACTGATTAGTTTTCTCTACTCTATATTTGTGGATGGATTATGATTGCATTAATGTCAACTGATTAGTTTTCTCTACTCTATATTTGTGGATGGATTATGATTGCATTAATGTCAACTGATTAGTTTTCTCTACTCTATATTTGTGGATGGATTATGATTGCATTAATGTCAACTGATTAGTTTTCTCTACTCTATATTTGTGGATGGATTATGATTGCATTTATGTCAACTGATTAGTTTTCACTACTCTATATTTGTGGATGGATTATGATTGCATTAATGTATATTGATTAGTTTTCTCTACTCTATATTTGTGGATGGATTATGATTGCATTAATGTCAACTGATTAGTTTTCTCTACTCTATATTTGTGGATGGATTATGATTGCATTAATGTCAACTGATTAGTTTTCTCTACTCTATATTTGTGGATGGATTATGATTGCATTAATGTCAACTGATTCGTTTTCTCTACTCTATATTTGTGGATGGATTATGATTGCATTAATGTATATTGATTAGTTTTCTCTACTCTATATTTGTGGATGGATTATGATTGCATTAATGTATGATGATTAGTTTATTCTATATTTGTGGATGGATTATGATTGCATTAATGTATATTGATTAGTTTTCTCGACTCTATATTTGTGGATGGATTATGATTGCATTAATGTATAATGATTAGTTTATTCTATATTTGTGGATGGATTATGATTGCATGAATGTATATTGATTAGTTTTCTCTACTCTATATTTGTGGATGGATTATGATTGCATTAATGTATGATGATTAGATTATTCTATATTTGTGGATGCATTATGATTGCATTAATGTATATTGATTAGTTTTCTCTACTCTATATTTGTGGATGGATTATGATTGCATTAATGTATATTGATTTGTTTTCTCTACTCTATAGTTATGTATGGATTATGTTTGCATTAATGTAAATTGATTAATTTTCTCTACTCTATATTTGTGGATGGATTATGATTGCATTAATGTATGATGATTAGTTTACTCTATATATGTGGATGGATTATGATTGCATTAATGTAAATTGATTAGTTTTCTCTACTCTATATTTGTGGATGAATTATGATTGCATTAATGTGTATTGATTAGTTGTCTCTACTCTATATTTGTGGATGGATTATGATTGCATTAATGTAAATTGATTCGTTTTCTCTACTCTATATTTGTGGATGAGTTATGATTGCATTCATGTATTATTCCTGCTTTCCTGGTTTGATGGTCTACTCCTCATTGGATCCATTCAGCCTACTGCATGCTCCATTTTGCCAGGCACTAATCAGTGAATGAAAAACGGTGGGTAGTGACCCTAGCTTATTGATGTTCTCACCACAAAAGCAATGTGAAACCTCTTCGGATTGAATATTCTCATGCTTCTAGCTGACCTCAGAGGAAATAAATTTGGTAATGCAATCCTCAGTAGGCTATTGATCTCTGTATCCATTTTTTGTCATTGAAGATTGAGGGTATCCACTGTGATTGCCAACAGGGCTGCCAATCCAATGTTTGATTGATTATATTGTTCCATTCTACATTGTTAAATACAACCAGCTGTTTTAGAGCCTTGTTTAGCCCCAGTCTGTTCCATCTCTGATAGGCGCAGCTAAAACATTATGATGATATTTAATACTGTGATCAATCCATTAAACAGAAGGTCAACCACATAGAGCAAACAGTAGCAGCTCACAAATAATTGCTGCTGCTATCCAAGGTCTAGATTTGTTAACTAAGCACCAGGACTCTCAGTAGTATTAGAAAGTGTATGTTTGGGGACCATACATGAGTTCATTGTTTCTGTGGTATATAAACATGTCACTCCTAATTTTACTCATGTTTTAGTGTTGCTCTTGATGGTCTTGTCATAGACAATGTGTAGTGAACTAAATTTGCACTCACTCGGCTGATCCCAAGAGCGCTAGTAGCAATAGTCACAGACTTTGTACAAAATAAAAAGTTTTGTAGGTTTGCAAAATGCAATTGTTTTACAATATTCCAATTTTCTGGTATTTTTCAATGGGTCAATAGCTCTGTTATCCATATGCCATAGCAGTGCCACTGCTTTAAGACCTGTGGCCACCAACCACCCGGAGATTTGTTGCTAGCAGTATTGTGAATCTTGTTAAAAGCGTTTGCAGGGTACACCACTACTCCCCTTCAGCAAGTCACAATAAAGTCTCCACTTCCCACAGGTCGGCATCTCTACTCCCACCCTAGGCACGGACACAAGCTCTACGCTGTGTGGAACACCCACAGAAAGATTTGCCCTCCCCCACAGCTCTGGCTTTCCACCGTAAAGGGGAGGTTGGGCAGCACCCGAAGTGACCCCGCAGTACCTGGTGAGTAGGCCGGCATGAGAGGGGCACGAGCACTTTAGACGCTTCTGCCAGGGACATCCTTAGGATTTTGGGGACCCGATGCCAAACATATTTTGAGGGCCCCTGTTAAGAACATCTTCGAATTTGATTTCCAATTCCAGATCCTTCATACCCTCTTAGGCCAGTTCACTGGCAGTGCACAGATAGGAGCATTGGGCTCAAACAAAAATTATGGACCTATGTTTCGACGATTTAGACTTATTAAGTGCTACAAATTACACACCTCCACAATACAATTCTCCGTATAAATTCCTGGCTAATGATGAATGACTACAATTTACAAGGACACATTGAATTACAAGAACTACAACTCGAGTGTGTCCAACTTAGGAGAAAGATTTGAACATGAGTAAACTTAAAAAGATTTTTTAATCTAAAAAAATGCAATTCGTTAAAGAAAAATGTGAAATGTATTGCAGCATTTTCAGGATCATTTTATGCTACCTGTAGGCATGTATTTAAACATTTGAATGCTCTACACATTTTAGGTTGAGTGGGTGACATCAGCACAGATGTCACTGGACGTGACTTTAGAAAACGGAGTTTTGTTACTTTAACACAAATCAGACTAGTTTTCAATAAGAAAGCATTGTCTCAGGTTGCATATATCTTAACATAGGCTCAGGCAGGCAGCTGTCTCACCCAAACATTATAAATTCTTTGCAGGCTCAGGTATCAGCTTCACGAGCTGTGGAGATGTAAGGTTTTTGAGCTGTCCCTCTTGTTACACAGTTTGCACAAGAATTTACACATCTAATTTTTTTTATTTGTAATTATTTTATTTTCTTAAATTTTCAAATACACAACAAAAGAATAAAAACACAAATCAATACATATCTGGAAGGGATGGAAAAACAGGAATCAACAAAGAACAACATATTACAAAGATCTTACAGACAACACAACGGCTTTATAAAGCAGTTCTATCACTTAGACATGTGACAGTAACACCATCCCTGTAATTACACAGATCTTACAGACTCAGTCCTCTAACAGCCTAGCTGCTCTCAGGTTTCACCACTGTTACATGCTCAAGCATCTGAAAGAAAACTTGCTGGCACATGCATCAACCTAGGCTTTTGCGATTCCTTAATTGCGATTATTAAGGAATCGCAAATAAGGAATTGCAAAAGCCTATGCATGTAGGAATCGGTATAAAAATAGCGATTCCTACACATTCCTTAATTGCGACTCGCAAATTACGACTCGCAATTAAGGAATACCGTCCCATTCATTCCTATGGGCCTCCAGGCCCTTAGGAATGAATTGGAGATTGCATGAGCAATCTCGCAAATTGCTCATGCTATTTCAAGAGTGCAAGGGTGTCAAAATGACACCCTTTTGCACCCCTGAAATTGATCTGTGTACATATGTTGCACACACACACGCCCTAAGGGCATGTGTGTGCGCAACATGAAACTTTGAAAAATGCACAAAAGTGCATTTTTCAAAGTTTTTGCAAATTACCATGAAGTTCAACTTCATGGTAATTTGCTCCCCCTATTAGCGAAATCGCTAATTTTTTTACTTTAATGCATTGCATTTAAGGAATCTCAATTTGGGATTCCTTAAATGCAATCGCAATTTAAGTACTCGCAATTTAGAGATTCCTTAAATTGCGATTTTTGCATTTGGGATGATGCATCCCAAATGCAAAAATACCGGACGCAAAGGGGCAGATTCTGAGAATCTGCCCGTTTGCGAGCGGGTTTTCCTTTGTTGCATGTGCCTGTATGTCTTTATTTACCCATAAAGTACAGACTAAGGTCTCCAACAGCAAAGCTAACGCTGATGTTACAGAAATCTTTCTCGCTCAGTCGTTAGACAGGCAGAAGCAGGTGGGGTATGGGAAGCAGCATTGAAACCTGTCTTCACACACACACACACACACACGCACGCACACACACACGCACGCGCGCGCACACACACGTATAGCTGGTACCACACAGACAGCAAGCAAGCTCCCTCTCACAAGTGACAGAGTCTGAGTAAAATAGTGCAGAACAACTGCGGACTGCCCTTGAAAGTGGAATATGGACCCTGCACAGGACCAACTGTCTTTGTTTGCCTTGTAAGAATATATTATTGAAAAAGTGACCTTGAAGAGATAGATGCTCTCAGAAATTACCCTTATCTGGGCAGCTCTTGTGAGTGTAACGATTATATATGCCTGCATTATTAATGTTAACATGTGCTGAAACATACAGTAGGTGAGATGTAATATGCTAAACAATAAACACATAAATATGAGTCACGCATTAGATGTTAATGCAAGATCTATATGCGTTTACATCTCATTCATTAAAACAAAACTTGAGGAGTCAAACTTTGTATGACGGGGACCGAAGATGTGCAGTTTGAATAATAATCTTGAAATTCAGACGTACAAAGATTTTACACACTGATTTTCAACAGTAAATCCACAACCAAAAAAGTTGAATCTTTTGAAAGACATGTCAAAGGTGTGAATCTGAAATTCACTTTCAAAGAAATTCACAATGAAATGCACTGTGTAAGTCCAGCATGTTTTCAGCTAAGAAATCAGCAAAATTGAACTATCTCATTACTGGCCATATAGATGAGAAAGGAAAATAAACTCATGTTTACAATGTGGATGTGAAAGAACAGTTTCTAGGTTCAGCTTCAATATTTATGTTTATGAATAATTGATATGTTCATATTGTCTAACAGCTATCTAGACGGATAAAGCTATGTATGCATCTATACATACTTATGCGTTCATACGCATCAGTATAAAACATTGATAATATGTTTTTTCTAGACCAAATTCTAAAAAATGAGTTAAACAGTGAATCTCATAATTGTAGTAGGTCCCACCGAGATTTGGACTCGGATCGCTGGATTCAGAGTCCAGAGTGCTAACCATTACACCATGGAACCCTCTCACACAAGAGTGACTTTTCCATTGAGACAAAAGAGAGCGCATCAGTGATGGCCTTCTCTTATATTGATAAAAAGATATCTCATTTGAATGGTCATAGTGGATAGAGCTTTAATGTGATTTGATTCTTTTCAGCTTTATTCTCTATAAAAGTGTTAGATATTAAAATGTTTATCTGAATATAAAAGTTATATCACAATGTTCATCTTTGCCTGTAGCATAATAAAACCCACCTTGCACGCCTTAAACGTCTCTGGCTTCCGTGGGTTTGGGCAAAAATCCACTATGTGTGCTGGTTGGCGGTGGAGGGCATGGCTGGTGGTTCTTTCGGTACCATTGGACCCAGTGGCGTAGCTAGGGGGGGGCGATGGGGACGGTCCGCCCCAGGCGGCACTACTTTGGGGGAGGACAAAGGCATTCACATAAGGCTCGGCTTGCTTTCGTGGACGTTCGGGACGGGCAGAGAAAGAATAGGACTCGGGCAATGTCCTCTTCTTTTTTGTGCTGGCAGCTGTCCCCCCCTCTCTTCCTATTATTCCCTCTCTTTCTGTCTTGCTCCTCACTTACTGAAAACCGTAACTTGAAGAAACGGATCACAACCTCTTTTCTTCTTTCATTTAGTTGCTTCCCTGTGAAATGGATCCAAAAAAGAAAAACACTCGCAGGAAATGCCCTTTTTCTGACATTTTTCTATTCCAAAGTGCAGCAGGATGGAGAGAAATAGAAGGTTTTAAATATTAAAAATAAACACATAACTAAATAAAGCAAGACAGAGTGGTTGCAAAGTGGCCAGATTGGTTTTATTCACATCCAAACACATCAGCCTCACTTTACAGACTTTGCAGTGAAGCGCTACTTTTGTTTTCTCGTCTTTCTTTAAACAGCATTGTTGTCCCTAGGAGGGGAAGTGCACCATTCCTGGAGGTACTGCAATACCTGGTTGATGGATGGATTGGAAAACAAAATGCGTACCATGGCTTTGTTTAGGATGTATGTCGTTACAACGCACACTTTTACAACACATGCACTTACAACGCAACATCCACTACAACGCATTCCATTACATAGCATGACACTACAACGCATTTTTAAAAACTACCTTTACAACGCATTCCATTACATCGCATACTACCTTTACAACGCATACCATTACAACGCATAATATTAAATTGCATTTAAGGTAAGTATTGGATAGTATAGGGGTAAAAATTACTATTCTAACTCCAGGGGGTGCAACAGTAGGGTAAGTGTTGGATAGTATAGGGGTAAAAATTACTATTCTAACTCCAGGGGGTGCAACAGTAGGGTAAGTGTTGGATAGTATAGGGGTAAAAATTGCTATTCTAACTCCAGGGGGTGCAACAGTAGGGTAAGTGTTGGATAGTATAGGGGTAAAAATTACTATTCTAACTCCAGGGGGTGCAACAGTAGGGAAAGTGTTGGATAGTATAGGGGTACAAATTACTATTCTAACTCCAGGGGGTGCAACAGTAGGGTAAGTGTTGGATAGTATAGGGGTAAAAATTACTATTCTAACTCCAGGGGGTGCAACAGTAGGGTAAGTGTTGGATAGTATAGGGGTAAAAATTACTATTCTAACTCCAGGGGGTGCAACAGTAGGGTAAGTGTTGGATAGTGTAGTGTAATATTATGCGTTGTAATGGTATGCGTTGTAAAGGTAGTATGCGATGTAATGGAATGCGTGGTAAAGGTAGTTTTTAAAAATGCGTTGTAGTGTCATGCTATGTAATGGAATGCGTTGTAGTGGATGTTGCGTTGTAAAAAATGCGTTGTAAGTGTAGTGCGTTGTAAAAGTTGCGTTGTAAAGGTTGTTCCCCCTTTGTTTATGGATGTGGTCTTTTTACGTTTATTAAGGATATAAGCAATGGACATTGAAACGGTTCCCTTCAGGGCCCTGTAGTCATGTCCTTAACTTTTCAGGTAAAACCACTCACTGATTTCTGAATAGTGAGTGAGAGATCGTTAAGGTAACCATGTTGTTTCTGCTTACATTTCACATGCTTTACTTAATCTTGCATTCCCTATGAGTGTTTGCTTTTACTTTTTTTTGTAGGCAGCATATTACTCTTATCAAGTGCATAATTTGAATTGAGCCACATCCAAGTGTTTATAGCGGGCACAATTAGGTTGTAGCTGAAGGCAGTGAGAGTTTCTCTCAGTGGGGCAGTATGGTGTTCAGTGGGGGAGAGGATGTGGCACTATGGCCAGAGCTGTCGGATTTGGAACTGGGGAACTGGGTTCAGCCTTCATGACCAGTCCACCAGACCACTCTACTGAGGGAGCATATTGCCATGCTAGACCTTACAAGGCCCAACTAGACCTTAGAAGGCTTGATGTCTTAGTACAAGCAGGTGTACCCAAGTGGTGTCAATTGTGAGTTAACCTTGAAGGCCTGTCCACCACAATCCATACTGAAGTTCATCTCCAGTCTTGCGGGCAGGCCTACGAAGCAGCACACCCTAGAGCAACAGTGATCCAGTCACCGTGACTCTGTCACTGAGGTCACATGAACCTTGAGCAGGTTAGGGCGGTGCAAACGGTGTGACTGCACTGGGTACCTATTTCGGGTGGGTGCGTAGTGTTTGCAAGTATATTATGGTTTTAAAAAAATGTGCTGCCTCCTTCCTGGCCTCCAGCAATTTTCAGAAACAATAAAAATGTCATGATAACTTTGGTGATTAATGTTCTTCCTAGAGAGAGATCCGAGTTTTGTCTAGTAAAAGGGTTGACTCCTGGAAAGGTAGCACAGAGGGTTAATGTGCCTGCTGCAAAGAACATGTACCATGCAGATCACAAAGTGCACTGCTTTAATGGGGGGACCGTGATGAATGGTCATTTAATGTCAGCTGTAGATGATGGATCCCTGAACAGTGTCATGTATGTGCATGTTTGCATTGTGCTGAGGGGATTACCAGGTAATTGTTCACGCAGCTCTCTGATGGATGTCACATGCGGTATTTCTGAGTCCCCAGATAGATCATGCAGTCTGTGTGTTCTCTTTTGTACTGCCAGTCACCGGTGTATTCAACTGTATAGCCTTGGACCGTGTCATGTATGTGCATGTAACTTGCATGATCGAGGTAACTATTAGCGGTGATACTACGTGTCTCTCGGTCCTCTTTCAAGTGCTTGCCGTCCTTTTTCCCCAGCAACACCCCCCCCCCCCCCCCCTCCAGGGGCGGCAATCTGAGGGATAGCCCCGGGCGCAACAAGCTCTAGCTACGCCTCTGATTGGACCACGGGACAGCCAGGTCAACCGCAACAAGCACTGCCCGCACTGCTTGCAGGATTCACCTCTGCCGGCAGCCACTTCAGCACAACTGACTGGAAACCTTGTCTAACACCCCTTCTTTTACATTGCTGTCCTTTTTGAGAGCAAGGAAAAGTTTTCACAGCCGCTTTTTAAGAAGTATGATATTAAAGACAGAATTGAAACACAAGTCACTTTATGCTCAATGAAGACCTTAAATGTTGTAATTGCAATTGCAAAGTGTATTATACTAATTCAGAAGAAATCATTTTGATGTGATTTCTACTCATATTCAGACCCTGATTCCGAGTTTGGCAGTCCGACCTCTGGATCGCCATTGTGGCGGTCAGGGGGTACACCAGCAAGCTGGTGGCATCCTAACTGCTGCATTACGAGTAAACTGGCAGTGTTGCCGCAGCAATGCAACAGTGGCAGCATGCTTCGGCTCATAGGGAGCCTGCAGCACATGCCGCCACACTGGCTCCGCCTCTTGCACATAATAAGGCCCTTAGTATTTTATAAGAAGTTGTTACATTTATTTTCACAGAGGATGTATTGGGGTATTGTGCATTATTGTAATGTTTTTTTAATTTGGGAATTTTGATTGAATCCTAGTCCAAATGGAGAACTATTTTGATTGGTATGACTGAAATTATATGATTTTTTGGGGATTATATAAGTTAATGTGCTCAATCATTTTGGAACTTGGTTATTATCTATATGCAAATCTGTATTTTGTACTGCAATTTTGGTACTAATTTAAAGTTTTGTATTTCTATATTAATTTATTTTTGGAAATATAGTATTTTTTCACAAAAAGCTGTAACGCCTGGATGGCTTTAAGTCAGAGTTCCTCTTAAATACTGAGGCTATTTTATTCATTATTCAGAGGAAAAGTGGCTCCATGCTTTAGTTTAAATTTAAAATAGTATGCTGCATAATTTAAACCTGTGGTGTGGCTAATAATAAACACCTAAATTCTGGGCATCCAAATTCTGAATATTTTGTCTTTTTCAGTTATACAGTCCGTGAGTTACCCTTCTCTAGTCCTGAAAAAATCTACGGATAATGTGGAGGTTATAAGGCCAGTCATGCGCACACAATAAGTTCAACACTTGTATTGCAAGGTTCTCTATGTGTCATCAGCCGCGGCCAGTGCAGGTAAGAGCGGTGGGTCATGATTTCGACAGACGCGAGGGAAAATTTATTATTTATTTAATTTTCCTTCATGGTCGTCTGTCGAATTCCCCCTAACCCAGCCCCACCGCTCTTACCTGCATGGGCCGAGGCTGCGTGTCATCAGTTCCACTGTCCAAAAATAACTCTGGTTACTAACCTTCACTCTAATGAGAGAGCTGAACCACTGCACTTTTCTATTCTTTTTGTGAAAAAGTGGGGCTGCCCTCTGAGATACGCCTTGGTTTATCTGTCTTTGTGGCACAATGGCATGCTGAAGATTTCATGTGTCATGGGTTAAACATAAAATGCCTGTAAAGCCTCTTTGGGTGGTTATATGGGGTCATCTCATGGAGGGCTGAACATTCATTGTCTTTGAGTGGTGTACTAAATGTTAGAATTTAATCGTAAACCTAAACTGGCTAAGTGAATTATACTTAACCTGCCTGCCTCCTGTCTTCAGTAATGGACTGCAATCATCAATGGCTATAAGCGCCTCCCCTGTTTAATTTAAGCACCGTATCGTAATGGCAAAAAGCACCTCGTGGCAGATTGCAGAGTGCTAAACAACTTCGAGGCAAGAGAAGCATAACATTCTCATCAGCCCAACAGGCATGGGTTTCTATCTACATTAATGTGAATCATCAGCCCATAAACAATGCAGCAAATTTGCTTTCTTTCTGTCCTCTGAGAAACCGCAGTGGATTCCAATAAATACACTTTGATTAAGTCCTTGTATTTCTTCAATGGAATGCTTGGTTCGCAATGGACATACACAAATTCTTGAGCTGTACCAAGGATCTGCAGACGTGTAGGCATGGTGCCACTTACAACTTCTGTGAGTCGAGGTCCCCTCCGAAGAACACAGAGCTGTACTCCATTGTCTAGCGAATTTGACATCTTGGTGACATGCAGACTTAGCTGTCATTCCTACATAATCCTGGCACTCTTAGCGGAATTGGGAGGAGAGCACCGTCTCTAATAACGCATGATCTGTGTGTTGATATTGATACATTGGGTGGTTCTCATACTCAGGTCTTTTCAACAAGGAAGACATAGAACCTAAGCAACAAGCAGTGAGTAACACTAGCATATCATGACTGAACAGTCAAGCCCACCTATTATCTGAGACATGCCCATATTATGTACAGTCTCCTGTAACCAGGCTTTTTATAGTAACCAGTATAAAGAAACAAGCAGACATAGGTTCTAGTGGTACAAGTGAGACAGTGAAAGTTAATGATAAGCTCCTTTATTCCCTTCCCCTTCTGTCAGGTGATCTTGCACATAAACACCATTCCTGTGAGCGCCCACCACTCTTATAAGATGAACAAATACATGAACAACGCAGTGGTAGCTTTGAAACCTTTATTGCATGACATGAAAAGATGTTCTAGAACAAAGAGTGCAACAACAGGCACTCATATAATCCCCACAGTGTATACAACTCCAAGGGAACCCTCCTGACATCTCACACATGCCTGCGTCACAACAGTAAGCTTGCTTGCTGCCAATGACACTCAGATCTGCAAAACAATACAGCAATGACTGACACATTATGAGTGTGAAGAGACAGGAGAATTACTGTTTGTAAAGTGGGAGATTTAATACCACAAAAGTGTGTGCTTTGTGGCCACTGTATGCTTCTTGAGTATGATAATTTGAGACAATCCAGATGAAAGGTACTAAGATGGTGCAAGCACAAGATGCTGGTTGTGTTGACAATGCTTAGGCTGGAGCTGCCTTTAATACCATTTAAGGTGACGGCAAATTAAGGAGGTGCTAGTAGCTTTGCAGGAAGTGACCAACCAGCCCACTATTCCAAGTAGAAGGGGCTGATATCACATTACAATGGAAGTGTAAATGTGTATGGTTTGAAGATCCAAAATCACCACATTTGGCAAATAAATGCCTTGAGGTAGTCATTTTTATTGAAGTGTGGGTAGCAGTTTAGTATTTGGATTCACAGTTCTTGTGTTGGATGGTCTTTCTCACATGAAACATGTGTTTTCTATTCTCTCTGTGAAGAAGGGGAATGTGGCCTTTTTGTGTGTTTCTTACTGTATCTGTTTGTACGGCATGAAGATGTTATGAGGCTTATAAGGCGCATAGCTGCCACAACAACGGGGCTTCCCAGCGCTGGACACAGAGGCCAAACAAACTGCATCTGCCGGCACCCCAAGATTAGGGGGGAGGGGGGGCTAGATGGAGAAAAGCCAGGTCTTGAGGTATATCCTGAAAAGCAGGTGGTTCTAATGAAGAGAGGAAGGGAGTTCCAGGAAGATGGGGCTGGGGCACAGAAAGATCAGCCCCAAACTCTCCGATGTGGTGTCAGTGCCATGCCCTTTTATCAATGAAGACACTACATGCTAGACTGTATTCAGGACGACCTGATGCATAAAGAAAAGAAAACCACATTTGACAAATAAACGACTTTTAGATCTTCAAAGCATGTGCCTGAAATGTTCTACACTTATTAAAGAGAGTGCTATCAGCTCCTCCTACCTTCAAAACAATGCTAGATTTTTATACTAAATAATATGAAGACACAAGCAAAGGCAACTCTGTTTACGTCACTGCTGTCCCGCATAAGAATGCAGTCTGCCTGTGGTGATTTGTGCAGGAAGCTCGCCATGTGATGGTGTTCATTTTAACACCTCAGCTCACTGTGTATCCGCCTTCATTTGTGCTATTGACTGAACATCTTATAGGAGCAGTCACTCAGAATTGAACTACTGATGCAAGAACAGTCAACCCAGACATTTCCAGGTGGCTCAGCAAATACCCTTCAGCAAGGCTTGCCGCAAGCCTTTAACCTGAGCATACTGGGGGCAGAGACCTTGTTTTACTGTCATGCTAAGTAGGGTGCCCCTTGTCAATATTTGTAATCAAAGCCTGTGATTACTATTTTAAAGAGATCTGTGAGCCTTAATCTGTTTTGCTTTTGCTATTTAGATGTAATTCCTCTGGAGAGTACTATAGCTTTTAGAATGTTGTAGTTATCTTGGTTCCTGGAACTGCAGGCAGGGTGGAATAACCCAAAATGCACAATAGGGATCTAGCGCTGCCACTGTCCAACCTCATTCCTTAGTGTCAATGGGCAGTTTATTAGTGTAAAATGATGATTCTTGTAAGCAGTGGAAACAGTGACAGCTTTTGAGATCTAAGGTGAACCTATTATGTCATGGGCACGATGGACACACCCAGGACATCATCAGACTGCAGACTAAGAAATGTTAAAAAAGAAAAAACAAGACACAGGTGTTTTCCATCTATGTGTCCAGGATCTGGAACAACGTCCCTGTATCCATCAGGACTGCACCAATGCTTCTCCAATATAGAAAAGAGTTGAAGACTCATCTCTTTAAAGAAAACAACATCACAATCCACTAACCGTCCACAACTCAGCGTTCTCTCCTATTACTCACCCACTTTAGGCTTGCCTTTGACCATGTACAGCATTCCACTGCCTTTTGTTTAGGTTTGAGGTATTGAAATTCCATATCCATACATAATCTTTGGCAAGAGTAGGGGGGCTAGATTTAGATGGCAGATTGAAGGTATTCCCAGAATGTAGCCTTGGAGTGGTTCAGTGGGCCAGGAAGCACACACTTAGCACATTTTGAGTCATACTGTAGAAATTGCCGTGAGGCGAGAAGGGCATGTGCCCTTGCTTTTTTGCATCCGTGGAGCACTTTAGTATTGCTGAATGGGCCACAGACACTTCCACAGCCCCTTCTGTAATACATAACGTGCTAAATGTCTCTCTCTCAAACACAGACCGGGTTGCTGCCTGCAAGGCGAAAGGCAGACCAGCTGCTTCAACAGCCAGTCCACCTTTAACTAGTGTGTTGTTGAGGTGTGTTCTCGTTCCTGCACTCGAAAAAGAACATTTGCTGTAATAGGGTGCACCGTTCAACTCTGCACCAGATGTCCACACTGAAGTGTGTGGCAAAGCTTGGAGTGAGGTAGCCACTCTATTGTAAAATGACCCATGAAATGTATTCCTGCCAGCTGGGAATGGGGTTCCCTTTTTAATAGTTTCTCTGACATCTACAATCTAATTTCCACATGGTTGCCCAGATACTGACTTGTCATCTCTTCGACATGTTCCTGAGATCGGTAGGCTGGGTGTGATGGTTCAGTACCAAGTACCAAGACACCCGTTGGCTGAATGTGTGCTTTGCAGAAGACACATTCTATGTTATAAATACCCTCAGTTGGTGGGGTGGAGGCTGCATTTACAGGAAATTGGCATGTTGGAATCCAATGTTATACTTGTGAAGGAAAGTTTGACTCACAGTTTCCCGTCAGCTTTTTCAGCCCCACGCCTAGTATGTGCCAGCTGACCGAAACAGGACAGTTATCCCATGCCAGATGTTGTACTGACTGTGCTGAAGTTTGATATGTTGTCATCTGTAATGTGATACTTAAGTAGCACGGAGACTATGGGGTGATTGATATTGTTGAAGGGAGCTCTTCAAATAGGATGCCCATAGCAGACAAATAATGTAGTGCCCATGTTTAAGCCTTCTCTGTTTAATATGGCATTGGTCTTAATAGGTTTTCTCAGGTATGTATTATAGCTTTGGATCATCAGGAAGTCAAAGGATGTGTTTGTTTATTACATTTCATAAAGTGCCATTGCAGCCACATTTTTGCCTCAGAGACACTCCCTGAGACACTGGGTGACAGAAAATATATAACCCAAAGTATATGCAAACAAAAGGAAAGAGGACAGGCAGGGGAGCTAAACAATTACATCAAACACAAAAAAGTAGTTCAAGCTAAGCAGCCCCTTCAATAAGTAAGTCTTTACTGGGTTCCAAATCCCTATCAAGGTTCTGAATCTTATGAGGAAGGTGATTTCAAGGCAGCACCTCTCTGGCCAGCACTCTTCTTACTCTGTTCTAGAGCTGGGACCACCTTCTGGGATTAACTTCCAGCAGCCCAAAGTGTTCGCTTAGGGACACCAGGATGCCTGGGAGCTAATGTTAGTAAAATCTTCCTCTTTCATAGGCGCCGGTCAGGTCTTTCTCATGTGCGCAACTGGTCCAGTTCTCCTTCACCTGGCAGTCCGCCCTCCGATTTTCTTTAAGGCGCACACGAGGGTTGGGGTTCCCTGCAAAATACAAGGAAGACAGAATCATACAGACGCACTCGGACGCATCACTATGTTACAATTTTCATTCCTTAGCACTGTGATCTATATTACTTTTTGTTTTGGGACTCCTGCAAACCATTGTGTCCCATCCCTTCCAGCTTGTTCACTGCATCCTCAGAGGTTCCTCTCTCCCTGCAGTTCCCTCTGATGGGCCCTGCTTACTCCTAAGGCAGCAGATATCTTTAAAAAGGTGGTCATCTTAGATATTATAATATGGTAAACCCTTTCAGAAGCAAGGACCTACTTTTGTACCAACATGCCCTGATGGTCGTACCTTTCTCATTCCATTTTTATTTACTTAGAAATTGCATCAGTTCATTTTTAACAATTCTTGCATCCCTTCAAATGTATAGGGGGTTCCACTGAAAATAATTAAATACAGTTTTACTGTGGAAAGTAACACTTCGTTTTTGTTTTTTTAACAGATAGACTTAGGTTAACTGTAGCAATCATCAACACACCTTCAATTAAAACTAAACAAATGTAATCATAAAGGTTAACACGTAACTAATATCCCTTACCCTATAGCCCCAGACCCATAAACTGTATCCCTGTATCCTTAACTATTTAATGTTAACAAGAGCCCTATAACTTAACCCATGTATACTTAACTATATTGTTAACCTCTACAGATGGTAAGCCCTTCTCCCTAAACCCTTAACCCCCATATCCTTATTTTCTATACCCCATAAGCTTAACCCTGTATGCCTAACCCATAACCTCTTACCCATAACACGTATACCCTAAAGCCCTAACCCCTGAACCCATACCCTTAACTTCTGTACTCTTAACCACTAACCATATATCTCAAACCCTTATCCCTACACCTTTAAACCTAAACCCCTAATCCCATACGACTGAACCCATGCCCTTAATCCCAACACACATCCTACACCCTTAATCCAAAAACCTAACACATTAACATCACACATAACCACTAAACCCTTAACCCTACTCTTTTTACCCTACAACCTTATCTCCTTTATCCTTGTCCTAAGTTTATAATATTTTGGGAAGAAACACTTTAGCAAGTGTTCCTTTTCAAAGTATTTTTTTTGTATAAACAGATTTTATTTGGTATTGACAAATGAAATACAAATAAATCAGGGCATCATGAACCAAAATAAAGCTCCATATCTTCGATCTCAGTACCCCCCTATCCCACCCACCGCCCACCGAACATCAAGCCACATTAGAAGGCAAATAATCCAACGATGAGGACAACCCATAATGGCAACAGCATTAACCCAAAATGTTTGAGAATTTCTCCAGACATCCCTGGGCAATATAGATCACCTCCTCCTGTTTAGCACAGCAATCCATTCAAGAATGCCATTGCTTCAACTTTGGCAGGTTGGATGTTTCCAAGATTGCACTATTTCTCATTTGGCCGGGCTGCCAGTCCCACCAGAGTCCTATCGACCCAAGATTCCCCAAAGTCATCCAACATACCCAGCAGTGCCACCTTTGGGGTCAGTTGGATTAAGGTATCAAAGATGGCCAAGAGGGTAGAGCTAATCCAGGGCCAACAACGAGTAATCTACAGGTATTGCCAAACCATGTGAAAGAACTCTGCAATCGGAGATTGACAGTGGGCACATCTGGAGTCTAAAAGGATACCTGCATAACCCAGTAATTGGGGAGTCAAGTAGGTCTGGTGTAAGTAGGGCAACTGGATCAAACACAGTTGGGCTGAAATCACTAGTTCTCTAGGAGCCATATACGCTTCCCGCCACTCAACCTCCTCCAGTTCCCCAATCCATCCCTCCCATTTCTGTTGAAGCAAACCCAGTGTCACTGAGGTGTAACCTATAAGGGCACGATATAGATGGGAAGTACCCTATCATTCCAGTTTCCCCATCAATAACCTAGTCTCCAAGGGGCTGAATGCAAGGAGTTCTTGTAGGTATTCGCCATAACATCCTAGGGTGTGACACACTTGTTAGTATTTATGGAATTGGGTAAGAGAGAGAAAACTGGGTTTGAAGATCGGCAAAGGAGTACATGGTGGATCTGTGCCACACATTGGCCATCCATCCCAGCTCGTGAAGCACAGATCCCCTCTCCAAATCAAAAATATCACTCTGGTTACCTCTGGAAGAGTGAGGGGAAGTAGTCGGCCATTTGGAAAGTTCATCATCCCATCGAAGCCCAGGCCGCTTAGTTACAGCTGGTACGCCAGACCGTTCCAACGGCCCGTTAGCCAGTCATTTATAATTAGTAGGTGGAATGCCCGTTAATAGAGGCGGATGTTCACCACCCTAACCCCGCCATCGTAAACCGACCTGCAACATTTACTCTGGGTGATCCAAGAAGAGTGGCCGGGCCAAAGGAAGGATTGAAACATTGCTGCTACCTCATTGAACCAAATATTGGGAATGTGGAGTGGGATGTTTTGTAGGATGTACAGGAATCTTGGCAGTATCATAATATTTATTAGTCCAACTCTACCCACAAGATGAAGAGGACGATTTTGCCACACCACCAGGTTGGACAGAGTTCCCTTCAAGAGGGGTGTCAAGTGAAGAGCAGGAGCGAGATCGGGCAGAGTCGTGATGTGCATCCTATAATATTTAAAGTTGAAGCGAAGTATGGGGATCCCCACCTGCCATTTGCTTGATGAGCTGTCCCTTTGTAATGGAAAAAGAAGAGATTTCTCCTAGTTTAGGCGAAGACTAGAGGCCTCCTCAAATAGATAGATAAGCTCAAGGGCACGCTGGCCCTAAACTGCTGGATGTGCGAGATATAGAAGGACATCATCCACATATAATGCAATTCTGTTTTCAGACACCCCACCCACTGCCATCCCCTCATCTGTACCTCGCATCGAATCAAACGTGCCAAGGGCTCAATGGCTAAAGAGAAGACGAGTGAGGAGAGGGGACAGACTTGTCGGGTACCACACCCAATCAGAAACACATGGGCTAACACCCTGGTAATCATGCGTCACTGGATGGGAGTATAGAAGAAATATCATACCCCAAAAATGGACCCTAAATCCCATCCAGCAAAGCACTTCTCTTAGATAATCCCAGTTGACTGTGTTGAATGGTTTTTCAAAATCGACTAGTAGTAAGGACACATACTCTGATTTCACCGATGCAAGTGAGGGTGACGTGCAAATGCGGAATACAGTGTCAAGTGCTGCAGCCAGGCAAAAAGCCACATTGATCTGGGTGCACCAGAGTGCTGATGACTGTCTAGAGCATGGTCGCCAGGATCTCACCATACATTTTGGTGTAAGGGTTAATCAAGGAGATAGGGCGAAGGACTCGCAATCCGTCAATAGTTGGTCTGTCTTGGGGATGACAACAATAGTTGCCAGATCAAGCTCTAGGGAGAAGGACCTCCTTTATACAGCCTCTGATTAAGAACCAGAACAAATGATGTGCTACAATGTTGTGGAGTTTAGAATAATAGTCTAGGGAGAATCCATCTGGGCCCGGAGTTTTCCTGGATTTCAAGTCGCGGATGGCCGTTTGGATCCCGTCTTCAGTGAATGGTTCCTCTAGGCCCCCCCCCCCCACTCCATGGATATGCTTGCTGCGTTGTTTAGCAAAATCAAATCCGGGTCCCCTCTTGACCCTGCACCTCTGAGAATTCCTGCTCTTGGAGCAGATACTATCTTATCTTTCCTGCTTTGGTTCACCTCTGCCTGGAGAAGGGTCTGGTGCCTCAACCATGTAAGCACACCATGGTTAAATCCATTTTAAAAATGCCGAACCTTGACCCAACTTGCCCAGGGAATTTTTGCCCCATTTCCCTACTGCCTGGTATAAGTAAGGTGGCAGAAAAAATGTTAACAGGCATCTTTCTGAATTCCTCGAGACTAAATCATTCCTGCACCACACGCAAACCGGTTTTCAACCTAAACACAGCACCGAAACCCCTCTTCTAGCAGTGGTGGAAGATGCGAAAAGGAGATTTGATCAAGGGGTCACTGTTACTATCATTCTGCTTGATACTAGCGCGGCTTTCAATGCCGTTGATCACCTTACACTCCTAGATAGGATGCGTAAGGCCGAGGTGGCAGGGAAAGTTCTGACCAGACTTGGATCTTTCCGGATGGATAGATCCTTCCAGGTCTTCGATAAGGCTTGTGCCTCTGCCACTTTTCCAATTACCAGTGGAGTCCCGCAAGTGCCTTCTCCCAGCCCTATGCTGTTAAACATGTACCTTCAACTCTTGGCAGATTTCATAACTCCCTTTGGGATTTCTATCATCTCTTACGCAGACGATACCCAGCTGGTTTTCTTACTTGCACCAGACATGGATCCCTCAGCGTCCACCGTGTGACCTTGTCTGGAGCAGGTAGCCAGCTGGATAAACATATCCTGTCTTAAGTTGAATGGTATGAAAACAGAACTCATGATCCTTAAGAGCAATCGCCACCCCAGAAGTACCCTTGATTGACACGGTCTGCCCCTGCCCTCCACCGGCTCCCACAACTGCTGTAAAAAGTCTAGGGGTGTGGCTGGAAAAAACATTTACTATGGAAACTTAGTCTAACTGTCTACTACCTGCTTTGGAATCATGGGTATGTTGCACAAGATTCTGCTCCATTCCCTCAGCCCACGAGGAGGCTGGTAGCCTAGGCTTCAATTCTCTCGTGCCTGGACTACGGCAACTCGCTTAACATAGGTGCTCCCAAGGCCGTTACTCAACAACTACAAGTGGTGCAAAATGCTACTGCATACTTGGTGTTAGGGATAACTATGTATGAGTCATCTAAACAGAGTTTGATTGATCTTCACCGGTTACCTGTTGACCAAAGGATTGAGTTTAAATCCTTGTGCACAGTACACAGTGTCTTCTATGTGTATGGTCCCCACATTTTATGCCAATTGTTTCCCCCCTACATCCTCAAAATGCTTCTTAGATCAATCAATGCATATCTAGCCACCGTCCCCACTACTAAAAGATCTAGAGGTGGAGGAAGGTCTTTTTGCTTTAATGCGAGTAAGCTCTGGAACACCCTCTCCTTGGCTGTTCAGTCCATGAACAATTAGCTGAGTTTTTCAAAATCTCTAAAGACCTGGCTTTTCTAGATTTGATCTTCTAAACTTCTGGCCTTAGCGGAGCAGTTTTCTTTCTTTGTCAGTGCTGGGATGCCTTCGGGTCACCATGCGCCTCTATAAAACCCCAAGCATAGCAAAGCATATGTGTGGAGATTCTATTCAATGTTGTAGAACTCGGTGATGTCATTCTATGACATCACTGTAAGACTCTGTGGATGTTGCCAGTTGAAGAAGCTGGAGGTTACTTTTTGGATGTGTACTTTTTATCTTGAGATAATAAAGGATTTAAACTACTAACCACTGCCTTTGTGGTTACTACATTTTCATGGCGACGAGGATGGGATTTTTATAGTTTATTTTTTTAATTAGTTTTGTTAGCTTGTTGTTTGTATTTTGAATTGCAGGAATGTCTGATCAAGGTATGTCTGCTCCACCTTCGTTTTTACCCATACCTGGTGAACCGACAATTCCATGGAAACGATGGAAAAATATTTTTTATACATATATTTTAGCCATTGGTGGTGATAAATATGGACCATTACGAAGACAAGCTATTCTTCTACATCATTTAGGGACAGAGGGAAGAAGAATATATGATGATCTTCCTGAAATTTCTTTAGGTACAGGTAATGGTCAACCTGTAAATGTTTATGAGAAGTCAATACAGATGCTGGAGAAACATTTTACCCCAAAACTTAGTGTAGTCTTTGAGAGACATAAATTTTTTTGTCGCGTACAAGCACATGATGAGGATATAATGACTTATGTGGCGTCGTTACGCGGACTAGCTGTAACATGTGAATTTCAAATGTTGACAGAATCTTTAATTCGTGACCAGATAGTGAGATGTACCAACAATAGGAAAATAAAAGAAAGGCTTCTGTCTCTAGATCCTACCTTGGATGAAGCAGTGCAGATTGCTAGAAGCTTAGAACACACTGACGTGTGGATGAAAGAGATTGACATTGGGAAATTGAGTATAAAATCTTCGGAAAAGGAAGTAGTTAATCTTGATGTGGAAGAAGTAGGTCTGAAAAAAGCGACTAAGCCAGAAGCTTCACATTCATCTAACTTTAAAAATGAAAAAGTTACTAATGTACCTAATACCTCTAATACATTCAGCGGAACTGTTAGAAAAAAAATTATATGTTTCAGGTGTGGGTGTCCTGGGCACATTGCGACTAGTCTAGCATGTGGTGCTAGAACCGTAACATGTAGGTCGTGTGGAAGAAAAGGTCATCTGGCTAAAATGTGTAGAACGAGAGGCCAGACTTCCAGTGTAAAAATTGTGGAAAATTTGGGGGAAGTGAGAGAGGAATTAATGCTTTCCATTGATGAATGTGATGTATCCAAATGTAAGGAAATTATTAGTGTAGTTACTTGTAATAACATAAAAATGGAAAGTACTGACAAATTAGAGAAACCTCACTGTGGCATTATCTTAGAAAAAACGGAAGTCAAAGTATTAGCAGACTCTGGTAGTTTGTTTACATTAATTTCAAGAGAAGTTTATCTAAATAATTTGAAGAAAAGTTTGGCTGAATTACAAAACTCAGATATAAGTGCTGTGGGATATGGTGGTAAGAGAAATTCCTAATAGGCCGTGGGAGAAAGTGGCAATGGATTTTTTGGGTCCTATTAACAGGCTAGGTGTGAGAAGTAGATTTTTAATAGTTCTAGTTGATTACCATAGCAAGTGGTTTATGATAAAGCCTGTTGAGCACATCACATCTGAGGTTGTTATTGATTTTTTGAAGAATGCATTTTTGGAAGAGGGAATACCTAAATGCTTAGTTACGGATAATGGAGTGCAACTTGTTTCCACGATGATGGCAAGGTTTCTTTCTAATCTTGGTATTAGGCATGAAAGGGTGGCGGTATTCAGGCCTCAAGCCAACGGATTGGTTGAGAGAGTGAATCGTATCATAATGGACAATATTCAATTGTCATTAAGTAATGGATTGAGATGGAGAGAAGAGTTAAATAAAATGGTGTGGGCACATAGAGTAACTCCACACTCAGTCACAGGTGTATCCCCTTTTGTGGCTTTAAAAGGGAGAGAACCAGCAACGAAAGAGTCCCCTGTATGGTTACAAAAGAAAGATCAGGTGTGGGTAGATCGAGAAAGAATTGCAGAAAGAGTTAGAGAGTCTCAAGAAAGAAATAAAGATGATTACAATAAGAGAAAGGGAGTGAAGGATATAAAAATTGCAGTGGGTGACTGGGTGATCACTAAAAGAATGGGTTTGGTTAAAAAAGGAGAGAGTAAGTTTTCCAAACCTCAAAAAGTGGTAAAGGTGATGAATTATGTGGTAACTCTTGCTGATGGAAAAATATGGAGCATGGGAAACTTGTGCAAGATTGATGTTCCAAATTCTTTTGAATGATTATATTTTTGTATCTTTTGTGATTATTTTGTTATCACTATGAATGTTAACCTGTATAGTTGCTGTCCTTGGATTATTTTATTGTAAACGCTTTGTAAGGGGGGAGATGTGTGGAGATTCTATTCAATGTTGTAGAACTCGGTGATGTCATTCTATGACATCACTGTAAGACTCTGTGGATGTTGCCAGTTGAAGAAGCTGGAGGTTACTTTTTGGATGTGTACTTTTTATCTTGAGATAATAAAGGATTTAAACTACTAACCACTGCCTTTGTGGTTACTACAATAGCTTAACACTTTTGCTGGATCCATGCCAGATGAGAGAGGGGTATGTCTGCGAGCAATGGCTGAGCGCTTTCAGCAGGAGTACATGGTTGGCATGCAAAGAGCTGCTCATAGTAAGTAGCAAATACTGCTGCAATTTCATCAGCTGTGGTAACTAAGGACCCCGATGGTACATTCACGGCAGGGATAAATTGCAAACCAATGTTTCTGGTTGCCAGCTGATATAGAAGCACACTGCTCTTATTGGCATGTTTATATATGCGAGAGACCAGTTGGCACAGTACAGCTCTATCTACGTCAAACTGTCGGGTCAACGCCTCAGTGGCACTGAGAGCGATTCCAGTTTCGTTATCAAGTATACAGGTCTCAAGGTCTACAATGTTGTGTTGCCTATCTCTCTCCTTTCATTTAAGGTAGATCTTTCCCACTCCCCGGATTGTCGGCTTACTGCCTGCCTAAAGAGTACAAACATTTTTAACTGTCCCCGTGTTAGTCTCGAAGAAGGAGCTTAGTTCCTCAGACAGGTATTCAACCAGTCCATCGTCAACAAGGGACCATGTGTTAAGGCTCCACTAAAGATGTTTATGGGGGGTTGGGGATCCTCCTCAATTAAGTTGTTGAGAATGGTTTGATATACCCCGGGGGAGCATGGAGGCTCCCTTCATGGCAGAATTGTCTAATGCTGGGAGAAAGACATAGTCAATACAGGATATGGTGATGGTGGCTATGCCAACATTTCCGCACATCCTAAGCTGTAAAATAGTTCAGGGGAATTAAATGTACAAATCTAAGAACAAAGTAAGATAGGTGCTCTCCTGGTATAAATGGAGGATCCCCAGTTTGCCATACTAATAGTCAAAGAAATACCAAAGCACACAAAGAAGTCCAAAGTCATACAAATGTATTCAATAAAGCAGTGAAGCAACGTTGTAGTTGAATTTTTTGCAATTTATTCTTTCCACAGTGTTGCACATTCCTTATGGCAAATATAATATCTAAAAAGACAGGGAGCCGACACGTGTTTCATCACAGAGACTTTTTCAAGACTGGAAAATGTGGTATAGAGGCAATGCAAAAGGTGAGTGTGTTTCAGTATGGTGCCTCACTGTAAATATCAAGGAAACCAACCCGTAAGGCTAGTGGGTGAGCAGATAAGGTAATATGAAGCTCAAGTAAGCCTATGAAGCAAAAGCGTGAAACACATGAAAAATGTGCATGCTACTTAGGAAGTTCATGTCAAGCCTTGATAAGCCTTAGAAATGTAGCCGGTCCTCCCAAGGGCGTTGCCAGGATGAAGTAAACCAGCTATAGTGTCCCAGTCCAAGGGCAGCCACCATTTTGAGTATCAGGGAAGCGGCGCAACCCGGTACCATTTCAGCAGCTCCCTAGGTCATCGGGCAATCGCCAGCCAAGCCGCCCCAAGTGAGCGTCAGGAAATTCGGCTGACTGCTGGCAGTTCACAGAACCTACAGTGCTGGAATCTGCAGAATTAACAAGGAGGTCTCCAAAGCATCTTTAGGACGTGTCTTCCAGCTTGACTGTGTTGGCCACACCTCCTTTATTTTAGAATTAATAATTGAGAAATTTTATTTTTAAAAGTATTATTTTCGATGTTTTGAGGCAATACCACCCTGAAGTCCTGTCAATCTTTGGACGATGTTCCCCATCATGGGCTGGCTCTTGCCAGTGCTTTGTGCTGTTGTGACCATGTCATCTGCCTATGATGAGACTAATGCTTGCCCATCTGCTGCCTGGCAGTGGTTACCGGGAGTTGCATGCCTGCAATGATAGGAGAATTAATTTGTCACATTACACCTGTTCACACTATTTAGCTGCTATCTCACTTGGAGCTATGGACTGACATGACACCATTCACATTCAATATGTGTACCTACTAAAACAGAACACTCCATCCCTTTACAGAGGATCAGGCTGACGTAGCAATCTCTGGTCATGGAAGGGTTTATTGTTGAGTAAGGGACAGCCTTCACTTCATGACATGAACACGTCTGCTCAAAAACAGGATGGGATTGGGGGAAGGAGGGTTCCTATTTCTGAGTACTTACTCTTGAATTTCACTGGATTTTGGCAAAGTTCAAGAAAAATTTCCAAACAAGAAAACTAAATATGCAGGTATGTTTCCTACAGTTCACATTTATTTACAAGATACATCCTCTTTCTGTCCAAAGTATGCATCACATGTGTATTGGTGGAGAGTAGGCTTGGTATACAGGTGCCGGTCATAACTGCACCTGGAGTGAGGATTCATAGATTCCGAATAATGTAGACTATTTAGTTTTCCTCTCACAAGACAATGAATTGCTGCACAATGCATGTTCACTAACTCAGGTCAGCAATAGAAATACAGTTACCCCAGATGTTCTCTGAAACAAATCGAGAGTTG
The DNA here is from genome assembly GCF_964204655.1 of Triturus cristatus. NCBI lineage: Eukaryota > Metazoa > Chordata > Amphibia > Caudata > Salamandridae > Triturus > Triturus cristatus. The sequence goes on from NC_140588.1 coordinate 566,172,495, forward strand.
CCCAGAGAATAGCACAGTCGCAGCTCGCATGACTCGTGGGTGGGGGGAGGGTGGGCGGGGCGCAAGGGTGTTCACATGGGGGGGGTTTAAAAATAAATTTAAAAAACGTAACTTACCCGGTCCCTGCCTCCGCTCCTGGCCAGGTCCCGCCTCAGGAAGCAGGCATCCTCCATCCCCTCCCCTAGACCAATCACAACGCTGAAATGGCAGCCTTGTGATTGGTACGGACGGCGCCCAGCCAGGTGCCTGTAGGGAGGCCATTTTTTCTATGTAAGCTGGATGCCGAGTGAGCATGACTAGTTTGGTCGGCCCCAGAGGGCCGACCAAACAGTTAGGCCCACAGCATTGGACAAGCCACTCCTCCCCGACCTGCCCACCCGCCCAACCCCATCCAGGCATACTGTTCTGCTTTCTTGCAGCACGAGAAGCAGAAACATAAAATGGTATATAAAATACCATTTTATGTTTATGCTTCTCACACTGTGAGAAAGAAGTGGGGCGACGCTCCTACACCCTCATGGAGGAGCTGCCCCTGGAAAGGCAGTGTTTCAGCAGCTGTCTAATACACACTAGGACCTCAAGATGCTGAAGTTCTTCAAGATTCAAGATCAAGAAATCTTTAAAAGATGCACCTTGTCCTCCAGATTTGCTGCATGACAAACCTTTGCCAATAACAGCAGCTGATTTACCTTTGAAATGCTACTGGCAACTTGTGATTTAGAACAAAATCTTTGTGACACCTCTTGTAAATTTCTAAGTGGTTCCTTAAATGTTTTTGTGAGTCACACACTTCAGCACTTATACTCATCCTCTGCAACCGACTGTTAGTTCCTGTAGTGCAATAGATCCAATCCAAGGCAAATCTAATGGCCTTTACAACTGTAGGGCCCAAAGTCCCCAGCACTGTGTACATGTGACAACCTACCCCTATTTTATAATTTAGACTGACCTGGTATGTTTTCATGTGCACAAGATCCATGTCATGCGTCTCCTGAGAAATGACCTACATGATGTGGTAAGTTGCTCAATAATGGAGTACTAGACACTACCTAATACTAGATATGGAGTGCCACCAAAGTGGTTTTCCTTTTATTATGGGTGGCAACAACCACCATGACCAGACGATGACAGTTATAATAGATTATTGCAGCTGATTATAGCAGTGGAGTATAGGCCTGTTAACTGCGTCCCAGTGGCGAGAGACTGCTTACTAGCTCTCCCTAGTATCTCTGTGTGATAGGCCATGACTGGGCCTGCTGATTATCCTTGATTGTATGTAGTGTGCAGTAGAGTAAATATGCACATTAGAGCTGGAGTACCACTGGGATGCCATGGTATAAACACACTGTAAGACTATAGAATGCTCTATTGGCGCTATCTTCCCACTGTGTTGGTGTCGCTCTCCAGATCCTCCTTCGCTGTAAAATTAATGGTAAAGCAAGGTGCATATGAGTTTGAATTCACAGTAATTTTGAATAGAGCATGAAAGATATTGTGTACTCACTGGACCTCGACCAAACTAGTGCCATCGGGTCAGCCTGTGGCTGGAAAGTGGCAACACTTATACATAGACAAAGGGCATGATAAGAGACTATATAAGGAACAAAGGAGGGCCCCTGAAAATTCAATATATAGTGGCAGGACCAGAGGAAAACAGACTACAAAAATACACACATCTGCCAACTCAACCACATTATATAGGTATAACTCTTCAAAAATGTAATATCCACATTATGATCACAAGCCACAAAATATCCAGAAGGAACAATGTACTCAGTGTTATTTTCTTTTTAAATATATTTGTATTTTTAGCACTTTATAACACTCTATTTTGAATAGCCTTATTAATCACAAGGCACTTTGACTTAACAGAACACAACTTTCACACTGGATACTGTACAAATATATGATCTCGAAGATGCTCCACCTGACAACCCACTCACACTAAAACATTATGTATACACTCATGCATATAACATTCATACTTCATGCATTCAGCCTTACTCAAACAGAACACCGTTAGAAAATACTGTTACTACAAGACAGACCAAAAGGCAAAAAGCAAAAAATATAAATTCAAATATAAATCCTAATGTGACAGATAATTTTCTGTATTATTGCACACAATTTAGTATATGTTAGGCGTAATACTGTCCTATTTTCTTTAGGCTGCGCAATTTCATACAAGTATATCAAGAAGTAAACAATCTATTTTTAAATTCTTTTGTAGATTAAGGGTCTTAGGAACAGGCCCCCTCAGTTAGACATGTGGGTAATGTGGTCTTCTGGTTTGCATTTAGTTTCAAATGATGCTGGCATGCTTTTCGGTGCAAGACCAAAAGTGGTACAATCTTCCTCAGAGTGATAAGTAACAGAATATGAATAAAAGAAAGAGAGGGGACAGGGAACAGCTGGGAGAAGACTAAACACATCAAGGGCTTGCACTGATAGCCTGATAAACTGAGTCTCAAATGTCACAGTTGACCCATGGTAGAAGCTGCAGAGAGACCATAGGGCATAGGTCTTCAAACTGTGGGACGCGCCCCCCTGGGGGGCGCAGCATCCCCTCGGGGTGGGCGCGCACTCCACCCCACCACTTAACTTCCATTGTTGCTTTCAGCGCGAAACGCCACGTTAGGCTGAAAGTGCTTCACCCCCTGCCGTCGTGTGTCTCAGCTCGAGCTGCTGCTGCAACTCGAGCTGCTGGGGGCTTGGCGGGCAGCGTCTGGAGTCTTATCTCCAGCACGCCTAGGCTGTGCCTGCCTGGATGGATTTCCGCAGCCCTCCCAATAAAGAGAGTGTGGAAATACACATTTTCCAGGGAGGAAACATTCCTAGCAGGAACCTGTACCAGGAAGGCGATCAAAGGCAGGATTCAGACAAGTGGGGCTGGAATCTTGCAAACTATTCAAGAACTGTTAGTCCAGCTATCTGTCTTTCCTTCTTGGCGTGTTATCATCCGCACCATTTGATTCTCTAAAAGGGAGAATCTTAGAGACATCAATAATTTCACCGGGTTCCCCTCGATCTGGTAACTAGCACAATCCTGTATTCCCGAGCAAACATTGTCAGTTTGTAGGGAATTATGATAGGCGTCCAGCTGCATGTGGCATTTAGAACACAACACACGATTACTTGAGTTGAGACGTTTATTTACCTACATAATTTATAATTTAGAGATCACACTCTATGACCTCTATCTTTTTATCTCTGGCTTCTGAGCACACCTGTCTGGCAGAGCATTTTTCACCACTGTTATAAAAACATTTAATTGCAGTTCCCCAACGGAGTAAACATGTCACTCCTCATTCTATTGACAGTTTAGTGTATCGTTTAGCCTACTAGACAGCGCATCCATAGTAGTGCATTAGATGCATTGTTTTCAGTACATGGTAAGGACTCTTTGGTGTAGCGAGAGGCCATCTTGGAAATAAGGATTTCCTCTCTAAGAGCAATAGGTTTTGCATTATGAGCAAATGTTAAATATGTAAATGCTTCAAATTATTGGTCATGTGTTCTTTTTAAAGAAAATGTTGTTTTTGGTGTGGAAAAGGTACCCATAAAAAATATCAGAGACATTATCTAGCGTTCACGCACTTCTTGATCAGCTGTGTCATTACTTCTCTTAGGCTCCCACTTAATTCATCAAACTGAATTGTGTGACTTCGTTTCATTGTGAGCATGCCTCTAACAAAGTCTATATGTGGCATTATAGTGCTTCTTATATGTCACTGGCAGTATGTGCCATTGTGGTCTTTCCTCAATGTTGCTGGTTGAACGTGCCACTGCTGTCCATCTATATCACTTGTGCTATTCCCCTTTTATTCTACTTCTTTTACGTTGTTGGGTCTGTGTGCCACTCTGGCCCTTCTTAAAAGTTGCTGTTTGTATGTGCCACTGTAGACTTTCTTCTATGTTTCTGATTGTTGTACTTCTTAAATATATCACTTTTTTAGAAACAGTAAATCCAGTCTTGCTAATATAAGTTCTGCCACATTTATTATTATTTTTGGTATTTACATCACAATTACTTTACAGTTGCCATAGGTGCTGACTTTAGTTCAGGGGACCCGGGTCCGAGTCCTGGCATTGGCTCAACATCATGTGATCTTGGGCAAAATCACTTAATTTACCAGTGACTTACGAAAAATGAATTTTTCCTTGATTAAAGTCGCTAGTGCTTGTTTAACATGTTCCAGTCCCTAGAGCGGAGTCCACGAGCTGAGTCCACAAGCCTAATATAACAAATATTGTGAAGTATGCCTACCATCTGTCCTCACTTCCTTCGTAGACCAAAATTAAATGCTTTCTTGTGCAACTATTTCTGAAGCTTTGGAAAAAAGATCTTCTTTATAAGCCAACTATGCTAACAAATTGACTCTTGATGCTGCTACAGAATAAAGCTGTATATATCCTCTTAAATCACTTATATCAAATGTCCCCTAGACCTTCTTGGAAAACTGTGGCTGGCCTCCTACTGGCATGGCAGCACCTGACCATACTCCACTTGATCACAGATTTTTCAATTGTGTCCAAAAGCATGTTTTGTGAAACCTCTTTTTCTGATATCTTGTCTAGGGGCAAGGATGTGGCGCAACAGCCAGAGCCGATGACGGTGGAGCTGGGAAACCTATTCTTGCTCAACAGCCTATGATTCTGGGCAAATCACTTAATCTCCCTATGCTTACAAAAAATAAATGTGTGTCTGTGTAATGTAAAAGATGCTCCTGTATACCTTTGGCTCCAATACCTTTGGGTCATGTTCGCCATATATAAAACTGAAGAAAATATATTACAAAATGTTGTGAGCGCTCCTGTTTCTAGGTACTGCTCAAGATTGGAAGTGGAGCACAACCACAGTATTCCATCCACACATTGACTGTCTCTGTGGAGAAAAACAGGCACACCCCTCACCTGTGTTTTGAGAGTGTATTTACTAATCTATCCTACATTTTGTGTTTTATGTGAAAAATAAAGCACCAATGTAATTTTTTGTGCTCATTTTTTCTTGGAAACATTTCATTTGAACTTTATATTAAGCACAAGCACTACAAAAACTTCAGTTTACTAAACACTCTTACTTTATTTAATATTATTTGCCCTATACAACCTGGGCTCTGCTGGAGGGAATGGCCATCAATGATGCAGAGTACCAGCTTCCAGAACTTTTTTGTCAGGAGGTGGTGGCGGGGCTCGATGTGTAAAAAGGGTTAGATGAGGGGGCTCAGCCGACAAAAGTTTGAAGACCTCTGCCATAGGGTCTCTGCTAGCGGAGATCCACTCTATGCGGGGGCTCAGAGACAGGGTAGTTCCTCCTATGGGGTTAAATTAAAGACAAATCTTCAAAGGCAGTGTTGTGATGCTGTATTATTATGCAAATGTTCCTTTATGATGTAACCTTTCGCTCACACCCTATTGGCACTGCGTGTCCCCCCACCTCTGTACATTCCACAGTTGACGACTGTTAGTTCAAATTCCGTTTGCTTTTGACTGAACCAGATGAGTCTGGGGCTCTAGCAATAAATCTTATCAGAACCCGTGCTGGAAGTATTTGTCTTCTTTGCTAAATTGGCGATGAGCGGAATGATTCCCAGGCGCTACTTAAATCAAGAAACAGATGTCAGAAATTTGAGTACTACGAATAAAGAAATGGTGAGGCACCTTTCGTTACAGAAGAAACGAATATCTGCAAAATGGAGGCACAACACTGACTCACATTACCATCAGGAGGTGAGGAGACAGCTTTAAGCATGGTATGGCAGACTGTTTATGCGAGCTACTGAGGAACGTGCTGATCTGAATGCTGTACGGACGAGGAAGAAATGATGACGTGGGACGAGTGATGTAAGCGAATTACATGAGGCAAGCGCATTACAACGTAAGTACTACGCGCCCAACCAGCTGCAGAAAAAATGTAAGTGAACGTCAAGCGGCCATCTAAAGAAGCAGCGTTTAGGCACCTCCCTAGTGACCGCGTGAAGCATTACCTCAGGTCTGCGGCTCACAAAGAACTACACACGATAGAGACTCAGACAATCTCCGGTCCTCATCTGTCCTGGAAGCAAGGAATGTGCAGTTATCAACAGGAATAAAAGTACTGTAACCAACTTGGTGATATTTTACGGAAAAAAATAAGTAGATTGGTTTGTCTTGTGTGCTATAGCCTTACAAGCTGACCATTTAAAAAACAAAACATATCTGGTACTGGTCATATTACAGATTGGGTACACTCAAGCTCAGAAAAGAGACTTGGGACTGGGTAAAGTATAGTAGAATTGATAAAGTCTATTTTATTTATAAGCAAAGTGCTAAGCATATACATACTTCCTTAGCCAGTGTATTCAGCCCATATTAAAGAATGCAATGTGTGCTTTAAATGTGATGAATCTCACAAACCCACAGCCATTTCTTGCTCCTAAAGGTGAATCAATTTTACCTTGGAAGGAATGGAAAGAGTATTTCTGTAATCATATGGACATATTTGAGGATGAAGATTTCAGTCCTGAAAAGAAAAAAAAGTTTTGTTGTATTGTTTAGGTCCAGGAGGACTTAAAACATATAACCAAATAGAGAAAAAACAACGTGAAGGGGGTGATATCTATACCCATGCATTAGAGGATCTTGATGCACATTTTTCACTATTGTCTGTGTGGCTGTGGACAGGTTCAAATGTTTCCAAAGGAAGCAAGGAAAAAGCGAGAACGTAGATGATTATGTTTCAGCGTTAAGGGCTTGAGCCTTAACATGCAGGTTCGGAACTCTACAGGAAGAGTTCATTTGAGACCAAATAATAATGCATGGCAGTAATCCTAATATTCCGGATAAGTTATGGGTCAATGGGGAGTCTCCTTTAAAGGAAGTTGTGGCCATAGTTAGGAAAGCAGAATTGACGGGACATTGTGCAAAGGCCGTACTTGAAGATGTGCAGGATGTCAAGGCAGTTAGTAAGCTTAGCCCTGTAAAGAACAAGAAAAGTGAAACAAAAACTAATTTCAAATCCAATGATGTGCAGGGAAAATATACAAACACAGAAGACACCAAGAATCCCTGGAAGAATGATATTGATACAAACAATTCCAGGAGGTTTTATCGTTGTGGTTCTATGGAACATTTGGCTTACTATAAAAAATGCCCAGCCAAGTATCAAAAATGTTCGTCTTGTGCTTTGATAGGCCACTATGCTAAAATGTGTAGGAGAAAGGTTGGTGGATTTAACAAGAAAGTACATTGCGTACGGGAAGTAAATGATAGCAACTCTGATGTTTCTGATGATTTTGATAATCCTAATGTCAACTATGTGTTCTGCATTGACTATGACATTCTAGATGTTAATCAGGTTAAAGTAAATAAACCTGTCTGTGAGGTCGATATGGACGGTGTAAAATTGAGTGTAGCAGCAGACTCAGGCTCACCTTTTACAATAGTGACTGAAGAAGTTTGCAAGTGTCACTTTGTTGAAAAATTAGGTACTCATTTAGAAAAAGCGGATGTGGTTGCAAAAAGTTACACTGGAGACAAAATTGACTTTGTTGGATGCAAGAATCTGGTCTTCCAATACAAGAATAGATCAGCTAATTGTTGGCTATTCATAGCAAAGAAAGGACCTTCTGTATTAGGTTGGAGTGACCAAGGTAACCTAGGCATCATTCTCAACCCAACCTGTGCTGAACCTGTATTATCCATTAATGATATTGACATGAATTGTTCGGCATTAGTAATGAATTTCCTAGAAGTATTTTCAGGCAAGGTAGGATTACTTAATGATTTTGAACATCACATAGAAATAAAACCTACAGCCATACCATGTATCCACAAAGTTAGACCCCCCTACCCATTTCGGTCCGTTATGAAGTGCATAATGAATTACAAAAGCTAATGGCTGCTGGCATCATAGAACCTGTAGAATCTGCAGAATAGGTTTCTCCATTAGTTGTTGTAAAACGTCCCAATGGCAAAGTCAGGGTATGCATTGACCTCAGAGAGTTGAACAAAAACACATTGGTTGATCAGTTTCCACTTCCCCGTAACGACAAAATGTTTTCAGCAACTAAAGGGATGTGTTGGTTTTCAACCAAAGAGTGAAAATCCGCATACCACTACATGTAGACAGCAAAAAATATACCTCATTCATAACTCTGTTTGGATGTTTCCAGTTTACAAGGTTACCTTTTGGTCTGGCATCCGCTGCGGCACTTTTTCAAAGAGTAATGACTAACATTCTTGAAGGGGTAAATGGTGTTATGTTCTTCCAGGACGATATCCTGACAATGGGCAGTGATAAAAAGGAGAATGATACCCGTTTGAAGCAGGTTCAGGAAGTGTTGAAAGCAAAGTGTTTAACAGTCGAACTAGCCAAATGCAAATTCGCACAAAATGAGGTCGTGTACTTAGGCCACAAGATTAGCAAAGATGGGATCAAACCCAGACAGGGTTTTGTAGATGCGATTGTTAATGCATCTGGTCCCGCAGGGAAAAACAATGTCAGAGCATTTCTGGGTATGACAGAATACTATTCGAAATTTATCAAGAATTTCTCTGAAAAAACCTACCACATACTTCAGCTTTTGAAGGGGAAAACAAAATTCACTTGGTTAAATGAGGGTCAAGAATCCTTTGTTAAAATAAAAAATGAATTATCAAATGCTCCGTTTCTCAAACGTTTTGATCCTGAATGTCAAATTATAGTAACCACTGATGCTAGTGATAAAGGATTGGGGGCTGTTCTTTCACAGCGTGATTATGAACACAATGAGTGGATGGTAGTTTTTGCTTCACGTTCCCTTACTCCCGCAGAGAAAAAATACTCAGTGATTGAACATGAAACATTAGCATGCAAATGGGCCCTTGGACACTTCCGTCTGTATGTTTGGGGTTATCATGTTTTGCTACGCACCAATCATAAGCCACTCGCAAAAATATTATCCACAACAGGATTACAAAAGGCGTCTGCCAGACTAAGCAAGATGAATGTGAAATTACTGAATTTTATATATGATATTGAGTATTGGCCAGGTGTTAAGAATCGGGTAGCAGATTTTTAAAGTAGGTTATCCTTACCTTTGGCAGAAGATGAAAAAGATTTGCAGGATCAGGATGAGAAGGTGGCGTTACTGTTTGATGTTGGCCATGAGGGAGTCACCAGTGCAGAATGGAAGGATTTCATTTCTGAATATGACCTTCTCAAACGTGTAACATCATTTGTATCTAAAGGATGCCCCGACAAGAACAAATTAGGAGTGGAGGAAAAAGCATTCTGGGAGGTTAGGAATTAATTAAGTGTAGAAGAAAACCTTCCGTTCACAGCTGGGAAGTTAATAGCCCCAGTGAGATTAAGAAGAAGGTTGCTGAAACTGTGTCACGAAGGGCGTCTTGGAATATCCAAGACAAAACAAAGAGTGAAATACAATTACTGGTGGCCTGGTATTGATAAACAAATAGAAAAAATGGTAAGGGAATGCAGAAAGTGCAATGATTCTGACAAGAGCCCAAAACTTTGTAAACCTCCTTTACATCTCATTGAAAGTCCAAGCATGTCATGGGAAAGAGTAGGTGTAGACATTATGGGTCCTATTGAAGGAACAAATGGAGAATGGAAGTACAAATTAGTCTTGATCGACCATTTTTCAAAATGCCCAGAAATGACATTGTGGAAAATGCAGATAGCTCTAACATAAACTTATTTTTAGACAACACTTTCATGAGGGAGGGATTACCTAAATGCATCATTACAGACAATAGATCACAATTCACATCCAAAGTGTTTATGAATTTCTTAACGCGCAACTGTATCAAGCAGAATACAACATCTATTTATCATAACGGAGGGAATGGTCTAGTTGAACGCTTCAACAGAGTACTCAGAGGAAGCATTCAACTGTCTAGAAGTTGAAAATTGAACTAGGAAAGTGAATTTTGTAAATTGATTTGGGCCTACAGAATTACTCCAAGTCTAAGTACTGGCAACAGTCTGTTTACAATGATGAGGGGAAGAGAAGCTCTGAGCAAAGACTTGGGTTGGATGCCAGTTCCTAAACACATGCAGTGGTCTCCAGATTGTGTACGAAAGAAAATTAGCCTAGCACAAAAAATATATAAGGAATGGAATATGAAACATGGTTCTAAACCAATGTTGTTCAAGATTGGAGACTGGGTGAAGGTCCTTTTGGAAAGGAAAAGCAGAAAAGGAGAGAGCAGATTGTCCTGCCCTTTACGCATTTGTGAAAGATTTTGTAACTCTGTAAAACTTAGTGATGGTAAGGTTTGGCACATGAGCAGATTAGCCCTGTGTAAATCTAATGGAAATCTACAACACATGCTTAAGGGAGGCAAATGCAAACAGTGATATGTGATTAGATTTTGACGATGACGGGGACGATTTACCTGATTTTAACAATGATACAGTGTGTGTTTTGGATAGGAGCATTAGTGTCTCTGATGGGGCACAGGTTCCGTCCGAAGGTACCCATTTTGATGCCAATATACAGGAAGGTGACACTGGTTTAACTAGTAGTTTTGGTAATCCTAGTAACAGCCAGTAGTTGCGGGAGAACCATAATCAGACCAAAAAAATATGATGATTACGTCATTGATGTTTAATTACCTGGTGCAACCTCCTGTGCACTTTACTGTACAACCGCTTCACATATTGTGCATTATATTCTATTTCACCATTGTTTATTATCTTTATTTTTCCCCTCCCTCCTCTGGCTTCTCTCCTTTATTTCCTCTGTGGAAGAGAGGATGTGTTGTGATGCTGTATTATTATGCAAATGTTCCTTTATGATGTAACCTTTCGCTCACACCCTATTGGCACTGCATGTCACCCCACCTCTGGACATTCCACAGCTGACCGTTACCTAACGACTGTTAGTTCAGATTCCGTTTGCTTCCGACTGAACCTGATGCGTCTGGGGCTCTAGCAATAAATCTGATCAGAACCCGTGCTGGAATAATTTGCCTTCTTCACTAAAGGCGGTAAGTCAGGTTCTTTGCTGGTTCTATGGCAGACCTGATTAAAGGTGTCTCACAAACTGTCCATACATCCGTGCTTTCAAGGATACTGAAATATACGATCACAAATATGCAAATTCGATTAACCATCCGGGTCCCGCAACCACAAATCTGGTACAAACATCACAAGAGACTACACAATTTAAAAAAAACAGATGGGCTGCCTGCCCATCCCCTGAATCCTGTGCCTTGTCCTGAAAGAGAGGGATGAGCCCAACAGCAGCTCCTGATTTGCCTGAGGTCTCCTTAAATCAATACACTCCCTGAGCGATCTCCTCTAGCTAGGTACCATAGAGCTGTGACACACATAAAGTAAAATACATGTTAACATGATTGGCTTACTCTCAACCCCCAAAAGATTTTGATGAAGTGATCAGAGTCCAACTGCCACTGTATTGGATATAAGCTGATACCTTTTGGCTCAGTCGGTATTCACAGTTTACTTCAAGGCGCTCTACATACCACTGTGGAGGAAAGCTGGAACCTTAGGCAGACTTCTTAGCTTTGAAAAATACAGACTACAGCCCCAGGACTGAGAACACCCTGAAAGAAAACAGAGGGGATTGACTGCCCAGTGTGGAGACACACTGCCTTGCCTTGGGACAGAACATGTGTTCTGTGATCCTGAGCTTGAGGTCTATGCCTGTTGTGACCGGAGGCCAGAAATCACTGCCAGTCTGACTGCAATTTCTTAAGGGAGGTAGAGTAATATATACACTTACTTAAAAGATTGCAATGAATGCCATAAGACTTCCTTAAGTTACTAACTATAGTTTCGTGTAATATCTTTTATAAAAAAAATTATAACACTGTTTGAACAACTCAATACATTTCATATCCTTCACACCTCAGAATATGGTGCAGTAAAGATCTCAGAGCTTAGAATTCTGGTTTTACTGAGGATGCTCTGTGTTCATCTTCAGTCATCCATGTCTTCTATGTTATGTTATGTTATAAATGTACACAGCGCACGCATACCAAAAGGTGTCTTGGTGCTAACAGAACAAATAGAAGCGAGCAGGAGCACTATTCAATGAACAGCCAGGTCTTAATGGCTTTCCTGAACAATGTCAAGGAGGTAAGATTTCTGATGGTAAGAGGGAGGGAGTTCCACAGTCTTGTAGCTCCCACCACAAAGCTTCTTCCACCCCAGTTTGATTTAAAAAATCTCTGGGAAAGTATCACTTTTGCCCCTTGTGATCTAAGGCATCTGTTTGGAGAGTACCAGTAGAGTGACCGTTTCAAGAACTGAGGACCAGTCCTGTGTAGTGCCTTAAACGTGATACACAGGGTTTTGAACATAATACGACTTTTGATTGGCAGCCAATGCAGGCTCTGGAGGTGTTTTCCTACAGTCTGAAATTTGGGAATCCCCAGGAGGAGCCTTCGAGCCGCATTTTGGATCATCTGGAGCCTACGTAATTGCTTCATGGGTATACAAAGATATAACAAGTTCCAATAATCCAGTTTGGAAAGGACTAAGGTTGTAACTACAGTTTTCCTACTTTCTGTTGGAATCAGAGGTAAGATTTTCTTGATCGCTTTAAGAATAAAGAACTTGATGATGAAACTGACTTGACTTGGGCTTCAAAGTCCAGTCTCTGATCTATCATCACACCCAGATTGTTTGCTTTGGGGACTGGGATTGGTGCTGTTCTCAGGTCATCTGGCTACCAAATCTGAGGACAGGAGGGGGCATAGTTACTGAACAGAATCAGCTCGGTTTTCCCAGGATTTAGCTTAAGGCAGTGCAAACTCATCCATGAGCTGATGGCGGTCATACAAAAAGTCTAAAAAGTGGTTTACAAAATCCGTAACTTCTAGAAGAAGCACACTAGCAGTCTAGGTGGGCAGGTGTTTCCACGCCATTAACAAAAGCTCACAATTTATGTGTTTAATTTTTTTGTAATTCTCCAACTTTCTATTCAAAGATAAAAATCCATTAATATCTTGGCTGCAGGAATTAAGTCAGCCTTATACTCTCGGTCTAATAATGGGATACATGAATGTGGACCATGGTGCTCTGCTAAAAACTCAATGAATTAGTGAGTTTGAAAACATTCCATCCTATACAAACGGGCGGGATCAGGGCTCTCTTCAACATGCAATGCAGCATGTCATATTCCACAAAGATCGCCTCCCTTTCAGCTTCTGTTCAACATGTACATGCTTCCACTAACACAAGAATTGGGGAACTAGCAAATCCATTCCAAATGGTCTTAATCAGAAACATCACTGGATCACAGTTAGCTTCCGTCTTAATGGAACTAAAACTAAAATCCTAACGGTAGGTGTACACGTCCCAGAACATGTTCATATCAGTGCCAGATATGTGCCTTGGAGAACCTTGCAGACCTCACAGAAAGTAGGACACTTTGGATTTATTTTTGGCAAGGAGTTCTCTTTTGCTTCCGAGATAAATGCAGTAATCAAAAGTTTCCACTATCAGTTATGAAAGCTAAAGAAAAGCCTACCACTAGTTGAAACCCAACATAGAGTGCTGCTTAGTGAGCCTTAGTAATGTGCATCGAGATCATTGTAACATTATAAATATTGCTCTTCCAAAGAAACCTGTAGACAGAATGCTAGGAGTTTAAAATCAACCTGGAAATGTTTGCCTCAAGCTCAGGAAGCAAAACCACCTTTAACTGACTGCAATGGCTCCACTGGCCCCCGGTAAATTCAAAAAATGTAATTCAAGGTCTTGTTCACCATTCATAAGGCCAACTGGGGCATACAATTTGATTGCCTACAAAGACAGCCACCACATTACATTTAAACTAGAGACCTCTGATCGACCACCTAAACATACATTCAACAAAAGGGTTGAGCTATGTAATTATGATGAAATATCTCAGAGGGTTTAAGTCCCAAACTTTGGAACAATCTAATTCCCCTTCTCAGGCCTGCACCACCCATCTACAGTTCAGAAAACACTTGGAAAATGGAATGTAGAACATGGTGTTTAAGTATGCTGATTTTTAAGGGTAATTAAATGCTGAAACAGGGATCCCTCACATCCATCTGGATTCTACCTAGCCTGAAATTTGCAAATTATCTGTTGTGTTGTACATCCCACCATGTCCATGTGACTGTAATATGACACGGCAGCTCTCAAAAAATATTAACAAATTAGGTCTTGCAACTTAGATTTATGTTCCTCGCGAGTGGCGACTTTGACCCAAGAAATGAAGAGAGATGGGAATAGTGGTGATCACAACACATTCACAGCTTTTATATCCTGGTGCAAGATATGCTTATTCATAGTTTATGACCCTTAAGGGTGAGATATGACCTTGACCAAGTTATACTTAAAACCTTTCTACGTGACCATGAACACCTGAATAATACAACCATATGCCTGAAAATTTCGATTGATGGAATGAGGCAGGGTTTCTTTATAAATAATATATGGTGTTGCTGCATCTTTTGCAGGAATACTGTTTACAGTGAATGTGCTTTTTTGTTCAGGAGACCGTGGAAAGAGGGTCACCCCCCTTACAACATTACTGTAACACCAGATTCCTGCGGCACTGCAGGGAAAACTATCACTGAAGCAGGCATTTATGAGATGTCAACAATGGACTTATTCAGTCACAAAATGTTGAAAATGAAAATATCCTATAAAAATATTGTGACAGAAATATCTGTCAAAAATATCGTCAACTTGACAGAAGTGACCCTGATAAGAACTGATCTGAGAAATATGGGGGTAAGAGTAAAGGAGAATGAAGATGCCATTGCCACACTCCAAACGGAAACCATAGCTCTCCGAATCCAAGTAGGGGAGCTGAAGGAACTGGCGCAAGGGTTCGAGGCAAGAGTGGAGGACGCTGAAGGCCGCTCTCGGCGGAATAACATCTGCATTCTTGGTGTCCTGGAGAGAGTGGAGGGCAGTGCAGTTTACCTGTTCTTAGAGGACTTGATCTGCAAAAATCTCCAACCTAAAGGTCTATCTATTCTGGTGGAACGAGTACATCGTGTGCCAGGCTTGGCGCCCAGACCAGGAAACCCCCCACATCCAAATATAGCCCAAAGTTTTAACTTCAGAGACCGCAATGTGATTTTACAAGCAGCCCATGCCGGAACCCCAGTGAAGTGGGACAATAACACAGTCACATTTTTCCCAGACTTCACCCTCCGGGTTCAGAGACTTCGGTGCTCATTTCTTGAGGTAAAGATGGCTCTGAGGGAGAGGGAGCTGAAGTATGCAATGATCTTATCGGCCAGACTGAGAGTGGTTGCTGACAATAAGTCGCAGTTCTTTGAAACCCCGGAGGAAGCCTGGTCCTGGATAGAGGGATGGCAAACAGTCGGCCGGAGGAGCAGAGCAGAAAGAGAGGCGGTGGAGTAGGCGCTGTCACACAGAAGAGGATCGACACAAGGCAGTGACGTGAGTCACGCAGAGAAGCAAAATGGCTAAGAAACAGACAATGTTAAATAATTGGGACTAGGACCATATTATAGATGAAGCCAGTAAAGTGGGGAACAAACGGGACTGTTCAATGGAGGAGGGGGTCGGGATGCAGATTTGACATAGTTATTCAGGGCAAATTCTTGTTATGCAACAGGGTCTCGAGAACTCTACACCAGCAGTTGCAGGATTTGAATGTGAGGTAATCGGGCAGTGAAAACTATGAGGTACAGTGGGCAGGGTAGCACTGGAAGAGGCGGCAGTTTCCGCTCCTCAAAAGTTTTAAATTTGTTTTTGGGTTAGAGGCACTCTGCATAGTTGAGGAGGCACGCAGTTTCAGCCCGTGGTTTAAGGAAAGCAGGTGGGGGGGGAAGTTTGGAAATGGTTTTTCATTATTTTATATGTAATGTTTTGCCATCTACGACAACTGTGTCTAAGACAGACAGGGATGGAGGTTTCCCTGGCCGGCTCTCAACCTTGCTCATCTCACAGGCCCTATACTCCGTGGCCAATGTAGATTAATGGTGTGCTGGGTGATACTCCCGGCATAATACACAATAGCCTAGTACAGTCAGGTGGCCCTCAGAAACCAGATACTGGCCCCCTCCTGGGAAGATATAAAAGTTTCAAGATTCTTTCCTGGAACGTGAACGGGTTGGGGGAAAAAATAAAAAGAGAGATAGTCCTCCAGTTTCTCAAGAGACATGCGCTGGATGTAGTTTGATGGCAGGAAACACATATCCAAGGAATACACTATGGCACACTCAATCGATGGGGATACAAACTGCTTGCACACTCCGGGTACACTAGGGGCTCTAGAGGAGTCAGGATTTTAGTCTGTACTTCCTTTCCCCTTACAAATCCTAAGGTTACATACGATCCGCAGGGTAGGTTAGTGGCGGTCTCGGGTGGCTGGGAGGGATTCACCTTTAACTTAATTTCAATATATATTCCTCCTAGACAGCAATCCCTGGTCCTGCTGGAACTAGGAGCTCTTCTTTTGAAGCTCCCGGAGGGGGTGGTGATGATTGGGGGCAACTGTAATGCAGCTCTCTTCCCGGAGACGGACCGTTCGCCGTCGAGACCACAAAACCAAGCGGGTGTGGCGTTGGGAGACATTGTGCGGGCAATGGGATTGCATGACATTTGGAGGGGACTCAACCCCACTGCACAACAATACACATACCACTCGAGGGCGCATGGTAGTATGTCCCGTATGGACTACCTTTTTACACCAACATAACAGGCACCTCACTTCCGGGAGGCTTACACCCTGGCCCGTGGGATCTCCGACTACTCTCCTCTATGTGCTCATTACGAAATAGCAGATCCCAGACAGGTGCGATTGGGCAGGATTAACCCCTGGTATCTTCAAATCCCTACAATTAGATCTAAAATACAGGAAGCGACAGACCAATACATTGCAGAAAACACTGGCACAGTGAGTTCGGCGTGCGTCCTTTGAGAGGCATATAAAGCAGTGATTAGGGGCCAGGGTATCTCGCTGATAGCGGGGGAGAAGAAACAGAAGCGAGTGCAACTGGACGAACTAGAACAGGATATTTTAAGTGTTGGAGGCACACATACTCGCAATCAATAAGAATGAGGTAGACATTGTCTGGACTTAAAACAAGCAGAATACAAAGCAATTGCTGAGGAGGCAGCAAAAGCCAGATATCTGGCGATGCAACAGAATTTACATGAAGTAGGGGATAGAGCAGGAGAGTTACTGGTGTGGCTCAACAAAAAATCAGTGGCATCTAGATGGGTGCAGGAGGTACAGAGAGGGGACGGAACCGGCATCCAAAGAGGTAGTTCCATAGCTGAAGCATTCGCCGAATATTATGAGCAATTATATGGCCCCGAGACCAGGGCCAAGATTAGCGAATCCCAGGAATTACTGGACACACTCCAGTTACCATGCTTCAAACCGGAAGAGAAAGACCTGCTAGAACAAGACCTGGTAGAGTCTGAAATTGTAAAAGGATCAGAGACCTCAAATCCGGTAAAGCTGGCGGCCCTAATGGCCTGCCAATTGAACTATACACAACAAATGCAACCAAAGTGCTGTCCCTGCTACAGAACATGTTTAATGAAAGCTATGATAACAAGATACTTCCTAGGGACCAGCGAGTGGCCACTATTGTGGTAATTCCAAAGCCGGGCAAGCCTCCGGACGAGTCCATTGAAGAAGATTCATTGATAATATCACTAGACGCTTGTATGGCGTTGATACAGTGGAATTGCCCTTTCTGTATGCAGTATTAGAGAGGCTAGGCTTCAGGCCGAAATTTCTAAACTGGGTAAAACTCTTATATGAAAAGCCGCTGGCATAGGTTTCAGTGAATGGCAACATTTCAAGGATCTTTGAGTTGCGTAGGGGAACGAGGAAGGGATGCCCATTGTCCCCCCTGTTGTTTGCATTGATTCTAGAGCCCTTGGCCACCTGGATTCGAGGAAATCCCATGATCCGTGGACTCCGCTGGACGGCAGATTGGGAAGATAAGATCTCCCTGTATGCGGATGACATTCTTATGTATGTAGCGGACCCCAAGGTTACGATCAGTAGAATGTTACATATCCTTGCATTATATCGCAAGTACTCTGGGTACACAATTAATTGGGATAAATCTGTAAAATATGTCCAAGCAGGTAATAAAGCTATGCTTCCCAGAAGATGTCAACTGAAGATTGTTACTGAGGGGTTCCGATATTTGGGCATTTACATTACTAAAGACCCCTTGGACTTATACGAGCAAAACTTGGCCCCCCGCTAAGTCGCTTATTAAGGAATACTCAACATTGGCGCTCGCTGCCACTATTCTTTTTGGGAGAGCGGCACTGTTTAAAATGATGGCACTGCCCAGGTTCCTCTATATTTTACACAGCACACACTACACAGTATCCCCACGGTACTTCCAGAAAATAGATGCGGCAGTGAGGCAACTGCTATGGAATGGAGGAATACCACGAGTCTCATTAGTAAAGTTGACCACGGGCTGGTATGATGGTGGGATAGCGCTAACTTCAATCAGACACTATTACCGGTCAGCCCAACTGACGGTGATTAATCACTCGGTACATAAACCGCAGAATGACCCTGCTTACAGGATGGACCGCCATAACACGTCACCAGGAGGATACCTCAGGGCTCTATATGGGGGGGCAGTGGGAGCCTTTCATGTCCCAACATCAACCACACTCCGACTAGGGCAGGAGAGTACTAGAGAGCTGGGATGGCACAGAAAACTTACCCAGATGACTCACCTGTGGGAATCAAAAAAATTAGGCCTGTGAAATCTGCGCGTGGGTTTTAGTAAGTGGGACACAATTGGAATCTCCATGATAGGATCTCTGGGATGGGGGGAACGTAAAGGCCTTCCCGGTGCTGCAGAAGGAATAACAAATGCCACAGTCCGAAACCTTTAGATACATCCAGCTCACTCACTCACTGAGAAAGACATTACCCAAAGGAAGGGCGCTCCCAGAGGCATCCCTACTAAAAGATAGGCTCCTGGATGACTCTGGCTACAAAGGCAATATCCAGGGCCGGCTTTAGCACTGGTGGCGCCCTGTGCGAAAATGTTTGTTGGCGCCCCCCAATGACCACCGCTGCCACAGCTTCCCTCACTGCCACCATTTAACAGTGTCCCTCAAGTCTCCACAACCAGTCTCTCAGATTCATTTAGTTTTATAGCGCCACTCATACCAGTGTGAAGTGTCAGAGCACTTTACATCATACACACATTTAACAGAGAGAATCACACATGTAAATCAGTGTATAGGCAATGTTACAGAAGACAGAAGATTACAAGATGTAGGAGTCAAATGTCATCCATACTGGTAGGTAGCACAGCTTGGTCTGGAAAAGCACCACTTCAGAATTTAAAACATAACACTAATTGTTAGGGGTTCTCTTTAATAATAATAATTCATTTCTACCCAAATGAACCCTTTTTGCAAGATTAGGTTAAGGAAAGACAGGGCAAAAAACTATGTAGGTCTAATATACACCTTGCAGTTTGCATGCACCTCTTTGATGACAGTTAATAGCTCATTTTTCCATATTAGGATTTTAACTTATAAACTGCAAGTAACAAAAAGATCTCTCTGACAAAAGCAGTAACCCACTGACCTATTGACATTATATGCACTTCGTGATCTGCATTGCACACGTTCTTAGCAGTAGGAATATTAAGCTGCTGAGCTGCCTTAGGAGGAGTCGAACTTCCACTAGACAAAACTCCTCTCTCTTCTCCAGGAAGAGTATTAATCACTGTAGTTATCCTGACGTTTTTATTGATGTCTGAAAATTGCTGGAGGCACGGAACGGGAAAGCCGTAATATATTTGCAAACAGGGCGCCCCCACCCAGTGGCGTCACTAGGGTTGGTGTCACCCGGTGCGGGTAACTCATGGTGTCACCCCCTCACGACTTACCACATGGACCTTCTCCGCCCCGAGTCCGCCAGTGGACACAGTTGGCAAATAACGGGACCATACAGAATCCTTAGTAACGTTTGTAAATGTAGGTCCTATATTTACAAAATGTGCCTGTTAACAACAGTGTGATAATGATTCATTAATCAGGTTGTACAGTGGGCTACCTGCTAGTCAACAGTTTATTGGAATTTATAATATCATAGGTATGGTACTTTTTACTGGTGTGGTGTTCCCACTATCCAGCAACATGATATATCAGTGGTCGAAGTGGGGGAAAAAAAGTAGGGGAACTGTGAGCGGAGAATCAGAGGGCCGGAATAACCCAAGGATTGGATCAGTGGGCAGAACCAGAGGCGTGGCCAGAATGCACAAACGTCCCAATTTTTTGTATTTGTTTGGTGTCACTGCCCAGTTTTATCAACCAATGGATACACATGATTATTTAAGGTTATAATGAGTTATTGACAGTAAAATGTATTCACAAAGTGGGATATGCTTCTAATCACAGAATGTCCCCAAATACGATAAAATGTGGAAGCACAAGCCATTTGTCTCTGACTCCGAGCCATGGAGTTTCTGTCATCAGCACTTCTCCCTTTTCCAAAACAGCAGTTCAAACATGAATGGCTAAAAATCCTAGTTTGCAAATGTTTTCTAAATAATAATGGCTCTGCCATATTTGCCTCATAATGCAAGATCTGCAACATGATCTGACCATTTAAACTAATAAATTGTTTGTAGCTCAAACGTATCAAAAGTTAATAAAAAATGTGACTTGTGTTGCTGCGGAGTAGATGACAGTTAATCGCTCACTGTTCTATGTTAGGATTTTAACTTATAAACTGCAAGTAACAAAAGGATCTCTCTGACAAAAGCAGTAGCCCACTGGCCTATTTACATTATGTGCACTTTGTGATCTGCATGGTCCATGTTCTTTGCAGCAGGTACGTTAACCCTCTGAGCTACCTTTCTATGAGTCAAATCTTCAATTAGACAAAATTCCGATCTCTCTCTACGAAGAACATTAATCACCAGAGTCATCATGGCATTTTTATTGTTACCGAAAATTGCTGAAGGCCAGGAAGGAGGCAGCAAGCGCTTTTAAAACCATAATATACTTGCAAAAATTATGCCTCCACCTAAAGTCAGCACCTGGTGCGGTCACACCGGTTGTAACGGCCTAGAGTTGGCCTGGCCCTTCTCAAGGGTCCTGTGATCCCAGTGACAGGGTCACTGTTGTTCTAGGGTGTGCTGCTTCATAGGCCTGCCCTCAAGACTGGAGGTGAACTTCAGTATGAATAGTGGTGGACAAGCCTTGAAAGTTAACCTACACTTGTCATACTAGGGTCCACCTGCTGGTGCTACGACACCGGGGCTTCTAATGTCTTGCGAAGCCTTCTTCTCTCCTCTGTTGCCTCCATACACTGGGGAATTTGTCATGGTTACTGTTCACAGATTTGTTTCAATTTTGTTCTATTTAACTCACTTTTTTGTTAATGATGTGTTGTTTCATGTTAGTGATTCAATTTTAGCGCATGCATCTCTGTTCGGCCTCACCCAGCTGGCGCCGTGGCCCTTCCCGAAGGCCCCGACTTGTCCCAGCGTGTTGTTTTATTTTCATGAAGGCCACCTCATTTCCCTGGCATTAAACGCCACTAGATCTGATGGGTCCCACAAATCCCCACGTTATTTATCGATTTTTGTGGAACACATTCAAGCATTACACAATTTCCCATCATGCAGAAATAGAGAAGGCTGTAGTTCAAGGTGCAGGCCTTAGAGCACAACTAAGGGCAGATCCATAATTGATGCAGGGAGGTTGCACAGATGTGCATAAAACTCGGTTTGCTAGTGAAAAGTTGCTGAACCTAAATCATTGATTCAAGATCCGACTTTGTTAATAATCCTGAAGCCGACTATAGGAGCAGAGACGTAGCTAGAGCTTGTGGCGCCCGGGGCTATCCCTCAGATTGCCGCCCCTGGGGGGGGGTTGCTGGGGAAAAAGGACGGCAAGCACTTGAAAGAGGACCGAGAGACACGTAGTATCGCCACTAATAATTACCTCGATCATGCAAGTTACATGCACATACATGACACGGTCTAAGGCTACACAGTTGAATACACCAGTGACTGGCAGTACAAAAGAGAATACACAGACTGCATGATCTATCAGTCAAGCCAACAGTTTTCCAGCATAAATCTCTTGGCTTCTAACACGTTTCTCTGAGGTGACACAAGATGCTGGAATAAGAGAGGTATAACATCAAGAAGAATATAATGCGCACAATACTGCTGCTATCATAAAGAAATGACAGGAGAGAGCACTTGAGAAACCTGCACCTGAAGAAAAACGGTAAAATTAACAAACATAAATGTGGAGTCTGAATGGGAACTTTCTCTGATTCTACCGCCCAGAAAACGTTGCTATAAGCATAATATTCTGCAGACATTTACACTCCGCATTCAGCATTAAACCCTTTAAGGAAACATTGGTTCTGGCACAACAACTGCTCAGACCCATCCTTCTTCTGTCAGAGGGATGAACGCGTAATGCTGTGGTTTATAGCCTTGAACTTGAGAAGTTAACCTCTTCGTGCCCTGCATTCATAATGAGGTGAAAAGTCTTCTTCTCCCGGCCTGTGGGGAAGACGGCAGCCCTGCAGGCCTATACCGGCTGAGGGAGGGTATTTGAAGAAATGTGATTTGCCATTATGCCATAGTATATGACTTAATTTAATTGGGTACAAAAGCATATACATGAGCAACATTGCTTTCAGCTTTTGTTTAACTTAAAATAACACAACGTTTTCTGTGAATTCCTTGGTCAGAACGCTAACCTAGGAATGCTCCATATAAAGTGATCTTTACATCTTAATTAGTTTTTTAAAACTATTTCATATCAGCTTTATTTCGGTCGCTAGGACCATAAAAGAGTAAGACAAATAAACATACAAAAAGTGCATACAACTCAGAAAAACAAATTAAGATAGATCAAGTAACAAATGAACCATAATTATCAAAGAAAATGTTCAGTCACAGTATTTGATTGTATACAACGGTTGCGACTGAACCACATTGCTGTTAAAAATTTCGCAACTGCGAATACTGTAGAAGCTGATAGATCTGTTTTTAAAATTCTATAAGCTGGGAGGTGCTGCCTAAAACCCAGATTTTTAAATAGTGGGACCAGCCAGTATTTCCTAGGTCTTTGATAAGCTCGACAGAAAAATATAATGTGCAGGTCGGACTCAGATGGATGACCACATGCTGGACATTGTGCTGCGTGCTGCGAGTGTGTCCAACTGGCCATGTGTGCCCTGAGGGGGAGGGTGCCATAGCGCCATTGCAAGTAAAGTTTCCTTGTTAATATTGGACCTATGTCATCAAAGACGAGCTCTCGATGGTATGTGTCTTTGAACCTCAGGAAATAATCAGATAGGGACCCAGCCCGAACATTCATGAGTGAGACACGTAAGTTGTGCTCGTAGTAGGCCATTGAGATAGTTTTACGTGAGATCGTGCGGCATACATTGGCTGGATCTGACCACAGATCAGGTCTTCCTAATGACTCACAAGTTTGTTTCACATACCTTAATCATGGAACTTGGGCAACTTTTACAAGGCGCAAGATCTCTTGGAGCTCCATTCTGTAATTCTGGAGCTCTGGTGTACACCAAATTTTGCGGCAAAAAATTATAGGTTTAATTCCAAGCTCCTCTGTAATGGGTCTTAAACCCAGGTCTAGTCTTAATGGTAGTAATGGTGTACTAGACGGTAAGGCTGTCAAATGCCTTAGGAAGTTATTCTCGATAACCTGCAGTTTCTGGGTAGCTGTATGGCCCCAGATTTCACCCCCATATAGCCCAGCCGCCCTCACCTGCGTTTTGTAGATGTGAAGGCGTGGGCCTAGTGGTTTGTAAGTCAATCCTTTCGTCATCCTACAAATGCCGCCCGTCATCTGGGTCAACTTCAGTTTTACCTTTGTTTGGTGTGAATCCCACATCATGAACTGATTGAATATAACCCCCAGATATTCAAACGTATATACCCTCTCAAGTCTAGAGGCCCCTATCCGAGGACTCGGTCTTGTTGAGGAGGGCGGGTTGAAGATCATGTACTTAGTTTTTGAGGCATTGAACTCCAAACCATGGATCTTGCAGAAGTCCACAAATCCGTCCAAGACCTTTTGTATGCCATAGGAGATTTGGAGAGCAGCAGGGTATCATCTGCAAACATAATTGCTGGAACCCTGCTGCCAACCAACTTGGGGGCATCGATGTTACTTAGCTCATTTAGATGGCTAAAAACCCCGTTGACAAAGAGGCAGAAAAGGGTCGGTGCAAGCACACAGCCCTGTCTAACCCCCCTATCAACGGGAAAACCATCCGAGAGGTTTCCTCCTCTGCCACACCTTACCCTTGCAAAATTGCCCTGGTGTTGTTTCTTCAAAATTATCATGAGGTCAGCAGGGACCCCTAAATCCGTCAAGACGGCCCATAATTTGTCCCTGGAGACTAAGTCAAAGGCCGCTCGCAGGTCAATGAACACCGTATATAGGCTGCCCCCCTCAATTAATACAGACTTCCAGTAGAGGAGGTTCAGGCGAAAAATTTGGTCCACAGTTGAGACACCTCTCCTAAACCCTGCTTGGAAAGGGCTCATGATTTCACAATCATCAATCCAGACCTGGAGGCGGTTCAGTATCAGTCTACCGAAATTTTTTTGTGAAACATCGATAAGACTGATGGGTATTTAGTTGGCCGGGAGCAGAGGCGAACCCTTTTTATAGATAGGAACGATCTCTGCGCCCAGCCAAGTATCAGGGACCTCCATACCCCCCAGGACGGAATTGAATAATAGAGCTAAATAAGGTGCCCAAACATCCGGTTCCTGTTTAAAAAGATCGCCGGGAGGCCATCCAGGCCAGGAGCCTTGCCTGATGCCAGCCCGGCGATGGCTGCTCTGACCTCCTTTATTGTAAAACGCACCACTTCCACAGTGTTATCAACCATCAATGAAGGAGGAACAACCAATTCCCCGTCTGGTGATTGATATAAGGACTGGAAGTGGTCTGACCATACCCTAGCTGAAATATTCGGCTCCACTGCTGGGGCCAAGTCCGCGGAGCCTGTGTTCACGCTACGCCAAAATTTGCGTGAATCCCCCCTAGCAAGTGAAATGGTGAGTGTTTCCCATTTATAATGTTCCCATTCACTTTTTGCATTGCTGATTAGAGTTTTGTAGGCAGATCTCTTGCCCCTAATTTCCTCACTTCCCATGCCCGCCTTGATGGAAGTCAATAAGTTTGTTTTTGCATTGCGGCAAGCCTTGTTATACCAAACTGGTCCGGCAACGCGTCCGTTGGCCCTTTTTGGTATACAAGTAAGGATTACGGATACCGATTTGGAGAGATCTTTGTGGAACTGCCCTAATTGTTTTTGTAGACTCCGAGTTGTACCATGGGCCATGAGTGCCTGTATCTTTTCAAATGTGGGAATTACCCTCGCGTAAAACATGGGTAACTTCTCTGGGTTGGAGACTAATCTCTCCCATTTCCCTCTGCGTCTATTGTGCGTGAGACCAAGCCCCGCCTCAGATGTCACCCTCTGTCTCACCTTGGGGTCGAGACCGGGATGGTCGTATTCCAGTTCCAACACATTGTGGTCGCTGTCTTCCCTAGATGTCACAAGTCGTTAATGCGCGGCCACAAAGCTAATGGAACAAGGATATAGTCCAGTCTTGACTCCCTGCCCACTCTGTTATAAGTACATCTAGCTGGTATATCCGAGTTTAACCTGCCATTGCAGGCCCGGAGACCATGTTTCAGAGTTAGAGATGTAATTTGTGTGGCTAGAGGTGTCCAGGCTCTTGGTGCCGGTGCTTGCAAGGGAGGTATAGACCACACCAAGTCCTCCTCCTGAGCCAAATCCTCCAGTAGACCCGGGAGGGGCTCAAAGTGACAGTTAAAATCTCCCCAGATTAAAATGGGGGTACCCTGGGGAATTTCGTCTAGAGCGAGTGCCAGCTCCTCTATCGTGCGCGATGCCTCTGAAATATTAGTTGGCCTGGAATATACATTAATCAGCAGGAGACTATTTGCATTTGGCCACTCGAGCCGAATGGCTAGAATGTCCTCCGATTTTTGTGGGTAAGCAACGGCCCTGCATCCCAGGTCATTAGCCACCCATGTAGCCAAGCCTCCCGAGGGGCGTCCTATACCGCCCCATTTTGCTTGCGCAGCAAATGTTGCAAAGCCTAGGTGGGGGAGGTGTTCTCTCGCCCAGGTTTCTTGAAACAGGCAAATGTCTTGGGCCTGAATATAGGCACTCCAGTCCGGGCAATTTACTTTATTGCCCAAACCTGCCACGTTCCAAGATAGAATCTTGAGGGAGGACCAATTAGTTCTCTCCATTGCTAAATTTAAAGGCGCATCCTTTCCCAGAACATGCCCTGTAGGTGGTATATTAACTAAACTAACTACTTGGGGTACAATTACCTCATTTGTACTGGGCGTAAGTAAGAAGGTCCCGGCACCTTTCTCCGTATCTAGATGATCCCGATTGACTTTAACCTTCTCTGCCGGAACTACTTTCCGTGCTTGAGTTTTATTAGTCCTTTTGTGAACTGTAGCCTCCCCACCCGCTATCTTATTTGGTCAATCCACCATGTCAAGGCTACTGAACCTGTTATAGGTGGAAAAGTAGTCAAGTCGTGGTGGTCTGGGGTGAGGGTTGGCACTTGTGACCATTGGAGCCCGGTTACCTCCCCTCCTGGGTACTAATTCTCATCCCTCCTCTACCTGTTCACGATTAACAAATGGATAAAAGAAAGATAGAGGGAGTGGATGTATTGATGTCCCTTGTGCCTGATGTGTCCAACCGCATATATGAGAGACGGTGAGGGGATCTCTAAAATTAATTAGGACGCAGTCACCTTGAAGTGACTTTCTGGTGTTTCCTATCCATGGGACTCGCCTCACCATGAGCACCTCGCTATGTATTCCTGCCGGAAGAGGCCTGTTGGCAGAGAGCCAATGAATTACCTTGTTCTTCAGGGCCCCCAGTGGTTCTCGGTGGAAGAGTTTAATTCTGGGATGCCAGTTAAGATAACTGTATATGGTATGGCCTCCGGTGGCAAGTTAATAGATCTATAATTTACATCTTTACCATAAGCGCCCGTTACGGGTTCAGCTGGCTTCGCTTGCTGACTTATGCCTTGTGCATTCGTTGGAAGGTTAGAACTTAAAGTCTCTGAAATTACGGACATTGGCTGTTGTAATTGTGTGGCCTTTGGTGTCAGACAGCCTTCCTCAGTTAGAGACACAGATGGAGGGATCTTGACACTACCAGTCAGTCTACCACTTGGGAGCTGGTTGATTATATTTGGGCCCTCGACTAGTTGTGTGATGCCCTTCTGAAGGTGCACTAGGCATGTTTCTATCTTTACTAGGCAGTTTTCGAGGGGGTTAAGCAATTCCCTCAGGAGAGTACCAATGTTCAACAGGGTAAGGCCCTCCTCCCTCAATGCGACGTTTGGACTGGGGATTTTTTGGGGCAGAATATTAGAAAGTAGTAACCCTTGTTCTAAGGATTGACTCTGACCCTTTTTGGCCGTACCGTGTTGATTATTCTCACAAGTGGAGTTATGTTTGGGAATCTTGGGTTTTCGCCCTCCTGTAATTTGAGCCCTTCTTTTCCTTTTCGGGATAGCTCCTTCCCGCACATGTTGGAGTGTCTGATCGAACTGGGGAGCCCTTGTAGTGGGTTGCTCACTATTTGATATACTAGGTTTGGCGTTAATGGCAGGTAAAGATGAGTTGGGTAGCGGGAGAGGTAATATGCTGAGATCAATGGGAGCAGAAATGTCACAGTCAGTTGTAGGGACACTAAGGTTACCAAGTACAGAGTGATCAGACATTACATTTGGTCCCCCCTCCTCTGCCAATGTGCGACCAGGCGTGGGATCTGGGGTTGTAGCATGTCTAAGAGGACCCAAAGAGGACCTTCTGACCCATTCTATTTCTTGCGAAATACGCCTTTCTAGTGTAGTAATTTCGTCTATGAGGAGAGACCCCGCCTTGGCGAAGTACGTGTCCTAAGTACCTTTAGGGGCCCCCGAGGCCAGGAATGTTTTGCTCCTCGTTTCTCTTACGGACATCTTCTCCAACTCGATTTCACAGTTCGTTGCGAGGTCTAGATCCAAGTATGTGGGCCCTAGCCCTTCCTCGCCCGTTCTCGAACGGCCTCAAACGGCCCGCTCTTTGCCCGGTCTTCGCCCCGAGCTACGTCCCGCGCGCGTTCCGCTGGGGCGTGTGGGCGGGGCAGTATTAATAAATAATTTAGCAGGAGGAGGAGGAGTGTGCGGGAAGAGGCCCCAGCTGCAGCGCTGATGGGAGACGCTATGCAGGCTGGTCCTCGCAGTCCCACCGCCGGCTGCGTTGAGCAGCAAAGCGTCCTCAGGTCCGTTGTGGTGTGGATTTGGCGATTAGAGCTTCCCGTGTCTCGGCTATCTGCAAAGGCAGCGAGCGGCTCCCGCGAAGCGGGGGCCGCGAGTCTTTAAATATGCTGGTAGGAGGAGTGTGCGGGAAGAGGCCCCAGCTGCAGCGCTGATGGAGACGCTGTGCAGGCTGGTCCTCGCAGTCCCACCGCCGGCTGGGTTGAGCAGCAAAGCGTCCTCAGGTCCGTTGTGGTGTGGATTTGGCGATTAGAGCTTCCCGTGTCTCGGCTATCTCCAAAGGCAGCGAGCGGCTCCCGCGAAGCGGGGGCCGCGAGTCTTTAAATATGCTAGGGCCGCGAGTCTTTAAATATGCTGGTAGGAGGAGTGTGCGGGAAGAGGCCCCAGCTGCAGCGCTGATGGAGACGCTGTGCAGGCTGGTCCTCGCAGTCCCACCGCCGGCTGGGTTGAGCAGCAAAGCGTCCTCAGGTCCGTTGTGGTGTGGATTTGGCGATTAGAGCTTCCCGTGTCTCGGCTATCTCCAAAGGCAGCGAGCGGCTCCCGCGAAGCGGGGGCCGCGAGTCTTTAAATATGCTGGTAGGAGGAGTGTGCGGGAAGAGGCCCCAGCTGCAGCGCTGATGGAGACGCTGTGCAGGCTGGTCCTCGCAGTCCCACCGCCGGCTGGGTTGAGCAGCAAAGCGTCCTCAGGTCCGTTGTGGTGTGGATTTGGCGATTAGAGCTTCCCGTGTCTCGGCTATCTCCAAAGGCAGCGAGCGGCTCCCGCGAAGCGGGGGCGGCGAGTCTTTAAATATGCTGGTAGGAGGAGTGTGCGGGAAGAGGCCCCAGCTGCAGCGCTGATGGAGACGCTGTGCAGGCTGGTCCTCGCAGTCCCACCGCCGGCTGGGTTGAGCAGCAAAGCGTCCTCAGGTCCGTTGTGGTGTGGATTTGGCGATTAGAGCTTCCCGTGTCTCGGCTATCTCCAAAGGCAGCGAGCGCCAAAACTATTGCTACAGGCCCAATGTGCACTGAAATGCCTCTTTTGTCACTTGCATGGAGTTTTTTTTACCCGGGCCCCACAAAGGAAACATACATACCATTTGGGCATATCTATTTCATTGCCAAGCTGTTTGCTCGTGTGCATTTGTTGTAGACTTAAAATTAATAGTCGATATTTTTAAGGGTCAAATGTTTAGGGCTGGAGATGACAGATAATGGGTTTAAGCGTGTTGAGGTCTGTGCTGAAGAGTTTAAGAGTGATGGGTTTAGGGGTGAAGTGTTCCGACATAAAGTATTTTCTATCCATGAAACTCATGGTCTGTCCGATAGGCTAAACCCCATACGGAACAAGTTCCTTGCAAAGCTGCAATCACAACGTTTGAGAAATGGCCATTAAACCAATATCGACCAATCGTTAAAATAATTGTTCATTTTCATCTTAATATTATGTACAGTATTGTGAACTGTTACCGTTACGCGCGCCAACCCCTAAATGGCGCAGCCTCTGGCCCTCCCTCGCACTGGCGAGCTTGTCTGTCAATCAAACTCAAACTAAGCAGACATCAGGAAATTCGCTCATTTGGAACCTTACCAGCATGCCACACACTGACTTGCTTGCTGCTGACAGTGCTGAGGTTACGGGAATATATAACTCATGCAGGCCCGGCTCCAGGAATTTTTATTTGGGTGAGCCAAAGGTGCATTTGGGTGGGCCACTGCGGGCTCGATTTGTCTCTTATATGTCTAGCCAGGCCTGCTTCCGGGCACTCCTTTAACTCTTCTTAGTCTTACAAGGGCCAGTTTCAGGCACTCTTTTCCAAATCTCTTTCTAAATATTCCCTCATCTTTACGTAGCCCCTCTCCTTTACGTAGCCCCTCTCTCATATGCATTTCATTTGTTGTATAGCGCTACTCATATCAGTGTAGTGTGTCAGTACTTTACACCACGTACACATTATACAGAGACAATGAATCATACAAGTCTGTAAATCAGTCTACAGGGAATGTCACATAAGCCAATGAAGATTACAAGGTGTATGAATCACATGTCATCCATACTGGTGGGCTGGATATTTTAAGAGGGTTTGGTCTGGAGAAACACAACCTTAGGATTTAAAGAGTATTCCGTGGGGGTCAGCTTTACTGATAAAAATGTATATCTGCCAAACATACTCATTTTAGCAACATTAGAATAATAAAAGACTGGGGAAGTTCTAACTATATCACAAAACAAAAAAGCGAAGTTCTAACTTTAAAACTCACGTTTGTAGGCAGCTCTGTGATTACATATCATTGGTCACTATCCTATGTTAGGATTGTAACTTCTGAACTGCAAGTAACAAAAGGATCTCTGTGACAAAGGCAGTAACCCACTGAGCTTCCACATATAATACAGTTCATCTCCATTTAAAAACTACTAACAGACAAATGATTGCTCTCCAGCAGGATCATTAATCACCAGCGTTATCTGGGCATTTTGTATTGTCTAATTGTTGTCCTGCATCGGCCATGATAACGATAAAAACTGTTTAAATGAAGCACGCACGAAGTATGTGTCCTGCTGGGCCTGTGCAGATTTTAAAAAGAATAGTAACACATTATCTTACCTACTCCATTAGTCAAACTTTGTGTCACAGCCTGATGTGATAAGCAGGGGTCAGGAAAGGTGAATAGGAATAAACACATTTATTTTCTCTGCTGCATAGAAAAAGAAATATCCACGCAGCAGAACAGTAGGCAAAGGTTACCGGGGCCAATGAAAGGAAGTGTCCCCTTCACCATGTGGAGATGAAGGGGTGAAAAAATAAACAAAGCCTCGTTAACATGTAAATGGTCTTTTAAAGACCTGTGAAATACTGGGGTGCGGCTGCGATAATCACTAAAACTGTCTGTGTGTGTGCGCGCACCGGGGAAGGTGTCTCGGCCCAGCCTGACACACACGACGGGGTGGGGGGTATTCGGGGTTTTGAAGCACTTTGAGCCAAATGGTGATGCGCGCCTGCCCTCAAGCCCTCACTGCGAGGGCCAAGGCATCTGTTTGGGTGAGCCAGAATGATGTTTGGGTGGGCCCTCTAGAACCGGGCCTGAACTCATGATAACGCCACTGCCCCCACCCCAAGTCAACGCCCGGTGCGGTGGCACCGATCACACCGCTTGCAGACCTCACTCGCCCAGACCACCCGTGCAGCGGATCTAGCGTTGCCACGGCTGTTGGTACCGGGACACCCTTGGCGCCATTTCCGGCGCTTGCCGCGGACACGCCCCTTTTCGAGGCCACGCCCTCCTTCTAGCCCTTAAAAGGCGCTGAATAATGAGCGCCAGGCAGATTGACAGATACTCCTGAGGCGGAAGCCGGGAGCACGAACCTTGTGTAAATTGATTTTAAAAATATTTGAGTGTCACCTTGTTTCTTGTACTTTTAACTCACTCACCTTCTGCTCCTTGAACTGCTGCTTGCAGACCTCACTCGCCCAGACCACCCATGCAGCGGATCTAGCGTTGCCATGGCTGTTGGTACCGGGACACTCTTGGCGCCATTTCCGGCGCTTGCCGCGGACACGCCCCTTTTCGAGGCCACGCCCCCCCACCCCCTCTTACAGATCCATAAAGCATGTGTAGATTTCGGACGCGCAGCGGACGAGCGCAGCGGGTGCGCCGATTGCGCGCCGAAGGCGCGCCCAAGGCAAGCCCGTCTGCGCCCGTCCGTGGCCGACCGGGGCTAGGGGCATGTCACTCTGCTCAAATCATCACCTACTCTTCCTCACAACTCCACAGTCTTCATGGCCCCTAGCCTCTCTCCGCTTCCACTTGCTCTCTCATATCCTCGCATGACCTGTCCCCCTCTCCCTCATCTCCCAACCCTTTCGCTCCCCCCACTCCTTCTCACCCTCTCAGAGAAGACGCCAGCCCAGTCTCACTTAGAACCCTTATTGCCTATTATCTCAACACCCGGTCAGCAGTGGCCCACTCACACGAACTGTCGGTACTGCTAGACCTCCACGCACCTGATCTCCTCTTCCTAACAGAGACTTGGTTCAGTGAGGACTCTCTCCCTACCTTACTGGCCACCCTTCTCGCTCCATATTATGCTCTTCGAGCAGACCGTTCCAATGGTAGGAATGGGGGCGGCGTAGCGGTCATCGCCCGGACCGACCTTCCCTTCCAATGTCTACCTCTGCCAGATATTGCTACAACAGAGTACCTTGCCATTCGCACTACTTCTACCACTCCCCCTCTTACTTGTGTTCTCACTTACCGCCCCCCTCAATCACCCTTATCTTTTTTGCCTGACTTTCAGGAGGTACTTTCCACACTGACGGTCAATAACTCTTCCATCCTATTACTGGGAGATTTTAACTTTTGGCCTTCAGACCCAGCGGAATGTCCGTCCTCCAGAGAATTTTCAGATACACTCCAAACCCTCAATTTCGTATCACATGTTCACTCTCCTACTCACGTTAAAGGACACATCCTAGATCAGATTTGGTCCTTGAACCGTCCGGTAGACTCTCTGTCCATCTTGCCATGCACCTGGTCCGACCATCATCTGATCTCGTTTACCCTTCCCCTCAATCCCACTATCAGGCCCCCGCTTCCAAAGAATGTTTGGGTCCGCTCATGGAGCCGAGTGGACCCGGAGAATCTATCTACACTATTAGCCTCCTCCTACCCTACCTTACAAGGCCTTTCCACTCATTCCCAGGCCGTTGCCATTGAACACTGGCTCTCCTCTAGCTGTGATTCCATCGCCCCGCTGAAGCGGGTGACCTCTAAACGGGAGAAAGACGCCAACTTGTGGTTTAACGAGAATCTTAAAACCACCAAACTTGCAGTACGCCGTGCCGAGCGTGCCTGGAGGAGGAACTATTCTCCCTCACTCAGAGCTGAGTTTACCACTCTTCTAGCTCAATATAAGAAGGCCATCTTGGTTGCAAAAACGGCTTATTTCTCATCTAAGATTCTTGCAGCTGAGAATCAACCGAGGGAAATCTTCTCGATTGTCCACAATCTGGCATTTTCCGACAGGACATCTCTCAAGCCTTCTCCTTCCCAGGACCTCTGTCAATCTTTAAATAATTTCTTTATCGAAAAGATTGCTACTATTAAAGCCAACATCCCCTCGCCCCCCCGACTTTTGTTGACCTTCAGCGTCCTCCACCTAACGGCAAACTTGACACTTTTCCTCCCCTGACTAAAGATTCCTTGACTTCAATAATTCCTCTTGTCAAATCTGGATCCCCATTGGACATTTGCCCTGCGCATATCCTTCGCCACATTTATACATCCTGTCCAGACCCCCCCCTTCACTTCCTTAACAGTTCCCTTTCCCAGGGGGTTGTTGCCACACCACTGAAAGCCGCTGACATTGTCCCCATTCTACAAAAACCTGGCGCAGACCCTTCAATCCCCGCCAACTATCGCCCTATCTCCCTCCTACCATTTCTGGCTAAGGTGCTCGAACGACATGTCACCAGGTCCCTGAGCACCTTTGTGGAGGAGTATGGGATTCTGGCTCCCCGCCAGGCTGGCTTCCGCCCCGCACACTCTACGGAGTCCGTAGTTCTCTCGGTCCTAGACAACCTCAGGGAGGGAATGGATACCAACCAGGCCCAGGCCTTGGTTCTACTCGATCTCTCAGCCGCCTTTGTCACGGTTGACCATACCATCTTACTCTCCCGTGTCAGGGCGGCGGGGATCGGGGGTACCGCTCTGGTATGGCTATCCTCCTTCCTGAGGGACCGCACCCAGGCTGTTCGCCTGGGTGTCTTTTCTGCGGACTTCCGGAAAGTTCAGTGCGGGGTTCCCCAAGGTTCCTCCCTTTCACCCCTCCTGTTTAACCTTTATATTGCCCCTCTTATTTTCTCACTACAGCAAATGGATGTCAGCATATACAATTATGCGGACGACCTTCAACTTGTTTTCAATCTGTCTTCTTCCCCTGCCTCCATCTCTAACTTTCAGTCTATCATGACTTTCATCCAGGACTGGATGAACTACAACCACCTGAAACTTAACCCAGATAAGACCGAGCTGGTGTTGACAGGTGGTAGCACCAGTCCCTGGTCTTCACTTTTCTGGCCTCCCTCACTAGGCTCATCCCCGGTCCCCTCTACCTCAGTTAAAACTCTAGGTATCAAACTTAACTCTCAGCTCACTCTTCACTCCCAGGTTAGTTCTGTGGTGTCCTCCTCCTTCCTGTCACTACGCACCATCCGCAGGGTATCCCGCTTTTTTACCTTCGATGCCCTGAAAATGATCATTTTGGCGATGGTCATCTCCCGCCTGGATTATGGCAACGCCCTATATGCGGGTATTCCTGCATATAGTCTACGGCGTTTGCAGCTGATCCAGAACCAGGCGGCACGGCTGATATTCAATATTCCGAAATTCCACCACGTAACTCCCCTCCTCAAATCCCTACACTGGCTCCCCATCCGTGAACGCGTCCAGTTTAAGCTTGCCTCTATCACCTTTCAAGCACGACTGGGCGCAGCCCCGGCCTTTATTACATCTGAGATTGTTCCCTTTGTGCCTACCAGGGAACTGCGCTCCTCCACGCAATCCCTGCTGTCAGCCCCCCGTTTTCGGAGAAAGAAATGGGGAGGATCAAAGTTCGCAACCCATGCCCCACTCCTGTGGAATTCCCTTCCTTTTGAGCTCAGATCTCTAACTCTGTACCCTCAATTTCGGAAGAAACTCAAGGCCCATTTTTTTGCCAAATGTTTTAACTAGACCACTTATTTTCTCTCCTTTCTATTCTGCTTTCCTTCTCCTACTCTGAGAATCTGTCTGTTGCAGCGCCATGAAACCGCCGGTGAAGGTGCGCTATACAAATACTTTAAACTCAAACTTTAACTTTAAACTTTAAACTCAAACCGCCCTAGAGCCGGCCCTGGCAATATCATTGGTATATTGCAAGTTCATTAATAATCTTCCAGAACCCATGACGAAGCTTCGGAGCAAGTGGGACGGAGAACTAGGTGCACTGGTGGATAGAAGCCTTTGCCTCCCCTAAAGAGGCGGCCATCCGTCAGCATTTTTGATTAATACAGTTAAAGATACTCCACAGGGTCAACAATGCATGCACCACCCAGGTTAAAATAAGAATACTTGACGCACCGCTGTCCCCAAGCGGTTGTGGGTAGGAGGGTTTCTTCTTCCACCTGCTGTGGGAGTGCCCCCCACTTCAGCAATATTGGGGAGGGATATTTTTTATTTGAATAGTCTTTATTCGTTTGACACACAACGCAACATACAGCTGTAAATACGTCATAGTAAAGTAAAAAATATAGTACATCTCCATTTGCATTATTGTGCCCACTAGGTGGGGGGTGGAGGGGAATCACAGTGCTCGACATTACAACCAAAAAATAACGACATTAATTCACTTCAGAGATTAACAGCAGATGTTACTGTACGAAGCTGTATCAAAACATAATGTAAAAGAGAAAAGAAAACTATTAAACTTGATACCACCTTACTAGTGTGCCTGTCCTATAAGTATTGTGAGTATGTTCCAGCTGAATGTGCCGCTTATGCTGAATGCAAGCTATCAGGGTCCTGCTGTAGTGGGTGCTCCTTTTGGAGCAGAGTAGGGGATGGATTATGCAGAGCAGATGTTGCGTTATGTGTGGGTGCGATCAGGCCGGGCCAGAGGTGTGCGACAATTATAACTGAATGCTACGCCCGTGTGTGTGTAACTCATCTCTCCGCCTATGAGCGTGCCCTAGTGTGAGTGCACGGGGTATCCCAGTTATGTTAGCCAGATGCAGTGCCAGTGCTACCGTCATGTCCCCCATGGTCGTTTGTGTCCCGAAGTCTGGCTTCTATAGTGGTTACATAATGTTGCCAGTCCACAGGCTGTGCCCCAGACGTTGGTTGTGGGGGTTGAGATGTCAATGTGTTGTGTTTGGCCACTAGAGCACGCCGAAGAGTGAGCAGCCAGTGTCTAGTGGATGGGCCCGTCTGGGACTTCAAGGCCAAGGCCAGAGAGCGTTTGGCCAGAACCAGTGCCAGGTCGATGAATTTGTTGAAGTTCTTACGGCGTGCGTTCCTTTTTGTAATGCCTAGCAGGTAGTGCGAACCCTGAATTGGAATTGTGGTTCCTGTTGCCGCGGCCAGTATGTCGGAGACCTTCCCCCTGTATGTTATAATGTAGGAACACATCCAGAACATATGCAGAAAGTCAGCACCCATGTCATGGTACCTGGGACAAATATCCATGGCGGTCGGGTACATTCGTACCAGCCTGCACGGGGTTAAGTATATAGTTGAATTGCATGAATTTCAGACGGGCATTCATTAAAATGGTCTTGGTGTTACCGATGCATTGTTGCCATTGCTTATCTGTGAGTTCGGTGGAGAGTGCCACTGTCCAGTATTTGCGTAATGGGGACAATGAGGGGGCTGTGTCTGTTCTAAATGAATTATAGATGCCCCTGATGGCTTTCCAACCTGACTCGTGCGTTAGTAGTGTCTGCAAGGCTACAGAAGTCAGTGGTACAGTGCTTATGTCCCCCCAGATAATTGTTGCCTGTTGTGTTAGCGTCACGTAGAGTAGGAACGTTCTGGGTGCCACACCATAGTGGTCCCTAAGAGCGTCAAAATCACACAGGACGGAGTTGACAAATAAATCTCCCCATGTTGGCAGTCCAGCTGCCTGCCATTCAACCAATTCCGGGCGCTTTAGGAGGGTTTATGAACCTGGTGATGTCTCAATGGGGAGGTCGGGGGCATACGGCGGAGGTCGTCATTTGGGTATCACGTAATATGAACAGGCGCTACGGGCTGCCCGTAGCAAAGTGCAGCCCTCCGTCCTTTGAAGCTGAGTTCTAGTGCCTGATAGCCACTCATGCAGGTCTGGTCGTGCTAAAGTCATTGCCCAGGTGTCTAATACAGCTAGGTTCTTCTTTGCAAGCCAGCACATGGGCCACTAGAGCTGAGTGGCCGCATAGTATAGCTCGTAATTGGGCGCTCCCAATCCTCTCTCAGATATAGGGAGATGAAGCCTTGAGAGTGCTACCCTCACCCTGGAGTGGCGCCATATTAGAGATACTAACAGTGATCGTAGGTCATGGAACAGTTTCTGGGGCAGACTGTAGGGCAAAGCAGCTAAATAGTATAGGAGCCTAGGGAGGAGGAGCATCTTGGATATGGCTATCCGGCCCATGGGGGATAATGGGAGGGTGGTCCAGAACGGGAGAGTCGCCCTGGCACTGGCGATCGCCTTCTCCAGGTTACCGTCTATTAAGTCAGCTCGGGAGTGGTAGACATGGACACCCAAGTATTTAAATGAGTCATATGCTTTGGCAAGTGGGGCATGGGGCTGCCGCTGCCTTTATACGACTGGGATGGGTGACATCGGGAATAAGATGGATTTATCCCAATTGACTTTCAAGTTCGACAGCCACGCATGGGTGTCTAGGAGTCCCTCTAGACCTTGGAGCGCCTCGCCCTGATTGCATAGATAGATCAATCCGTCATCAGCATAGAGGGACACTATGTGCCACTGCGTATGCACTCGAATGCCCCAGTCTATAACATGACTGCGGAGCGCACCGGCCAGGGGCTCCATGGCCAAGGCAAACAGCATGGGTGATAGTGGGCAACCCTGCCTGGTGTCGCGCTCAGTATCAAAGGGTGGCGAGATGACTCGGCCTGTTTTCACCCGGGCACGTGGGTTGGTGTATAATATTTTCACCCAGCGTAGGAATTTAGGGCCTATGCGGAATTGAGCCAGCACCGCCTAAAGGTAATCCCACCCCAGGGTATCGAAGGCCTTTTATAGAACCAGGGCTCCTATCCAGTGTTGCTCAGGAACTGTTTGGGACCACTCTAGGAGTTTGAACAAGCGTCGAAGGTTCAGCCCTGTGCTCCTACAAGGGACAAACCCGTTTTGGCCCGTATGGATCAATAGGGGAACAGCATCCAGCAGCCTGTTGGCCAGCAACTTACCCAGGATTTTGTAGTCCGATGTAAGTAAGGACAACGGGCGGTACATGAGGAGGGGGTCCCGACCAGGTTTTGGGTGGACTACGAGCACATCCTCGCAGAGAGAAGGAGGCAATGTGCCTCTATCAAAGGATTCTTGAAATACAGTGGGCAGCCAGTGAGCAGCCAGGAAGCCAGCTGGGTTGAGTAGGTAGCATAGAATTCCGCGGCCAGCCATCCATTCCGAGGGTTTTGCCTCTATCAAGATGTTTGATAGTGTACGAGAGTTTAGGTACTGTGAGCGGAGCCTTTAGTGCAGTGTATTGGTCCTGCGTTACTTGTGTGAGGGCCTCCTGTTCTAAAAACAGATGCATTGCCTGAGGGTCACCTAAGTCTGGGGTCTTGTATAATGACAAATAGTATTTATGAAAATAGTCATTGATCTGTTCTTGTGTGTTAACTAGGCTACCATCCAGGGTGTATATTGCACTGATAGGTGGTTGCGTAAGGTTGCTCCTAAACAGCTAAGCAAGCGCCTTGCCTGCTTTGTCACCCTTCGCGTGTCGTCTAGCCGAGTACTGATTATAATCTAGGGCACACAATTTATCCAGTGCTTCCTTATGTGCTAATCTGGTTTTGCAAAGTGCTGGTAATATGTGCGGGTCCATGGGGGCCGTGCGTTCCTGGTGCATCATGTCAGCCTCAAACCCTTGGATTACCCTAGTTAGCGTCATGCGAGTACCGTACACTACCTGTATGAACTGCCCACGTAAGGTGACCTTCAAGGCGTCCCATTCAATGCCGGCATGTGTGGCCGTTCCTTCATTGGTCTGGAAGTGTGTGGTTATGCACTGCGAGATGGTAGCACTCAAAGCCGGGTCACGAAGTGCTTCCAGAGGGAGACGCCAAGTCGGTATGCTGGGTCTAGACGCACCCCAAGTCAGGGGCTATGGTCCGAGATCGTACGAACTAAATGTCCAGCGTGAGCTACATGTGTATTCTTACTCCAGTCAGTGCAACAGTAGGGAAAGTGTTGGATTGCGGAGAGGTACAATTCACTACTCCTACTCCAGTCAGTGTAATAGTAGGGTATGTGTTGGATTACAGAGGTGTAAAATTTATTACTCCCACTGCTATGGCATGTGCCTTCCAGGTGCGCCGCAGGCGTATCAGAAATATTTGTATCCAGGTGAAGGGCAATATATCCCAAAGCTGTTAACTGAAGCTGCTCCATGCTAATTTACAAAATGAAATGCATTCTGGAACCACCAAGGCGTACACTAACAGTTAGTACCAAAA
The DNA here is from genome assembly GCF_964204655.1 of Triturus cristatus. NCBI lineage: Eukaryota > Metazoa > Chordata > Amphibia > Caudata > Salamandridae > Triturus > Triturus cristatus. The sequence goes on from NC_140588.1 coordinate 566,212,020, forward strand.
ATGATAAAGTCAGTAGAGGATATTTATACAGGCCTTGGCTCGGGCCACATGCCATTAAATTTAGCTTACATCTCATTGCCCCTCACTACATGGTGGCAGGAGTTGAGAGGAAGAAAGATGGCCAGGTGGGTCGTCTCAACTGTCCCTTCTGCAAGGGACACAGGTACATGCAGTCTGATGACTGACAAGGGCTCCGAAGTTCATGCCTTGATGTTGACTAAGCACACACAACATCACAACACAAGTCTGTTCCCTGATCACTAAAATATGAATGACGACATCAGACTTGACGTCTCAGATTGAATGGGTTGATTTCATAATGAATCATGGCGTCTCCAACACTCTTATTTTGTTTGGTTGTATGCAGAGAACATGTTTGTTTGACAGACTTGGCATTTTTTATGTGTTGGGTAGCTCTACATTCTCTTTTTATGCCCACATAATGTTTACCTTTTTCCATCTTCTCAAAGATTCCAATTATGGAGGGCCTGACTAAAGCAGTGAACAATTATATAGGCAATTTGCTTGTTTTTACCACTGCATCGCCTCCGAGCAGCACTTGCTCTCAGTACTCAGCACAGTTCTGTGTCCCCACAAAAAATCAAGACAGTGCATACGTGGACAGGATATTGTCAATTTGTTTCGATGTTCTGTCAGTGGTGGCTGGTGCAATGTGTATTTCCTAACCCTGAACACATCTTTTAAAACGGCTAAATGCGTCTGTTCTTTTGAACGTGAGAACGCTATAAATGCCAGCAAATTGTTAAAAACAGGAGATGCTACAGACACAAAGTTTATATAAATAGCAATGTCATTGATAAAGTGCAAGAGGAATAAGTGACTTTTTTAGGCTTCTTTTCTACTTGTGGCATTCAATGTGTAAGTCTTATGTTTGAGTATTCTCTCTGTTTAAACATTGAATCAGTGCATGACAACAAGTAGGGGTTCCCAGATAGGGTGAATCGGAGGAAACAATTGTGCATTGTTAGAGTTAGATTTTCATGATCTTTCCATATTATAAAAATGTATTCCACTCACAAACCTTTCACCTACTCTCAGGCACAGCTCACCCACCATTTACTCTGCACAGTCACCCTGACATTGCGCTGCCAGTCACATACTGCTCACCCACCACTCCCACAGGGCTGGCTCTGCACACACACACCATTGACATACCTCTCACCCAGCACTCACATTCCTCTCACCCTCCACACACACCTCTCACCCTGATCTCAAACCGCTCATCCTGCACTTATACGATTGACATACCGCTCACCCTATACTGGCACACCTCTTACCTTGTACAGGGTAACATCTCTCCCCCTGTACACTCACACAATTCTCAGTCTGCACCGAACACTCATCAATCACCATACATTAAGGCACTTTCACCCTGCACTCACACACTTATCAATCTTCATTCGTGCACCACTCCCCTGGCACAGAGAGCACCGCGCCATTCTCCATGCACTCCTCACTGCTCCCACACCTCTTATTATTAATCTCATAGGCGAAACCTATTGCATTTACCAATGCTTCTTTCTTCATGTGTACATATATGCTGGTAAGCACAAGCCTATAAACGTGTTTGTTTTTTAATTTTGAATGCCTAGTATGTGCATCTGTCAACGTTGCGTTTTATATGTATTTGTTTGTGTATGTATGCAACTATATGTGTGCATCTTTTGTTTATGTGTATGTGCCACATGTGTGTTCCTATGTCTCTGTGTGTGTTTGTGATTGTTTGTATGCATGTCTCTGTTTGTGCTTATGTCTACGTGTGCTTCTGGCTGCTTGCACCCTTGACTATTTATGTGTATACATGCGCCTATGTGTGCCAATGGCAGTGTTTGTGTATGTAAGCCCTGACATATACTAGTCTGTGCAATTCATAAATATCTCCCATTAATTAAAAAGATAGGTAAACTGTGTGGGCTTTGAATGGTCGTTTAATGAACCTCTGGGCACTTTCCTATGATACATTTGAAGCACTTTGGGCACAAAACCATGATTTTGAAGGGAAAAGATGAGACTTAACACTACAGTACAGGCTTCCAGCCATGAGGAATTTTGAACACAGATTTGTTCTAACACCCTTCCATATTCAATCTCTGCTTTTTAAGACCTTGTCAGAGAATTCTATACTGCTTCAATGTAACTCTCCAGGCACCGGTCTAGTTGTTTTTCACCCTTACTGAATGCAGACCATGTGTTCCAGCTATGTACAACTAACACAGGTTTGCAGCAATTGGTACACTGTTGCCTGTATCCATGTGAACTATTTTGAAATCAAGCTGTAAAAGATCAGCATTATATTCTTAGGAAAAGTAAAACATTACAAATGATATTAGCATGTCTTTGATTGCCCGGTAGGATGTATGTTTTCTATTGCTATTTTTCGAGACTCAATGGAGTCAACCAGCCCACCCCATCAACGACCATCATTGCCTTGGAGAAGACGGTGATGTGTGGAGACAGTGGGCAGGTGTCACAGGTAGCTCACTCAGATCCCATTAGCTAAATCCTCTGCACAAAAGTCCAAGAAAAATGTCACACTTCCTGTATGCCATCTAGTAGTGCAAGTACAGCCAGGTTGGCGCTTGCGGCCGGAGAGCACCTCAGATATGGCTCCAGGACGGACCTGGTGCAGCAGGTACCCTCTCCGCATGGCAGCCAGACAGCCATCTCCAACCTCACCACTGCCCTCAAGTACAAGCTCTCTGGGGGAATTCTATATGTCTGAGGCTGTATTGAGAAAGAAAACCGCATGATGTGATGATGGACTGAGACAGACTCCTTTAACGAGCGCATTACGAACAAGCATTGGCATCGCCAATAGGTCTCGCTTTTGGGACCTTATAAGTATTTAGTAATGCAGCACAATATCCTTGGTGCAACAACATCAACTATTGCGTGGCTAAACCCTTATAAGGTCCCAAAGGCGAGACCTATTTGCTATGCCAATGCTTGTCGCAGAAGTGTGGGCCTCCTGCGCCTGGGAATTTGGCTTCAAGTGGATGACCTCTGGTTGGGTGGGGGGTGCCCACCCTCGGCTCTCTGGGGATGGTGTGTGCCAAGATGCCCCTTTTTCTTTCAATGTTTGTGAGCTTGCAAAGATTTTTTTTTTTACAAAAGTGCATAGGTGTGGTTCGCTCTGACACCGCAAAAATAACAAAAAGAGGGTGCATTTCCCAGAAGTTATTTTGCTATGTATGGTATCGATCAGAGTTTCTGGCGCGTAGGCTTTGTCTGCTACCTTCTTGCAGCTCTTAAAATCAGGAGGAAGCACATCTGGTGCGGAAGTTACACTGGAAAAACTTCTCTTCTCTACCAACCGAAAATCAATCAAACCATGCTTTGCTGATAACCCTGTCTCCCAGCCCAATATCAAAGGTGAATTAATTAAGACTTGTGCACATCTGGCGGCACAGTGAGCACTCTCTCCTGTGTTTAATCAGCTCTCGAAGCGGTGATTTTTGCAGAGATAGCTTTACTTTAGGGGGAATGGTGCCCCCGCCTACTGCGACTGTACAAAAAGATGAAGTAAAATAGCTTTTCTGCTATATCCTGTGCCCCAGCAGTTATTCTGCCTTTCTGTTCCGACTTTTAATCGTGGGGCCCCCAGCGATTAGACCAACGAAAGAAGAGGCGCTACACAGATGCCAATAAGCATTACAGCCCCAACTAATCATGTACAAACAGATGTGCTGCTGTCTCTGGTCAATTTAGCACAGAAGCGGCGGGCGCATTATCTCCCCTCTGTGTGTGTAATTTCCGCGCGTGTTGTGTGGAAGATGTTGAGGCGGCGCGCGCGGCCCTTCTTGCGAAGGCGATGTTGACACTGACCCCATCACATGATTAGAGGGTGATTGATGGCCGTCCGGACGGAACGCAATTGGATGATACACGCAGTGACAAATGGACTGTCCCTTTCCGTCAATATCATTGATCGAAGGCTCAATTGAGGCAGTTTTCAGGCGAAGAGTTGATCGGACATTCTCCTCAAAATGAAATATTTTGGTTTCTCCGTGTGCTTTTCAAATTGCACTCTCTGAGTTTGAACAAGACAAGCGTGCGCGCCTCAAGAAAAAGAAAAAAAACGGTCGGCAAAAGTGAAAGCGCTTCCCGTGCGGGAGCGAGCGGCGCCAGGAGCGATAATTGATAACACATGGCGAAGAAGCTCGTCCCGCAAGGGAATCGCTAGACGTGCACGCAGGTTGCCATTGGAAGTAATAGTTTGGTGGACTGTCTCAGACACACACCAAACACTAGTAGTTAATGGCAGTTTATTAAAAAGAAAAGAAAGTGATATGAATCTGCCAGCCTTGCCCGTGTCATAAAGCGTTTTTGAACAGCTCGCTGCTGTGCAATATGTTACAAAAAGCAGTTGGGGAGCAACATAAGGGAGGCGAAGGGGAAGAAGGGTGGTGGCAGCAACAACGGGAGTAGGGAAAAGCAAAACAAGGAGGTGCGGGTGGGGGGAGGCAGCACCAGATGGGGCAACAACACGGAGAAGGGAGGAGAAAGAAAAAATAGTATGACAATCACAGCACAAACAGCGGACGAGCACTAATTAAGCTGATTCAATCTGTGCTTTGCCCATGCTGCACAGAAAGGAACGTAAGTGATGCTTGCTCTGTGCTGGCCAAACAGGAGGCAGCAAAGACTAGTGACATTGAAGCTAACAAATGATAAGCAGTGAGTGAGTACCAAGCCCTTTATGGTACACAATATGTCTCACAAGCGCACATGCATGCAGCACATGTGCTGTGGCAGGATTGACCTAAACATCCAAGCGGGAAGAGTATAATGCAGAAAAATGGAGAGGATCTGACTACAAAAGATTTCAAAGTAGACAGCAGTAAAGAGCAGAGGAGGGCATCAGAGTAGGGTCCAGGAGAGAGATGGAGGGGAAGGAAAGGGGATGAGAGGAGAGACCAAAAAAGAGGGGAAGGTGAGGATAAAGAGAGAGGAGAGTTCAAGAAAAAAGAGTAAAATGAAATTAAGGACAGGGAAAATAGGGCATGAGAGAGAGCACAGTAGAAAGGGGTACAGAAAGAGAAGTGTATGAAAGGGAATGAGAGATTAAAGGTGATATGTAGGTACAGGAGAAACCCAAGCTGAAAATAACACATCGGAAGTGGGCTCGCATCTCCCAGGAGAAGTTTAAAAATGCCCTCTCGCAGGGTGGGCTGCCTAGGGGCTTAGATGTAGAAGAGGCATGCAAAACCTTGGATAGACGCATTTTGGAGGCACTGGATAGCACCGCTCCTTGGACATGAAAAACGCCGGGAAGAGCTCATAAATCTGCCCCCTGATACACCGCCGCCTTGAGAACGGCTAAAGCAGATTGTAAACGTTTTGAAAGGCAGTGGAGGAGAGACTTCTCTGCCCAGGTGCAGAGGGAGTATAAAATCACCTTGAAGCGCTATCATGGGCTGATTAGAAGGGATAAGGCATCCTACTATCAGGATAGAATAGGGGCGGCTGGGAATTCAGTGAAGGAATTGTTTAAGGTCCACAAAGAAATATCCACCCTAGCAAATACGGCAGCACCAGTGGTTAGCTCGGAGGAGGCATGCAATTGTGTGGCGGATTTTTTTGCAGATAAAGTGGAGAAGATCTACTCCACTTTCCCAGCTGCTGCTCCAGCATGCCATGTGACCTCCGGAGAAGTTGGACCCGCTCCAGTGATAGGCTGCATGGATGAATTCATGGTTCCCCCCCTGAGACCTTAATACAAATTTGTATTAGTGTTAAGTCAGGCTGCCCCAGGGACCCTGCCTCCCCTGAATTTCTTAGAGGGAGTATTGGAACTCTGGAGCCTTGTATTAGACACCTCCTGGAGCTATCCTTTATGTCAGGCACGGTGCCAGCAAGATGGAAGGAAGCGGTGGTCCTTCCACCACCTAAGAAACCGCACATTAGCCCAGATCAACTGGATAATTTGCGTCCTATCTCCTTGCTTCCCTACTTTGCTAAAGTGGCGGAGAAGGTGGTAAACACGCAACTCACAGCTCACATTGGGAAACACAATCTCCTTCACTCTACTCAGTCGGGTTTTCGGTCCCTCCCCTCTACGGAATCGGCTCTGCTACTCTCCACGGAAACCATCAGAAAATATTTAGATGCAGGACAGACTGCGGCCTTAATTCTGCTTGAATTAAGTGCCGCCTTTGACACTGTTGCCCACCATACTCTGCTGCATTGTTTGAGGAAAGGTGGTGTCTGGTAGCGCAATGCGCTGGCTGCAATCTTTCCTGTCGGAGCGTAGTTTTCAGGTGTCGCAGGGCTCTTTTTATTCTAAAGTTGTCAAACTCAAACAGGGGGTGCCTCAGGGATCTACCCTGAGCCCTACCCTGTTCAATCTCTATGTTACTCCTGTAGCTGAGATTGCAGAAAAATTTGGAGTCATGGTTGTGTCCTATGCCGATGCCACTCAACTGATGGTTTCCCTTACACAGGCACAGGACACGGCAGCCTCCAACTTCGTGGCGTGCATGCAAAAACTTGTACTGTGGATGGCCAACAACTGCCTGAAGTTGAATGACAATAAGACCGAGGTGCTTGTGTTTGGGAAAGCTCCATCAGTGTGGTCATCGGCGTGGTGGCCCCAGAGTCTGGGGCCTACCCCCACGCCCTGCACTCAGACTAAGAACCTTGGGGTATGGATGGATACCAAACTCTCTTTTGAGCATCATACCAGGCGGGTGGCAGGCGTTTGTTTTGGAGTCCTGCAGGGCCTTCGGAAAACCTTGGATGTGCTGCCTACAGCAGCCAGGAAGACCCTGGTATAGGTCCTGGTGACATCGCGCCTTGATTATGGGAATTTACTGTACCTAGGTGCTACCGCTAAATGCATGCAAAGACTCCAAGGCATCCAGAACGCAGCTGCGCGCCTGGTTCTTATGATCCAGAGGAGAGCCTCTGCTAAGAGGGCGCTGGTCTCCCTCCACTGGCTGTCGATTAGGGAGAGAGTTCGGTTCAAGGCGATGTGCGTCTTCCACCGTATTATCCAAAGGACGGGCCCCTCTTATTTGTTGATCTACTTACCCTATATTCCCCTAACCGGCAACTTAGATCAAGCGGGACCGGTCTGGTGTGTGTGCCTCCCATTAAGCGAGCACGGATGGGGGGCCGTTCATTCCGCTTTATGGCCGCACAGCAATGGAACAAACTCCCTCTGAGCCTCCGGCTGGAGGGTTCGCAGGCTACTTTCCGGAAAGAATTGAAGACTTCTCTCTTTCCTGTTGCATAGTCGCTCGTTTTAGGATAGGTCTTAGCGGCAGAGGGCAGTTTGCACCGCAGCGTGGGGACACACTGGCCTAGTGTAACCAGGCACTTTATAACATTTAAGTATTATTAGTATTATATGTGAAATGGGTGCATAGGAGAAAAAAATAAGGGAAATACATGAGATGGGGTGAGGGAGTGCGGTGGCGGAAATATTATGAGTGAGTGGATTGAGGGGCGAGAAAAGCGAAGAAGGCGATGGGGGATTGCAGGGTTAGGAGGGGGCACATACTGTGTAACAACATTGTGAAGGGCCCTGACAATTAAACAGTACTGATGACTGCATGGCAGACTTTCTTCTTGCTGTTTAAGTTTTGGCCCTTGGCTACTTGTCCCCTGTACGTGAATGAGCTTGGGGTCAAAGGTTACCTCCTGCCATGTTTGTTCAGAGCAAGGGACTGGCTCGGTGAGAGAGCTTAGATACAAGTGATAGTAAATTAAGGCAAGCCGAAGCCTGTTTGGAATGTGCGTAACTATGTAAATAATAACTATGTGTCTTCACGAACTGTTAGCATATTGAAAGGGTAATATTCTCAATGTCTCATTTAGTACCCCCAATTGGGAAATCAATTGTGTATTAAATTACTTTCCATAATTGAATATAGTCTTAAAGTATTGGTGACTAAGCCATGAAGTTATCAAACACATCCATTATATAGTGAAGGTAAAGCCATTAAGTTATCCAACATAAAGGGCCCGTTAATTCATCAAACAATGGAAAAAGTATATGCACAAGCAGTGTTATTGAAATGGATTCAGCTGTGGAGCAGTCCTAAGTGCATGAGTATCAGCGAACCTCTTGGTTTTCAAGTGAACATTTACGGTAACAGATAAACCTCTGAAATGGAGCCACTCGCTCTCCTTCATTGAACTCTGAGCCTTCGCAGAGCCCTTCAGCCAGGGCAATGGTTAGGAGACAGATAACAGCTATAGAAGACTGATATGCATATCTGGCCAAGACTGGAACACAGAGATGAATTTAGAGAATGAATCTTGGCCCTCTCTTCCAGCAGGAATGCTCAGGATGGGATACTTGGCAAGGGGGAAAAAAGTCTGGAGACCGACCCTCCAAACCCCTGCCTTTTGCAACGCCTCACCATTATATAAACACATGATACAGGCATATAGAGGCTCAGTAAAAGCTACAGCATCATCACTAGCCTGGTTGTTGAATAGGGGGAAATAACACACGCACCAAGTTTAATTTGAACTTCCTGTCTTTAGTTTACTGAGGGTATAAGTTGGGAACCTGATTGAGAAACATGCATTCAGCTACTTCATTCCGGTAGGTGGAACCTAATGTTATTAGACAAATGCTTCAGTACTAGAACTATGGCTTAGGCAGGGGTATGGAATTTAATAAAATATCTACTTGTCCATGGGATAGGCTGCTTCATAAATCTTGTCCTATAAAAATATCCCCTTGTTCCTTTGGTACCATGTAGTGCGGCGACAAATTATGGTAGCAATCCCAGTATGTAAGAGCTCTGATATTAGCCTCTTTGATTGTGCCGAGGCTCATACTACAGTAGGGTTTAAATATTAGCAATTCCATTATTTTGCCACCTTTCAGCAAATCTACATACTGGGGCTGGAGGTAGCAGTAATCAATAGTTCCAGGGTTGGATTGTCTTTACGAGTCTGCGCAAACCTACTAACTTGCCTATTTTAGGGGTTTTCTCAGCTGTTCTCTAGTTTTATTCCATTCTGAGAAAGGTTAGAAATTTACTCCTGACAAGGGCAGAAGTAGAACTTCTTAAAGGGTTGGGGAACAAAATGTTTGGAAGGAAAGTAAACTTGTAAACACTCAACAGATCTTTGAGCAAATCTACACATGCATATCTGCTAGAGCTAAAATGCTGTTCACAAATATTTTTAGGGAATATGATTTCCTGGCCTACGTCTGTAAATACTTGTGAATTTATAAAAGCTATAAATATGAACTAATGCAAGGACATATAGCATGGGTGCATTTTTGTGACTTGTTTCAAGAATCGGGCCCCTAATTAGGGTTGGTGTTAACCAAGACCTTTTGTTTTGTATTAAAATGCTATCCCTCTCTCCATTTATCGGCGGGCTTCACTGTTAGTGACCACATTCAGCTCTTTCACAATGAGCATATCAGCACACAAAGTAGTTTTGTTCAGGGCTTGGGACTACTGTAGCAATGGCTGTTTTTTTTAGACCAACATTTGTTTGGGCTTGAGGGCCCGGCAGCTCCCAAAACAATAAAGCTTTACCAAAACCATTTCAAAACAAGACACACATTGACACAACCAAACGACTGACCACCAATGGCATAACTATTGGTTTTGCCAATGCTTGTTTATTTTCATGTTTCCCACAATCTTTTTGAAACTGGTTACATTGATTTTCCATTATGAATATTTTTTGCAAATACTAGCATGCATAAACCCATTTTACTAAATGGTGTCTCAAAGAAATGGTACCTAAAATTTAACAGTACTTTAGCAAAACATTTTTTTCCTAGTTGCATTTTTTTTAGAACATTTTATTGTGAAAGCAAAGAATTATCAATATTGCTTTTAAGCTTCTGCAAATATTTGCATCTGCAGCATTAAAAGTAGCCTCATATCGTTAAACTCATCAAATGTGTGTACACATTTTTATACTGGAACCACTGTCAGTAGTGCAGTCCGAGCATACAACATATCTTTAGAGCCCTCACGCTAATAATAAAGGCTTTGCATTAATGAACTATAAATACAAGTTCAACGAACTTGCTACGCATAATTGCCTGTATGCCACACTGGCTTTGATCTGCATGATCTATAAGATGTGTATATTCGCTATGGTTGCTTGATTTTCCTTTTTACATATGAAGAACTGCCTTTGATGATTGTAATCCTAAGTGTATTCTTTTAATTTGCGAAAATCAATAATAATTTTTTTTTTAAACTATAAATACAAGTTCAAACAATATTAACTTATGGACACAAATATTACCTTAACTGCAGGCAGTGCCCTTCTCTGATCCACAATGTGGTAGTGTAAACTGGCAGCCAAAGGGATTGTGCTGCAGGGGGTTGGGCCTACTTGTCCCACGGACAAAATAAACATGAAAGCTTGTTGTCCTGGATCCCAAACATCATGTCCTGGGCGTCGGGCTACAGGAATTCCACACCCATGCTTTGGGGAACAGACTGGGTTGTTTTAAACTACAGTCATTGATTGCAGTGTAGGAATTCAGGCTTAGATCAATGTTTTCTCAATGATTCGTCCTTGATTTATTTTAAAGCTCAGCATTAACGAAGTATTCTAGTTAAATAACCACATTCACTTTAGATACCTCTCTGAATGTTAATGGCTTCCTGGCCAAAATTAAACATACAGAAGTAATCAAAATGGCAAACAATATAACCCAGAGGTTCTGATGCTCAACTGATGAGTACTAACAGCAATTTCTTTGCAAGTAACAGATACTACTTAGCATAACAGTCTGACTTTACTCAGGGCTCAAGGTGGATAGCGCACTATTGAAGCAAATGGAAAATATTACATGCACACAAAGTGTTAGTAAAACTGATTCAGCTGTCGAGCAGTCCTAAGTGCACAAGCATCAGTGAACCTCTCGGTTTTAAGTGAACATTCATGTGTTTGACATGCCTCATTGTGTTAAAGTGAATAGAGTGCAAATGCCATGCATTCCAGTGTAAATACAATTATCAAAATGAACGTCACAATGCCAACGTGCCTTGTTGACCTGTGTCTTATTGATTTCAAAGTGACTCTATGCGGGTGCAAAAATCAAAACCTTTCAGAATCAAAAGTGTAACTGGCGCAATATCCTTAATAAATAACTTACCGTGTTTGCAATTCTAAGAGCATTAACCGAACAGTCTCTATCGGGCATCTAAGTCGGCCGCCATGTTGGAAATGTTAAATATACTTGCGTTGGTGTCATTACCATGCGTGATTAAGTAGAAGCCGTAAACATGAAAATAGAGCTAAAATCAAGTATCTTAACATTAGCCGCCATTTTAGAAAGATGACGGCTGAATGTATGTCTACAGAAAACCACAAATGTGAGACATCCTGAGTTGGCCAGGGTATAACAATATATCTACAGTGTGGATCAATGTGATTCACCCTCTTATAAGCATGTTTCTTATATTGATGATATGAATATCTATTAAGAATGAGTGAAATAAAAAAGTAAATGCTAAATACGTACTTTGGTATCAAGAGTATGTATGTTTATGCATGAGCTGTAAAGATGAGGTAAAAATAAGTGCCTCAGATCACGCTATACAAATTACATTACCTGTGCGGAGACAATAAGAATCTGTGGGCAGTGCGGCACGTGGGGGCAAGCTGCTGTGCCTCAGGAAGAGGACGGAGGAGGAGGGGACAAGCAGGGGTGCTGACGCGCTTGCTCAGAAAGTATTTTGACACAAATGAAAAGGAGTACTTGGGCCATGGGATACTGATAAGAAGAACACATGAAGAACAACAGGAAATGGCATGCTACAAACATTGGAAACAAAGAAAAAGTGGCAAGCACACCAACCAATGAAAAGCAAGGGCAGCATGTAAACCACTTTTAAGATTTATATTAACAATAGATTTCACAAGCCTTGCAGGCGAAACCTAAATTGCAAGAGTTTCTGAGGGAGAAGGAAGGGTGAACATAAGAAGGCAGACAGAAATTTGAAACACTAGCAATGGAAAAGGTAGAGTGGAAAAGGACACTGTTCCCTTGCCCCGCCTTACCCTTCACCCTGAGGATGGGTGATGTTATTCAGGTGCGATGCAGTCACTCTGGGCATCGGAGGATGTCTCTCCACATGCAGCAGTGAAAGGGCCCTCCTTCTGACTGCCAGACACATGTGGTACAGCTGCTGCCTCACCTCCTTCTGCCAGTAGGCATAGATGAGTGGATTGAGCAAAGAATTCCCAAGCCCCAGGAGCCAGAGATACCTCTCAAGTACTGCATAGAGCTGACATGATTTACATGCGAGCTGCACGATACTCACTACAAAGAAAGGTGACCAGAATAACACAAAGCAACCAATCAATATGGCTACCGTCCGGATGGCTTTCAGATCATGGTTGTTGTGCAGGTTTGTGCAGTGTAGGGCTGGTCCGACTTGCTCAATGTCCCAGATCTGGTGAGCGTGTGAGCGTGCAATTTTTAGGATGTCACAGTAGAAGTAAATGAAAACAAGCAAACCAGGAAGGAAGCCAAGACTGAACACAGTGAGCATGTAAGATGGCTCGAAAACACTGAAGAAAGTGCACTTCCCTTTGTAGTCATTGTGCTGGAAGTTCTCAATCATCACCGGAAGGAACCCAAAGAAACAGGACACGATCCACAGTCCCACCAGAAATGCAGCCACCACTGGAGCGGTCATGACCTGCAGGTAGCGCAGCGGCTGCTTGATGGCGACATAGCGGTCCATGGCCACCAGTACCATGGTCAGGATGGAAGCAGCCGAAGGAGATGTGATGAAGGACATGGTCAGGGCACAGCAATGCTGCGATGTTGAATTCGGTTGTGACAACTCTAGGGAGGCAATTCCGGTGATGGAGATGCCAATGAAGGAATCTGCCACTGCTAAATTCAGCACGAAGCACAGGCCTAAGGACTCACTTTTCTGAATGAGCAAGATCAAGGTGACAGCCATGACCGAATTTGTAGCAAAGATGAGGCATGAAAAACAGCTGAGGATGACTCCAAAGACAAAAGAATCCATGGCATAGTGTTTCCTGGACGACACAGAATCCAAATGTAAAATGTCTCACAGACGAGCAAATGCAACACACAGCCAGCACGTGCAGCGGCTGTACTTTCCAAGCATGAATCGCAGCATGCTGCAAACAAGTCCTGGTTGTAAACGAGTTCACTTGCCAGCGTGTTGTCGCGGTTTAGTGATCACGCTGCGCACGTTCTCCTCTGAAGTATTGTTGGTCCGGTGGTGATGACGCGGCACCAGGGGGCTACCAAACAGGTTCAGAAACGGGTCTTATTCCAACTTCCAACAGACAAAACGAGAAAATACTGCATTGCAGCAAGGAGTGCACGACTTTCTGTGGGTCTCTTTTATCAAGGAGACACGCTGGAGAACTGAAGGTTGCTTCCCAGTTCCATGCAAAATGATTAAACAGTGTGGCAGCTTTACAGGTCCCGGGACAGTAGATGTGAGCGGTCCACCATCACTTCCATTGATGTATAAAGAGGCTTCAAAGTACGTTGCCTGGTTGTCTTCATAAGTCCCAATTCATCTAGGCCTTGCAATGAAGTCCAAAGCGTGTCTGGGCGAGTTCACGTGAACTTCTCTACCCGCGGTGAGGATGCGCGGCCGTCCTACAGCGTCTGTGCGCTGACAGGGCGCGCGCGGCTGACTAGTTCACTTTATTGCCGCGCGCCACGCTGCCTTTCCCCCACCGACGCTGGAAATCAAGTCAATGAATAGCCACATCTCATCAAGAGTTTCCTGTCAATCCGTTCTCGCGGCTCGTGCTGCACTCGCAGCCGATAGGGCACTTGGCAGCTGCCCCTCTCATCCGCAGGCCACCTTTTAAGAAGAAATGCCGGCAATTTGTTAACGATTTGCTATTCTGGGACATCCACGAGAAGGCAGAAGGACAAACAAATCTTGTAAAATTGTCAGATTTCTTTTGTCACACACAGGGCGGTTACCCTTTCGTTTATTCTAATAATCATTCTGGAACGATTTAGACAGCTCTCAAATACTTTTTAACTGGTTTCCCTATGTGATTGGTGTTTCAGGCAAGAGGGAAAATGCGGCGTCACTGCTTTTTCGAATATTTTTACTAGCCTGGATTTCACAGTGCCAGCCAGGCCATTAATAAAATGGTCAGATGGCAATTTTAGGACACCGATCGGCTGGATCACCTCAAGCCTTCTGGGCAGCTACTTCCGGGTACGGTAACCAACCCTTGCATTTTTGGTAGGGCACTTACTTTCCCTAAAAGGGGAGTTTTGAGTTCGAAGCTCTACAAACGCGAATTTAATTAAGACACACCTCAGTCACAATGTTTGACTGACTTGTGTCATAAATAGTTGAAGTGAAGCCCTGAAGGGTATGCCCAGACTTGGGTCCCGTTCATACTGTGTTACTGAAACCAAGCTATGTCTAGTTGCTGAGCCCTAATAAGGGCAAAACCGGTCTTGTGTTGCTTGTGTTCCTGTTCAGGGGCAATCTGGTCTAGCAGATTTGGGCTGGACTGTTAATTACCAGTGGCTAAGATTAATTCAAGCATTCTATTCAGCACTTTTTTTGTTTGCTCAGTGGCGTTGGTAGACTTAGACCGCCTGGGGCAGTCCCTGCTCTTGTTTCCCCGCGGCCGCCGCATTGAAGAGCGGGGGGGCCGCTGCCCCCAAAACTCGTGCCGCCTGGGGCAGTCGCCCCCCCCACAGCCCCTCTTACTACGCCACTGTGTATGCTTCAGTATGACACCCTATGTGGGGAGGGCATGCCCAGACATGGGTACCATGCACACTGTGTCACAGGAACCAAGCGATACACAGCTGAGGAGCCCGTAACAAGGACGAAACCGGTGCTGGGTTGATTGTGTCCCAGTTCAGGGAGGACCTGGCCTGGCAGTTCGAGCTAGACTGTTCCTAGTGGAGCAGGGTCAAAACTGATTTGCATATTGATGGATCCAAACTGGGATGGCAAGGTGTGCAAAATAACCAATCAATCAGGAATTTATATAGCGCAGCTACTCACCCGTAAATGTCTCAAGGCGCGGACAATAACAATGGATTGAGATGCAGCCTGAGTAATTACTAGTGGCTAAGATTAATTCAATCATTCCATCCATCACTTTTTGTATAAAATAGTTGAAGAGCAGCATTATTTTACCACCTTAGAGGCAAATTATTGCGTGTCACAGGAGTTATAAAGACGTGCTGTTTTTGATAGGGAATGTAGCAACATTTGTTGATCTAGCAAAAGTAAACAACAAAAAAATAACAACATACTCAAAGCAAAAAAAAAATACACAATTAAAACATAACAGAGCACAAGACAACAAAAAAGTTGAAATATAACGCAATAGCCACAGGTCAATTTAAGATCACATTGCAATAATTAGGCATAGCAACACTGCAGGACAAAAAACTACAGATCACATCACCACCACAATAAAATGCCACACAACAAATAACCATCTTTCTAGTGTTCAGGAACAAGCAGAGTTGTATGAAGAAACAATTTTTTTTACAACAGACTTGCATTTTTCGAAGAGGTAGTCTATTTATCCTAATTTATGTTGTTTCAGCCTGCTTGTAGTTCACGGTGGAAACAGGTGTGAAGCCCATGGGTGATCCCAGAAAACTGTATAAAAAAATTAAAGTACATAAAAGTCTGAATGTAGCAGGGGGTCATTTGTGTAGATCCCACCATGTTTTTCCAAATAAACTAACTGTTTAAATAAAAAGATGAGTAGGAAAAAACAGCCATTTGTGACAACACTTTTTTAAACCGGCAATACAGGGGAAAAAAGGAAGACCCTCTGGGGGCCTAGTTATATGGGTCAGGCAAACTAATAATTATAGGATAGTGGAAGTTCCAGTTTTGAACCCTGATATCCTGGGAATAAAATTAAGTAGGGCAGACCACAAGAGCTTGTTTATTATAAACATCTATGCTCGTGGCCTACCGGGGGGGAGGTGTCTAGAAGTAATTGGAGGGACAACCCCATTATACTAGCAGGGGATTTGAATTGTAATTTTGAACCCTTGGCGTGTGAAAGTCAGGATATACGGGAGGAGGAAGATGCAGTTTGGAATATCCCAGTTTTGGCCCTAAATCGCATCAAAAAGGCAACAGAGGCGGCTCTACACTGGCTTGGTTTGTGTCTGGAATGGGGGCTAAGAGCGGTTAATGGCCGCTCCCTTTCTGATAAAAACGGACATCCTACTTATGATAATGGGGCCAGTACTAGCAGAATTGACTATATTTTGTTAAAAATGGAGTATTGGTCCCTGCTGGATGATATGGAAGTTGTTGCTCACCCAGAGAGCGACCATAATCCTTTAGTATTAAGTTTAAAATACTTAGTTGGCCAAGGTGGAATAGATCCAGTGAGATGTCACATTGCAGAGACATTTCTCACTAATGATAGACGTAGGGTCCGTTGGCCCAGGGCCTTGGAGGACCCGGATTTGTTGCATGAGTCATCCCTGGAAGTATCTTCATCCTGGGGTGCTCTTCAGGATCTGCCCATTACTATAGATACTTTACACCAGATTAGCAACACACATGACCAGCTATTAAAAAAATTAAAAGCTCTACTCTCTAAACCTGCAAACCCTGGGAAAAGTGCTGCTATGGGATTCCGTCAGAAATGGTATAACAAATCATGTAGGGAGGCGCATAGTGATTTGATTAAAGTCATTAAATCTAGAATTAGCCTTGACATTAGAAAGGCACGTGGGAGGTATAAAAAGGTTCAGTGGGAGGCGAAGCTAGAGTGGGATGAATCCCATTGGCAGGACCTCTATGAGGCCTGTCTATCTTCCAACCAGATTACATTTTGGGAGGTGGTGAATTGGGGTAGAAACACAGACTCGCAAATCCCAGAAAATCACGTCCCCACTGATGCCTGGGTGGATTTTTATTCTTCCCAGTTCAAGGGAGTAGAGAATGTACCTGATTATGTGATAGAAAATTCGGTACAATTGCGTGCCCCACCATCCCAATTTTTAATGTTTTTGAATGAGGACACAGAATTGGCACTGGGTTTGATACATTCGGGAAAGCACCCGGTATGGATTGCATCCCGGCAGATCTTTTTAAATTAGATCAGTGGATCTGGGTCCCTTATATTACAAAGATTGCTAATGCTATTGCTAGTGGGGCCAGGATTTCTGATTCATGGAAAGGGGCGGAAATTCTCCCAGTTTTCAAAAAAGGAGATCGTTCTGTCCCAGAAAACTACCGCCCTATTAGCCTTATAGATGCCCTACAGAAAGTTGTATCAAGGATGATCCTTGCAAAAATCCAGATCTGGATGGAGAAGGAGAGTATTCTCTCACCAATGCAAGCGGGCTTTAGGTCTAGTATTAGCACCATTGACCAGGTATTTAGATTTATCCAGATATACTGGAAAGTGGTGCTATTGGGTGGTGGAACTATATATGCTGCTTTTGTGGACCTTAAGTCCGCTTTTGATCTCGTGCCCAGGGCAAAGCTATGGGCCGTGTTGGAGGATTTCGGGATGCCGCAGGACATTCTTGAACTAGTGATAAGACTCCACACGGGCAACTTTGCTAGGGTTAGGTGGGGGCGACAGGGCCAGGTGACGGATTGTTTTCCTGTAACCCGTGGAGTCCGCCAGGGGTGTGTTTTGGCTCCCACCTTATTTTTGTTATTTATTAATCAAGTGGCTCGTTTTTTTTCTGAAACCCCTACTGACGCCCCAATATTGGGAGGTACTAAGTTCCCCCTGCTCATTTTTGCCGATGATACGTTAATCCTCTCTAAGACTCGCAAGGGTCTACAGAAGGCGATTAATAGATTCGAGGATTTCTGTAAACTAAATGATCTACAGGTGAATGTGAGCAAAACTAAATTCATGGTACTAACTAAAACTCGATCTCTAAAAAGCTATGTTAGCATGAACGGGGTTGAGCTTGAACAGGTGGATGCCATGACCTATCTTGGGGTGACTTTAGATTCTCATTTGCGTTGGCAGCCACAGGTGGATGTTCTTTGCTTAAAATTTGCGCGACTTACGGGTACCCTAATCCAGGAGCAACGCAAATCTCTGACTAAAAGGGTAAAGCCAGCCCTAAAAATATATAATGCAAGGATTAGTTCTGCCATATTGTACGGTGCTGATCTTTGGGGATATAAGGATTTAACTCCTTTGGATAGGATAGAAAATAAATTCCTACGCAAGTTGGTTAGTTTACCCCAATCTACACCAATTAAACCCTTATTATTGGATATGGGTTGTAAAACAGTAAAGGAACAAGCACGGTACCGGTTGGTAGCACTATGGAGACGCATTTGGACTACTCCAGAACTGGCACTATTTGCGAAAGAAATCGAAGATGTAAGATCTATTTCGGGTTATGCAAAAATTCCCTGGATTAGAGAAGTAAGGAAAATTTGGGATAACATGGGACTTAGTTTACTGTGGTCTGATCCGGGCACAAATGTCTTTCCCTCTACTAAAGATTTTAAAATGCTATATTGGGCAACTGTTAAGCAGCAACTAGTCTCGCAATCGGACCTGCTTACATTAACAGGTCAGTTCCTAGTACATAAACTGGATCCCCATCTGGAGGACTACTGGGATGTAATTACGAGGAGTCTAGATAGAAAACTATACCATCAGTTTAGGGTGGGGTCATTACCCCTGAGATCCTTTACTAAAAATTGGCAAGGTCAGCCAAATGAATATTGTCAATGGTGTAAGGAATACAGGGAAAGTGTTGGCCATTTTTTCTTTGCCTGCCCTGCCTACTCGGTGCCAAGGTGCAAATGGTTAAAGCCTATCTGCAAACGGTTGAACTCCAGGAGGTGTGCAGATGCATTATGTGAACTAAGATATAATACCTCAGAGTTTATCGTTATCGGTGTGGCGAAATTCTTAGGGTGGGCATGGATCATTAGAGCCAGATAGGTCTAATGTACGATGAGATATCTTAAATTATATGATTACAAATTTAAATTTGCAAATCACGTCTTGAATGGAGGTTTAATAATCTTTTATGAAATGTTTTAAAGATTACATATTGCTGTTTTTAATTGTTTAAACAGTCTTTTATGAATTATGGTGTATGTATTTTTTTATTTTTATTTTTATAGACTGTCTTTTATGATGTAACTATCGAAATAAAGACGTATGAACTGAACTGACAACATTTTTATCTCTAACTTCTTTCACGATGGCCGAGTTACAAAAGCAATATACCGGTATGTCCAGCTGACCCTTCTGGTCGGGGTGATATATAATGTTTGCAGGTTCTCCAAAACATTCAGTACCCAGAGCCAATAACTCCGATGCACTGTACAATGATTTATCTTTCTGTACAGACTGCACAACAAATTCATATGGTAAAATATAAAGAATGATAAATAGGTACAGAGGAAACCTATTTCTGAAATGTACACAAGATACTGAGTTTAGGAATAGTGGTTACTTGTACACCACTTCATTTCTGGTTATCCACACTATCATGTGATTCAGAGGACATTTTGCAAAATGTCTTCTTTCCCGCACACAGGCTTACATTTGAAGGCCACAGATGCAGAGAAATCTGATTGGTAACAACAAATTGTAAGACCTGTTAGGGTGGTCATTCCCCAAATATCTGGCCTACTTACCTCCTCTTTTTGCTGTATCTTTTTGTTGGCCGTAGGACTCTTTAGCACTGGTCAGCTAAAGTGTTCAGTGCATGTGTTTCTGCCCTAAACATGGTAGCATTGGTTTATACATGATTGGGATATTTTGTTTACTTGTAAGTCCCTTGTACAATGGTATATCATATAACCAGGGCCTCTAAATTAAATGTGACTAGTAGTGGGCCTGCAGCACTTATTGGGACTCCCACACCATAGCCTTTCAAACCTGGCTCAGGCCTGCCATTGCAGTGCCTATGTGTGCAGTTAACTTGCACTTCGACTTGGCATTTAAAACCACTTGTCTAAGACTTAAACTCCCCTATTATTATACATATGTCACCCCTCAGGTAGGCCGTAGGTATCCCCAAGGGCAGGGAGCTGTGTAACTAAACGGTAGGGCATGTACTTTTCAAGTTGTACATGTCCTGGCAGCGACAAACAGCTAAATTAGTTTTTCACTACTGTGAGACCAACTCCTTTCACAGGCTAGCATTGGTGATTCCTTAGTACACTTTTAAGCTGTAATTCCTGATTAGAAAGGAGTAGCTGCATCATCTTTTATATCTTTGGAATGGTAATAATACATCCTCTTTAATGGTAAAGATGGATTGACCATTACTATTTTAGAAATGCCACTTTTAGAAAGTGTGCATTTCTCTGCTCTTACTGCTCTGTGTGCCTTGCAACCTGTCTCCAATACACATCTGGTGTGGGTAATAGCTACACTTTGTGCAATCCCTGTAGACAGCCACAAACACAGGAACAGTGGGTGTGACAGAGAACTCATCTGCATTCACCTGCATTCTGATAGCTCTTCTTGGGCAAGAAGAGGGGGGGAGCTGACACTTACACTTGAATAGGCAGTGTCCTGTTTCCCACACAAAGGGCTGATTAGCCCCTACTGATAGTCTGGAGCCAGGGCTGGGAAGTAAGGGGGACCTGTGCACTTTAAGGACCTGCTTTGAAGTCACCCCCACTTCAAAGGCACAAGTGGGTATAAGTACTTGGCCTCTTAACCTACCAAGACAGTAACTACTGGACGTTTGATGAACTCTGCCAGGAGTAAAGACTGTTGTGCTACTAGGATTGCCACTCTGCGTCACTGCTGCTCTGGAAGAACTGATTTTCTGCTTTGCTGCCCTGCTGCCTGATGATGACAAGGAAGGACTAGACCCATCTCACTTGAACCAGAGTGATTCCAAGGCCTTGCTGGCTGGCCCCCTGTTCTCAAGTCTCAGGGCCATCAAGGTCTTCCTTGAATTAAATGAATGAATGAATGAAATAAAATGTATAAACGCGCACCACTGCCCGAGGGTGTCTAGGTGAAAAACTCAAAATAGGAAGATAGCCGACTGAAGCTACCGAGGTATTTTAGCAGATTTACTGGCTGAAAAGACAAGTTTTAAGGGCTACCCTGAAAATAAGTGCATCAGTTTCCTTTTTCAATGAAGTAGCAGGGAGTTCCAGAGTTGAGAGGTACAGCCTGCAAAACGTGTTCCTCCCCATTGTGCTTTTTTGAATTTAAGGATAATCAGATCGAAAGTTGTGGCTGAACAGAGTAATCTGAGGGGTGGGGTGGGGTATACCAACAAAAGGTTTGCCTAAAATAAGCTGGTCCTTCTTCATTAAGTGCCCTGAAGGCAATGCATAGGGCCTTAAAATTGATACCTTTTTTTTTATGGCGAACCAGTGAAGAAAGGGAAGAGTGGCAGAGACAGATTCCCTTTCAGGAATGCCTAAGAGTAGACGGCTGCAGAGTTTTGCAGAATCTGCAATTTGTTAATACAGTTCTTTCTAATATTGACAAAGAGGGCATTCCCAAAGTCGGTCCTATAAAGCAATAAGGAAGATGCCACAGTTTTCTGCAAGTCCCTAGGTGTAAAGGAAAAACTTTTCCTGAGTAGTTTCATAGTAAAAAAAGAGGCTGAAGTGATGGAGTTTATGCGACCCTCAAAAGTGAGTTGGTTATCAAAAACTGCTCCAAGATCTTTTACCTTAGATTTTTTACCTTAGTGACTGGGGTAGGGAGCGCACTGAGTTCCGTCGGCCACCATCTGGGAGACCAGAAGGAGGTATCTTTTCCAAAGAGCAGAACTTCAGTTTCCCCTGAATTTAGCTTCATACAGTCCTGGGACCTATCTCCTGCATACAGTTATGGAAACTCCTAGCTGTATTTACAGGATTGGTTGATACAGACCACAATTTGTCTATCATCTGCATAGGTTACCTCTGTGAACCCAAATGACCTGATCTGCTTGGCCAATGGAGCCACGTACACAATAAAAAGGGTTGGGCTTAATGACTAGCCTTGGAGAACGCCGCAGGGAAGAGTGAAGGAGGAAGAATTTAAGTTTTCCAAGACAACAAATTGTTTCCTGTCAGAAAGAAATGATTTAAGGAGTAGATAGGCTTTATCCTTATTGCCAATAGTGGAAAAGCGGTTCAGTGGAATATCATGGTTGACTGTATCGAATGCTGCCCATAAGTCTAAAAGAATCAGAGCAACTTTTCCATCGGAATCTAAGGTCTGTCTAATTTGTTCTGGCGCACTTACAGGATCCAGCTCCGTACTTTGGTGACTTCTGAAGCCAAACTGGCAGGGGTCTAAGTGGCTCTGCTCCTCAATGAAGGAGGCCAGCTGAAAATTGATGGCCTTCTCGATGATTATTGCACGAAAAGGGAGACGGGAAATCGGATGGTAGTTATTGGGATCTGAGCGGTCCAGATTGGGCTTTTTGAGGCAAAGAAGGATACACACTAGCTTCCATTTCCTTGAGTATTGCCCTGAGCCTACCATCAGATTGAAGATGTTGGCTAGATGTTCAGAGATGATTTACGAAGTAAGATGTATTATTTTGGAAGGGCAGGGATCAAGAGGGGAGCCTGTCAGAGTGGTTTTTAGGATTAGTTGAAAAGAGATTAAAAACGAAAATTACCTTGTCTTGAAAAAATGTAGCCAGTGAGTCACGGAAGGTTTTATTAATGTTATTATTTACATTTCCTGGGGCTTAGATAGTTTCTGGACTGTGGCAAAAAGTTATCTTCAGGACTTTTTAGCGTATTCTATTTTATGAGTATAATATCTGGTTATCTCCTTAAAGATCATTTCTTTGTGGATGGCTAAGGTGCGCTTGTACATTTCTTTTTCTATTATACCATAATGGACCCTCCACTTCCTTTCTTGCCTACAACATGCCTGTTTCTGGAGTCTTACATTTTCTGTGAACCAAGGTTCTGAGGGAGAGGACCTAGAGTTTTTATTGTACTTCACTGGTGCTAGCTTATCCTGGACCATATCTAATCAGTGGTGAAAAGATTAAGCTGCTGAGTTCAGGTCTTCAGTGACCGGAGGTGGTCGGTGGTAAGGCAGCTTTCAAATTGTCGGACTCGATAGTGTGCCATTTGCGGGAAAGCCTTGGGGGTAATGGATGCTTGGTGGTTGCTGCATTCAGAACCAGTTTAATGTTAAACATGACCGCCCAATGGTCTGACCAGACCAGGTGGAGGGCTGGGATGATTTGGAGATGTGGGCAGTCAGAAAAAATACCATGAGGTGGATGCCCTGCCGAACTGGTTCGTCCCTTGATCAGTTGCTCTTATCCTAAACTGTTCATCAGGTCTGTAAATTGGACAAAATCATAGTTAGAGGGATTATCCAGGTAAATATTAAAATCACCCAAGATGTTGACATCCAGGTAGTCAACTTTTATGTCCAATAGTTACAAGAGATTGGTTAAGAAGGCTGCACAAGGGCCTGGAGGGTGATATAGGAGTAGACTGTTGAAGGAATAGCGCTTAGTGAACTGTATTTTAAAGGAAAGTGCTTCAAACTCCTTAGAGCTACTGAGCCCAATGAAAGAGGTTTTAAATGAGCTTCTGATTATGACGGTAATGCCGCCACCTCTTTTACCGACCCGATCTAGTCCGAACACAGAGTAGCCTACTGGTACTGTCGTAGAGAGCTCAGGCCCAGAGTCCACATAGGCCCATGTGTCTGTAACAAATGCTACATCTATTATTTGCATTTCTAAATAGTGAGCGAATTCGAGGGCATGTTTTATATGGGAGCGCGTGTTAATGAGGGAGCAGTGAAGGGACCCAATAAGTTGAGATGTCTTATGGTCAGAAACCCTAACTCTTTTTATCTTAAAATTGTCGAGGGCGAACTTGCACCTAGGACAGGTCAGATGATTCTCTGGGTCAGCTAGGCAAAGAGTGAGACCTTTTCATTTCCTACCTCGGTAATAATCCATGTTGAGCAGTTGCTCCTGATTGTAGCGAATGATGGTTGTGGGCTGGGAGGCAAAACCATCAAAGTGGCTGGCGCTGGGTGCATTGCGGTTACAGACAGGCAATGACAGGCTTGCTTTAGGCGTGCTTTCGGTGTGCCAGCTGTGTGCCCACGGCACGAATCCACGTGAAGGTCGGCATCAGTGGGGGGCGTGATGACACAGTGCTTACAGCGCATGCTAAAACCGTACTCAGGTGGAAATGAAGTCAAAACAAGGGTCCAGCAACCACTTGTGTTCTGCCGCAAGATCCCTTGCGGCAGGCACTACTGGTGACCAAAAGCAAACTAAAGAACATAGGATAAAATGTAGAGACAGCATAAAATAATCAAACACGCTTCACAATAGTTGAAGGACTAAAAGCCCTTAGCAAGATGGCGCTCCTAATACGCCAGGCAACTCCAAAACAGCACTACTGTACTTACAAGGAATGAAAGACAGTAGAGTATCGGCTACCTTCGTTGTGGCAGCGCTGCTCGCTCTGGCGTTCAATTTGAAAGCCAGCATCAGCAGGGGGCGTGTCTTGGGGTGTGACAACACAGCCCAAGCTAAAACCGTCCTCAGGTGGAAATAAAATCAAAAGAAGGGTCCAGCAACCATTCTTGTTCTGCCGCAAGCTCCATTGCGGTAGGCACTACTGGTAACCAAAAACTAACTAAAAAAAATAGAATAAAATCTAGAGAAAGCATAAAATAATCAAACACTCTTGCCCTTAGCAAGATGGTGCTCCTAATGTGCTAGGTGCCAGGCAACTCTAAAACAGCACTAAGGGGCTTACAAGGAAAGAAGGACAGTAGAGTATTGGCGACCTTCAACAGCACCTGGACTCTGCCATCTATGAGCCCTAACCTGCCAACGCAGTCCTGGGCCTTTGAAAGGTGTTTTTTGCTGTTCTGATCCATCAAAACAGATGCATTAACAACTTTGCACCGAGAGGAACCGATGCATTGCCCTTCGACACCGACGCAGTTGCTGCTCAAAGAAACACGCTTCATCGGACTGCATGGCTCAACAATGACAGACTGCTCTACTGGACGACAACACTTCACCTGCATCAAAAAGGGGTTCGCCACCAAAGACTCACCGACTGTGTGATCAGAACCGACGCATTGCCTACATTCAAGGGATAAGATGCCGGCACCCCACCTCCTCCGCTCCTCACTTTGAGTCATCGACGCTCCCTCCATCCAAGGTAGTGTTTCAGCAGACTAAAGCTGGTCCCACGTCCGACTTGCACTCCATCGTGGTCGACCGAAACTTTGGATTTACCCTAGTCTTGTGTGACCAAATTACCCTGGTTGGCGCTTTAGGACCTTAAGCACTATATTTCCATTTAATTGTTAAAAATTCATAACTCCATTTCTACTTATTGGATTGTTTTGTTTTGGTCTTGTTTTACTCATAAAAATGTAATCTATTTATTCCAACCCTGTGTAGAGTATTCTTGTGGTGTTTTCATTGTGTCAATGTGTGTGTTGCACAAATACTTTACACATTGCATCTTTAGCTAAACCTGACTGGTCTGTGCCAAGCTACCTCAGGGTGAGTACAGGTTATCTTTTAGTGTATATCTAGCTTCATCCTGATTAGAGTGGTAGTTCCTGCTTGTACAGGGTGCAAACTCTGACAACCAGAAGTCGGTTTAAATACAATTTTAAAACCCCAGTAAACACATAAGATAGTTAAAATCCGTACCAATCTCAATAAAATGCGGTACCTTATGCACCTCTTATTAGACTCAAACATGTTCAACTAATTCTAAAACGGTAATGGACCTCTCCGTTACTTTGTTTACTGACGGTTTCAGGCTGATTACCTGGATGATTCGACTATTAGCCACCTTACTGCAGGTGATTTTGATTACTTAGGCTTAACCAGTATGGAATCCAAATGTCAATGCCTTGGCATCTGATTCTGTATTGTTTAGGGCAACCCGCCAGTAACTGTAGTCACTCTTGATCTTAAACAGAGGTTCGCATAAGCCTTTCCCTTTTGCTCCAGATGGCAAATAAATACATTGAAACAGCAAAACTATAGACTGATTAAAGGTCATACTTTAAAATTCTAATGGCTGTTTGATAGCTAGAGGTCCCTAGGTTCCTACAAATCTTCATTATCCGTTTAGATTTATATTTTTTGTAGGCTGAGCAGATAAAGAGAGCATCAGCCTCAGTTTATTCAGATGCACCACATGATGGACACTTCTGAGTTGAATCCTGTCTCAAGGTGTTGGTAAAAGAGGGCAAAGGAAGGGGTCCATGTCTGAATTGTATGTACAGTCTTCTGACCAATGCTGGCTGAATCTCATCTAGAAAGGCCTCAGGACTATAGACATCTTTGACCCTGATAAATCTGTCTGTCAGGGTGCCCAAAGTAGTATTCGTCAACAAGGAGGAAAGTGTATACTCTTTATAGCGCTTCACAAGATCCTTTCTAGATATTAGTATACAAGCTACAGCGGGAGCGCACTATAGCTTCACAAGGCCAATCCTAGTCCGAGGGTCCCTAATGTAGGAAATGTATGGCAATCTTTTGGCCCCACATAGTTCTAATATCGATTCCAGAGCAAGTCTATGTGGTGCTCAACTCTAGGGTGACCCAGATTCTCCTCCAAAAGAGGATGGGTCTCTAGCCGATTCCCTCAGAAATGGGTCTAATTCCTACATCAAGGCAAAGTGGGACTAAAGGAGTACTAGATGGAAGACTCACTAGCTGCCTAATACATTTATTTTCAGCCAACACTATGTCATTCAAAGGTTTGTGCCCCCAAAGCTTCGCCCCATAGGTAATGGCCCCTAAGGTTTGGGTTTATAGATCTGTACCGTGGGATTTACTGGCTTGAAAAAGGAGCCCCTATGGACTCCAGCAAGTTTACCTGTGATCTTGGCAAGTTTCAGCCTTTGTTTGCCAATATGGAAACCAGTCCATATGTTCATTGAGAGTGAGCCCTAAGTAGTCAAAGGTAGAAACCCTCTCAAGGGGAATTCTATTGAGGCAGGGATTGGACCTTGAGGAATCCGATGGGTGGAACACCATACATTGTGTCTTGGTGACATTTATTTCTAGGCCCCTCCTCTTACAAAATGAGCTTCACCCACCTAAAATCCTGTGCATACCTATCGGAGATTTAGACAAAAGAAGGGTGTCAGCAAACATCAATGCTGAAGCTTTAGTTGTGCTGATCTTAGGGGAATAGTTGATGCTGACCCCATTAAGTGAATTCACCTTTTCCTCTTGGCTCTCTTGACCATAATAAAGGGATCGGAAGTGCCCATTCCACATTTCGACCGCAACGTTGGGCTCAAGACAGGCTCTTCCGTCCATATTCCCAAAGGTGACTATATTCCAAAAGGCCCATGAATCCTTTTGTTTTAGGGTCTGAAGTAGAGAGTCCCATTTGGCATGGTCCCATTCTTTCTTGGCTAGTTTGATAATGTTTAGGTGTGAGGCTATCACACTTTGGATAACTACTTTGTCTGTGGCTTTGATTGCTGATATTAGAGCAGTATTATCAATCCTCCATTGTCTAATATACTGTGTGAGAATGTTTTGCCTATGACCCCTGGTCTGCACTGCAGCACAAAATAGATTCTTTAAGGTATCTGTTAATGCTGCATGAGTCTCTGCCACTCTGCCTATCAAACTGATTCTTCCATCAATAGAATTGCTTAAATCTGTCATGGCGATACTCACAGCCTCATACAGAGAACTAATTACGTTGGGAGACTGCTGCATGGTGGTCCAATGAATTCAGCGTCATG
Organism: Triturus cristatus; assembly: GCF_964204655.1. NCBI lineage: Eukaryota > Metazoa > Chordata > Amphibia > Caudata > Salamandridae > Triturus > Triturus cristatus. The sequence continues at coordinate 566,239,710 of NC_140588.1, forward strand.
ATGATGACAGACAAAGCCTGTCATCAAACGGGTTAGGACGCATTACTCTATTGCTCTCGTCCTAAAGAGCCAGGTCTAGAGACAGGATGTTGTGGTCACTGTCAAACCTGGGTAGAATAGCAAATTCCAGGACTGCAGACCAAATCCTTTTATCCATAAAAATGTAATCGATTAAGGACACTGACCCTACCCGAAATATTATTAATATGTTACTAGGTGTTGAAATGTATAAAATATTTGCAATACAATTTTTTTAAATATAATTATAGTAAAACCAACCTTTTGGGGTGGGATGTGAGGGATATAGAGGTAATGGGTGAGGTAGTGTATTAATACTAAGGCATTCATTTTTATACTTGGGCAGTAATTAATAGGCATTACATTTAAATTACAAATAATATTAATAGTAATCTTTTAAAAATGTTAGACCTACAACTACACTCACCTTTAGGGACAGGAGGCAAGGAATATAGGGGTAATGGGTGGGTAAGTGTGTTAATACCCTGGTACTCATCTTAACATTTGAGCATTAATTTATAGGTATTAATACATTTTAAAATTTAATGTTACCATTAAATTTAAATACTTTTTAGGCTACTGTAACACTCACCTTTAGGGACGGGATGCCAGGGATACAGGGGCAATGGGTAGGGAAATGTATTAATACCCGGGTATTAATGTTAATGCTAGATTATTAATTAATAGGCATCAAAATATATTTTTATTTAATGTTATCATTAAACTTAAATAATTTTTAACAACAGTAACACTCACCTTTAGGGACAGGATGAAAGGCTTTTAGAGGGAAGGAGGAAAGTGTATTAATACTTAGGTATTAATTTAAAGATGTGAGTATTGATTAAAAGGAATTAAAATATATTTAAATTGAATATTGCCTTTAAACCTAATTAAATCTTTAAGCTACTGCAACAATCTCCATTAGAGACAGGATGCAAGGGATATAGGGAAAAGGGTAGTGAAGTGTATTAATGCCCAGGTATTCATTTTAATAAATGTGTATTAATTAATACATTCTAATTAGTATTTTTAAATAGTTAAATTATTACAATTACAGTGAAATTATTTTGTAAGACACCTATTTAAATTTTTGAACACAATTTTAAAATTATAATAATAATTACAGTTATAGAAACTTTGAAATAAAATTAAGCTTTAAGAGGGAAATAAAAAACACCATGCTTTCTCATTTAAAAATGTATATACAAACAGTAAAACAATTGGCAAATAATTTTACAAAATAGAAATACATATGAAACCTTTATTAAAAATAAAACAAGATTTTATTGCAATAAGTAACATTTAAAAACAAATTGTAGAAAGTAGTTTCCCACGCTTTTACATAAGTTTCAATGGTGAAAATTGTCCTTTTTCCTTTCTACTGTTAGGCCTCACGCACGCGGTTGTGCGTCTGTTTTTACAGTCTGTGAAGCGTCGTCTCAAGATCAGAAGCAAGGAAGAGCTGTGGTGAAGTAAGAGCGATAACTTTAAGTATATAGGCGGCTAGGTCTTATGGAAGGATAGAGGGAGGAGGTAGTTAGATTTTAGTAGTAGGTAAACCAATGACTGTGTTGCTTTTACCACATTTTCATTTCGATACAGGTTGTGTTTGCATGCCCACGTCCGGATGGTTGCTTTTTTCAAAAGTAGGTTAAAAAAAGTGTATAAGGAAATGTATATCATGTTTTTAATCCTATTTCAAATTAAAGTACCATTTTGATGGGGTTTTTTGTGATATTTTTTTTACGAATTGTGTACAGTATGATTTGGGAAATGAAGACCACGCAGCAGATTGGGAGAGTTGGAAAATCGTACACCGTATTCAGCAGGACATTTTTTGGGAGAATGCTTTGGATATCTCTAAAGTTCTGTTTGGTGTGCCAATTTTTTTTTTTTTGTTCAGATTTTTCTGTTTGGAAAAGCGGATTTTCCAATAAAGAGAAGACAACTGGGATTGTACACTCATTTTTGTACTGAAGGATTGTTTTTTAATCAGGCGACTAGTTTAATTAACTCTTGGATTTTTTGAGGAACTTTGGTTTTGGGAGTTGTGTTTTTTACAAAGATGGTTGTAGTGGATTAATCATATTTTTCGGGACTTGGGGGCCTACTGCCATCGCAGCAGGAATGCGACCGCCCGACAAGGAGTTGGAGGTCCCACCCGCCGAATTACAATGGGACCGCCAGCACAGCGGTCAGAAAAGTGCTCAATAACACTGCGGGTTGTGCTGCGGCCCTGCAACACAGTACATGAATGTGCAGTCGGGGCCCAGGGCCACATTCCAGTGGCTCACAGGGGAGGTGGGCCCTGCTTGGGGCCCACAAAGTACCTTTCCAACAGCTTCTCCATGGCGGTGGGTCCGCCATGAAAAGGCTGTCTGAAAGGGACATCGTAATCCCTACGGCAGTGTCTGCTTGGGCACCGCCTTCATTGTAGGGATTACGTCTGACCAAAACCCCAACAGGCTCCTTGAGCCTGTTGGAGGCGTCGGTCTATCCCTCAGACCACTACGATCTGACTGACCGCGTCATAATGCAGCGGTCGGACCGCTATCCTGGATGTACCACTGACATCCTAATGAGGGCCTTGTTTTTTTTCTTGGAAGCTTGTTTTCCTGCTTAGAATATTGGACTAAAGGAGACTCTTGGACCCTTATTACGATGCCGGTCAGACGAGCATCTGACCAGATTCTTAGAAGGATGGAGACCGCATGGCATGTAGTCAGCGGGTCCACCCTCCTTATTACGATGCGACCGCCGTGAAGGCTTGTGCTGCGGCCCGGAAAAGGGCCGCAGCACAAGCCACAATTGAGAAAGGCATGTTTTTAACCATCAATGCACTGTGTGCCAGGCACACGGTGCATGGATGTTTGGGGGGCACCACATGTGCCCCACTGGCCACATAACAGAGGCTCAAGGGAGACGGGACCCTGCTAGGGGCCCTCAAAGTCCCATTCTGTCTGCCTTTACATGGCGGTCGGAACGCCATTCAAAGGCAGAGAGAAAAGGGACATTGTAATCCTTACGGCAGTGCTTTCGTAGGCACTGCCCCCATTGAAGGGAGTATGCTCTGTCTGACGTTTGACAGGCTTCTTGAGCCGGTCGGAGCCCTCGGTCGGTCCCTCTGCCTGCTGCACTCTGACTGACCGCATCATTATGCAGCAGTCAGACCACAGATATCGGACGGACCACCACCAGCGGACTATCGATGGCGATCTGCCCGATATCCTAATCGGGTCCTTGATGATCTGATGTTTTTAAGAAGTCACCAAGGGTTGAAAAGAAGACAGCTACAGGTAGGAACCCCAAAAATCCTTTAATTTAGATGAAAAAGGTTAGAAATGTATTATGTATGCAAGACTGTCTTGTTAGTCTAGAGCCACTATCAACAAAAATTGTTGCATTTTACTCAATAGTCTCGTGGACATTTCTTTACTGTTTTTTGGAGACACATGGGTTCAGGCTACCTGACTGATTGTGCAAGTCTCATTTCTTCCTTCTTCTAAATTTCCAAGAAATGATGTAGGTTTGGGTAATGTCTGCCAATTGATTTGTTGAAGGAATTGTGCTATCCCTCTATAGCGTTATTAGTCTTTGCACCACCCTCTAAACAGGCCGTGTAGCACTTCCACCATTCAATGGGATACTTTGGCTTCCCCCTGCGATCCAGCCTGCTAATCCATGTATCTTCAAAGTGATTTAGTAAGGGTGCTAATTTGTCTTTATTTTGTATAAAAAATTCTGATTCAGTAATTGAAGCGTAGAACTCATCTACACTGTCTGGTGGTACAAAGCATAACACAGTTAATTTTCTTAACTCGTACTGTAGCTTACTGCTTGTAATGTAATCCTCAACTAAGGGTGTTTTTTGAACTTTTCGCCAATATGCCTGTGAAACGTGAAAATAACATCATTGAATTTGGGTTTCAGGGTACAATTTGTTGACTGCATTAATCATAGTCAATCAAAATTGATTAGCACTTTTTTAGGACTTTTATTCATTGTTTTGGATTTGATCACTGTTAAAAACTCAGGGTCTGATTTCGATCTTGTCAGTCTTACCATCGGACCACCATGATGGCTGTCCTGAAAACACCATCAAGTAGGCAGTGCTTCCTCCTGCTTTATTGAGATCCATGCTAGCTGGGCCGCTGTCGACAGAGTGTTATGGTCAGGGCTCACGCGCCGCCAACACGGTGGACTCCTCGGCTGGTGATTAGCATACTCTGTAAGCATGGAGGGATTGTGCCGAGCACATTTAGATCTCACAGTTGAACTGGCGGTGTCCTGGCAGCTGTTTCCCGATAAAAAAAAAAAAAAAAAAAAAAAACAACCAGTATACAATAGGGTCTAAGGGAAAAAGATTTAACGACCTGCCACAGTTCTATTCCCCAACTTCTACAATATCAAAAACTAAAGGAACTGGGGGTCTTGCGGTAGATAAATATATATAAGGGTGTATATATATGTCAGCATGTGTCAAAAGCTGCCAGGAACAGGAGTGCAAAAACAGAATATCATGAAAAGACAACAAAAGCAAAGAAAAGAAAAGTGGGACCCTTGAGCAGAGTTTGGATCACCATCAATTGTCTATGTGATCAATCCTATCATCTGGTCATCCATCCCAATGAAAGATATGTCTCTTGATCATAGAGACTATCTTCTAAGGAAAAAGCTCTCTCAATCGGATCAACCGAGAAGCAACAGATGGACAAGAGAGAAAGATCGTATATAGCTGATTATTAGTCAATTGAAGGATTAATGCAGTGCTTAGAAAAGAAAAAGTAGTGTGCTAAAATAGGGTTATGCGGAAAAAGTACTATTTAATGAAATAAAAGAAAACCTCATACCCTAAATAAAAACAACAGTGCAATAAGCAGTGTACAACAAATAACTGCTATTTATCCAGGTCGACATGCTTCAGCAATACGGGGAAAAATTATTACCCAAGGCTTTCTTCAGGACCTCAGTTGTCAACTCTTTGCTACTGCATTCATGTGAATAAGAAAAGAAAAAAAGATAACTATGCTTATATTGCTATTAAAAGGTTGGAATTAATACAACCTTAATCTGATCCTCCGCCTCAAAAGGATGCAGTAGGCATCCAGTTTGATCGAGGGCTGGACCTCACCTCGCCTGGAACCTTACTCAGGAAAACGAGGCCCCGCTCTGTCGTCAACCAGATGATAGGATTGATCACATAGACAATTGATGGTGATCCAAACTCTGCTCAAGGGTCCCAATTTTCTTTTCTTTGCTTTTGTTGTCTTTTCATGATATTCTGTTTTTGCACTCCTGTTCCCGGCAGCTTTTGACACATGCTGACATATATATACACCCTTATATATATTTATCTACTGCAAGATCCCCAGTTCCTTTAGCGTTTGATAGCTGTTTCCCGATGACAGGATGCCTTTATGGGACATTGTCAGAATGTACTATTCTTGTGACCATTGGATGTTTGCAAAATACACACACCTAATGTCTATTGGCTAATTTCCTTCACCTGCACATTACCCAATAAAACACACTCTATATTAGACCATGATCTTTTGCCACTCCACAGCAGCACTACCATGCAGACAGCCCAGAGGACACAGGAACCTGTAGTATTATTTTCTCACTGTTATTTGTTCCTTTTACCACTTCTTTCCATTTATGACCCAGTTATTTGATTAAATCAATTTATTTTGGAAATGCCAAGGATGAAAAACCCAAGTTGTTCAGAGGTGGAATTGTCAGTCATGGTGGATGAAATCACCAGAGTAAAGTGTTAATTGTTTGGAGCCCAAGTCCAATATAAAGCTATTGCACAGAAATAGCTAATGTGGACAAAAATAGTTGACAGAGTTAATGCTGTAGCTGCCAACGTGTGCACACTGGAGAAGATTAGGAAGCAGTGGAAGGGCCTGCGGGCGAGGGTCTGTACCCTGGTCTCTAAGTACCATCTGGAGGCCAGACAGAATGGTGGTGGTTCTTCCAGGCCCCCTTCAAATCTGCACCCCTAGGAGGAAAAGGTCTATGAGATCCTGCATCCTGAAGACGTGATAGGAATACTTGGCAGAATGGAAACTGGTAATTTATACTTCTCAATGTATTGCTAAACCTAAATCCTCTTTTTGGTTTCAATGTAGCTCCTACCAATGTGTTTCCCACCTTTTACAAACATAGACACTTAGATATATTTGTAGCATATGCTCATTTGTTTTTAGGAATGTGTTTTGTTGTGTTACGATTACAGGTCTTAATCTCCAGCACATTCCGCATGATGCAAAGGTGTTTGCAAGTGTGTCTATAACAGATAACAAGCTTCACATATGCGTTTTCTTTTGTAAATGTTATCCCTCCTTTTACTGCATAGTATTACTAGGTATGGTCAACTTACAATTTAGCCAGTCTAGGCAATGTTACATTGAGATGGTACAACTACCATGATGCCTTGTTTCTGTTTTGTGAAAATAAGATTGCATTGTCATATTTGTTAGCTCTCTCTTAAATATCATTTATCCACATCTGTTAGACTGACAAGTATTCATCAAGTTCTATGTTATGCTCTCTCATGAAATGTGTTTGGGATTAATTGATTATGTCATTCATTACTTGTTTTGGGCTAGAAATTATTTTTTTGGGCTCACTAATCAAACTGTGTTGAGCTACAAATGTTAAGGTATGTCCTTTGGTAAGCGCAATACAAGTGGTGGCCTCTAAAATTGTACTCTGCAATATTCATTTAATGACCAATTACAAACATCCCTCTGAGTTGTGTCTTTGCCAAATAGGTAGCCTGCTAGGCCTTGGAATGTTTTTTCACATTCCTCGCCTCAACTGGGTTATGTCCAATGTTTGGCATACTTCATGTATACTTACTAACTACCATTTTTCATTTTCAGGACATCTTCTCACCTGTTGATGTAAAGTTGTTGTGGGGAATTCTAATTGTTTGTGTAAATCACAGCAATACTACTGAAATGACTCACCATTACATTATTTTCCTTTTTAAGTTGCTTTAGGTATTAGCTACAAACCTTTTACATGTAAAATCCAGACCTTTACAATTTTTGTTTTTCATACACAATAGGTCCAACTGCAAAACCACATGGGCCCACAGCTGCAGCTGAGGCACGCTCCACTGTACCCCAGGATCAAGTCTCCAGGGATGCCTCTGCTGATAGTCTAGATGAGCAGGAGTATGCTGTCTCATCTGGTCAGCCTGAGTGCACAGCTCCAGGGAGCCTCACTCACCCCAGAGCTACACCTCCCAACCCAGTGGAGACAACACCACAGCCGATTGTTGCATCCACATTCTGTGTCCCAAGCACCAGCACAACCATCTTGTGCCCCCATTCCTGTCTGGAGTTCATCCACCAGCAACTACCATCCAGCCAGGACCCAGTGGGAGTGGGCACACAGGCTCAAGGCCACAGGGTATGTGGGAGGGAACCAGTGAGCCAGGACAGTGAGGTCAATGAAATCACCATCACCCAGCTCAACATCTTGGGATCCAGCGATCAGCCCCAAGACATGGTGAGCCTGCTCATCACCGAGCTCTGTGAGTTAAAGGAGCTGCAAAGGGAGCACAAGCTCCAGATGGGGAAACACAACTCCAATTTAGTCTCCCTGAATGGGGTGCTGGAGGACATCCACACCTATATGTGCAGGGCTTTGCCTACACCATCTACCCCTTCCTGTGGTCCAACACCATCTTCCCCCAGCCCAAGTACATGTCACAGAAGCCACAGAAAAGAGAGGCCGTGCCACAGGAGGAACTTCCCTCAAACCATCTCAGTCTCAGCAGCTGTGGATCCCACCCCCACCTCTTGCTGCAGAAGGGAACGTCCTCCCAAACTATCGCCAGGAGAGGAAGGCAAGCCTTTCATCACCAGTAAGAAATCCTACACCTAATTCCCCCCCCCCAATGTGTGCCTAACATTCACTCAGAGTTCTATTTATGGACACATTTACCTTTTCGGATGCCATGTGTATATTGGACATTGGACTTCCAACAAATCTGGCTCCACAATAATAGTTTCCTCTACCATGACTGACAATTCCATATTTTGTTCGGTTATTTCTCTTCACCCTCTATCATTTGTTCTGGTCAATAAAACCCCAGATACCAAGCTCAAAGTCTGCTGTTGTATTCCTTTTTTCAATTTGTTGTCAATTTACCTACTATCATACATTTTGTAATATCAACCAATGCAATGTTTATTTATGTCAACATGATTTACCTGTACGTAATGGGCCACACATATGTCAGAGATGATATAAACAAACCACACATCAACTACTAGTGTTTTATTGAACTGTAACAAAGATTTGGTTGTCATAGTTTTCCAACATTTACAACACATGCATAATCCAAATACCCAGTGGCATTTGCACATCTATAGTTCCAGACCTTGGCACCATGTAAGAAGGGGATAGAAACTAAAACAGTCAGATTCAATTGGCAAACTATCATTGATTGAATTTCACAGCTGGAGCCAGACTTACTGTCTCACAGTATGAATCCTACATTTCATACACCAATGGACAAAAACATGGCAGTATTCCATTTTGTGGCCACGGGATAATTCCCAAATACACTGATCCAGTATCTGGTGGAACATCACAACCAAGTTGCAATGGTGTGCCACAAGACATATGTACTGCAATGATAAGACACATCAACAGCTACATACACTTTGCACACAATGAGAATTTAGCCAATGTGAAGGGAGATTAGCATGATTTGCCTCCACCACCACATGGCATTTGAGCTAATGATGGCACACATCCTGCCTTGGTGCCAACACATGACAGAGAACAAGTCCTACGGAGTCCTCAAATCTTCCATCTCATCAATTTGTCTTGGTACACAATTTGTACACCCAAAGTCTGCGCCTATCTGTCCCCGAACTAACCCATATTCCCTTTGTACTTCGAAACAGCTCGATATACCAGCAAATGGCACAACTCTGAAATGTCCAAATGAAGACGACAATGGTGACAAAACCTAAAACAGATCAAAACAAAAAGATTGACAATCAAACCTATCAGACTCATCAGCTTATGTAGGACACAATTTCACAAAACATTCAGAGATAAACAATGAAACTGTACACAGTAGTCAATTTGTCAAAACTTTGGCCAAGAAACACTATGGGCCTGGATTCCCCTGAGCTTGTCCTTCTTAACAAATTAGGACCACATATTTTACTCATCAACACATCAATAGTTGGTGTAACGATGATAGAGAGTACATGTACAGATATATTAACAGTCCTGAGAAGAAGTTGCCAATGACATCTTGATGTAAGTCAACTCCTTCCTCATCACCACTATCATCTTCATTTGGCATTTCAGGATCCCAATCTGGTGGCTCTTTATGGCCTGTATCCTCCGGGATGTAAGGGATGTTCTATTGCAGGACAATGTTGTGGAGCGTGCAGCAGACCACAGTGATTTGGAACACCTTAGGGGGTGAGTAAAGGAGATTTCCAACAGTTTTGTCCAGGAAACAACATTTGGTCTTAAGGGGGCCCAAAAGCCCGCTCCACTCGATTCCGTGTTCTTCCATGGGCCTCATTGAAGCGGACTTCCGCAGGCTTTGTTGGATTACTCAGCGGTGATAACAACCATGGTCAGTTGGGATAGGCTGAGTCCCATTAGATAGAAGACAAAAAAAGAGCCCAATGACATAACACACATTTTAGATCATACAACATGAAATTGCCCAAATATTATTATGACAGATTGTGCTTACCAACAAGCCAGGCCCTCTCAGGCCCAAGTTGTGACATTTGCAAGGGTACAGTGCTGGTCTGTAGTACAAAGTAATCATGACTGAACAGGGAACCGGGCATAGATGCTTCAGATATATAAATAAGGTAAGCAGACAACTTGCAGATTGATTGAATGGAGCTGCTTCCGATAGACTAGTTTTCTGGCATGTGGTGGCACTGTGGCAATATGTGTGCCATCAGTTGCTCCAACGACACATGGTATGCGTGCAGAAGCATAGAAATCACCCTTCACATTGGCCAAATCCTGATGTCGTGGGAACTGGATGTAGCTGTCAATGTGTCTCATCGTTGCTGAAAGTACTTGTTGTAGCACACCACTGACAGTTGGTTGTGACATAGCACCAGATACTACCACAGTGTATTGGAAGGAACCTGTGGCCACAAAATGGAGTACTGCCATGAGTTTGACAAATGCTGTAATAGATGTGGGATTCCTGTTGTGAGCACGAATATCAGGCTGTCTGTTGATATAAATACATTATAGCTTGCCTATTCAACCTGAACTTCTTGATGAAATCCCTTTCTTCCATGGTGGCAAGGTCTGGAAAAGGCCGGTACACTGGAGCCTGTTGTCTCCTCATCCTCCCAGGGTTCAAATGTCTACATTGGGGAAAAATGTTAACCTATTAAAAATTTCAAAATTATCATATATGATAAAGAGAGCATATTTCATGCTGTTCTAAAAGTATATGTGGTTTGCCAACACATTTTAAAGACCGCTTTGGTTTTGTCCTTCAATCTTCACAAATGAAAAATAGTCACATTAAATTATTATAATAGAAAAAATTGCTTAATAATACATTTCACATGTATTTCACATGTATTATTTACACAATTTTATTGTTTTTAATTTTATCCACCCAAAATACTGTCAACAGAGGTGTTAGCTACACTGCATCTCTCGCATTTATCCACAGTAACACACTACAAATTAATGTCTTGGTTAAAATTAATAACAGTCCCTCGTAGTTAGAACATGTAAACAAACTAGCCACCATTTTGAGTGGTGGTTACACTCCTACCAGTCACAAACATATGGCGGGAGCCTGACCTCACTGTCAGGACATTTCTAATCAGACGGCTGTGAACGTCACAATGGACACAGCTATAGGATAACATTGGTGAAGGTCAATGGCTGAGTCTGTCTCCTCTGACGAGCGTGCATCGGCGGCTGGCATGTACTGAGGGTGGGAAGAACAACAAAAAAAGTAAATAAAATGTTGACTCTATCGAATAGCCGTACCTATTCGAGGTGCTAGCGCGGTCTGGGTTCGGTCCTCGGTTCCTAGCATGGGTGCGCCTCCTCTATGAGGACATGTGGGGCCAAATACGGGTTAATAACCATACATCCCGAGCCTTTCAGTTAAGGAGAGGCACCAGACAGGGCTGCCCATTGTCGCCGTTACTATTCTCCATTATGCTTGAACCATTGGCGGCGTGGATTAGACGAGATGCAATGGTAAGAGGGTTGAAGTGGGCGCCAGACCTGGAGGACAAAATCTCACTATACGCAGATGATATCCTCCTTTATTTGGCCTCCCCATACCGGTCCATCAGGGCAGTTCTAGATATATTCACCAACTTTGGTAAATACTCTGGATACGCGATTAACTGGACCAAATCTACACTGTATATGCTCCAGGGGCGGGTGCCCCCCCTCCCCCCGGCTGCAGACTAGAGGTGGCTGAGGAAGGGTTTCGCTACTTGGGAGGCCCTGTTCTATAGCTGTAACCAGCCCCCCCACTGGCCCGACTGAGATCCGATGTCGAACACTGGCGGACACTGCCGCTCTCACTGGCGGGTCGAGCCGCCCTTTTTAAGATGCTTGCACTCCCGCGATTCCTGTATATCCTCCAAAACTGCCCACATAGGGTTACGGACACCTACTTCACAGCGGTTGAGGGTGAGGTTCATTCGCTACTATGGGACGGAGGCGCCCCCCGGATATCGCTGAAAAAACTCACCAAAGGGTGGTACGACGGCGGCATAGCCTTGCCAGACCTTAAGCTGTACTATTGGGCCTCACAGTTGGTGGTGGTCAATCACTGGCTGTACCGCCCCCCTGACGACCCAGCATTCGGGCTCGATAAATACCAGACAGGCCGGGCAGGGTATCTGGGAGCGCTTTACTCCACGGGGAAAAAACAGTCATATATAGGCCCCATGTCCCATACAATCGACATCTGGCGCCGAGCGAATTCTCGATTAGGGTGGGCAAATGTTCTTACAAAGGCGACACCGCTGTGGCAGGCCCAAAGACTTGGTTTACTATGTTTCCAACCAGGGTTCGACAAATGGGACCTAATCGGTATCTCAAAGGTAGGGGACCTGATAAAGAAAGGGGCCGTCCTTGGCTTTGAGGAACTGAAGACCACCTACCACATGGCACAAGGTGAACTATTTCGCTACCTCCAGATTCGACATGCCCTGCAGACAGCATTCACGACCCCACAAGATATCCCCGA